>NC_139991.1:5918664-6518664 GCF_964263955.1 Coregonus lavaretus | reverse complement strand
GGTCTCTCGGTCGCGGCCGGCTACGACAGAGCCTGGATTCGAACCAGGATTTCTAGACCACTGCGCCACTCGGGAGGTCTTGGGGGTGTAATATTTGTGCGTCTAACTTTCTCACTCATTATTCACAATTCATTCAGAATTATCCGTAATCATGGTAGCATCCACATTAATGTAGAAGTGTTTAGAAACATATTCTATTCTTATTTACAATAAAAGTGACTAAAATGGCACAATAACACATTATTTACCATGAATCTCTATTGGGTACAAAATAATCTGATACACAACCAAAACAAACAACAAATGCATCCAACAAATTTGTCACAACCTTGATGTAGTCATTGTGTGCTATGAATATGGGACCAAATACTTAACTTTTTACTCCACATTAGTGAATTTGTTCCATTTATCTTTGGTACCCTAAAATGGGGGGACTATGTACAAAAAGTGCTGTAATTTCTAAACGGTTCACCCGATATGGATGAAAATACCCTGACAGTCTGCACTTTAACCTCATAGTATCATTTAAAATCTAAAGTGCTGAGTACAGAGCCAAAACAAAACAAAAATGGTCACTGTCCCAATACTTTTGGAGCTCACAGTAAAAGTCTCACAAAGCAGATAGCGACAACAGTTTGCAGATATAAATGACAGTTTAGATCACTTGCATATGAATAAGTAACTTAAAAAGACACCACACAATAAGTATCACAAAAGGCAGAGTGAGTAAACAATATGAATAGATTAGAAAACTATTTAAAGAGACTGAGGGCAGAAAGTTTCCCGATGCATCTCACCCCACTGCCTGTTGGATGAGGTCTAGAAAAGTAAGCAGAGGGATTCTTTTATCCTTTCCCTCCCTTTCCTTCAAGGTGAGGGCACTGTGTGAGTTGAGTGGGACGCGGGGCGCACCTCTGAAAAGTTGTGTGCGTTCAATGCAAGGGGGGTTTGGTCAAACATGTCAAGGCCTCCAGACAGAACGAATGAGAAGAGACGACAGCGTCAGGACTCAGGAAGACTTGTGCTCCAGCATGTAGTATCGATACATGATACCCACAACAACTGCAGCTACGGCAGGTATCAACCATGTGGTCCACGAGCTAGAGAAAGAAGGAAAGAGCACTTAGACATTCAGCCAGGGAACAAAAACAGCTCAGTGAAGAATGATTAGGAGCCATCTCCTAATAATCAAATTCTTATCGCTTATGACTGACCTGGAGCCATCTCCTGAAGTTGTAATGAATGCTTCCTGTGGGATAATTGTTGTTGTTGTTGATAAAACAAAGTTCAAGGGTTAGCATTAGTAAAATAGGTGTTACATTATTATAAAACATTTTTACAGAACATTTACTTTAATATTGTGTGAAAATATACTTTACCTTTGCGCCATCCTTCTTCCGGTCATCCTAAAAGACAGGGTGAAAGAATCATTTACACACTTACAATCAGAATAAATCATGCCACAGATAAATGTTTTTGTTCCATTATTAATTGAAAACTATGTTTCAAAGACACTTGTGAACAAACAAACACATTTGCAATGATTGAGAGTTCAACAGTTCTCTGTACCATATGGAGCTCCCCAACGTAGTACTGGATGAGCATCTCTCTGGCATCTGTAGAGTGCCCAACATCCTCAAAGCTCTCTGTGGCATCTGCACCTGCCTGCTCCACCAGAACCTCCTCTCCTCCTGGATGCTGGAAACACAGAAACAAGTGGTAGACTTAATCATGATCTGTCACTACCAATAGTTGGAATGTAATCACAGACTACACAATTATAGCATATGATGTCCTACATGGTATGGATGGCTGGCTTATGTCGACCTAAATGTCAATATGATAAATATGTTAAATAAAGCTCTGCACTCTTAATTCTCTGATATCCTGAAATGATTATGCATTTACATATTATAGGGATAGATTGCTTTATCATAATGGTTAACGCTCCAATGTTTACTTTTTTGTTGGCAGGCTCACTCTTTGAAGGTAAACAAATCTTACAGGTGTGGTTTTACTTCACAAATACAGCCTTGATAATATAACACATGAAATAGGTCATTCTTGTAACTAACCCCTTTAATCTTAGCCTGAAATCCAGAACCTGTTTTGCTAACATTCCACTCCTTGTACTCTGTGCCATTGGCAAAAATTGTTTAGCATTAACATGGAGTGGACTGATAGCTAAACAGACTGGTACCCCAGGCTACTTTCATCTGTGGTCATGCTTTGCCATTGGCATTATATTTGGACTTATTTTTACATCATACCTTGAGATGGTGCGTTGCGCAACTTTTGGCTACTGACCTTTTGTAAACCCTAGCTAGTTTTGTAACCTTTGCCAAGTGGACTAAAGTCCCACTGTGGTAGTTATAGCTACAGTAAGAGGACCAGGCAAGGATTAACTACCTAGCGCACAATTAGGAGTGGTCGTGACAAAATGTTGCACAATTATTTTGGCAAATTAAGCTAGGCAAACCTAACTAACGTTAGTTACGTTAGCTAGCTAACGTTACGCTAGGTAAATTCCATAATAATGCATCTCCAGGTGCAACATTACACCATCTTTGTTAATATTATTGGGAATATGTAGACACAGTAGAATATGTAGACACAATAAGTAGACACAGATAGCATACACAGTTAAGTTAGTCACATCATTTGCTAGCTAGTTAAACTGGCAAAACACACAATAGCCAAAATAGCCAATGCTATTGTTGGCAAGCTGCCACCTTCAGCCTGTGTTGACTGAGCGTTGGATAACTAACGTTAGGCTATGGTAGCTAGCTAGAAAGACCCAGACCTTCACATAAGTGCATTGTTACTTAGCTAGTTAGTTAGTTATCTATCTAGCTAGACGTTTAGGTTGGCGTTGGATACGAAATTAATTTGAAACCAGGCAACGGACGGATGAGACCAATATTCTAGCTAGCTAGTAGTGTCGTAGCTAATGTGTTAAGTTAGCTAGTCAGCTAGCAACGGTGGTATTTTGATTTTACCTCCTCCAAGAAACTGGTGACGTTATACACTTTATCATGGATGATAATCCATGTGTCCTTGCTCATATTATGAGCTTTTATTTCTTCCAAGGTGTAGTATTTCACATCGCTGTCTGCTGTCTGTTCTGCTGTGTGATTCACGTCCCCCATGTTGTTAGCAGCACCATTTGTGTTGATCGTGTTATCGTTCATTTCCTCGCCCATTCTGTCTGTGTTTTAACACTTTGCCTAGCTAGCTAAGTCCCTAAATTACACTTTGATTATCCAAAGTTGAATCGTATGCTGTAGAGTTTGAGAAAGAATGAAGGCTCGTGTATCCAATGTGGACTGCCTTAGCAATGCATAAGCCTGAGTTTCCCCTCAACCGGCATATCGTTACATCAGCAGACATGTGGAAAGGACCAATGATTTCATTCCGGTGTCACCTTCCAATGAACATGTATTGACTTTTAGACAAATAACCAATGAAATGCAACATTGTATAATTATAACCAATCACAGGTGACCTTTAGATGCTCATGAGACCTCGTCATTTAGCATGTCAATGGGAGAGCTTGATCAAGTATTTTACATTACTCACATATCAAATCAGTTTTGTTGCTCCTTTGATTTGACCCCCAATGTTGTGAAATGTTCTCAGTGGATTTGGATAATGATCAATGCAATTCCATCCTGCCTATTGTCTTTGTCAGTGGTGTTGTTTTTGAGTAGGTTCCACTTCCAACCTCACCCACTGAAGTGATGTCTAATGTACACTGAACAAAAATATAAACGCAACATGCAACAATTTCAAAGATTTTACTGAGTTACATTTCATATAAGGAAATCAGTCAATGGAAATACATTCCTTAGGCCCAATTCTATGAATTTCACATGACTGGGAATACATATACAATATGCATCTGTTGGTCACTAGGGCGGCAGGTAGCTTAGTGGTTAAGAGCGTTGTGCCAGTAACCGAAAGGTCGCTGGTTCTAATCCCCGAGCCGACTAGGTGAAAAATCTGTCGATGTGCCCTTGAGCAAGGCACTTAACCCTAATTGCTCCTGTAAGTCGCTCTGGATAAGAGCGTCTGCTAAATGACTAAAATGTAAATGTCACAGATACCTTTAAAAAAAAAAGTTGGGGTGTTGATCATAAAACCAGTCAGTATCTGGTGTGACCACCATTTGCCTCATACAGCGTGACACAGCTCTTTCGCATAGACTTGATCAGGCTGTTGATTGTGGCCTGTGGAATGTTGTCCCACTCCTCTTTTTATATTTTTAGTTTATTTAACCTTTATTTAACTAGGCAAGTCAGTAAAGAACAAATTCTTATTTACAATGACGGCCTACCAAAAGGCTAAAGACCTCCTGCGGGGACGGGGGCTGGGAATAAAAAAATAAAATAATAGGACCAAACACACATCACAAGAGAGACAACACAACACTACATAAAGAGAGACCTAAGACAACAATGGCTGTGTGAAGTTGCTGTATATTGGCGGGAACTGGAACCAGCTGTCGTACACGTCGATCCAGAGCAACCCAAGCATGCTCAATGGGTTACATTATTATTTATTATTATGTCTGGTGAGTATGCAGGCCATGGAAGAACTGGGACATTTTCAGTTTCCAGGAATTGTGTACAGATCCTTGTGAAATGGGGCTGTCCATTATCATGCTGAAACATGAGGTGATTGTGGCGGATGAATGGCACGACAATGGTGAGGACGACGAGCACGCAGATGAACTTCCCTGAGATGGTTTCTGACCGTTTCATCAGCTGTCTGGGTGGCTGGTCTAAGACGATCCTGCAGGTGAAGAAGCCGGATGTGGAGGTCCTGGGCTGGCGTGGTTACACGTGGTCTGCGGTTGTGAGGCCGGTTGGACGTACTGCCAAATTCTCTAAAACGACGGAGGCGGCTTATGGTAGAGAAATTAATATTACATTTTCTGGCAAGAGCTGGTGGACATTCCTGTAGTCAGCATGCCAATTGCACGCTCCCTCAAAACTTGAGACATCTGTGGCATTGTGTTGTGTGACAAAACTGCACATTTTAGAGTGGCCTTTTATTGTCACCAGCACAAGGTTCACCTGTGTAATGATCATGCTGTTTAATCAGCTTCTTGATATGCCACACCTGTTAGGTGAATGGATTATATTGGCAAAGGAGAAATGCTCAGTAACTGGGATGTAAACAAATTTGTGCCCAAAATTTGAGAGAAATAAGCTTTTTGTGCGTATGGAACATTTCTGAGATATTTTATTTCAGCTCATGAAACATGGTGGGACCAACACTTTACATGTTGCGGTTATATTTTTGTTCAGTGTAGTATGTTTCTCTGCATCCAGTGATAAGGAAGCAGTGGTAGGCTACATGCACAACATTGATATGCTGGATAAGGGGGGCACTGACAGGAGTGTAGCAGAGTTTTTGACAGGCCTGCCTGATAACATACACACAGATGTCATGCATTACTGTCATCGCATCACCAATGTAGACAATTCCAGGTAAACATTGAACTAATAACAGCTGATAATGTAGTAACCTGAATAGGAATTCATAAAATGTAATGTAATTTTCAAGAAAACACTAAATACTTCCATTTATATAATGCATTTCATCCTATAAATATATTGTAGCAATACTTGCTATATGAGCCACGTTACAATTTCCACCTAGTTGGTTAAACCTATTTGCACGATGCGTAAAATGTTTGCCTTTCACGCTAGTGACCCGGGTTCGCTACCCTACCATTCACTACATTGGTGTCAGAAGTGGGATGGCGGCCATGAGGCCATCGGAACGCACAGGCAGACGTGTGAAGGGGCTTGAAAGAAAGTTGAAGCACGGGGACGTGACTTCCCGTTCGAAAGGAGGCAGTGTAGCAATCCGTGTTATATGAGCCACGTTACAATTCCCACCAAGTGTGTTAACCCTATTGGCGCGATGTGTAGGGTGTTTGCCTTCCACGCCAGTGACCCAGGTTTGCTTCCCTGCCCTGCCGTTTGCTACAATGCTACAAAACAAAACAAAAATGGTGATCTTCACATGCTCCACAAGATGGCAGTAAGTTAATACCCTTTGGCACCTGTGTCTAAACTAAAGACATTTACATTTACATTTTAGTCATTTAGCAGACGCTCTTATCCAGAGCGACTTAACACCTTGAACTTTTGGATTTATTTCGCTTTGTTCACAGAGGTCCCTCTTGGGTCATCATTGCACTAGTCAATATGCGTACAGATGTAGGATCTTAATTTGAGCTAGTTTGCTACAGCAGGAAAATAATCCTGCAGCAACAGGAAATGTGAATTATTATGTGGATTACAATTAATGGAATTTTTTTGTAGGGGTTGATACATTTTTCATTAGGGCAACTCAAGTCTGACATTTTAAAGTGGGAATTACAAACTTTAGAAGCCTTTTTAAACCTTGAATACACCACAAGTTTGCATTTCCTGCTGGGCAGGAAAATCCTCAGCAACAAAAGAGTGATCAAATGAAGATCCTACATCTGTATGGAATGATATGAAGAAGTGTGTAAGAATGGCAGTGCCAAACCGTACATACAGAATATCAACCAATAACAGAAACAGGTGTCACCCTCATCAACCTCTTATATGAAAGATCTCCCCTGAAAATATCTACTCGAATATTGAGTGAAATTAAGCCTTGCAGAAACTGGAGGACATTCTTTAAATCCTTCAAATGCACTTATTTTAAAATAACACGTTCACCTAATCTCCAGCAGATAGATTGTTTGCATCTACAACCAGGGAATATCTTTGGGGAGGGGTCTGAGTTATCTCTCGAGCTGTAGCCACATCCCAGGGGCCCCGTGTTAGACGCCACTATAACAGAAGGAACATTGGTGAGAGTGGAGCGACAGCTGAGTGTGCAACATTTGGAGCCAGCCAGCAGCGGAGCAGTGTGTCATTAATACCCCTGTCTTGTCCTCGTCCTCACAGACTAACTGCTCTCACTAGGGGGAAACAAGACGTCCTGGTGTCACCAAAGGCCACACTCCCTGTGACATAATCTGTGCAATTAGGCCTGCCAGTTCACTCAGGCAGGTAGATACTGGTCTAGAGGCTGACTGGCTGCCAGCGGAATCATGATAAGACATTTCATATTCTTGTAGAGGTCCTGCTCCCCCTGATTTGTGTATGGGAGACCGCACTTCATCTGACCTATCTTTCCATCAAGTATACATAAATGTACTGGTTCAAATTCAGTCCACCCCTAGTCAACCACCACCTTTTTACTAAGTTCAACAAACTAGTTAAAGTACTGTGAGAATGATGATATGAACCTCTGACATCTGGCATTTCCACTGTGATCTTCACGTTGGTGAGCAGCGTGCAGCTGAGACCTGTGATATCTGTGTTATGTGACTTCTGTTGGCAGGCTTTTATTCTTAGTGACCCTATTGTATGAACAACAGCACCACAGATCAATTGTATGTGTATAGTGTTTTGCTGCCCATATTCAGAGGGGTCACAGGGCACAGACAACGTTCTCCTTATTTTCAGCCTGTCACAGACAGGTCAGCAAACTCCATTCTACACATACACACAGTCTCAGCCATGGTGCAGTTATGTAGCTATCATGTTGAACCAAGGACAGTTGTTCAATGAATTGCCATTGAGAATTAAATGGGTTAAATAAGCCCGATTTAGAAAGGCATTAGTGTGACAACTCAAGTAGCTACTTCTCTGTTCTTACAAATGAATTAACGATATTACTTTCACCTTTACAGAGCTTTTAGGAAAGAATCTTACAGTGAGGTCATAGCTGTTGTCTCAATTAATTCATTTTCAAATACAATACCTAATGACTTTGGGGGAGGAGGGTGGTACATAAACACAGAAAGTAATGTGGTCACTGGCCACCCAATCATATTAAATGTTCTCTTAAACAGTAATTCCATGGCTCAATACAATGACACACAGAATAATACTTGTGTCCATATGCCTTCTTCCCTCCAGGTACTTCCCTGATGAGAGGAGCGGGTGGTTATTGAAATAAAAGCTTTACCGCCTACAGTCCGAACAAGAGCACTCACGGAGAGCGTGCCCATGCCCGGCAAACCACAGAGGGCACAGATCAACAGTCACTGATTCATCAATTATAATCAGGTGTGGCACACACATAAAACATGATGACCACTCCACAGAATGTGTGAGTGAGTTATATAATCACAAGTAGACAAAGAGAAACAATGACAAAAGCACAGGTGGACATGGACATAACTCCATCTACATGGAGTTTATCTGATAATACATTTTTCTGTGCATAAATCTGTAAATTGTTGTCTCAGTTTTACTTCAATTCTTACAACCGACTGTCACCATAAGGCTGTTGAGAGAGAGCCATATGATCACATCTCACATTGTATAACCTATTGTACATATCGGTAGGCCAATATGCATGAACACTAGATGGCACTACAAGGTCAAGTTAATGATGCCAACTTACTCCTCAGTCGTATCAATCGTTTCCTTTTCTGTGAAGAGGAAGAACTGAAAAGGAATAAAATACTAAATTCACATGTTTGATTTGATTCATGCATCCAGATTCATTATTCATATTTATCATATATTTATCAAAGTAACACCACTCAGCATCTCCAGGGGGCATGGTAAGTGAACACAGTGGGTGCTGTCACACATGATGGGAGAGACATTAACACCAAACCAAAACAGCAATAACAAACAACAACCAACAAATACTATCATATGATGGATAATTGGGGGAAACATTTGCATGAAAAGGTTTTCGATGTCACTAGAAATCCTCTTTGCCATCTAATGACAAAATTGCTATGTGCCCCATTTACAGTAGCCTATTCCTTAAAGCAGGTCATTTGATGACAACATCTGTTACCTCCATTATCTTGCCTTTCCATGGATTTACACTATGCACATAGCAGATTCTCTGGACCAGACAGATGGCGGTGTTTATACACAGAAAATTGGACAGCGATTTGCCTGCTCTGTTTCTCTGTGTGTCTATCGGCCACGGGAAGTGGGCATTTAGATCATTTATTCTGGGCCGACTGACTGGGACTTAAGAGCAACAACAGTTGCAACCACGGCCCTTGCATAATCTTCCATTTGGTTAAACAGCTGTCGACACTGTCAATCATTGCACTATATCTCAACCCAACCTGTTGTATGACAACAAGCTATTTGCAGTATAGCACTGTAATCAATGTGTGTATTTATTTAGACTGGAGCACTGATGCCCCATATATTGCCCCTGAGACAGACATACTTCATATTTGTGACAGGTTTTCAAAGTCAACACTGCAAAGGAGAGTAAAGCAAACCTATGATACATGTTCAATAAACACATGCTGCATAAAGGGAGTGTCAGCCTGACATCAATTGCATGATAAGGAAATTGGTCTGAATAAACATTTATGTGGAAAAAGCAGTAGGAAAGTCACAGAAGCAGCTCTAATATTAAAATCAAAATACTTGATTTTTGTATACC
The DNA here is from genome assembly GCF_964263955.1 of Coregonus lavaretus. Taxonomy (NCBI): domain Eukaryota; kingdom Metazoa; phylum Chordata; class Actinopteri; order Salmoniformes; family Salmonidae; genus Coregonus; species Coregonus lavaretus. The sequence continues at coordinate 6,509,178 of NC_139991.1, read as the reverse complement.
AGCATTAAACTTTCTTACTGACTCAACTATGTAAGGCGCACTTGGCCACAGTGGCTACATTTATTTTCTGGGTTGTGGCAAAGGCAATGGGCTGGCAGTAATGTTATTGGAGATCACAGTGCAGACTGTAGTACTATATACAGTGGGGGAAAAAAGTATTTAGTCAGCCACCAATTGTGCAAGTTCTCCCACTTAAAAAGATGAGAGAGGCCTGTAATTTTCATCATAGGTACAAGTCAACTATGATAGACAAATTGAGAAAAAAAAATCCAGAAAATCACATTGTAGGATTTTTAATGAATTTATTTGCAAATTATGGTGGAAAATAAGTATTTGGTCACCTAGAAACAAGCAAGATTTCTGGCTCTCACAGACCTGTAACTTCTTCTTTAAGAGGCTCCTCTGTCCTCCACTCGTTACCTGTATTAATGGCACCTGTTTGAACTTGTTATCAGTATAAAAGACACCTGTCCACAACCTCAAAACAGTCACACTCCAAACTCCACTATGGCCAAGACCAAAGAGCTGTCAAAGGACACCAGAAACAAAATTGTAGACCTGCACCAGGCTGGGAAGACTGAATCTGCAATAGGTAAGCAGCTTGGTTTGAAGAAATCAACTGTGGGAGCAATTATTAGGAAATGGAAGACATACAAGACCACTGATAATCTCCCTCGATCTGGGGCTCCACGCAAGATCTCACCCCGTGGGGTCAAAATGATCACAAGAACGGTGAGCAAAAATCCCAGAACCACACGGGGGGACCTAGTGAATGACCTGCAGAGAGCTGGGACCAAAGTAACAAAGCCTACCATCAGTAACACACTACGCCGCCAGGGACTCAAATCCTGCAGTGCCAGACGTGTCCCCCTGCTTAAGCCAGTACATGTCCAGGCCCGTCTGAAGTTTGCTAGAGTGCATTTGGATGATCCAGAAGAGGATTGGGAGAATGTCATATGGTCAGATGAAACCAAAATAGAACTTTCTGGTAAAAACTCAACTCGTCGTGTTTGGAGGACAAAGAATGCTGAGTTGCATCCAAAGAACACCATTCCTACTGTGAAGCATGGGGGTGGAAACATCATGCTTTGGGGCTGTTTTTCTGCAAAGGGACCAGGACGACTTATCCGTGTAAAGGAAAGAATGAATGGGGCCATGTATCGTGAGATTTTGAGTGAAAACCTCCTTCCATCAGCAAGGGCATTGAAGATGAAACGTGGCTGGGTCTTTCAGCATGACAATGATCCCAAACACACCGCCCGGGCAACGAAGGAGTGGCTTCGTAAGAAGCATTTCAAGGTCCTGGAGTGGCCTAGCCAGTCTCCAGATCTCAACCCCATAGAAAATCTTTGGAGGGAGTTGAAAGTCTGTGTTGCCCAGCGACAGCCCCAAAACATCACTGCTCTAGAGGAGATCTGCATGGAGGAATGGGCCAAAATACCAGCAACAGTGTGTGAAAACCTTGTGAAGACTTACAGAAAACGTTTGACCTGTGTCATTGCCAACAAAGGGTATATAACAAAGTATTGACAAAACTTTTGTTATTGACCAAATACTTATTTTCCACCATAATTTGCAAATAAATTCATTAAAAATCCTACAATGTGATTTTCAGGATTTTTTTTTCTCATTTTGTCTGTCATAGTTGACGTGTACCTATGATGAAAATTACAGGCCTCTCTCATCTTTTTAAGTGGGAGAACTTGCACAATTGGTGGCTGACCAAATACTTTTTTCCCCCACTGTATCTGCGGCCCGGTTGGGAGCAGATGAAGACATCAGTCCCAATGGCTGAGGCAGCTGTCAGATCCATCACAGCCACTCTTCAAGGAGAGCCTCGGCTGCCAATGCACAACATCACAATGCCCACGGTGACTGACAGTCTGCCTACTGTCAAATCCTCACCGGCCTGGAATGACCTTTTTGGCTATACATGGAATCAAAGGAGTATTCAAGATATTAATAATATGTCTAGCTGTACTGAATCAAACCCACTGAGTATTCAATACCTAGATCCAGATGAAATTAATTTTGGGACTATGATCAACAGATTGGAACAAAGCGTGTCTATACACGTGCCCATCAAACAAACACCTGACGCATATGTTGGTATTAGTAACACTGACAATTCAGTCCCTTTAGTATTTCCACATCAGTGTTATCAACTATGACAGGCAGTGGTTAGAGCCAATCAACTCTTCCTGGTAAATTACACACCTTTATCAAGGCCTTCTGTTGCTTTCACTATTAATCCATTCTCATCAGACTAAGAATAATACAGAAGAGCAAAAAACTGTAATTGTTCTATAAAAACATTCTAGCAGTATGTGACGCTATTCCTTCTATATGATAGATATACCAACCTAGAACTACTGCTTTTTCCATTACTTCCATTCAGAGCAGAATGAATGAGCAATTCATCCCACCTCATTTGAGCGGCCAAAAGAACTTCAGAGGAAAATCAAGCTTTACACTCATGTCAGACGCACACAAGATATTTCAAGGAGAGGAGCTCAAATAGCAGCCTCTGCCCTTGTATGAAAGGTCCACCAACACATATTTCTATACATGGAGTGAACATGCCATCAAACTGAGGAAACTGAGGAAAACACAGCATGCATACTCTCTAGCAGTGGAGGCTGGTGGGAGGAGCTATAGGAGGACGGGCTCATTGTAATGGCTGGAATGGAATCAATGGAATGGAGTCAAGCATGTGGTTTCCATATGTTTGATACAGTTCCATATATTCCATTCTGCCACTGCTCTCTAGCCCAATATTTTGCCCAAACCCCATATCAGATGTGGTCAATATAAAATAGTATTGGGTGGTAATTGTACAGTGTCAATTTGCCAGTGTATGTCTCATATGATGGTGATACTTGGTGAATTGTCAGATTGGAAACTTCCTTTCCAAAGGAAAACTTTTGTAGTCTGGCTATGACTGCAGCTGAAAATATGTATTGTATAACTTTTGTGGGATAATGAGGATTCTGCTCTAATTTTCATTGGATAAATTAGATCCATTCCTGAATAGCCCAGAGCTATTTCCGCCAAATCAGACCCATGGCTGAATAACTGCATATCACCCACTACTGTGTAGGCTACAACTGCCAATTGTGACAAATGTAATTGCATTGTGAAAATTAATTTTTAATTACAGATGTCAAAACTGTTTTTCTTAGCTTGTTTTTAATTTATTTCTAAACTTAATTTTTAACCGTGTTTGGATTCAGTCATATTGAACTAAAATCCTCCAGAAGGGCACACACTATTGGGATGTCAATATTTCAGTGAGAAGATTCATGGAGAGGTTTCAGAAATGCAATATGTGGTGTGCTAATAAAACAATGTCCATTCTTCCCAGTCTACCTCAGTGGTGTGTTACCATGTCCTCAGGGTCTGCTGGTAGGCCAAGTAAAATGTGTTCCCTGTTCTAAAGCTTGACAAATCTACCTTGATGTCAGCATATCAATGAAAATGCACTCTGCCATGGAATCATAGACACAAACCTCCAAACACTCTTGAGATGAAACCAATTGTTTCGAGAGCCAAAACAGAACTATCCTGAAGTGCTTCCTTCCTATCAAGAATTCCTTCATAAGATCTGATTAATTCAGCGTGTAAACAACAGCTAAGTAAATAGCACAGTCATAGTCTCTGGCAATGAGCTGAGCCATAGACAGACCTGTGACTGTTTACCTTTTCATTGGGATTGATGTTGTACCCACTACCCAGTCACTCACCCAGTCAATCACTGTTACAACATGAGAGCACGGCTAATGAGAGAGTTATCTCTGTCAGTTCAGCCAAACACAGCTCAGCTTTAGCATCAAATCATCTGCTGAATCCATGAAGCTACTATACACAACTTGCCCAAAAATTGCTAGAGGGTTTGAGAATCAGATTTAGATAATTCTAATTTAATGCTCAGATGTACATATGATGATGTTGTATGATGCGAATGGTTCCAATCCCCTGGTAGGGCTGCTATAGTCCCACAGTTATTGGATATCACTGTGATAGGCCATTGGGCCTCATAATAAGAAAAAGCATACGCCAAGAGTGTCTGACAGCGTCAAACTCCAGGAAAGGGGGAGAGCCCCTCAAAGGTGATTCCATTTTGAGATTATAGAAATAGGGCTCTTATCTGAAGATTGACCAGTTCAGTCTAAAACTTACCATATGCAATGAAATCCTCTGAAGTTGTCAGAGTACCTGTTTTCACTAACCAAAAGATGGCAATCATCTTTACCTTCCTTCCCTGTGGAATGAATTCCAAGGAATAGGAAGACCAATATTAATTGGTAGGGCCTATGTCACCAAAGAGATTCATTAATTGCATAATTCCACAGAGGCGCATCCCTGGATTGACAGAAATTAGATCCATCTTGATGTACATCCCCACCTCTTTTTTTATTACTCAATGTCCAATGAGGGCAGGCCATCTGTATTGTCTGATCATACGACATTTACTGCATCCAGAGGTCCTCTATAACCGTTCTCCTGAAGAGGACTTCACTTTAGTTTTACTGAGCCATAAAGAAAATCAATGTCTTCAATCTATATATAACCCCCTTGACGTATAGTCCATTAAAAAGTAGCCGTCTGAAGGGCCTGTAAGGATGATCACATGATGTGGAGGGTAACCCTGAGTAGTGTGGGAGCCGTCCTTAGAAATAGATCTAATCTCACTACAGTATCAGCATTATGTTCAAGCCCTGCTGCTTTATCTGCTCATCCTTTGCCCATTTCAGAAGCAATGAAATGGCTATAGTTTTCAGCTGCCAGTCTCTGCACTGCTTTGATGGTGCTCCCCTTCACATCCCATAATAAGCTGAGGCTGCACTGTGCTGAACAGCACAGTAGGTGCTCAGGGATCCTCATCAGGATGTGTGGGGTTGCTTAAGAATTACTCCTAAAGTAAATCCATGTTACTGGCAGCTGCTACTTTCTTATATGCTTAATCAACATTTTCCACTTCCTTACAGTATACCCAGGGCTTGACTTAATCTTTCAACACTGTGCAATGTTACTCAGTACTGCATGCAACCATAACATAAGCCTAATTCTGGGACAAAACTGGCACGCCACTGTTCAATAAAACTGAATAGGTTGAATTCAGGAGTGGTGACACACTTCATATCCATGTATACTAGCTGGAGGAAAAATGTATCTGTAAATGGTTGTTCTTTGTGGAGTACCTCAGACCTTTCCCTGACAAAATCGCCCCCCCCTGTATGGCGGAGCGCTCGTGTGTCCTTCCATAAAATCACAGAGACCCAACCACACTGTCTGACAAGCCGGCAGCTCCTACCCTGCTATCAGCAGCCTGAACATCTTTATGACACAAGGCCCTATAAGCATGCAGCTGTGCTCTCCTCCACAGCTCTGGCAGACAACAGGCTCATGCCAGAGCCGTCTGAAGCTTATCAAAGAGGAAATTAGAGGGGGAGGACGGTGTTTGCATGAGCTGTCCCTGCTAAGTAAACAGATGTTTTAATTGCAATGTTTCTGACACCTCTCTTTGTGAACATGTAGAACAAGCACAAAAGGGCAGGCAGAGGCGATATGTCTCAGGCTGCGTTTAGATAGGCAGCCCAATTCTGATATTATCTGAAAAAGATCTGATGTGATTGGTCAAAAGACCAATTAGTGGAAAAAATATCAAAATTGGGCTGCCTGTCTAAATGCAGCCTTTGTAATGGAATAAGGAGGGTAATGGAATAAAGAGTCTAGACTGATAGCTGGTGGGCCGAAGCCGAAAAACGCGAAGTTGATCGATCCCTGTCGAGGGAGGAGCTGATTATTTGTATATCACAGACCAAGTTTCCACAGTTTTTATGCGAGTAGTCGTAACGTATAAAAAAAAAAAAAATCACGACAGCTGTGATGGAAACAATTTTATAAATGTCGTCAGATCATTTGTTTGTTCGACATGGGATCTTTTTGTTTCTGTAAAATGTATTAAGCGAGAAATGGCGGTGGAAACACCTTAATGCACAAATATTGATAGAATAACCATCATATCGAAGTAAACTTGGAGTCACGTAGTCATGTCGATGGTCTTACTCTGGTGACATGATGAATGATGCTTGACTGACCTTTGACAAATAAAAATATCTCATAATGTACTGTAGACTAACCTACCCACAGAGCCTACCTGCAATGTATCTGTGAGCTGTTGGCGAGAGCACCTGCTAAATCCAGACTAGGCATATTTACTATTTAACGCAACAGTTTTTGTGACAAAACTATCAGTAGAGTTGAAAAAGTTGATGGAAACACATTGAACATTCAATTTTTATTTGGTACATGAAAACTTAAGTAAAAAAGTACATTTTGTGTGCACTACGTCATCACACACTGATTTTTATCTGCAACAAGCACGTTAGGTGGAAACACACCACTGGCTGGAAAACGTGCATATTTTCTTCATACGGATTTTTGAATATTCGCATGAAAATCTGTCGCCAATTGCACGGAAACCTAGCTAGTGCACAGCAAATGAGTGAGGCTTTTATGACATCGCTGTAATAGAATCTTGGCAGACGTGTTAATGTCTGAAAAACAGGAGAAAATTAGGTTCTAAAAAAGGAAGAGATAAAGAACCTTTAATACACATATTTGCCATTATTTTATTAATGGTCTTAATTGTTCATTCAAAATCATTGGAGAGATATGAAAGGTTACACAAAGAGTATGGCCTTTACAGCAGAGCACAACTACAGAAGTTCAACGTCTAGATTTCTGATTCCAAAATAGTCCCAATAATTGAATACATCAGTGGGTAAGAGCAGTTATTCTGACTCGGTCTAAAGTCCACCTTTATTACTGACATGAAAAAGCTTGCCAGATTTTTGGTTCGAACAAACCTTTCCTTTCCAATCACTCCATATTACAGTTCTGAGAAATAGGCTACAAATTCGTCGTCCTTGGAACGGCACAGTGCTGCTTCTCTAAAAGAAACAGATCTCCAGATTTCCAGGAAGCTATTGTTTCATGAGCACTCAGGTGTCAGTGAATTCAAATGTTTAATCATGTGTTGGCATGGTTGCGTGTCTCATTTCAAGTAACTAGCTGCAGGCTTAAAGAAACATTAAATCCTATAATTTGCATATCAACCCAAATAAAAGCATGTTGATAGAAAGATGTGTGTGTGTCATGTATAGTGCCTATAGAAAGTGTACACCTCCTTGAACCTCTTTCACATTTCGTTGCGTTACAAAGTGGGATTGAAATAGATGTAATTGTATTTTTTTGTCATTGATCTACACAAAATATTCCATAATGTCAAAGTGAAAAGAAAATTATATATATACACAGTGGGGGGAAAAAAGTATTTAGTCAGCCACCAATTGTGCAAGTTCTCCCACTTAAAAAGATGAGAGAGGCCTGTAATTTTCATCATAGGTACACGTCAACTATGACAGACAAATTGAGAATTTTTTTCTCCAGAAAATCACATTGTAGGATTTTTAATGAATTTATTTGCAAATTATGGTGGAAAATAAGGATTTGGTCAATAACAAAAGTTTCTCAATACTTTGTTATATACCATTTGTTGGCAATGACACAGGTCAAACGTTTTCTGTAAGTCTTCACAAGGTTTTCACACACTGTTGCTGGTATTTTGGCCCATTCCTCCATGCAGATCTCCTCTAGAGCAGTGATGTTTTGGGGCTGTCGCTGGGCAACACGGACTTTCAACTCCCTCCAAAGATTTTCTATGGGGTTGAGATCTGGAGACTGGCTAGGCCACTCCAGGACCTTGAAATGTTTCTTACGAAGCCACTCCTTCGTTGCCCGGGCGGTGTGTTTGGGATCATTGTCATGCTGAAAGACCCAGCCACATTTCATCTTCAATGCCCTTGCTGATGGAAGGAGGTTTTCACTCAAAATCTCACGATACATGGCCCCATTCATTCTTTCCTTTACACGGATCAGTCGTCCTGGTCCCTTTGCAGAAAAACAGCCCCAAAGCATGATGTTTCCACCCCCATGCTTCACAGTAGGAATGGTGTTCTTTGGATGCAACTCAGCATTCTTTGTCCTCCAAACACGACGAGTTGAGTTTTTACCAAAAAGTTCTATTTTGGTTTCATCTGACCATATGACATTCTCCCAATCCTCTTCTGGATCATCCAAATGCACTCTAGCAAACTTCAGACGGGCCTGGACATGTACTGGCTTAAGCAGGGGGACACGTCTGGCACTGCAGGATTTGAGTCCCTGGCGGCGTAGTGTGTTACTGATGGTAGGCTTTGTTACTTTGGTCCCAGCTCTCTGCAGGTCATTCACTAGGTCCCCCGTGTGGTTCTGGGATTTTTGCTCACCGTTCTTGTGATCATTTTGACCCCACGGGGTGAGATCTTGCGTGGAGCCCCAGATCGAGGGAGATTATCAGTGGTCTTGTATGTCTTCCATTTCCTAATAATTGCTCCCACAGTTGATTTCTTCAAACCAAGCTGCTTACCTATTGCAGATTCAGTCTTCCCACACTGGTGCAGGTCTACAATTTTGTTTCTGGTGTCCTTTGACAGCTCTTTGGTCTTGGCCATAGTGGAGTTTGGAGTGTGACTGTTTGAGGTTATGGACAGGTGTCTTTTATACTGATAACAAGTTCAAACAGGTGCCATTAATACAGGTAACGAGTGGAGGACAGAGGAGCCTCTTAAAGAAGAAGTTACAGGTCTGTGAGAGCCAGAAATCTTGCTTGTTTGTAGGTGACCAAATACTTATTTTCCACCATAATTTGCAAATAAATTCATTAAAAATCCTACAATGTGATTTTCTGGAGAAAAAAAATCTCAATTTGTCTGTCATAGTTGACGTGTACCTATGATGAAAATTACAGGCCTCTCTCATCTTTTTAAGTGGGAGAACTTGCACAATTGGTGGCTGACTAAATACTTTTTCCCCCACTGTATGTATGCAACAAGGCACTAAAGTAATACTGCAAAAAAAACACAGCAAAGGAATACACACTTTGGCCTAAATGCAAAGCCTTATGTTTGGGGCAAATCCAGCACAACACATCACTGAGTAACGGCCTCCTTATTTTCAAGCATGGTGGTGGCTGCATGATGGTATGGGTATGCTTGACATCGGCAAAGACTGAGGAGTTTTTCAGGATGAAAAGAAACGGAACGGAGCTAAGCAAAGGCAAAATCCTAGAGGAAAACCTGCTTCAGTCTGCCTTACACAGACACTGGGAGAGGAATTCACCTTTCAGTAGGACAATAACCTACAACACAAAGCCAAATCTACATGAGTTGCTTACCAAGAAGGCAGTGATTGAGTGGCCAAGTTACAGTTTTGACTTAAAATCTGCTTGAAAATCTATGACAAGACTAGAAAATGGTTGTCTACCCATGATCCCCAATAACTTGACAGAGCTTAAAGAATTTTGAAAATAATAATGGGCAAATATTGCACAATACAGGTGTGCAACGTTCTTATGAGACTTACCCAAGAAGACTCACAGCTGTAATCACTGCCAAAGGTGTTTCTAACATGTATTTACTCAGGGTGGTGAATACTTTCCTAATCATGGTATATTGGTTATATTTTTCATTAATCTTTTTTTAAAATGTTAGAATTTTTCTTCCACTTTGACAGAGTATTTTGTATTACTTTGTAAAACAATACAATTTGAAGAAATCCAAGGGGGGTGTAGACTTTCTATAGACACCATATGCAAAAATTGAGGTTTAAATACTACAGCTGCATATTCATATTAGCCAACACGGTATATCCTACACATATACCTTGCAATACAATCTCTAAAAACAGCTGAACAAAATGTATACAACGTGCTCTGTAATATGATGACCAGTTTGATTCCTAAACCAGAGGAGTTCAAATGTCAGCAGCTGACCAATACCATGGAGGGCTTGCATAATGTTGGATGCATTGGAATATAAGGTATGGAGAATGATAGTCTGCAGAACTATAGAAAAAGCAGTTGGGAAATTAATGTTTGAGTTTCAAATTCTAAAATGTTCAGTGAATAGATTTAGGTGGTTTAAATGATTAACCTAACTTTCCTACTAACCTTCTAAAAGTTGACAGTGCCAAATTATTGTAAATCCATTATTCTACTACTAACTATGACTGAGTGAGGCGTACATTTAAAACATATACATTTGAACAAAGAACATCATTGTGTTTCACCATTTATTGAGTACAGAGACAAACCGCAAAAGGTGTCTCAATGGGATTGAGATCCAGGCTCTTCGCTGGCCATGGCAGAACACTGACAATAATGTATTGCAGGAAATCACGCACAGAACGAGCAGTATGGCTGGTGGCATTGTCATGCTGGAGGATCATGTCAGGATGAGCCTGCAGGAAGGGTACCACATGAGGGAGGAGGATGTCTTCCCTGTAACGCACAGCGTTGAGATTGCCTGCAATGACAACAAGCTCAGTCCGATGATGCTGTGACACACCGCCCCAGACCATGACGGACCCTCCACCTCCAAATCGATCCCGCTCCAGAGTACAGGCCTCGGTGTAACGCTCATTCCTTCGACGATAAACGCGAATCCGACCATCACCCCTGGTGAGACAAAACCGCGACTTGTCAGTGAAGAGCACTTTTGTCAGTCCTGTCTGGTCCAGCGACGGTGTGTGTGCGCCCATAGGAAACGTTGTTGCCGGAGATGTCTGGTGAGGACCTGCCTTACAATATGCCTACAAGCCCTCAGTCCAGCCTATTGCGGACAGTCTGAGCACTGATGGAGGGATTGTGCGTTCCTGGTGTAACTCGGGCAGTTGTTGTTGCCATCCTGTACCTGTCCCGCAGGTGTGATGTTCAGATGTACCGATCCTGTGCAGGTGTTGTTACACATGGTCTGCCACTGCGAGGACGATCAGCTGTCCGTCCTGTCTCCCTGTAGCGCTGTCTTAGGCATCTCACAGTACAGGCATTGCAATTTATTGCCCTGGCCACATCTGCAGTCCTCATGCCTCCTTGCAGCATGCGTAAGGCACGTTCACGCAGATGAGCAGGGACCCTGGGCATCTTTCTTTTGGTGTTTTTCAGAGTCAGTAGAAAGGCCTCTTTAGTGTCCTAAGTTTTCATAACTGTGACCTTAATTGCCTACCGTCTGTAAGCTGTTAGTGTCTTAACGACCGTTCCACAGGCGCATGTTCATTAATTGTTTATGGTTAATTGAACAAGCATGGGAAACGGTGTTTAAACCCTTTACAATGAAGATCTGTGAAGTTATTTGGATTTTTACAAATTATCTTTGAAAGACAGGGTCCTGAAAAAGGGACGTTTCGTTTTTTGCTGAGTTTATATTGAATTTAGTCTTTAAAGAAGCATGTGTATCTGTAGTTGGTGCTTGTCAACTCTAAAATACACTAGACTGTGTAGACTTTGTAAGACAAAACTGACAGACAAATGCATATGGGGTCTCAATGTTTAATGGTGATGGCAGGGATAGTTAAAACTGCAGTAGGATGGTTCTCCACACAAGTGAGTGATTCAGCTGAACCCATGCTTGGTGAGTAGCACTTAGTTGATCTCTGGGAGCAGGACACAGGAGAGGAGAGCTGAATAGATCGTGGGAGACAAACGTGAGAGACCAGATTGAATCAAAGAAATCACAGCAGCAAAGGATTGTAGTGAGCTAGAAATGAACATCTTGACAGTCTTAAATTACAACAACTAGGCTACAAGGATAAAGGCAGGGTGCTCTGCATCCTACTCCAACTAGGCCTATTGACAGGGATAATGTGGCATTTCTTATTTGTCAGCATGAATGAAATTAGTGAGTTCTGCCTTGATGACTGTATTAGCGTTACAATACTTGTCCTATAGATTTTTGTAGTCTTAAATTATTACTTGGAATAATTATAGCTAAAGCTCCCTGTCCCAGAATGACATGCTAGTAGTGATGAAGCCATCTGCTCCTGCCAGCTAGCAACAGGTCTACTGGTTGTAGCTAGCTAGCTACATTTCTAAGGTTACTGCGTTAAGTAAAGTTGGGAGTTATTTTACAGAATGCATTGATGGTATCACATTTCAATAACTAAATTGATACCAAACATAAAAATAAATACTTTACCTGATAGCAGTTTGTCAGACTGAGATCTCGAGCTGTCACCAGCTGTGCTTATGTACATTAGGTATGGAGAACGTGATTCGCAGACTTGTCCAGCAGAGATGGTACCTGGATAGTACACAAATTTTGATTGGTTTACTGTTTAGTACTTGGCAGTGTTTGCCTGTCCAGCTAGCGAACGTAAAAGTATTTTGCAAGAATTGACATTGCCAAACGGAAATGCGTTCAGAAAAATATACACGATATGTAAAAACCAGCTCCTCACTCAGCAGAGACCAATCATCTCGAAAACTAAAGCAGATACGATGCATCGGCCCACCATCTATGACTGGATCTCCTGAGCCAAGGCCCAGAAACCTGTCTGGAACCATAGGGTGTCTGACTTGGCCTCAAATTGGACTAAATACAGTGTGGGAAAGAATACACTGATATTCAAGGAATGCTCTTGCAGAGCATAATTCCCATGTAGGCAGCTTCTCAAATCTGCCTCTCCTTTTGCATGCCACACTAAATGACTAATTAAGACAACACAATAAAGGCATGATGCTTTATTTCCCAATCACAAACATTTTGGGGGTTTTACACTTATTTATAAACAATATAAAATTATATTTTATGTACACAGCAAAGTCACTCAACTATTCACAAAAGACAATTTAAACGTACATCATTCGTAAAAGTCCCAGTTCTTTTTACATTTGAACGCACCAATTGAGTTTGGCAAGTTTCATAATAAATATGGCCTACATTTTCAGATTTAGGCCAAACACTATACATTCCAGGTCATGAATCTCAAGAGATGGGTTCACAACCAACAGGTATCACAGTCAACATTTACCATAATAGATAGTCTAAATGAAGTTGTATATAGTATAAGAGAGCTGCCCAACATGATACAATGTAGGGTGGACAGTAGCACAGTGATGGTTTTGCATAGTCTTAACCGCTTTAAAAAAGGGACCACGAATTGGGAGGTGACCCTGGTGATATGAGAAGCTAGTCAAAGAGAGGGAAGGGGTAACTCCAACAGACATGAGTGTGGTGGTGACCTTTATACACTGGAGACATTTAATTACTTTTCTCAGAAATGAAATTCTATGACTTAAAGGTTAACCTTGCAAGGCTGCTACGTAAACGCCAGGCCTTTGATATACAAGATATAGGAGTACAGAGTAGACGGCCTGAAGACCATCAAAGCGCTTGTAAACATTTCCTAGCGAAGTTCACCAAATACAATTTATTGTTTGATGGCTAAATATCCATTTCAATTAATTAAACATTATTTTGACATTTAAGTGCAATATATTGATGGGCTATAGACAACCTGTATATAAAATTGTAGCACCATGTAAAATACTGATAATACAAATACAAACAAGGTGGCGGGAGACATGGCTGGACGAGGGCTACATTCAGATGGATTTACAAACGAAAAAATAACTCAACTAAAAATGTGGTTTAAGAGGTCTTCACTGTTGGTGCATGACATTCTGACAACACTTGGTGTGACAGAGTAAAATGTAAAACAAAAACAATTATCTATAAAAAGAAACATTCCAGCATGGACCAAATACTGTCAACTGGGGATGAATAAAATTTCTAATAATTATGTTTGGGTTCAACACAAAAAAAAATATTCTAAATATCTCAAACTGCATAGTGATGGTGAGGAAGATAGATGCTTTATAAAGCCCTGTCAAACACCACGCCATGGCCTGACAGCACTCCCATGTCTCCTTGCCACACTTTTTGTTTTTAAATATAACCTGTTAGCACGATCTCAATACAAAGCAGCTCTCCTAAATGTCCTTCAGGTGTTTGGTGTTGAAACTTACCAGATGTATCATTGAATAATGTGAGTGAGTACCATGTCTATGAGGAGTCGAATCCCTCAGAAGGGGGTGTCACTGGCCAGGGTGATCAGGTTGCAGGTTGACGACACACTGGAGCAGCGTTCCGGGAGGGTGTTGTTATTGTCCCATACTCCAGTCTGTGAGCTGGCTGTGCAGCCCAGGGCCTTGGCCAAATCTGGGCACACTGTGAGACACAGCCGCTGGAAGAGCAGGCAGAACTTTCTACGGAAGCTGTGGTTGATCCAGAAGTAGAAGATGCAGTTGAGGAAACCGTTGGAGGTTGGTAGCCACACCACCACAAACTCCATCCACTCCGGAACTCTGTTTCCTGAGATGGCTGGTGGAAGAGACAACAGAGAGAGAGAGAAATACATAAAAGGGCCAACATAGGGCTATGAAATAAAAGACGGACTAAGCACAAGCTTTGACATTAAACACATCATATAGGCCTCCTGAGTAAAACCTGTCACATGCTTCCCAGTCAAAACAGTTTTCACATAGGCTATATTATGATGAAAATGTGACTTTTTATTTGTTTTAGTGTTTGCCAGGTTCTCTTTTTTTGTGTCTGTTCGCGGATACATTTTTTCTTGAGGCAAGTCAAAGTTCGCCAAAGTCTACATCCCTTCTTCAGTGATCATCAAAAGTACTACTTCTAGTAGGTGTGGGAACTATGGACGGGATCCTTCTTTTTAAGTCTTTGTTGTCATTCAAGAAGAGACGACTAGTTTTCATGTGCATTTTTTCACTTGAGAAATACTGCACCAAACATCTTAGTTAGATGTAAAATTGCACGACTAAGATCTCCTCTGCAAAAACTTCACCTAGCCAAGTTACCAAACCGAACCTAGTATGCGGCGCCTTTAGGCAAACACATTTACAAATAACGAAAAACTAAAACGTCCCTTGTCTATCACGAACGTTGAATAAAATGATGTTAACTTACTCTGCCGATTGTCCGTGGGGTTAGTTCTTCAGTGGGTTGAAATTTGAGACAAAATATCCACAGAAAAGTATTATTACAGACTTAAAAATGTGGGACTATGTGACAATCAAGATGTGTTTGCTCCTGACCCAGGGCATGTGCACAAGCCTAAAGGACATGCATGCATACTGACCAAAGTCTTGCAGGTGTTTACATGGTTTTCCGCATGTGCCAGGTGATAAATAATTCAGCAGCAATCCCAGCGCTCTAAAAAGTCAGGTAAATAACACTTTCCTGTGGCTAATTTGTCTCAGAAGTAGATCCACTGAACGACCAACTATACTGACAACCAGTAGGGTAAAATGTAATGTATATTTATTCAAGATTCTTGCTTATAAGGAAACGTTCCCCGTTTACACTGCTTAGTTTCAGGCTGTATACCAGAAGTTGCCGGTATCACAGTCTGATTCATCAGCCTACCTCAGTTATCTTACACCCAGCACATTGGCATTTCCACTTTACAGCCTTGTAGCCTACATTTGTTAGGGTTATTTTCCTGAGCTCATATAGGAGGGTGGTGACTTTGGGAAAAGCATGCACCCTGTCTGAATTTTAGATGTTCCATCTACAAGTTTAAAAAGTTTCCTGCATCCCCTAAATGTAAACCAACTGGTTCCTTCTATAGGCCTACTCACCATTATAGATAATTGCCGCCATGCACGGCGTCCAACATGTGTAGTATACAGTCATCACAGGGACAAGCACCCTGGAGGCTACGTCGGGTCTGTTGTGACGACCCAGATGTTGTGTGCGCATCTTTAACCGCTGTCTCTTTGCAGCAAACCAAAGGCGCAGGTTTGCGCAAGTCATGATGATTGAACAAGGAAAGAAGATGAGGCACGTCAACGTTAGCGTGTACACAACGTTAGTAAAGTACGATGGATTGCAAACTAGTGACGCTGTAGAAAAATGGACCTCAATTATCCCGTTGGGAAAAGATATGGGCACAAGTAAAAATGGAGGAAAACACCATGCAAACGCGATCAGAAGCAGCGTTCTTCTCCTGGTCATCAGTGAGGAGTACTTCAGCGGGTAAAACACTGCAATGTATCTTTCTAGACTTATTGTAGCCAGTGTGTACATGCAAGTCGAATAGATCGTCGCGTTGAAGAAAGCCACAATGTGACAGAGGGTGTCTGGGCCTTCGCTGTAATCTTTCGCAAGACTGACGCACAGATTCAAGGGCGTGATGATCAGTCCAAACGCCGAATCAGCACCGGTGAGTGAGAGTAAAAAGTATCGAGAGTTCCTTGACCAGCCGGACACCGATGAAGAAATCACCAGAATAACTGCAATATTTCCCAACGTGATCATCGCTCCTAAAACTGATATTATGCCAATTTTAATGGGCCGGTGCCGTTCTAGAAGTATTTGCGTATCGGTGCTGGTTAGATTGGTGTCGGACTCGGACAAATTGAGTGTTGGAAACATTGTCCTTCACATTGTTTGTCACTTCCTCCGTAAAAACTCCCACCACCCAAGGGCATGCTCTTAAAAATTCTTTCAGGTGAATTTACATGATAAAGTCGAATTACCAAGGCGTGGTATTCACAATAATAAATACCACTACCACACCTGTGGCACATTAGGTGGGAGTCACGTGCCCCAATCAAATATGTAGATCTGATGTAAGTAAAAATATCAACCTAGATGCAAATTATACTTCCTTGGCTATAAGGATAAATATACACATTCAAAGGACTTTTCATCACATTTAGGAGTTGGTGTCCATTTATGCCAATGTTTTGTTGTGTAATGTAGTCGACATTGTATTGAGACACTCATTTACACTAGGATTATTCAGTTGTGGCCTAGTTGTATGAGAAATGGCTCCCTCACAGCTCAATTCTTCTACACGCTGAATCAGGTGAGGGCCACCTGAGCACAGGCAGAGATGAGCTACATGGGGGAGTGGATTGGGGAGGAAGAGTGAGGACATTAACATAAGTAGCTGAAAGATGAGCCCATCTCCTCCTCCAAGCCCTGCGCGGGACTCCACACAGAGGGATTGGTCATTAGGACAGTGACAAGTGCATATATCAAAGGCATATTACAGGTAGTCCTCCTTCCACAGAGGGATATGTCCATGGCTAGCTGACACTACTAGCCTACCTGCTGGGGAAGCAGCCCCTCTGATGGGCCTCCATAGCAGCTGGACCTCACTGTTCAAACTGATACTGTCCAGATAGCTCACATTCTGTCATATTAGTGACTGAGGCAGAAATGTTATTTTATCTATCCAAGGGCCTTCATGAGAAATATCAGTCAGAGATCAATAATATTTTCATTAAGCCTCACCCCAATACAAGGTTATTTCATTTGATTCTACAGAATATACTTCACATTGTATGAAAAAGATGTAACAAGTTTTGTTGGAATCCATTTTTTTGTTATTACCAGAAGGCTTATTTGTAGGCATTCCTTAGCTCTTCTAAATGTGACAAGTTGATAGAGTGAATGTATCTTTCCATTGAAAGATTGTGCCCAAACAAATAATATTCCATTAGTGTCTGTCTGCAAAATGAATCAAGCTGTTGACGCGAATAATCAGGAATCATCAAGAACAAATTAAGACACAAGCTGCCGTGAGATTTTAAAAGCAATGCAAATACATATTGGCCATTAAAAAACACAATCATGATCTCATGCTACATACATTTTTTATGCACATTAAAGGATGAAAAGGAGATGCATGTTTTGTGATGTAGATAGCCACCGCTATGCTTTAGAGACAAGGCATTGTACCAGTCTGAAGCGAAAAGTATGGGGCCAATTTGTGCCTTTCTGTAATCACTCAACACATCCATTTTCTAATTTGAGCCACAGGAGTGTGGGGCTGATGCACATCTCAGTTTGCCATTGGTTACCTGAAGCATGGCGATAAGTGTCCTCATTTTTTTCAGATTTTCTGTGCTGATTTACGACCGTTTCTCTCTGTTAGAGAGGCTGCTCTGTGCTTGTGGGTTTTACATTGCAACAACTAAACTTCTACCCAAGTGAAGATGAATTACTCATAAACCAGGGTTCAAGTCAGGTAGGAGATCATTAGCCTATGTTGAGTCAGTAATAAATGGGGCAGGATAATGAGGCTTTAGGTTTTTGTGACTCATTCAATCAGAATTCAAGCACCCTTTCATAATATAATCAAAATGACATAGGACATATAATTAGTCTAATTAGTCAGAATATTATCTCAAATGTGATTTTTTTAAATGGTGCATGGACAATATGATTGGATGCTTTGATAAATCTGACTTTGATGTACAATGTAAGTAGTGTATTCCAGGCAGAGGTAATGTGTTGCACTGTAGCAATCAGTCCATATTGGACAACTGAACCTCTGAATTACCTTATGTGCCTCCTCAGAATAGCAGGACTAACAGGATTAGATAGCAGTTAGAATCTACAGGAAGTTCACAGAAAAGAGGGTGACTCATCCCTGCAGAAGGTCAGATGGTTCTGGAATCAAAGCAAAACAACCAGGGTTATCTTCTTATACCCAACTGCAAGTTTTCCCCAATCGCTTATGTGCCATAGTTGGGTTAATATTCCGTCTCTTTTCAATAATATTTTGAATTCGCGTTAAGAAATAGGGATTTAACAAATAGAATGAATTCATATTTTCACATTGTTTTTATGGGAGTCTTTATCTGTACAGCTCAAATACGGATGGTGTGAATACTTTAAATGAGTAGCTGTTAGGGAAAGATAGAGGTGTGTGTGTGTCCGTGTACACATGTAGGTTTCCCTGTGTGTGTGAGTACACAGCATGTTTTGTGGATGTCTCTGCTCCTGCAAGATATGGAAAGATGTGCAGTGTTGTTTTTTGTGTGAGTGGGTGGACTATGATTGTTTTGCGTGGGCTGCATCACTGAGTGCTTCCACAAGTGGATGGTGACACATAACAGATGCTGAGGAGAGATAGTAGGCTGACTACCACAGGTTGGAATGGAGGCTGAAGGGTGGAGGTGGGGGTAGTGGTCCACTGCTAACTTTCATTATCACTGGGCTATAAGTGAAGGGAAACAAGCAGCACTATGCTCTCTGTCTGTCTGACAGTCTCCCCACCTCCGCATGATAACAGGGCTCTGCCATTGTGTATAAAAGCACTCTGGCAGGTGCACACTGATATGACATTTTATTTTTTATTTGATTTAACTAGGCAAGTCAGTTAAGAACAAATTCTTATTTACAATGATGGCCTACCAAAAGGCGGAAGGCCTCCTACGGGGACAGGGGCTGGGATTAAAAATAAAAATATAGGACAAAACACACATCACAACAAGAGAGACCTAATACAACAACATAGCATGGCAGCAACACATGACAACGCAGCATGGTAGCAACACCACATGACAACAACATGGTAGCAACACAACATGGCAGCAGCACAAAACATGGTACAAACATTATTGGCCACAGACAACAGCACAAAGGCAAGAAGGTAGAGACAACAATACATCATGCGAAGCAGCCACAACTGTCAGTAAGAGTGTCCATGATTGAGTCTTTGAATGAAGAGATGGAGATAAAGCTGTCCAGGGTGATGATGAAACACCCTAACAGATAACCTTTGGATGAAAAGTATCATTAAAAAGGATTCTGCATGGTGTCCATGATCACACAAGCCATGAAAGAGAATATCAGAAATATATTTAAAACACGTTTACGCTTGACTGTTTCATTAATCAGCCCCAAGCTGGTCAAATGCATTCAAAACAATGTAAAGCAACTGGCACTGTTGAGTGGCAAATGATACAATGTGAAGCATGATAGCAGTAACATAACCACAACAGAAATTAGTCATTCGTAACTGCTCTCCGCTCACCTGTACTTGAGCAATATGCTTTCAATATGTTGGATTAAGTTACTGACTAGCAACAGAGATGTGTTGGCTATCTAGAAATGCATCCGTTTGAGTTTTACTCTGTTTGTCAGAACCTAACAAATGGAAATTCTAGTTTGGGAATATCCCACAACCACACAGCATAATGTATGATTTGTGCTCGGTAGGTGAGGACGAAGGAATCATGCGTGAAGTTTCCTTTGCTTTATGATGTATATTTGCTTGTTAAGGACTAAGTGCATGATTAAGGATTTATCAAGGACTAAGTGCATAAATAAGTTTACAGGCACTGTCATGGGATTTAAACATGGCATAGTTTCTTTCAAATTGAGTCAGAAGATGTAAAAAAACAACAACAACAAGGCCGTTAGTAGGAGGGGATTGATTAAGATATAAGAAAACCATTCATTTTCTAATGTAAATTAGATGCCATACAGTGGGGGAAAAAAGTATTTAGTCAGCCACCAATTGTGCAAGTTCTCTCACTTAAAAAGATGAGAGAGGCCTGTAATTTTCATCATAGGTACACGTCAACTATGACAGACAAAATGAGGAAAAAAAATCCAGAAAATCACATTGTAGGATTTGTAATGAATTTATTTGCAAATTATGGTGGAAAATAAGTATTTGGTCAATAACAAAAGTTTCTCAATACTTTGTTATATACCCTTTGTTGGCAATGACACAGGTCAAACGTTTTCTGTAAGTCTTCACAAGGTTTTCACACACTGTTGCTGGTATTTTGGCCCATTCCTCCATGCAGATCTCCTCAAGAGCAGTGATGTTTTGGGGCTGTCGCTGGGCAACACAGACTTTCAACTCCCTCCAAAGATTTTCTATGGGGTTGATATCTGGAGACTGGCTAGGCCACTCCAGGACCTTGAAATGTTTCTTACGAAGCCACTCCTTCGTTGCCCGGGCGGTGTGTTTGGGATCATTGTCATGCTGAAAGACCCAGCCACGTTTCATCTTCAATGCCCTTGCATTCATTCTTTCCTTTACACGGATCAGTCGTCCTGGTCCCTTTGCAGAAAAACAGCCCCAAAGCATGATGTTTCCACCCCCATGCTTCACAGTAGGTATGGTGTTGTTTGGATGCAACTCAGCATTCTTTGTCCTCCAAACACGACGAGTTGAGTTTTTACCAGAAAGTTCTATTTTGGTTTCATCTGACCATATGACATTCTCCCAATCCTCTTCTGGATCATCCAAATGCACTCTAGCAAACTTCAGACGGGCCTGGACATGTACTGGCTTAAGCAGGGGGACACGTCTGGCACTGCAGGATTTGAGTCCCTGGCGGCGTAGTGTGTTACTGATGGTAGGCTTTGTTACTTTGGTCCCAGCTCTCTGCAGGTCATTCACTAGGTCCCCCCGTGTGGTTCTGGGATTTTTGCTCACCGTTCTTGTGATCATTTTGACCCCACGGGGTGAGATCTTGCGTGGAGCCCCAGATCGAGGGAGATTATCAGTGGTCTTGTATGTCTTCTATTTCCTTATAATTGCTCCCACAGTTGATTTCTTCAAACCAAGCTGCTTACCTATTGCAGATTCAGTCTTCCCAGCCTGGTGCAGGTCTACAATTTTGTTTCTGGTGTCCTTTGACAGCTCTTTGGTCTTGGCCATAGTGGAGTTTGGAGTGTGACTGTTTGAGGTTGTGGACAGGTGTCTTTTATACTGATAACAAGTTCAAACAGGTGCCATTAATACAGGTAACGAGTGGAGGACAGAGGAGCCTCTTAAAGAAGAAGTTACAGGTCTGTGAGAGCCAGAAATCTTGCTTGTTTGTAGGTGACCAAATACTTATTTTCCACCATAATTTGCGAATTAATTAATAAAAAATCCTACAATGTGATTTTCTGGATTTTTTCTCCTCAATTTGTCTGTCATAGTTGACGTGTACCTATGATGAAAATTACAGGCCTCTCTCATCTTTTTAAGTGGGAGAACTTGCACAATTGGTGGCTGACAATACTTTTTTTCCCCACTGTATATTGTTATTTACATGTACAATATTCAAATCTGTACCCCATATATATATTCCCATATATATATTCCCAATGTTAAAACTGATATTGACAATTTTACAGTGTTGTTTTCGTTCAAATTTCAATGACAAGCCTAAATGCTTATTTTATTTTATTCACGTTAGTTGTCAACTGTAGCTATCAATTATCAATCACAACTGGACAATGGAACTGATGTCTGTGCCCAGTGAGAATGTATCCAGAGGAATAATGTCAACCTCCCACTTGATAACATGACCCCTCTCTTATGTGAATATTATAATTGAGGAAAGCTATTCACAGAATTACATTGGCTCTTATCAGTCCAAACCCCAAATCAAGGCCCAATGAGACTTATATTCACCCAGAGAAACTGACTTCCTTTCTCATTTTCTTTACTTGGGCATTGTCATTAGAGCAGTGATAGCTTTTGCAGATTATTCTGGTTATCTTGCAAGACACACTCCAAATCGGGAAAAGGATTCTCTCTGACACTGACGGGAAGTGGTCAATGCAACACAACTCCATTATTTGAAGATTTGCCCTTTTACCTTGTCATAATGATTTATTAGAACATTAAAGGCCACCATAGTGAGCCATGTGCACAATCCCCACAGCAATCTGACATCTCATAGAGATTTAAAATGATAAAGGCATAAGTGAGTCCATTAGTAAGCGCAGACAGCGTTTTACTTTATCAAGGCAACAATGAGGGCATAAAGTAACTAATTTAATAGATGCCTGGTAATCTGAGACCATCCAGAGACTCATTGTGAATGCCACAGCTCAGAACCATGCATAGTAGTCTGATAGGGCTTGAGTCCTATAGATATTGGAATATAAACAGACAAGGACTTTCTTTGTTGCAACATTTTGGCCAAAACATAATGCTACAGGTAAAAAGTCATTTTCAATTATCTGTGTGGTTGGTATGAATGATGACCATTAACTCTTCACTGTTTTTCCTCCTGGGTAAGACTGCTGCACTGGTTCATATATTGACAGAGTTATGCAATACTTATGTCACTGTGCTTCTGCCTCTCACCCTCGCACAGGAATGCCAATCCTGAGGCTAGAGCATTTCAGCATTACATAATCACTGCTCTCCTCTCACTTGAAAAGAGCTCTGCTATGGCATGAGCTATTAACATTCATTAAATGTCTTCCCTCTTCTGCTGTTTTTCTGTGCCACAACATTGATTTCAACCCCTAACCCCTCCTCTCTGCTCTTGAGAGTGCAGAGGCCGGTTGCTAGATGCAGGGAAGCTGTGCACTGCATAATGGTAAGGCTGCTTTGTTTGCTGCTCTCCCCACAAACAGCTCTCGGTGTGGGAAGGGAACGGAGGGCAGAGGGCCCGGGCAGGTCTCCAGAGCACTGCCTTCCACAGTTTGTCTACAAAGCAGTTTGTCTGACCATGTGTTCTCGCATACCCCGAGAGCATCTGGTCAGCGGGGTGGTGGCACAGGAATCCTCATCTCTCCCAAGTGGACATTCTCAATTTTTCCCCTAACCCATCTGTCTATCTCCTCATTTGAATTCCATGCTGTCACAGTCACTAGCCCATTGAAGCTTAATATCCTTGTCATCTATCGCCCTCCAGGTTCCCTTGGAGAGTTCATCAATGAGCTTGATGCCTTGATAAGTTCCTTTCCTGAGGATGGCTCACCCCTCACAATTTTGGGGGATTTCAACCTCCCTACGTCTACATTTGACTCATTTCTCTCTGCCTCCTTCTTTCCACTCCTCTCCTCTTTTGACCTCACCCTCTCACTGTCCCCCCCTACTCACAAGGCAGGCAATACGCTTGACCTCATCTTTACTAGATGCTGTTCTTCTACTAATCTCACTGCAACTCCCCTCCATGTCTCCGACCACTACTTTGTATCCTTTTCTCTCTCGCTCTCCTCCAACACTACTCACTCTGCCCCTACACAGATGGTAATGCGCCGTCGCAACCTTCGCTCTCTCTCTCCCGCTACTCTCTCCTCTTCCATCCTATCATCTCTTCCCTCTGCTCAATCCTTCTCCCTCCAATCTCCTGATTCTGCCTCCTCAACCCTCCTCTCCTCCCTTTCTGCATCATTTGACTCTCTATGTCCCCTATCCTCCCGGCCGGCTCGGTCCTCCCCTCCAGCTCCGTGGCTTGATGACTCATTGCGAGCTCACAGAACAGAGCTCCGGGCAGCTGAGCGGAAATGGAAGAAAACTAGACTCCCTGCGGACCTGGCATCTTTTCACTCCCTCCTCTCTACATTTTCTTCATCTGTTTCTGCTGCTAAGGCCACTTTCTACCACTCTAAATTCCAAGCATCTGCCTCTAACCCTAGGAAGCTCTTTGCCACATTCTCCTCCCTGCTGAATCCTCCCCCCCCCCCCCCCCCTCCTCCCTCTCTGTGGATGACTTCGTCAACCACTTTGAAAAGAAGGTTGACGACATCCGATCCTCGTTTGTTAAGTCAAATGACACTGCTGGCCCTGCTCACACTGCCCTACCCTATGCTTTGACTTCTTTCTCCCCTCTCTCTCCAGATAAAATCTTGCGACTTGTGACTGCAGGCCGCCCAACAACCTGCCTGCTTGACCCTATCCCCTCCTCTCTTCTCCAGACCATCTCCGGTGACCTTCTCCCCTACCTCACCTCGCTGATCAACTCATCCTTGACCGCTGGCTATGTCCCTTCCGTCTTCAAGAGAGCGAGAGTTGCACCCCTTCTCAAAAAACCAACACTCGATCCCTCTGATGTCAACAACTACAGACCAGTATCCCTTCTTTCTTTTCTTTCCAAAACTATTGAGCGTGCCGTCTTTAGCCAACTCTCTTGCTATCTCTCTCAGAATGACCTTCTTGATCCAAACCAGTCAGGTTTCAGGACTGGTCATTCAACTGAGACTGCTCTTCTCTGTGTCACGGAGGCTCTCCGCACTGCTAAAGCTAACTCTCTCTCCTCTGCTCTTGTCCTTCTAGACCTGTCTGCTGCCTTTGATACTGTGAACCATCAGATCCTCCTCTCCACCCTCTCCGAGCTGGGCATCTCCGGCGCGGCTCACTCTTGGATTGCGTCCTACCTGACCGGTCGCTCCTACCAAGTGGTGTGGCGAGAAGCTGTCTCCGCACCACGTGCTCTCACCACTGGTGTCCCCCAGGGCTCAGTTCTAGGCCCTCTCCTATTCTCGCTATACACCAAGTCACTTGGCTCTGTCATATCCTCACATGGCCTCTCCTATCATTGCTACGCTGACGATACACAACTAATCTTCTCCTTTCCCCCTTCTGATAACCAGGTGGCGAATCGCATCTCTGCATGTCTGGCAGACATATCAGTATGGATGACGGATCACCACCTCAAGCTGAACCTTGGCAAGACGGAGCTGCTCTTCCTCCCGGGGAAGGACTGCCCGTTCCATGATCTCGCCATCACGGTTGACAATTCCGTTGTGTCCTCCTCCCAGAGTGCGAAGAGCCTTGGCGTGACCCTGGACAACACCCTGTCGTTCTCCGCTAACATCAAGGCGGTGACCCGATCCTGTAGGTTCATGCTCTACAACATTCGGAGTGTACGACCCTGCCTTACACAGGAAGCGGCACAGGTCCTAATCCAGGCACTTGTCATCTCCCGTCTGGATTACTGCAACTCGCTGTTGGCTGGGCTCCCTGCCTGTGCCATTAAACCCCTACAACTCATCCAGAATGCCGCAGCCCGTCTGGTGTTCAACCTTCCCAAGTTCTCTCACGTCACCCCGCTCCTCCGCACACTCCACTGGCTTCCAGTTGAAGCTCGCATCTGTTACAAGACCATGGTGCTTGCCTATGGAGCTGTGAGGGGAACGGCACCTCCGTACCGTCAGGCTCTGATCAGTCCCTACACCCAAACGAGGGCATTGCGTCCATCCACCTCTGGCCTGCTGGCTCCCCTTCCTCTGCGGAAGCATAGTTCCCGCTCAGCCCAGTCAAAACTGTTCGCTGCTCTGGCACCCCAATGGTGGAACAAGCTCCCTCACGACGCCAGGACAGCGGAGTCACTCACCACCTTCCGGAGACATTTGAAACCCCACCTCTTTAAGGAATACCTGGGATAGGATAAAGTAATCCTTCTACCCCCCCAAAAATAAAATAAAAAAATAAAATTTGTAAAGTGGTTATCCCACTGGCTATAGGGTGAATGCACCAATTTGTAAGTCGCTCTGGATAAGAGCGTCTGCTAAATGACGTAAATGTAAATGTAATGCGGTGGTGAATACAGTCAGCATCTCCAGTCTATTGGCACCTCGCCTTCGAGAGCATGATCACTCTTTGCAATGAATAAATAAATAAAGCATAAAGAATGAATGAATAAATGAAAGTGTGGCAATGGTAATCAGCCTATTGGAGAGCCTGCAGGTTCCCTTCATTAAAGTTTCATAACCAATCATTAAAATGCAGGAAGGAGGAAGAGAACCAGCCCACATCTTTACCAGATCAACCCCTTTCCACATGAGGGAACAAAGTTTTGTATAAATGTATACATTCACCATGAAATTTGAAGATGATGTGGCTCGGAAACGCTCGGCTGTTGGACCTGCTCAATGAACTTCACCTCTAACTTACTGTACTGTAGGGCTAAGCCTGGTCTTTGAATCATCTTACTTCATGGACAAGGTATTTACTTAGCAATCAAAACAGCACATCCCTCTGGTGGCCTAGCTTACTGAGCAGCTCCCAAGACATGTTTGTTGATTGGCCTCTACCATTTCAGACACCTATTATTTATATCAGGGAGAGCAGACCTGTCCACCAGCGGTGATTACAGAGCGACAGCGACAGACTCATAAGCCTCTTTTTTTGCTTTAACAGACGAAGGTGCCTGCTCCGCCGTATCCCCTTTGACATGGTGTGGATGAAATCTATCATGGAGAGTTTTCAAGGGTAGGTAATCCAATCCGAGACCTTATACTGTAACTTTTTTTCCTGTGTAATTTGCATTGCATGTCTTCTCCCTGAGGGCTACTAATTAATTAGCAGTCTGCATGACTGACAGAGCATGGAGGTGCACTACAGAGTCTACTTAACTCTGTTTTCCACTGGAGACAGGAGCCATAAAGACATCCAGCACACTACACAGACAGTATGATAACTTTAAGTTGTTTCAACCCTAGGCAGAAAAAGCCTCTTCTTAGTGAAACACTGCTGTAAACTATAGGATCAAAGAGATAACTATGGCTGGGGATATAATATATACCATTAGTATGATATAATCCCAAGCTTAATAGTTTATGGTATAGTTTTGATTGGACTCCAATACATGCAAAACAATAGCAAAAAAGGTGTTCAAGCCATGAATGTTTTACAGTTTAATACAATGTTAAAGACTGTCATAGTTACGACTTCACACAATTATCACGTCATAAAACATTTAATTATAAAAACATCATGTTCCTTTCTAAAGCATAGCTAGTCATCTCTCAGAAAGTTGTATTTCTCCTTTGAAAGGACGCTAAAGGATGATCAAAACTGAGAGCTGGAAAATTGAATTTAAGGGCCACTGGGCAGTTTCTTGTTTCCTTTTCTGCGGTATTTGTCTTGTCCTCTCAAATGGGACTGCTATATTACAATGGGGACATGCATTCAGTGAGAGGTGCTTGCAACAGCATACATTGTTGAATCTGTCATTTGTATTTCCAGACAGTATGGCAAAAAAACAGATACTGAGTTAATGATACATAACACACAAGAAATGCAGCTACATTAGGTGAAAGAACGGGCAACGTCATCATTATGCAATATAAGAGACATATGGGTCTGTTAAAAGTAACATAAAATATAATGAGCAACCGGCCTTGGCCTAGTTGGCTCTTAACATTAGAATACTTGTTCAGAATGCAATTTGTGATAACGTAAAAGTTATGAATTACGTTGAGATAATTTATTTGTATTTCTCTCTCCCCCTCCCTCTCTCTCCCTCTGTGTGTGTGTGTGTGTGTGTGTGTGTCATGCAGTTGAATCATCTTTTCAGGCTGACAAAATCACTACCTATATCCCAGCCCTCTCCTTCAGTTTAACTGGATAGCCGTTTGCCATTCCCTGTGAAGCTAGGCTTCGTACAAGATAAGACTGTGATTTGGGTATGTTACCACCTTGACACATTCAATAAACACCATGATTCCATCTCAGCAAAGATGAAGCCGAGATTAGGACGGACCTACTCCAGTCAACAGAGAAAGCAAAGAAATCATCTGTGTTCACTGATAGCAACCAATTTAGTTGTGTCTGCACTGCTATTGTGATTCTATTGAAATGGTTTGAAAGTAAATGTTTCAAGTTAATTATGAAAATGTTAAGTAAAGGGTACGTGGGTGTATTGGTTCTGAAAGCAGATTCCTAAACCCCTATGCTGATGTGAACAATGATGCCTTGACAGGCTCTGTCCATTTTAATTAACAACTGATGCTAGCAAATGGTTGCATATCCCAGAACCAACGTGTCTGTAAGCAGGGGTTGTGAGAGAGAGCTTTCAATTTTGTGCAGATGGGGGATATACATTTGAAAATATAGTATACATCTAATATATTTTTTTATTGTCCTATCATGATGGAATGATCCCCAACCCTATATCCTAGACACCCACCTGAGCGACCCATACACCAAAGAGAAGTCCCCATCTGTTTTATGGACCTGCTGTGAGTTGCCTATATGCAGCCAAAACAGAAAAAGAAATGCGGTCAGAGACCTACTTGAGCAGCACCGCCCCCTCAAGATTCTGAGCCTGCCTGGCAGGGTTGGTCCTACAAAGCCAGAGCCCCCTGATGGGAGAGCATAATATACAAGGAAATTCTCAAAGCTGCTAATGAGAACCTTGACGACCTTGTACCTAGCCGGTGGGGATTTGGGTGGGCTACCCCCACCTAGGTAGTGGCAGTGCTAGCAACACTGGCTGCAGTAACCCATGGGGGGGTCACACTCGGACAATCAAAGAGGGGGCTTATCATTGTGGCCCAGGTGGCACAAAATAATCAAAGGTCTGACTGCACAGAGATGCTTGGGAAAAATGGTTACAACGGGGGACCAGAGTGTTTGTGTCTCAGGTGAAGAGGGTGGATTTTTATTTTTATTTTATTTCACCTTTATTTAACCAGGTAAGCCAGTTGAGAACAAGTTCTCATTTACAACTGCGACCTGGCCAAGATAAAGCAAAGCAGTGCGATAAAAACAACAACACAGAGTTACATATGGGGTAAACAGTTCGTTCCAGTCATTGGCAGCAGAGAACTGGAAGGAATGGCGGCCAAAGGAGGTGTTGGCTTTGGGGATGACCAGTGAGATATACCTGCTGGAGCGCAGACTACGGGTGGGTGTTGCTATGGTGACCAGTGAGCTAAGATAAGACAGAGATTTGCCTAGCAGTGATTTATAGATGACCTGGAGCTAGTGGGTTTGGCGACGAATATGTAGTGAGGGCCAGCCAACAAGAGCGTACAGGTCACAATGGTGGGTAGTATATGGGGCTTTGGTGACAAAACGGATGGCACTGTGATAGACTACATCCAATTTGCTGAGTAGAGTGTTGGAGGCTATTTTGTAAATGACATCACCGAAGTCAAGGATCGGTAGGATAGTCAGTTTTACGAGGGCATGTTTGGCAGCATGAGTGAAGGAGGCTTTGTTGCGAAATAGGAAGCCGATTCTAGATCTAACTTTTGATTGGAGATGCTTAATGTGAGTCTGGAAGGAGAGTTTACAGTCTAACCAGACACCTAGGTATTTGTAGTTGTCCACATACTCTAGGTCAGACCCGCCGAGAGTAGTGATTCTAGTCGGGTGGGCGGGTACAAGCAGCGTTCGGTTGAAGAGCATGCATTTAGTTTTACTAGTGTTTAAGAGCAGTTGGAGGCTACGGAAGGAGTGTTGTATGGCGTTGAAGCTCGTTTAGGGGTTTGTTAACACAGTGTCCAATGAAGGGCCAGATGTATACAAAATGGTGTCGTCCGCATAGAGGTGGATCCGAGCGTCACCAGCAGTAAGAGCGACATCATTGATATACACAGAGAATAGAGTTGGCCCGAGAATTGAACCCTGTGGCACCCCCATAGAGACAGCCAGAGGTCCAGACAACAGGCCCTCCGATTTGACACATTGAACTCTATCTGAGAAGTAGTTAGTGAACCAGGCGAGGCAGTCATTAGAGAAACCAAGGCTATTTAGTCTGCCAATAAGAATGTGGTGGTTGACAGAGTCGACAGCCTTGGCCAGGTCGATGAAGACGGCTGCGCAGTACTGTCTTTTATCGATCGCGGTTATAATATCATTTAGGACCTTGAGCGTGGCTGAGTTGCAGCGGAGGGTGCAGAGCTGATGGCCAGGGTAGTGGTAGCCAGGTGGAAAGCATGGCCAGCCGTAGCAAAATGCTTGTTGAAATTCTCGATTATTGTAGATTTATCGGTGGTGACAGTGTTTCCTAGCCTCAGTGCAGTGGGGAGTTGGGAGGAGGTGCTCTTATTTTCCATGGACTTTACAGTGTCCCAAAACTTTTTGAAGTTAGTACTACAGGATGCAAATTTCTGTTTGAAAAAGCTAGCCTTTGCTTTCCTAACTGATTGTGTATATTGGTTCCTGACTTCCCTGAAAAGTAGCATATCGCGGGGGCTGTTCGATGCTAATGCAGTACGCCACAGGATGTTTTTGTGCTGATCAAGGGCAGTGAAGTCTGAGGAGAACCAGGGGCTATATCTGTTCTTAGTTCTGAATTTTTTGAATGGGGCATGCTTATTTAAGATTGAGAGGAAAGCACTTTTGAAGAACATCCAGGCATCCTCTACTGACGGAATGAGGTCAATATCCATCCAGGATACCCGGGCCAGGTCAATTAGAAAAGCCTGCTTGCTAAAGTGTTTTAGGGAGCGTTTGACAGTGATGAGGGGTGGTCGTTTGACCGCGGACCCATTACGGACGCAGGCAATAAGGCAGTGATCGCTGAGATCCTGGTTGAAAACAGCGGAGGTGTATTTAGAGGGTAAATTTGTCAGGATGATATCTATGAGGGTGCCCATGTTTACAGATTTAGGGTTGTACCTGGTAGGTTCGTTGATAATTTGTGTGAGATTGAGGGCATCTAGTTTAGATTGTAGGTTGGCCGGGGTGTTAAGCATATCCCAGTTTAGGTCACCAAGCAGTACGAACTCTGAGGATAGATGGGGGGCAATCAGTTCACATATGGTGTCCAGGGCACAGCTCGGGGCTGAGGGAGGTCTGTAGCAAGCGGCAACAGTGAGAGACTTATTTCTGGAAAGGTGGATTTTTAGAAGTAGAAACTCAAATTGTTTAGGCACAGACCTGGATAGTACGATAGAGCTCTGCAGGCTATCTCTACAGTAGATTGCAACCCCAACCCCTTTGGCAGTTCTATTGAGACGGAAAATGTTGTAGTTGGGGATGGACATTTCTGCATTTTTGGTGGCCTTCCTAAGCCAGGATTCAGACACTGCTAGAACATCAGGGTTGGCGGAGTGTGCTAACACAATGAATAACTCAAACTTAGGGAGGAGGCTTCGGATGTTAACGTGCAAGAAACCAAGGCTTTTACGGTTACAGAAGTCAACAAATGATAACGCCTGGGGAGTAGGAGTGATACTGGGGGCTACAGGGCCTGGGTTAACCTCTACATCACCAGAGGAACAGAGGAGGAGTAGAATAAGGATACGGCTAAAGGCTTTAAGTTCTGGACTTCTAGTGCGTTGGGTACAGAGAAAAAAAGGGGAAGATTTCCGGGTGTTGTAGAATAGATTCAGGGCATTATGTACAGACAAGGATATGAAAGGATATGAGTACAGTGGAGGTAAACCTAAGCGTTGGGAAACGATAAAAGAGATAGCATCACTGGAGGCACCGATTGAGTCAGTCTCCACGTGTATGGGGGGTGGGACAAAGGAGCTATCTAAGGCAGGTTGAGCTGGGCTGGGGGATCTACAGTGAAATAGTACAATAAGAAATAACCGAAACAGCAATAAGCAAGGCATATTGACATGGGAGAGAGGCATAAAGCAATCACAGGTGTTATTCGAGAGAGCTAAGACAACAGCTGGTAATTGCGACAAAGTTTGGGCTGACGCTAAATATAAACAGGATGCGGTACCGTATAAAGGAACAGTCCAGCAGACATCAGCTGTATAGCTGAGTTATCATAAGGTCCGGTGAACAGCAATAGGAGAGTTCGGAGGTAGTTCGGGGGCTGCTACGCACTGGCGAGCAAGAGGCCACGGCTTGTGTGTGCTAGCGGGCCGGGGCTAGCAGATGGATCTTCGTGGTCGACGTCGTAATGGGAAGCCTGTTGAAACCACATCAGACGATTTCGTCAGCAGACCAGTCGTGTTGGATCGGCGGGGCTCCGTGTCAACTCTAGGAGGTCCCGTCCGGTTGACAGAGAGGTATATAGCCAGGAGATGGGCCTGGCTTGAGGCTAGCTCATGGCTGATTAACCAACAACTACATCCATTTGGTTGCAGCTAGCTAGTTGCGATGATCCGGTATTAAAGGTCCAGTGATTCAGTGATTCCGGCAGAAAAAACGATATGTTCTGGGTCGTTAACGCGCTGTGCAGACAGTGCAGACTGGCCGATAATAGTCCAGGCTAGAGCTGGCTGGTAGGTAGTGCGGGCCACGGACAATGGTGAAAAATCCGCTAACGGTGGCTAATAGCAAGTAGCTAGTTAGCTGGCTACTCCCGTCCGGTAGACAGAGAGGTAAATAGCTGGGATATGGGCCTGGCTCGAGGCTAGCTCGAGGCTAACTGGTGCTTGCTTCGGGGGCAGCGGTGATTAGCCAACAGCAACATCCATCCGGTTGCGGCTAGCTAGTTGCGATCCGGTGTTAATGTCCAGTGATTCAGTTATTCCGGCAGAAAAGCTGATGTTCTGGGTGAAAACCGGTAACGATGGATAATAGCAAGTAGCTAGTTAGCTGGCTAGCTAGTTTCAACTGGAGATTCTAGATAAAAGGTAAGTCAATAATAGAATCCGTTCCACATTGAGTGAGGCGGGTTGCAGGAAAGTATATTTTGTAGAAGGATGAAAAGTGTGATAGGGAAATAAGTACGAAAAATACAAAAAAAATACAAAAAACTGGCTATTTACACGGACACACAACAAAGAACACGACCGCACTGCTACGCCATCTTGGATCTGATCTCCATCACCTAGGACTTGACATAGATTAAATAGATTAATCAAATCTCACATTGTTGTCAATTTTTGCTCAACCTTGCATGCTTTCTCAAACAGCTGTAACTGTATATGCATTTGTAAATCAGGTCCTTTCTTGAGTTGGGCTCTGGGATGTAACAACCGTTGAGTATCTGATTTTATGGTTGATTGTGGAGGAAAGGGGTTGAGTGTGTTAGAGTATGTGCGTGTGTGTTTATCCCACATCTGTTGCAATGGGGTAAGGATGTTAGGGAGAATATAGGATAAACCACAATAATTGTTTGCTAAAATAATAATTGCTTGTCAAAGATGTAATGTAATGTAATGTAATACAATGGCAATCTGGGTTATAGGTTAAAATCCTACGCATGAACTGCCGACATTATTACGCATATTCATTGGTAATGATGGAAAATAAGATATGCAAGATATTTGAATATATATACAGTGGGGAAAAAAAGTATTTAGTCAGCCACCAATTGTGCAAGTTCTCCCACTTAAAAAGATGAGAGAGGCCTGTAATTTTCATCATAGGTACACGTCAACTATGACAGACAAAATGAGGAAAAAAAATCCAGAAAATCACATTGTAGGATTTTTAATGAATTTATTTGCAAATTATGGTGGAAAATAAGTATTTGGTCAATAACAAAAGTTTCTCAATACTTTGTTATATACCCTTTGTTGGCAATGACACAGGTCAAACGTTTTCTGTAAGTCTTCACAAGGTTTTCACACATTGTTGCTGGTATTTTGGCCCATTCCTCCATGCAGATCTCTTCTAGAGCAGTGATGTTTTGGGGCTGTCGCTGGGCAACACAGACTTTCAACTCCCTCCAAAGATTTTCTATGGGGTTGAGATCTGGAGACTGGCTAGGCCACTCCAGGACCTTGAAATGCTTCTTACGAAGCCACTCCTTCGTTGCCCAGGCGGTGTGTTTGGGATCATTGTCATGCTGAAAGACCCAGCCACGTTTCATCTTCAATGCCCTTGCTGATGGAAGGAGGTTTTCACTCAAAATCTCACGATACATGGCCCCATTCATTCTTTCCTTTACACGGATCAGTCGTCCTGGTCCCTTTGCAGAAAAACAGCCCCAAAGCATGATGTTTCCACCCCCATGCTTCACAGTAGGTATGGTGTTCTTTGGATGCAACTCAGCATTCTTTGTCCTCCAAACACGACGAGTTGAATTTTTACCAAAAAGTTATATTTTGGTTTCACCTGACCATATGACATTCTCCCAATACTCTTCTGGATCATCCAAATGCACTCTAGCAAACTTCAGACGGGCCTGGACATGTACTGGCGGCGTAGTGTGTTACTGATGTGTGTTACTGATGGTACATTTGTTACTTTGGTCCCAGCTCTCTGCAGGTCATTCACTAGGTCCCCCCGTGTGGTTCTGGGATTTTTGCTCACCGTTCTTGTGATCATTTTGACCCCACGGGGTGAGATCTTGCGTGGAGCCCCAGATCGAGGGAGATTATCAGTGGTCTTGTATGTCTTCCATTTCCTAATAATTGCTCCCACAGTTGATTTCTTCAAACCAAGCTGCTTACCTATTGCAGATTCAGTCTTCCCAGCCTGGTGCAGGTCTACAATTTTGTTTCTGGTGTCCTTTGACAGCTCTTTGGTCTTGGCCATAGTGGAGTTTGGAGTGTGACTGTTTGAGGTTGTGGACAGGTGTCTTTTATACTGATAACAAGTTCAAACAGGTGCCATTAATACAGGTAACGAGTGGAGGACAGAGGAGCCTCTTAGAGAAGAAGTTACAGGTCTGTGAGAGCCAGAAATCTTGCTTGTTTGTAGGTGACCAAATACTTATTTTCCACCATAATTTGCAAATAAATTCATTAAAAATCCTACGATGTGATTTTCTGGATTTTTTTTCCTCAATTTGTCTGTCATAGTTGACGTGTACCTATGATGAAAATTACAGGCCTCTCTCATCTTTTTAAGTGGGAGAACTTGCACAATTGGTGGATGACTAAATACTTTTTTTCCCCACTGTATATATATATATATATATATATATATATATATATATATATATATATATATAGTGAGGTGAGAGCATTTGAAATGCTTTTGGCGGTTGACCTGCTTCTGTTTTGTGGGTGGCACTGTGTGCTGTTTTCGATGGATGGGTCCTGGCCTCTCGGGGCCCTAGGGATACG
Source organism: Coregonus lavaretus (assembly GCF_964263955.1). Taxonomy (NCBI): domain Eukaryota; kingdom Metazoa; phylum Chordata; class Actinopteri; order Salmoniformes; family Salmonidae; genus Coregonus; species Coregonus lavaretus. The sequence goes on along the minus strand of NC_139991.1, from coordinate 6,474,064 downwards.
GAGGGACGGGGGTGGTATGGCGATCACTGGGATGACGGCCCAACTTGGGATGGGGAGGGGCTTTAGCGGGGGAATTAGTGGAGAACAATTGGAGGGTTACTTAGTAGCAATGCAAATATCATGGTACAGCTATATGGACACTCAATCACTATGGTATTTTTTATTGGTAAATTTACAAACATATATAATGATAAATAGATTTGAAACTTGTATCTCATTATGGTATATGGTGAAATAAGTATAGCCAGTTATAATCGTAATGGCTTAGCAGATAATATTTACATTTACATTTTACATTTTACTCATTTAGCAGACGCTCTTATCCAGAGCGACTTACAGTTAGTGAGTGCATACATATTATTATTTTTTTCATACCCCCCGTGGGAATCGAACCCACAACCCTGGCGTTGCAAACGCCATGCTCTACCAACTGAGCTACATCCCTGCCGGCCATTCCCTCCCCTACCCTAGACGACGCTGGGCCAATGGTGCGCCGCCCCATGGGTCTCCCGGTCGCGGCCGGCTACGACAGAGCCTGGATTCGAACCAGGATCTCTAGTGGCACAGCTAGCACTGTGCCTTAGACCACTGCGCCACTCGGGAAATAATAATATAAAAGAAGAACAATATTTACATGGATCAAAGAGAAGGAATATAATATCTATTGTTTACAGGAAACTCATTCAACAATTCTAGATTAAGTTGTGTGGAAAAAGAAATGGGGGGGGGGGGGGAATATACTTCTCCCATGGGCAAAGAAACTCAAAAGGGGTGATTTACATTTACATTTTAGTCATTTAGCAGACGCTCTTATCCAGAGCGACTTACAGGAGCGACTTACTTGCTCAAGGGCACATTTACGTCATTTAGCAGACGCTCTTATCCAGAGCGACTTACAAATTGGTACATTCACCCTATAGCCAGTGGGATAACCACCTTACAAACTTTTTTTTTTTTTTTTTTTTATATATATATATTTTTTTAAATTTTTTTTTTGGGGGGGGGGGGGGGGTAGAAGGATTACTTTATCCTATCCCAGGTATTCCTTAAAGAGGTGGGGTTTCAAATGTCTCCGGAAGGTGGTGAGTGACTCCGCTGTCCTGGCGTCGTGAGGGAGCTTGTTCCACCATTGGGGTGCCAGAGCAGCGAACAGTTTTGACTGGGCTGAGCGGGACCTATGCTTCCGCAGAGGAAGGGGAGCCAGCAGGCCAGAGGTGGATGAACGCAATGCCCTCGTTTGGGTGTAGGGACTGATCAGAGCCTGAAGGTACGGAGGTGCCGTTCGCCTCACTGCTCCATAGGCAAGCACCATGGTCTTGTAACGGATGCGAGCTTCAACTGGAAGCCAGTGGAGTGTGCGGAGGAGGGGGGTGACGTGAGAGAACTTGGGAAGGTTGAACACCAGACGGGCTGCGGCATTCTGGATGAGTTGTAGGGGTTTAATGGCACAGGCAGGGAGCCCAGCCAACAGCGAGTTGCAGTAATCCAGACGGGAGATGACAAGTGCCTGGATTAGGACCTGTGCCGCTTCCTGTGTAAGGCAGGGTCGTACTCTCCGAATGTTGTAGAGCATGAACCTGCAGGATCGGGTCACCGCCTTGATGTTAGCGGAGAACGACAGGGTGTTGTCCAGGGTCACGCCAAGGCTCTTCGCACTCTGGGAGGAGGACACAACGGAGTTGTCAACCGTGATGGCGAGATCATGGAACGGGCAGTCCTTCCCCGGGAGGAAGAGCAGCTCCGTCTTGCCAGGGTTCAGCTTGAGGTGGTGATCCGTCATCCATACTGATATGTCTGCCAGACATGCAGAGATGCGATTCGCCACCTGGTTATCAGAAGGGGGAAAGGAGAAGATTAGTTGTGTATCGTCAGCGTAGCAATGATAGGAGAGGCCATGTGAGGATATGACAGAGCCAAGTGACTTGGTGTATAGGGAGAAAAGGAGAGGGCCTAGAACTGAGCCCTGGGGGACACCAGTGGTGAGAGCACGTGGTGCGGAGACAGCTTCTCGCCACGCCACTTGGTAGGAGCGACCGGTCAGGTAGGACGCAATCCAGGAGTGAGCCGCGCCGGAGATGCCCAGCTCGGAGAGGGTGGAGAGGAGGATCTGATGGTTCACAGTATCAAAGGCAGCAGACAGGTCTAGAAGGACAAGAGCAGAGGAGAGAGAGTTAGCTTTAGCAGTGCGGAGAGCCTCCGTGACACAGAGAAGAGCAGTCTCAGTTGAATGACCAGTCCTGAAACCTGACTGGTTTGGATCAAGAAGGTCATTCTGAGAGAGATAGCAAGAGAGTTGGCTAAAGACGGCACGCTCAATAGTTTTGGAAAGAAAAGAAAGAAGGGATACTGGTCTGTAGTTGTTGACATCAGTGGGATCGAGTGTTGGTTTTTTGAGAAGGGGTGCAACTCTCGCTCTCTTGAAGACGGAAGGGACATAGCCAGCGGTCAAGGATGAGTTGATCAGCGAGGTGAGGTAGGGGAGAAGGTCACCGGAGATGGTCTGGAGAAGAGAGGAGGGGATGGGGTCAAGCGGGCAGGTTGTTGGGCGGCCTGCAGTCACTAGTCGCAAGATTTTATCTGGAGAGAGAGGGGAGAAAGAAGTCAAAGCATAGGGTAGGGCAGTGTGAGCAGGACCAGCAGTGTCATTAGACTTAACAAACGAGGATCGGATGTCGTCAACCTTCTTTTCAAAGTGGTTGACGAAGTCATCCACAGAGAGGGAGGAGGGGGGGGGGAGGATTCAGCAGTGAGGAGAATGTGGCAAAGAGCTTCCTAGGGTTAGAGGCAGATGCTTGGAATTTAGAGTTGTAGAAAGTGGCCTTAGCAGCAGAAACAGATGAAGAAAATGTAGAGAGGAGGGAGTGAAAAGATGCCAGGTCGGCAGGGAGTTTAGTTTTCTTCCATTTCCGCTCAGCTGCCCGGAGCTCTGTTCTGTGAGCTCGCAATGAGTCATCAAGCCACGGAGCTGGAGGGGAGGACCGAGCCGGCCGGGAGGATAGGGGACACAGGGAGTCAAAGGATGCAGAAAGGGAGGAGAGGAGGGTTGAGGAGGCAGAATCAGGAGATTGGAGGGAGAAGGATTGAGCAGAGGGAAGAGATGATAGGATAGAAGAGGAGAGAGTAGTGGGAGAGAGAGAGCGAAGGTTGCGGCGGCGCGTTACCATCTGTGTAGGGGCAGAGTGAGTAGTGTTGGAGGAGAGCGAGAGAGAAAAGGATACAAAGTAGTGGTCGGAGACATGGAGGGGAGTTGCAGTGAGATTAGTAGAAGAGCAACATCTAGTAAAGATGAAGTCAAGCGTATTGCCTGCCTTGTGAGTAGGGGGGGACGGTGAGAGGGTGAGGTCAAAAGAGGAGAGGAGTGGAAAGAAGGAGGCAGAGAGAAATGAGTCAAATGTAGACGTAGGGAGGTTGAAATCCCCCAAAACTGTGAAGGATGAGCCATCCTCAGGAAAGGAACTTATCAAGGCGTCAAGCTCATTGATGAACTCTCCAAGGGAACCTGGAGGGCGATAGATGACAAGGATATTAAGCTTAAATGGGCTAGTGACTGTGACAGCGTGGAATTCAAATGAGGAGATAGACAGATGGGTTAGGGGAAAAATTGAGAATGACCACTTGGGAGAGATGAGGATTCCTGTGCCACCACCCCTCTGACCAGATGCTCTCGGGGTATGCGAGAATACATGGTCAGACGAGGAGAGAGCAGTAGGAGTAGCAGTGTTTTCAGTGGTAATCCATGTTTCCGTCAGCGCCAGGAAGTCGAGTGACTGGAGGGTAGCATAGGCTGGGATGAAGTCAGCCTTGTTGGCAGCAGAACGGCAGTTCCAGAGGCTGCCTGAGACCTGGAACTCCAGGTGTGTGGTGCGTGCAGGGACCACCAGGTTAGAGAGGCAGCAGCCACGCGGTGTGAGGCGTTTGTGTAGCCTGTGCGGAGAGGAGAGAACAGGGATAGGCAGAGGCATAGTTGACAGGCTGTAGCAGATGGCTACAATAATGCAGAGGAGATCGGAATGAAATGAACTAAACATCTGGGAAAGGAGAGAGCAAGGCCTCCCTCACCAAAAAAATATAACTCTCCCAACTTCCACCTCAGAAACTATAATTGTTTCACTGAACCACCCGAATAAAACTCTCCCAACTTCCACTTTAGAAATTAGAATTGTTGTAAACTACAGCGGTTCAATGTTTCAAGGACTAGACTCAACTTACTTTATTCAGGGTGATGATATTAATTAACAGTAATTTCAATCCGAATGTGCAAATTGTCCAAACAGATACGCAAGGTAGATGGATTATTTTCAATATGTTATTGGACCATAAACAGATATGGCTCATTAACCTTTACGGCCCAAATAATGATGATCCATACTTCTTTGACAATATATACAGTGGGGAGAACAAGTATTTGATACACTGCCGATTTTGCAGGTTTTCCTACTTACAAAGCATGTAGAGGTCTGTAATTTTTATCATAGGTACACTTCAACTGTGAGAGATGGAATCTAAAACAAAAATCCAGAAAATCACATTTTATGATTTTTAAGTAATTAATTTGCATTTTATTGCATGACATAAGTATTTGATACATCAGAAAAGCAGAACTTAATATTTGGTACAGAAACCTTTGTTTGCAATTACAGAGATCATACCTTTCCTGTAGGTCTTGAACAGGTTTGCACACACTGCAGCAGGGATTTTGGCCCACTCCTCCATACAGACCTTCTCCAGATCCTTCAGGTTTCGGGGCTGTCGCTGGACAATACAGACTTTCAGCTCCCTCCAAAGATGTTCTATTGGGTTCAGGTCTGGAGACTGGCTAGGCCACTCCAGGACCTTGAGATGCTTCTTACGGAGCCACTCCTTAGTTGCCCTGGCTGTGTGTTTCGGGTCGTTGTCATGCTGGAAGACCCAGCCATGACCCATCTTCAATGCTCTTACTGAGGGAAGGAGGTTGTTGGCCAAGATCTCGCGATACATGGCCCCATCCATCCTCCCCTCAATATGGTGCAGTCGTCCTGTCCCCTTTGCAGAAAAGCATCCCCAAAGAATGATGTTTCCACCTCCATGCTTCACGGTTGTTATGGTGTTCTTGGGGTTGTACTCATCCTTCTTCTTCCTCCAAACACGGCGAGTGGAGTTTAGACCAAAAAGCTCTATTTTTGTCTCATCAGACCACATGACCTTCTCCCATTCCTCCTCTGGATCATCCAGATGGTCACTGGCAAACTTCAGACGGGCCTGGACATGCGCTGGCTTGAGCAGGGGGACCTTGCGTGCGCTGCAGGATTTTAATCCATGACGGCATAGTGTGTTACTAATGGTTTTCTTTGAGACTGTGGTCCCAGCTCTCTTCAGGTCATCGACCAGGTCCTGCCATGTAGTTCTGGGCTGATCCCTCACCTTCCTCATGATCATTGATGCCCCACGAGGTGAGATCTTGCATGGAGCCCCAGACCGAGGGTGATTGACCGTCATCTTGAACTTCTTCCATTTTCTAATAATTGCGCCAACAGTTGTTGCCTTCTCACCAAGCTGCTTGCCTATTGTCCTGTAGCCCATCCCAGCCTTGTGCAGGTCTACAATTGTATCCCTGATGTCCTTACACAGCTCTCTGGTCTTGGCCATTGTGGAGAGGTTGGAGTCTGTTTGATTGAGTGTGTGGACAGGTGTCTTTTATACAGGTAACGAGTTCAAACAGGTGCAGTTAATACAGGTAATGAGTGGAGAACAGGAGGGCTTCTTAAAGAAAAACGAACAGGTCTGTGAGAGCCGGAATTCCTACTGGTTGGTAGGTGATCAAATACTTATGTCATGCAATAAAATGCAAATTAATTACTTAAAAATCATACAATGTGATTTTCTGGATTTTTGTTTTAGATTCCGTCTCTCACAGTTGAAGTGTACCTATGATAAAAATTACAGACCTCTACATGCTTTGTAAGTAGGAAAACCTGCAAAATCGGCAGTGTATCAAATACTTGTTCTCCCCACTGTATAATAAATGATCAACCCTGCAAGCAATTCAAGACTATTATTATGGTGGGAGATTATAATACCGTTTTAAATAGCTCAATGGACCGTAAAGGAAATCACACTACAAACAATCACCCTCTTAAGGAAATCGTGAATGTCATGGATACATTAGAACTAGTAGATATATGGAGGCTTAAATATCCTGATCTAGTGAGATATACATGGCGGAGACTCAATCAAGCTAGTCGTCTTGACTTCTTTCTTATGTCATTCTCGTTGGCACCAAAAGTTTAAAAAGTGTTGATAGGGGACAGAATGCGGTTGGACCATCATATAATTGGCATATACATTACTCTTACTGAATTTCCACGTGGGCGAAGATATTGGACATTTAATCAAAGCCTATTGGATGATAACTTGTTTTTAACTAGTACAGAGGAATTTATAACTGATTTTTTCCAACATAACATAGGTACAGGTGAAAAATCTGTCGATGTGCCCTTGAGTAAGTCACTTAACCCTAATTGCTCATGTAAGTCGCTCTGGATAAGAGCGTCTGCTAAATGACAAAAAAATGTAAATGTAAAAAATGTACAGCAAATCCCCCTATTGTATGGGACACCTTTAAATGTGCCTTTAGAGGCCATGCAATTCAGTACTCACTCAGCAATTTAGGTCAAAAAAATCCATACTAACAAAGGAAATAGAAGGTCTAACAGAACAGATGGATAGTAATAAAAACTGTAACATAGAGGCTCAGAATAAATTAGAGGAAAAACTAAAAGAAATTTGAGAAACATATTCAAGAAAGATCCAGTGTAATATATTATAAAAAATAAAGCAAACTGGATGGAATATGGGGAAAAATGCACCAAATTCTTTTTTAATCTTCAACATAGGAATGCTACCAAAGATAATTTACTGAAACTGGTTACAAATGACGGAATCACCCATGATTCACCAAATGATATTTTGAAGGAGGAAACAAAGTACTTTAAACATATGTTTTCGTTTCAGTCGCCTCCATCTCCTCTAACTGAAGCTAATTGTAGAGATTTTTTTTCTATTGATAATGTAAAATTAACAGAGGAGGAACTTCTGGATGCAATTAAAGACTTTAAGTCCGGGAAAACTCCAGGGTTGGATGGCATACCAGTCGAGGTATACCAAACCTTTTTTGATATACTCAGAGGACCGTTATTAACATGTTTTAACCACTCCTATGTAAATGGTAGATAATCTGACACTCAAGAAGAAGGTCTGATTTCATTATTACTGAAACAGGATACAAGTGGAAAATATAAAGATCCAGTCCATTAAAAAATTGGAGGCCCCTTACACTTCAGTGTTGTGATGCAAAAATTATAGCAAAATCTATAGCGCATAGAATTAAAAAGGTATTGTCGGACATTATTCATTCTAATCAGACAGGTTTTTTACATGCAATATACATTGGAGATAATATAAGGCAAGTACTGGAAACAATAGAACACTGAAAAATCTGGGAAACCAGGCCTGCTATTCATAGCCGACTTCGAAAAGGCATTTGATAAAGTACGACTGGGGTTTATATATAAATGCCTGGAGCATTTCAATTTTGGAGAATCTCTTATAAAATGGTTTAAAATCATGTATAGTAACCCTAGGTGTAAAATAGTAAATAATGGCTATTTCAACAAGGTTGCCCACTATCGGCATATCTATTTATTATGGCCACCGAGATGTTAGCTATTAAAATCAGATCCAACAATAATATCAAGGGATTAGAATTCCAGGGCTTAAAAACAAAGGTGTCATTGTACGCTGATGATTCATGTTTTCTTTTAAATCCACAACTTGAATCCCTCCACAGCCTCATAGAGGATCTAGATACATTTTCAACCAAATTATGATAAATGTACTATATTACGTATTGGATCACAAAAAAATAAAATGTTTACATTACCATGTAGTTTACCAATAAAATGGTCTGATGGTGATGTGGATATCCTCGGAATACATATCCCAAATGAAATAAATGATCTCACTCCATTTTAATAGAAAGTTAGCAAAAATAGATAAGATCTATGCTACCAATAGAATGTTATTTATATGGGGGATACAATCTTCCCAGCTCTGCAGATTTTGCTGTGAAGAGACAGAATCATTAGATCATTTGTTTTGGTACTGTCCATTTGTACCTTGTTTTTGGACACAGGTCCATGAATGGCTAAAGGATTGCAATATTTACCTGGAGCTAACCCTGCAGATAGCATTACTGGGTGATCGGAAAAGTCATAGTCAATCGATCAATAATATAATAATACTTTTAGCAAAAATGTTTATTTTCAATTTACAATCTGTAGAAACAATGAGAATAGAAAGGTTCAGAACTTTTGTAAAACATCACAGTACAGTTGAAAAATATATGGCAAATAGAAATCCAATATGGATGGTGTTGAATGGAGTTGAAGGATGGGACTAATAACTAACAACAACTAATAACAACAAGATAACTAATAATGTAAGCATACTGTGTCCATAATAAGTATATAGGTTATAGGTTGAGAGCTTTTGTGAAAAAGCACAGTTAGAAAGATATGGCATATACAGTGGGGAGAACAAGTATTTGATACACTGCCGATTTTGCAGGTTTTCCTACTTACAAAGCATGTAGAGGTCTGTAATTTTTATCATAGGTACACTTCAACTGTGAGAGACGGAATCTAAAACAAAAATCCAGAAAATCACATTGTATGATTTTTAAGTAATTAATTTGCATTTTATTGCATTGACTAATAACAACTAATAACAACAAACTAACTAATGTAAAACATACTGTGTCCATAATAAGTATATAGGTTGATAACTTTTTGTGAAAAAGAGCACAGTTTGGGGGATATGGCATGTAGAGGCAAACCGGATGGACATCATGAAAATGATTGGAGAGGTTGAGGATAGAAAAGTTCAGGAGTAAAAACAAACAAAATAGAATTATTGTAAAATTGACTGTGTCCATAAAATGTATATAGTAAGTATAAGCTGGAAGTAGAGGCCTAAGCGTTGTTGTTCACTAGTTTACTCCAATTAGGGGAGGGGTGGTGGGGTTGGAAAGTAATAAAGGAAAATACATTTTATAAAAGGATATGTATATATATATATGTATTTATATGTATGTATATGTACAGTGGGGATACTGTACAAGTATTTGATACACTGCCGATTTTGCAGGTTTTCCTACTTACAAAGCATGTAGAGGTCTGTATTTTTTTTATCGGTACACCTCAACTGTGAGAGATGGAATCTAAAACAAAAATCAAGAAAATCACATTGTATGATTTTTAAGTAATTAATTTGCATTTTATTGCATGACATAAGTATTTGATCACCTACCAACCAGTAAGAATTCCGGCACTCACAGACCTGTTAATTTTTCTTTAAGAAGCCCTCCTGTTCTCCACTCATTACCTGTATTAACTGCACCTGTTTGAACTCGTTACCTGTATAAAAGACACCTGTCCACACACTCAATCAAACAGACTCCAACCTCTCCACAATGGCCAAGACCAGAGAGCTGTGTAAGGACATCAGGGATAAAATTGTAGACCTGCACAAGGCTGGGATGGGCTACAGGACAATAGGCAAGCAGCTTGGTGAGAAGGCAACAACTGTTGGCGCAATTATTAGAAAATGGAAGAAGTTCAAGATGACGGTCAATCACCCTCGGTCTGGGGCTCCATGCAAGATCTCACCTCGTGGGGCATCAATGATCATGAGGAAGGTGAGGGATCAGCCCAGAACTACACGGCAGGACCTGGTCAATGACCTGAAGAGAGCTGGGACCACAGTCTCAAAGAAAACCATTAGTAACACACTACGCCGTCATGGATTAAAATCCTGCAGCGCACGCAAGGTCCCCCTGCTCAAGCCAGCGCATGTCCAGGCCCGTCTGAAGTTTGCCAATGACCATGTGGATGATCCAGAGGAGGAATGGGAGAATGTCATGTGGTCTGATGAGACAAAAATAGAGCTTTTTGGTCTAAACTCCACTCGCCATGTTTGAAGGAAGAAGAAGGATGAGTACAACCCCAAGAACACCATCCCAACCGTGAAGCATGGAAGTGGAAACATCATTCTTTGGGGATGCCTTTCTGCAAAGGGGACAGGACGACTGCACCATATTGAGGGGAGGATGGATGGGGCCATGTATCGCGAGATCTTGGCCAACAACCTCCTTCCCTCAGTAAGAGCATTGAAGATGGGTCGTGGCTGGGTCTTCCAGCATGAAAACAACCCGAAACACACAGCCAGGGCATCTAAGGAGTGGCTCCGTAAGATGCATCTCAAGGTCCTGGAGTGGCCTAGCCAGTCTCCAGACCTGAACCCAATAGAAAATCTTTGGAGGGAGCTGAAAGTCCGTATTGCCCAGCTACAGCCCTGAAACCTGAAGGATCTGGAGAAGGTCTGTATGGAGGAGTGGGCCAAAATCCCTGCTGCAGTGTGTGCAAACCTGGTCAAGACCTACAGGAAATGTATGATCTCTGTAATTGCAAACAAAGGTTTCTGTACCAAATATTAAGTTCTGCTTTTCTGATGTATCAAATACTTATGTCATGCAATAAAATGCAAATTAATTACTTAAAAATTATACAATGTGATTTTCTGGATTTTTGTTTTAGATTCCGTCTCTCACAGTTGAAGTGTACCTATGATAAAAAATTACAGACCTCTACATGCTTTGTAAGTAGGAAAACCTGCAAAATCGGCAGTGTATCAAATACTTGTTCTCCCCACTGTAGAAGCAAACCGGATGGACGTCATGAAAATTATCGGAGAGGTTGAGGGTAGAGGAAGTTCAGGAGTAAAAACAAACAAAATATAATTATTGTAAAATTGACTGTGTCCATAAAATGTATATACTATGTATAAGCTGGAAGTAGAGGCCTAAGCATGGTTGTTCACTAGTTTACTCCAATTAGGGAAGGGGTGGTGGGGTTGGAAAGTAATAAAGGGAAATATATATTTTTAAAGGATATGTATATGTATGTGTATATATGTATGTATGTATGTATGTATGTATGTATGTGTATGTATGTATGTACAGTTGAAGTCGGAAGTTTACATACACTCAGTTTTTCACAATTCCTGACATTTAATCCTAGTAACAATTCCCTGTCTTAGGTCAGTTAGGATCACCACTTTATTTTAAGAATGTGAAATGTCAGAATAATAGTAGAGAGAATGATTTATTTAAGCTTTTATTTCTTTCATCACATTCCCAGTGGGTCAGAAGTTTACATACACTCAATTAGTATTTGGTAGCATTGCCTTTAAATTGTTTCGGGTAGCCTTCCACAAGCTTCCCACAATAAGTTGGGTGAATGTTGGCCCATTCCTCCTGACAGAGCTGGTGTAACTGAGTCAGGTTTGTAGGCCTCCTTGCTCGCACACGCTTTTTCAGTTCTGCCCACACATTTTCTATAGGATTGAGGTCAGGGCTTTGTGATGGCCACTCCAATACCTTGACTTTGTTGTCCTTAAGCCATTTTGGCACAAATTTGGAAGTATGCTTGGGGTCATTGTCCATTTGGAAGACCCATTTACTACCAAGCTTTGACTTCCTGACTGATGTCTTGAGATGTTGCTTCATTATATCCACATCATTTTCCTTCCTCATGATGCCATCTATTTTGTGAAGTGCACCAGTCCCTCCTGCAGCAAAGCACCCCCACAGCATGATGCTGCCACCCCCATGCTTCACGTGTCTACTGGAAACATACTTTTACTAACAAAGTAACCAGAGTACAAAACAACCTCCAAACAGGGAGGAGAATACCCGCACAATAGCAACTGCCGAAAATGACGAGAACAATCACACACAACACACAATGAACGACAGAGGGTTAAATAGGGAATACAATACAACATAATAGGAAACAGGTGTACACAATCAAGACAAAACAAGTCAAACACAGAAACATAGATCGGTAGCAGCTAGTACTCCGGGGACGACGAACGCCGAAGCCTGCCCGAGCAAGGAGGAGGAGCAGCCTCGGCTGATTCCGTGACATCACGGTTGGGATGGTGTTCTTCGGCTTGCAAGCACCCCCTTTTTTCCTCCAAACATAACGATGGCTATTATGGCCAAACAGTTCTATTTTTGTTTCATCAGACCAGAGGACATTTCTCCAAAAAGTACGATCTTTGTCCCCATGTGCAGTTGCAAACCGTAGTCTGGCTTTTTTATGGCGGTTTTGGAGCAGTGGCTTCTTCCTTGCTGAGCGGCCTTTCAGGTTATGTCAATGTAGGACTCGTTTTACTGTGGATATAGATACTTTTGTACCTGTTTCCTCCAGCATCTTCACAAGGTCCTTTGCTGTTGTTCTGGGATTGATTTGCACTTTTCGCACCAAAGTACGTTCAGCTCTAGGAGACAGAACGCGTCTCCTTCCTGAGCGGTATGACGGCTGCGTGGTCCCATGGTGTTTATACTTGTGTACTATTGTTTGTACAGATGAACGTGGTACCTTCAGGCGTTTGGATGAACCAGACCTGTGGAGGTCTACAATTTTTTTTCTGAGGTCTTGGCTGATTTCTTTTGATTTTCCGATGATGTCAAGCAAAGAGGCACTGAGTTTGAAGGTAGGCCTTGAAATACATCCACAGGTACACCTCCAATTGACTCAAATTATGTCAATTAGCCTATCAGAAGCTTCTAAAGCCATGACATCATTTTCTGGAATTTTCCAAGCTGTTTAAAGGCACAGTCAATTTTCTCTACTTTTGCATCACCATGTATATATACAGTGGGGAAAAAAAGTATTTAGTCAGCCACCAATTGTGCAAGTTCTCCCACTTAAAAAGATGAGAGAGTCCTGTAATTTTCATCATAGGTACACGTCAACTATGACAGACAAATTGAGGGGAAAAAATCCAGAAAATCACATTGTAGGATTTTTAATGAATTTCTTTGCAAATTATGGTGGAAAATAAGTATTTGGTCACCTACAAACAAGCAAGATTTCTGGCTCTCACAGACCTGTAACTTCTTCTTTAAGAGGCTCCTCTGTCCTCCACTCGTTACCTGTATTAATGGCACCTGTTTGAACTTGTTATCAGTATAAAAGACACCTGTCCACAACCTCAAACAGTCACACTCCAAACTCCACTATGGCCAAGACCAAAGAGCTGTCAAAGGACACCAGAAACAAAATTGTAGACCTGCACCAGGCTGGGAAGACTGAATCTGCAATAGGTAAGCAGCTTGGTTTGAAGAAATCAACTGTGGGAGCAATTATTAGGAAATGGAAGACATACAAGACCACTGATAATCTCCCTCGATCTGGGGCTCCACGCAAGATCTCACCCCGTGGGGTCAAAATGATCACAAGAACGGTGAGCAAAAATCCCAGAACCACACAGGGGGAACTAGTGAATGACCTGCAGAGAGCTGGGACCAAAGTAACAAAGCCTACCATCAGTAACACACTACGCTGCCAGGGACTCGCATGGTGGTGGTGGTGTGATGGTTTGGGGATGCTTTGCTGCCTCAGGACCTGGACGACTTGCCTTAATAGAAGGAACCATGAATTCTGCTCTGTATTAGAGAATTCTACAGGAGAATGTCAGACCATCCGTCTGTGAGCTGAAGCTGAAGCACAGCTGGGTCATGCAACAAGACAATGATCCAAAACACAAAATCAAGTCTACATGAAAATTGCTAAAAAGCAACAAATTGGAAGTTTTGGAATGGCCTAGTCAAAGTCCAGACCTAATCCCAATTGAGATGTTGTGGCAGGACTTGAAACTAGCAGTTCATGCTTGAAAACCCACACGTCACTGAGTTAAAGCAGTTCTGCATGGAAGAGCGGGCCAACATTCCTCCACAGTGACGTGAGAGACTGATCAACAACTACAGGGAGCATTTGGTTGGAGTCATTGCAGCTAAAGGTGGCACAACCAGTTATTGAGTGTAAAGGGGCAAATACTTTTTTACACAGGGGAATTGGGTGTTGCATAACTTTGTTTATGAAATAAAAATGTAATTGTTGTGTTATTTTTTCACTTATGTTCCCTTTATCTAATATTAGGTTTTGGTTGAAGATCTGATAACATTCAGTATCACAAATATGCAAAAGTACAGAAAATTAGAAAGGGGGCAAATACTTTTTCATAGCACAGTATATATATATATATATTTGCGAGAGAAAAAAAACATATGGGGGATTGGAAGTGATGCAGACAATTGCATTGATGGAAGTTACAATCTATCTGCAATATTAAAGCTGATCTACAGTGGGGGAAAAAAAGTATTTAGTCAGCCACCAATTGTGCAAGTTCTCCCACTTAAAAAGATGAGAGAGGCCTGTAATTTTCATCATAGGTACACGTCAACTATGACAGACAAAATGAGGAAAAAAAATCCAGAAAATCACAATGTAGGATTTTTAATGAATTTACTTGCAAATTATGGTGGAAAATAAGTATTTGGTCAATAACAAAAGTTTCTCAATACTTTGTTATATACCCTTTGTTGGCAATGACACAGGTCAAATGTTTTCTGTAAGTCTTCACAAGGTTTTCACACACTGTTGCTGGTATTTTGGCCCATTCCTCCATGCAGATCTCCTCTAGAGCAGTGATGTTTTGGGGCTGTCGCTGGGCAACACAGACTTTCAACTCCCTCCAAAGATTTTCTATGGGGTTGAGATCTGGAGACTGGCTAGGCCACTCCAGGACCTTGAAATGCTTCTTACGAAGCCACTCCTTCGTTGCCCGGGCGGTGTGTTTGGGATCATTGTCATGCTGAAAGACCCAGCCACGTTTCATCTTCAATGCCCTTGCTGATGGAAGGAGGTTTTCACTCAAAATCTCACGATACATGGCCCCATTCATTCTTTCCTTTACACGGATCAGTCGTCCTGGTCCCTTTGCAGAAAAACATCCCCAAAGCATGATGTTTCCACCCCCATGCTTCACAGTAGGTATGGTGTTCTTTGGATGCAACTCAGCATTCTTTGTCCTCCAAACACGACGAGTTGAGTTTTTACCAAAAAGTTCTATTTTGGTTTCATCTGACCATATGACATTCTCCCAATCCTCTTCTGGATCATCCAAATCCACTCTAGCAAACTTCAGACGGGCCTGGACATGTACTGGCTTAAGCAGGGGGACACGTCTGGCACTGCAGGATTTGAGTCCCTGGCGGCGTAGTGTGTTACTGATGGTAGGCTTTGTTACTTTGGTCCCAGCTCTCTGCAGGTCATTCACTAGGTCCCCCTGTGTGGTTCTGGGATTTTTGCTCACCGCTCTTGTGATCATTTTGACCCCACGGGGTGAGATCTTGCGTGGAGCCCCAGATCGAGGGAGATTATCAGTGGTCTTGTATGTCTTCCATTTCCTAATAATTGCTCCCACAGTTGATTTCTTCAAACCAAGCTGCTTACCTATTGCAGATTCAGTCTTCCCAGCCTGGTGCAGGTCTACAATTTTGTTTCTGGTGTCCTTTGACAGCTCTTTGGTCTTGGCCATAACATAGGTTTATCTAATGTTCTGAAGACCACAAGGAAAGAGCAAAAGCAGAATCACTATAATGCCACAACTTTTAATCTCCGGGCTCGGGAGTGCTGCCAAGGCCGATAATGAGGTACTATTAAGCGCCTCTACCTGCAGAGAATTACTGTGTCCTCACTGCTTACAGGAAATTAGATTTCAACAACCACTGATGAAATCTCTGTGCAAATCCACAGGTTAAAATGCAACCAAATAAACTCAAAACTATTCATCTATCACACCTGAACTCACAGAATCAGACAGTAGTAAACAACTTGAGCATCTGATATTTTATTTACCTGATGTCATTGCCTGTTGTTGTCAGAACTAACTGTGGCAGTGTCGGGCCATTTAAAATGCATATGAAGCAGCATCTTGAATATTTATTCCGATATGTCCCTTTATGGAAGTTATTATATTTTCAGTGATGTCATAATGACAGAGCTCATTTGCACCTCATTCATGTCATTTTATTGGGAAATGTTGAAACAGCCTCCCTCACAAATCTGTTTGTGGAGAGCAACAATTATTGAAAAATAATGAAGGTCTCTGCGGCAAACAGAGGGGATTTCAGGAAGAGATAGAGGATACCAAAATGTTGGATGTCATCATGCATTGAATGTTGTAAAGGAGCTCTGTCTGCTTTGTGATTAAATAGATAAAGATGAAAGTAAAACTTTCCTCAGTGTCTAATCTACAGACTTTGGTAACTATATTTTATGAATAACTGCTGGTGAATTACAATAACTGCCATTGCGGTTGTTAAAAATGTATGCTGCAGAAAAAAGTTACCCAATAACCAGACCCACTTTGCATTGAGTTGTACTGGTACCATGTTATAAAGAAATTGCATTTACTCACTAATATGAAACAGAGTTTGGCCTCTGTACTTCCATTACAATTCACTTACTGTTTCATATCTGCGATTAGAAAGTACAGTGCATTCAGAAAGTATACAGACCCCTTGACTTTTTCCACATTTTGTTAAGTTACAGCCTTATTCTAAAATGGATAAATAATAATAATAATAATCCTCATCAATCTACACGCAATACCCCATAATGACAAAGCGAAAAAAACAGGTTTTTAGAAATACCTAATTTACATAAGTATTCAGACCCTTTGCTATGAGACTCGAAATTGAGCTCAGGTGCATCCTGATTCTATTTATCATCCTTGAGATGTTTCTACAACTTGATTGGAGTCCACCTGTGGTCAATTCAATTGATTGGACATGTTTTGGAAAGGCACACACCTGTCTATATAAGGTCCCACAACTGACAGTGCATGTCAGAGCAAAAACCAAGCCATGAGGTCAAACGAATTGTCCATAGAGCTCCGAGTCAGGATTGTGTCGAGGCACAGATCTGGTGAAGGGTACCAAAACATTTCTGCTGCATTGAAGGTCCCCAAGAACACAGTGGCCTCCATCATTCTTAAATGGAATAAGTTTGGAACCACCAAGACCCTTCCTAGAGCTGGCCGCCCGGCCAAACTGAGCAATCGGGGGAGAAGGGCCTTGGTCAGGGAGGTGACCAAGAACCCTATGGTCACTCTGACAGAGCTCCAGAGTTCCTCTGTGGAGATGGGAGAACCTTCCAGAAGGACATCCATCTGTGCAGCACTCTACCAATCAGGCCTTTATGATAGAGTGGCCAGACGGAAGACACTCCTCAGTAAAAGGCATATGACAGCCCACTTGGAGTTTGCCAAAAGGTACTTTAAAGACTCTCAGACCATGAGAAACAAGATTCTCTGGTCTGATGAAACCAAGATTGAACACTTTGGCCTGAATGCCAAGCGTCACGTCTGGAGGAAACCTGGCACCATCCCTATGGTGAAGCATGGTGGTGGCAGCATCATGCTGTGGGGATGTTTATCAGCGGCAGGGACTGGGAGACTAGTCAGGATCGAGGGGAAAAAACAATTTAATCAATTTTAGAATAAGGCTGTAACGTAACAAAATGTGTAAAAAGTCAAGGGATCCGAATACTTTCTGTATATCCATTACATTCTGGTTGTCAAAGTACTAACTGAACTGCACAAAGGCAACTGGAAGTAAAGTGTGAACTCAATAACATTGAAAAGGATTCCATCAATAGTTCTTGTCAATATGACCCCTCCATTAACAAGTGATGATTTCTCAGCAGATAACTTTCATTCCTTGAATAAACCCAGCTATATTGTCAAATCTGTTCATCTTCAGGAGGGCACATCTGAAGCACAATGAGTCCAGATACGGCATAGACAGTCAGACAAAAAGAGACGTCAGTAGAGTGATGTATGACGGATGTCATCAGGCACACCAAGGTTTTAACTGTAGCTCGGTTGCTAGGAGAAGAGATCAGTGTCACCCATCTCCAGAGTTCCATTCTGTGAATATGACATTGAAGGACAGAGAAACAGAGCTGTTATGTACTCATATTTGGCCTTCATCTGTCACTGAGTCCTGCTCAACATGTTATTCATGCCATCAAACAGATGGGCTATGCTTAAATGACCATACATGGCCATTACTGTTCATCATGGTGTTTTTCAGTAGCAAGGCAGTGCCATCAATTTTTTTTCTTCCATCAGCAGGCAGGTTTTGGGGTAATGGCAGGCTGCTCTTAGTAATGAACTCACTGGTCCATTTTGGATGGAGCTGACAGACAGAAGTTGTGTTAATGCGTGTGTGTGTGCCTACGTGTGTGAGTGTGTGTGTGTGCGCGTGTTTGTTTGTGTGTGTGATAGGGCTGTCCTTTTTTTCTTCTTCTAATGCCTCTTAAATGTAAAGTAACAGAAAGTAATCAAATTATGTTACTGAGTTTAGGTAATCCAAAAGTGACCTTACTGATTACAATTTTGGATAGGTAACTAGTAACTGTAACAGATTACATTTATATAGTAAATAAAACAAATATTTTGTACTGTCACATAGAGGATAGGTGCAGTGAAATGTGTTGTTTTACAGGGTCACCCATAGTAGTACAGTGCCCCTGGAGCAAATTAGGGTTAAGTGCCTTGCTCAAGGCAAATCAGCGATCTTTCGGTTACTTGCCCAACGCTCTAACCGCTAGGCTAGGCTATCTGTCGCCCAAAAACCTGCTCAACCCTAGTAACCTACCTAACACTGCTCTTAAGTGTGATATATGGCATAAGATAATTTTGTCACTGTCAAGTGGAAATTAGAAATGGTGTCTTAATTGGAATCAACCCTACAATATCAGATTGCAGAAATGTTGAATATGTTATAATGAATTGTCTGTGTGGTTAGAATTTGATTCACGAGCCAAAAGCCATCAACCAAGAGGCTCTTGTTAATCAATGCATGTAGCAGTAGTACAAAGTGCAGGACATAATCAAAGCATGATAAGCATAATCATTTCATCTTTTGTTTTATCCTTGTGAGACAATAGCACTGCTTCTTTAATGACTGAGTGAGAGCACACTGTTATTCTGGAGAGCATTCAGCATTCCAAAAAGCTGCATCCTTCCAAAGATCCATAGCACCCCCCCCCCCCCCCCCCCCCATCTCTCTCTGTCTCACCTCCAGTCCTAGCCTGAAGCCGGCACTACTTCTCCACCTCCTCTTGTTCTGGCTTTGCTGCTGTTGATCTAAGTGGGAGCCAGTGCTTGCAGAATAATAAAGGATTTCATTTTTCTATTGAGCTTGTAACACCTCTGCCGGTTCCAGTGCTGTACTCACATTGATTTAGTTTTACACCAGTGAGAGAGAACTGTTGACTGAGAGGTGGAGTCTCATTGTCCATAAATTACATAATGCAGCATGTAGAATCACTGAGAAGGATAACACAGAGACTCAAAACAGATCCAGTGGATCAGCTCCTTATGCCGGCTGACATGAATGAATCTGTCTCATATCTTTCTAATAGACAGTGGGAATAGCTATCTGTGAACATCTCCTGAATCATGATACTGTGTAGTTGTCATGAACCCTGCATCCTGAGTCGGTTCCTGCCTGTGTTGCCATTTTTTCTGCTCGGAATCTCCAGTTTCCTGAGGGTTCGTGAACGCTCCCGGCCTGGTTGCCGGGCGACGTTGCTAGGCGGGAGATCTCCCGATTAACCGCACCTGCATCTCATCAGCGGTCTGCACACCTGGTCCTGATCATCACCCTTCTTAAGCCCTGACCTGACATCCATTCCCTGCCGGATCGTTAGCCATGAACAGTATGTTTGTCAGTGTATCAGCCTTGGAGTTTCTAGCGTTAGTTTTGTTGTTTTGCACCTTGTTGGCTTGCCGTGTACTTACCTCCGTTTTGTTTCTATCTGCAGTCAATCTCCCGGAACCTTCACCCAACCCCTGCCTGGTTGTCGGCGGCTGCCGAGCCATTCTTGGATCTACCACTGCACCTCCACCAACTCATCTCCGCCGTCCGCTCTGTCCCCTGGATTATTCTACATCGTTTTTTGAATCTGTTAAATAAATACTCACCTTCGTTTCAACTCACCTTGTCCTGGTCTGCTTCTGGGTTCTGGCTTAGTAAACCGTGACAGAACGATCCGGCCAGAAATGAACCCAGCGGACCTGGACTCTGTTCGCCATGCCATTACCCATCAGGAGAAGATGTTGGGACAACATAGCACGGCGCTACAGGAGATAGCTTTGTCCGTTCGGAACTTTTCTACCAGTCTGACGAAGATCCAGGCTCAGCTCAGTTTGCCGGTGGAGAATCCACGACCGGTTTCACCCATCTCGCCTGCCGCTTCTGGAGCTGTGCCTTTCCGTGAGCCCAAGGTTCCGACGCCTGATAAATATGAGGGGGAGTTGGGAAGATGCCGTTCTTTCCTTATGCAGTGTGGATTAGTGTTCGATCTACAGCCCCACTCTTATGCCACAGACAAGGCTAGGATAGCCTTTGTCATTGAGTTGCTGCGTGGTCGAGCTCTGGAGTGGGCTTCAGCCGTTTGGGAACAACAGGACACCTGCATGGCCTCATACCAGGAGTTCACGGCCGAGATGAGGAAGCTATTTGACCATCCCGTCCGAGGTATGGACGCAGCTAGGCGCCTGTTTTCGCTTCGCCAAGGAACTCGCAGCGTTGCCGACTTCGTGATCGAGTTCAGGACTTTGGCTGTGGAGAGTGGGTGGAATGAGGAGTCTCTGCAAGCGGCCTTTTACCAGGGGCTGTCGGAGCAGCTCAAGGATGAGTTGATCTCCTATCCGGAGCCTAGTGACCTGGACAGCTTGGTAGCCTTGTCTATTCGGGTGGATAACCGAGTTCGAGAGAGAAGGAGGGAGAAGCAATGGGGCCCGTCCACTTGTTCCCGGCGGTCGTCAAACTGCTCGGCTCGCTAAAGTTGGGAGGACTTTTAGCGAGCCAGTTTCAACCTCTCAATACCTCTGTCAGACCCCGTTTCCCGGCTACCCTCATGAACAGGAATCAGAGTCTAGCGATTAACGCTTTCGTCGATTCAGGTGCCGATGGAAGCTTTATTGATGCCGAAGTGGTGGAACAGCTGGGGCTTTCCAAGGAGCGATTACCGGAAGCCATTGAAGCTACCACTCTGAACGGCAGTAGTCTGGCACGTATCACGATGAGGACTGAACCGGTTAAGATGCTGTTGTCAGGGAATCATTCTGAGGTGATCTCATTCTTCATTCTGCCTTCTTCCCATGTTCCTCTGGTCCTTGGATACCCCTGGCTGAAAGAACACAATCCCACGTTCGATTGGGTGACTGGCAAGGTAACTAGTTGGAGCGTTGAGTGTCATGCTAACTGCCTCAAGACTGCCTGTTCCCATTCTGTTCCCAGTCAGGTGATTGAGGCTCCCAGATTTGTCCCTGGTTCCCGAGACATATCACGATTTGGGGGAAGTGTTCAGTAAGCAGAGGGCTCTGTCACTCCCTCCCCACCGACCATATGACTGTGCCATAAACCTGTTCCCTGGAGCTGTCTATCCCAAGGGACGGTTATACAGCATCTCCCGACCTGAACGTGAGGCTTTGGAGACCTACATCAAGGAGTCCCTAGCGGCTGGTCTCATTCGTCCCTCATCATCACCCCTGGGGGCAGGATTCTTATTTGTGGGTAAGAAGGATGGCTCTCTTCGACCGTGTATTGATTATCGGGGGTTGAATGATATCACGGTCAAGAACAAGTATCCCCTGCCCTTGATGAGCTCTGCCTTCGACTCCTTACAGGGTGCTACTGTGTTCACCAAGCTAGACCTACGCAATGCGTATCACCTGGTCCGGATCAGAGAGGGGGACGAGTGGTTGACGGGTTTCAATACACCGATGGGTCACTTCGAGTATCAGGTGATGCCGTTTGGACTGACCAATGCTCCAGCAGTGTTCCAGACTATGGTGAATGACGTCCTGAGAGATATGATCGGTCTCTTTTTGTTTGTTTACCTGGATGACATTCTTATCTTCTCGAAGGAACCTTCCAGCCACGTCCAGCATGTCAGGCAGGTTCTGCAGCGATTGTTGGAGAATCGCCTGTTCGTGAAGGCCGAGAAGTGCGAATTTCACGCCCACACTACATCCTTCCTCGGGTACATCATCTCCAGGGGAGAGATCAGGATGGACCAGGAGAAGGTTAGGGCGGTTCTGGAATGGGCCCAGCCCGGTACGAGATTGCAGCTCCAGAGGTTTCTGGGGTTTGTGAATTTCTATCGCAGATTCATCCGTGATTACAGCCGTGTGGCCGCTCCTTTAACTGCCCTGACTTCCAGTACCAGGACCTTCAGTTGGAACCCTGAGGCGGACCGAGCGTTCCTGGATTTGAAGAGGCGATTCACCAACGCACCGATTCTCTCTCAACCTGACATGGCCCGTCAGTTCGTCGTGGAAGTGGATGCGTCTGATGTGGGGGTTGGCGCCATCCTGTCCCAGCGATGCTCCACTGACGGGAAACTCCATCCCTGCGCCTACTACTCTCGTCGTCTTTCGTCTGCGGAGAGGAACTACGATGTGGGTAACCGGGAGCTTCTCGCGGTGAAGCTTGCCTTGGAGGAGTGGCGCCACTGGTTGGAGGGGGCGGAGCAACCGTTTATTGTCTGGACCGACCACAAGAATCTTGCTTACGTGCAATCGGCTAGACGTCTCAACTCCCGTCAGGCCAGGTGGGCTTTGTTTTTCGGACGCTTTAATTTTTCCCTGACGTTCCGACCTCTGTCTAAGAACGGCAAGGCGGACGCCTTGTCCCGGATGTTCTCCAAGACGGAGGAGAGTGGGGCCAAGACCGAGACGATTCTTCCCCGGAACTGTGTCGTGGGAGCAGTTATGTGGAGGATTGAGGAGGAGGTTATGGCGGCCCTTCGGACGCAGCCCGGTCCCGGTAACGGTCCACCCGGTCGTTTGTTTGTGCCTGAGTCGGTTCGTTCTGCTGTCCTCCAATGGTCCCACGCCAGCAAGATGGCTTGTCACCCTGGCGTGGCCCGGACGATGGCGTTACTTCGCAGACGATTTTTGTGGCCGGCCATGGGAGAAGATACTCGGAGGTTTGTTGCTGCCTGTCCAGTGTGTGCGCAGAATAAGAGTGCCAACCGGCCCAGCTCTGGACTACTTCACCCCCTCCCTATTCCCCGGCGACCATGGTCGCATCTGGCCCTGGACTTTGTCACTGGGTTGCCCTCTTCTGAGGGGAACACGGTCATTCTGACTATCGTGGACAGATTCAGCAAGTTCGCCCACTTTGTGCCCATTTCCAAGCTTCTCTCGGCCTCTGAGACGTCCGAGATCCTGGTTAGGGAGGTTTTCAGGGTCCACGGGTTGCCCAGTGACATAGTTTCCGACCGTGGCCCTCAGTTTACCTCTGCTGTCTGGAAGTCTTTCTGTTTGGCCATTGGAGCTACAGTCAGTCTCACATCTGGTTTTCACCCCCAATCTAATGGTCAGGCGGAGAGAGCCAACCAGAAGATGGAATCCACGCTACGCTGCCTTGTCTCCTCCAACCCCACCTCCTGGGTCTCTCAGTTGCCTTGGGTTGAGTATGCCCACAATACTCTCCCTACATCTGCCACTGGGATGTCTCCCTTCCAGTGCCTGTATGGCTACCAACCTCCCTTGTTTCCTTCTCAGGAGAAGGATCTCTCAGTGCCCTCTGTTCAGGCCCACATTCGTCGTTGCCACCGGACCTGGCATCGGGCCAGAAAGGCCCTCCTTAGAGTTTCTGACCGGTATCAGCTCCAGGCGAATCGTCGCCGGATTCCCGCCCCCACCTATACCATCGGAGATAGGGTCTGGTTGGCCACACGGGATCTTCCTCTGCAACTGAGTCTAAGAAACTGTCACCGAAGTTCATTGGTCCGTTTGTGGTGGAGAAGGTGATCAATCCTGTGGCGGTTCGACTCAAGTTACCTAGAACGCTCAGAGTCCATCCCACCTTTCATGTCTCCTGCCTCAAGCCTGTTCTCCTCAGTCCTCTGTTACCCCCTCCGCCTCCTCCTCCTCCCCCTCGGATGATCGGAGGTGGTCCTGCCTACACGGTGCGCCGCATTATGGATTCCAGACGGCGGGGCCGGGGTTTCCAGTATCTCGTGGACTGGGAGGGGTATGGTCCTGAGGAGAGGAGTTGGATTCCTCGGCGCCAGATCCTGGATGCTGACCTCCTTCGTGACTTCTACCGCCTCCATCCTGGCGCTCCGGGTAGTCCGCCCGGTGGCGTTCGTCGGAGGGGGGGTACTGTCATGAACCCTGCATCCTGAGTCGGTTCCTGCCTGTGTTGCCATTTTTCTGCTCGGAATCTCCAGTTTCCTGAGGGTTCGTGAACGCTCCCGGCCTGGTTGCCGGGCGACGTTGCTAGGCGGGAGATCTCCCGATTAACCGCACCTGCATCTCCTCAGCGGTCTGCACACCTGGTCCTGATCATCACCCTTCTTAAGCCCTGACCTGACATCCATTCCCTGCCGGATCGTTAGCCATGAACAGTATGTTTGTCAGTGTATCAGCCTTGGAGTTTCTAGCGTTAGTTTTGTTGTTTTGCACCTTGTTGGCTTGCCGTGTACTTACCTCCGTTTTGTTTCTATCTGCAGTCAATCTCCCGGAACCTTCACCCAACCCCTGC
Source organism: Coregonus lavaretus (assembly GCF_964263955.1). Taxonomy (NCBI): domain Eukaryota; kingdom Metazoa; phylum Chordata; class Actinopteri; order Salmoniformes; family Salmonidae; genus Coregonus; species Coregonus lavaretus. Next base: position 6,449,544 of record NC_139991.1, on the reverse strand, counting down.
CTGGTTGTCGGCGGCTGCCGAGCCATTCTTGGATCTACCACTGCACCTCCACCAACTCATCTCCGCCGTCCGCTCTGTCCCCTGGATTATTCTACATCGTTTTTTGAATCTGTTAAATAAATACTCACCTTTGTTTCAACTCACCTTGTCCTGGTCTGCTTCTGGGTTCTGGCTTAGTAAACCGTGACAGTAGTAATATAACTTAATCTAGTAATATAAGTTAATCTCAAATTCCTTGTAATTGTTTTTCATGATTTTCTTGACTTCTAATGAAACCGGTTAGTTGTCGATCTGTGCAAGAATAGTCAAATGGTATGGTGCAGAGTCTAAGAAACAATGGAGGGGTTTATTTTATTCCCTTTTATTTGCGATTCTAAAGTTTGGTTTGACAAAGCCACATGGCCTCCCCTTCCCCTCCCAGGTTTCTAGGCTTCTTTCTGGTTAGGCCTACTTCCCAGGCCCACTTATTTCCTGGAGGCGATCACTGTCCACTTTCCTGTGATGCTGAACTTCAGACGCCGGATACAATCGCTGTCCACTCTCCAGTGGTGCTGAACTTCAGACGCCGGATACGATTGCTGTCTACTTTCCCGTGGTGCTGAAGTTGGCGCGCCCGAGCCGGGAGCTGTCCACTGTTCAGTGGCGCTGAAACTCTGACATTCTGATTCTGTCGCTGTCTGCATCAGTGGTGCTGAATAATCGCTGTTCGCTTCTTTGTTTACTTTAGCATCTGACCTTTCTCTCTTGTGACCCTATCAGAATGGTTGTAACTTTAAAGCAGATCTCTTTGATTCGAAGAGGAACTCCCTGCCTGTCAGTGTGATAGGAGGAGAGGTGATAGAGGACCGAGCAGAGTGATAGAGAGAGAGTAGAGACCAAGTTGTTATCCTGTCAGACTGACAACACTCAGGGGATCCTGGGTAACAATGAAGCTGACAAGACTAGCACAACGGAAGACTGAAGCGGTGGTGGAGTTCAGTGTGGAGGCCTGGAGTGTGTCTTGCCTGTGTGTCTAATACACATCTGGCTGTCAGCATCGGTATCTTTTATCCTCCATCCCTCTATCCCCCTGCTGTAGGCAGGAGCACCTGTGTGCAGATCTACCTCGCTCCTTCCATCTGTGTCTGATCAGCTGATGGGTGAGAGAGCACATGAGAGAGCCGAGTCTGTTTGTTCTAAATGAAAGGAGAACCCTTGAAAAATCTCTCTTATTCTGTGTACAGTGAAGCACAGCAAAACTTCAGTAGTTTCTAGCTAGTCCCAGAGGTTCCACGGAGGTATATTCTCTTTGAATCAATACACACATCTCCGTGCCAAAACTGGCTAATTAACCCCATGTGTTGTATGATACAGTGTGAGTTCCAAGTTTCAAGTTGTATTTCTCACATGCTCAAGTACAGTGAAATGCTTAACTTGCAAGCCCTTCCCAGCAGTGCATTATGCAATACTAAAATAGTATAACTAAAAAACACGAGGAATAAAACATATACACTACCAGTCAAAAGTTTGGACACACCTACTCATTCAAGGGTTTTTCTTTATTTGTACTATTTTTTTACATTGTAGAATAATAGTGACAACATCAAAACTATGAAATAACACATATGGAATAATATAGTAACCAAAAAAGTGTTATACAAATCAAAATATATTTTATATTTGAGATTCTTCAAATAGCCACCCTTGGTCTTGATGACAGCTTTGCACACTCTTGGCATTCTCTCAACCAGCTTCATGAGGTAGTCACCTGGAATGCATTTCAATTAAAGGTTCATTTGTGGAATGTCTTTCCTTCTTAATGCGTTTGAGCCAGAAGATAGCCCTATTTGGTAAAAGACTAAGTCCATATTATGGCAAGAACAGCTCAACTAAGCAAAGAAAAACGACAGTCCATCATTACTTTAAGACATGAAGATCAGTCAATACTTCAAGTGCAGTCGCAGAAACCATCAAGCGCTATGATGAAACTGGCTCTCATGAGGACTGCCACAGGAATGGAAGACCCAGAGTTACCTCTGCTGCAGAGGATAAGTTCATTCGAGTTACCAGCCGCAGAAATTGCAGCCCAAATAAATGCTTCATAGAGTTCAAGTCACAGACACATCTCAACATCAACTGTTCAGAGGGGACTGTGTCAATCAGGCCTTCATGGTCGAATTGCTGCAAAGAAACCACTACTAAAGGACACCAATAAGAAGAAGAGACCTGCTTGGGCCAAGTAACACGGGCAATGGACATTAGACCGGTGGAAATTTGTCCTTTGGTCTGGAGTCCGCCGTGTCTTTGTGAGATGTGGTGTGGGTGAACGGATGATCTCCGTATGTGTAGTTCCCACCGTAAAGCATGGAGGAGTAGGTGTTATGGTGTGGGGGTGCTTTGCTGGTGACACTGTCTGTGATTTATTTAGAATTCAAGGCACGCTTAACCAGTATGGCTACCACAGAATTCTGCAGCGATACGCCATCCCATCTGGTTTGGGCTTAGTGGGACTATCATTTGTTTTTCAACAGGACAATAACCCAACACACCTCCAGGCTGTGTAAGAGCTATTTTACCAAAAAGGATAGTGATGGAGTGCTGCATCAGATGACCTGGCCTCCACAATCCCCCGACCTCAACCCAATTGAGATGGTTTGGGTTAAGTCGGACAGCAGAGTGAAGGAAAAGCAGCCAACAAGTGCTCAGCATATGTGGGAACTCCTTCAAGACTGTTGGAAAAACATTCCAGTTGAAGCTGGTTATTACATGATTCCATATGTGTTATTTCATAGTTTTGTTGTCTTCACTATTATTCTACAATGTAGAAAATAGTAAAAATAAAGAAATTATTGAGTAGGTGTGTCCAAACTTTTGACTGGTACTGTATATATATAATGTTTGTATTTATGAATATTGTCAAGTACACCAGATAGGAGCAGTGAAATGTGTTGTTTAAGAGAGGAAGGAAAAAAATCTGGAGAATGTAAGCTATATACAGGGTGCGTGCCAGTACTAAATGTACAATGTGCAGGAATACTGGAGTAGTTGAGGCAGATATGTACATAAAGGCAGGGATTAGGAGAAAGTGACTGGTAGAAGGATTATAATTATAATTATAATAATAGCAATAATAGCAAACAGCATGGCAGCAGTATACGTGGTGTGTGGGTGTGTGATGGTGAGTGTGTGTATGTGAGTTTATGTGTGTAAGTGTTAGTGTGAGTGTGTGTGTGTGTGTGCAAGAGTGTCAGTGTAGGCATGATAGATGGATATACATGTAAACAGGGCTGAAAAGTGACTGGTAGCAGGAATATATAAATACTTATGGTAATATACTAATGGTAATATATACATGTAAACAACAGCGTAATGGTAGTAATAAATCTAATCAATAATCATTTTAGCAGCAACACCGTGTGGGTGTAAGTGTGTGGCGTCAGTTGTGAGTGTGAGGGTGTATGTGTGAGTAAGAGTGACAGTGAAGGTGTGTGTGTCTGAGTGACCTGTGGATGGGCATAGAGTCAGTGTTGATAGTCTGTGGGAGAGGGAAAGCAGTAGTTGTTAGCCATTTAACAGTCTTATGGCCAGGAGATAGAAGCTGTTTAGGAGTCTGTTGGTCTGAGCCTTGATGCACCGGTACCGCCTGCCGGATGGGAGTATAGAGAACAGTACATGTCTTGGGTGGCTGGAGTCTTTGGCAATTTTTGGGGCCTTTCTCAGACACTGCCTGGCATGTACATCCTTGATGGCTGGGAAGTCACCCCCAGTGATGTGCTGGGTCCGCACCACTCTCTGTTGGGCCCTCCAGTCGAGGTCGCTGCAGTTGCCATACCAGACAGTGATACAACCAGTCAGGGTGCTCTCGATGGTGCAGCTGTAAACAGCAGTCGTGGGTAAACAGGGAGTACAGGAGGGGGCTAAGCACACACCCCTGGGAGGCCCCTGTGTTGAGGGTCAGCGTGGCGGAGGTGTTGTTGCCTACCCTCACCACCTAGGTTAAGCCTGTCAGGAAGTCCAGGATCCAGTTGCAGCGGGAGGTGAGAGAGAGAGAGAGAGAGAGAGAGAGAGAGAGAGAGAGAGAGAGAGAGAGAGAGAGAGAGAGAGAGAGAGAGAGAGAGAGAGAGAGAGAGAGAGAGAGAGAGAGAGAGAGAGAGAGAGAGAGAGAGAGAGAGAGAGAGAGAGAGAGAGAGAGAGAGAGAGAGAGAGAGAGAGAGAGAGAGAGAGAGAGAGAGAGAGAGAGAGAGAGAGAGAGAGAGAGAGAGAGAGAGAACTGTACCCAGTCAAGTGGAAATAGATTGTCTACCCTTGTCTATGCTCTGACCTGTTCAGCAGTCTAAATGGTACACTATCTAGATAAGGTCAGGCCTCCTTTTCTCTCCTCTCCCCTCAGTGAGACCCTCCACCGACCGTGAGGTGTGACATCCTGTGATGGATGGACGGGCCCACAGAGGACCAGAGACCTCCACCACCACCCCATCCCCTCGCCTTCCTGGGTTGTCTCTGACCCCACCCCCCTCTCCTGCTGTTCCTCTCACCCTGCCAAGCCTGCTCTCATCCAGGGAGGAAGAGGTGAAGCGAGAGGCATAACTGGGCCCAAAATCTGTTTTCTTCATATTAACACATTTAACCCAATTCTTATTTGCTACTTCTGGCTTATTTGATCTAATAGAAGTTTCATAATGATTAGGTTGTTACAAGTGTACTGATATAAGAAGGACACGTGACATCAAGGTAAATTTAAGAAAAACACTATCTGTGTTGTGCCTGGTCATCACTATTTACCACAGCCACAAATTCATAAACCCCGCCTATTTCAACAATTTATCTTCTTAAAATGTGATTTTAGACCTGACCCTAACCACACTGCTAACATTATGCCTAACCCTAACCTTAAATGAAGACCAAAAAGCAAAGGTTTGTTTTCATGAATTTTGTCTTTGTGGCTGTGGTAACTAGTGGAAACCGTTGTGCCTGTTGTTCACACGCATCTATGCCCTCTCATTGGCTAGAATGGTCCAACTGATCTTGCCTCCTCCCGACTGCGGCCATTCTCATCGACGGGGCTGTAGTGGAACAGGTTGAGAACTTCAAGTTCCTTGGTGTCCACATCACCAACGCACTATCATGGTCCAAACACACCAAGACAGTCATGAAGAGGGCACGACAAAGCCTATTCCCCCTCAGGAGACTGAAAAGATTTGGCATGGGTCCTTAGATCCTCAAAAAATTCTACAGCTGCACCATCGAGAGCATCCTGACTGGTTGCATCACCGCCTGGTATGGCAACTGCTTGGCCTCCGACCGCAAGGCACTACAGAGGATAGTGCGTACGGCCCAGTACATCACTGGGGCCAAGCTTCCTGCCATCCAGGACCTCTATACCAGGCAGTGTCAGAGGAAGGCCCTCAAAATTGTCAAAGACTCCAGCCACCCTAGTCATAGACTGTTCTCTCTGTTACCGCACGGCAAGCGGTACCGGAGTGCCAAGTCTAGGTCCAAAATACTTCTCAACAGCTTCTACCCCCAAGCCATAAGACTCCTGAACTGCTAATCATGGCTACCTGGACTATTTGCACTGCCCCCCCACCCCCCACCCCCCACGCCATCTTTTTACGCTGCTGCTACTCTGTTAATTATTTATGCATAGTCACTTTAACTCTACCCACATGTACATATTACTTCAACTACCTCAACTAGCCGGTGACCCCGCACATTGACTCTGCACCGGTACCCCCTGTATATATAGCCTCCCTACTGTTATTTTATTTTACTTCTGCTCTTTTTTTCTCAACCCTATTATTATTTTTTTATTTTTTATTATTAAAAATAAATGCACTGTTGTTTAAGGGCTGTAAGTAAGCATTTCACTGTAATGTCTGCACCTGTTGTATTTGGCGCATGTGGCCAATAAAATTTGATTTGATTTGATTTAGAGTATCTGATCAATATAATGGATAATCTGTGTCTCATCACAATCCCATAAGGACTGCCGAATTTTCCCATGAGTTAGTAATGGGTGAGAAACAAACTCCCTTGGCTCTGAGAGAGGAGGTAAATTGCCAGCTCCACCTCATCAGCTTAGGTTTATATGCATGTAATCATAGGTCCTAAACACTGATGGCCTTAACGATGTGTGATGGGTTACCAGTACATGTCCACAGAAGCTGCAGTGTGTGGGCATTTTGGCTCTGGCAGTAAGCGAAAGGTGAGTTCCTGGCTCTGGTCGTATATTTGTCAGTGCCTTGACAGCTCTCTTTCATCTCCTCCTCTAGTTTATTTTCGTTTCCATTTTCACAGGCCAGATGGTTTGTACATCAAAACTGTCGCAGCCTAAGAGAATATCAGATTAAATTAAAAAAGCACTGGTACATAATTTACTAAAATACATACTGCAAAATACTTTCACAGTCAGTGTGAAGCAATGGAATGGCTATGATTATTCAAATTAACAAGAATGTGACAGTCAAATACAGTATGCTATCCTTAACAGGGGAACCCTCAAATTGTTAAATTACTGAATGTAAAAAACTGTAATATTACGACAGCAACCCAATATTTACTGAACGTGTGTTATGATATGGTGGGTAGTTTAGTGTTGGCACATAGTTAGGCACCACACTACCAGAATACACTTCTACACTCTATCCCCAGGTGGCAGCACCAACCGAGTCAGGGGCAGGTGCTATGCCAAGCCTTATTAAGCCCACTGGTGGAGCCAATCAAGTGATGATTAGTGTGCAAAAAATTATTATCAAGTGATGATTAGTGTGCCATAACCCTGTATAGGCCACCAAAGCACTGCCCCACTTTCTTTACTGATCTATCTGAACAATTTTCTATTGTCCTTGAGAACTATGATCAAATCATTGTGTTGGGCGATTTTTATATTCATTTTGACAAAGAGACTGACTCCAAGGCCATTCAATTTATGACTCTTTTGAGCTTTATGGACTTTATCCAACATGTTACTGGGCCCACCCATAACTGCAGCCATACTCTGGACCTGGTTGTTACCAAGAGGCTTTCTACTGACATATCCTTTAATGTTGATGTTGCTTTATCTGATCACCGCGGTGTATTTTTTACTACCTTGTTGCCCATAGCACAGGGTAATACTGAACGCATTATTAAGAAACGCTATCTTAACTCTGAAGTTGCTACATATTTTATTGAGTGTATGAACAATACAGCTATTTTAAGATCTCCAGAGATTTTCGATCGGGTTCAAGTCTGGGCTCTGGCTGGGCCACTCAAGGACATTCAGAGACTTGTCCCGAAGCCACTCCTGCGTTGTCTTGGCAGTGTGCTTAGGGTCATTGTCCTGTTGGAAGGTGAACCTTCGCCCCAGTCTGAGGTCCTGAGCGCTCTGGAGCAGGTTTTCATCAAGGATCTCTCTGTACTTTGCTCCGTTCATCTTTCTCTCGATCCTGACTAGTCTCCCACTCCCTGCCGCTGAAAAACATCCCTACAGCAGGATGCTGCCACCACCATGCTTCACCGTAGGGATGGTGCCAGCTTTCCTCTAGACGTGACGCTGGGCATTCAGGCTAAATAGTTCAATCTTGGTTTCATCAGGCCAGAGAATCTTGTTTCTCATGGTCTGAGAGTCCTTTAGGTGCCTTTTGGTAAACTCCAAGTGGGCTGTCGTGTGCCTTTTACTGAGGAGTGGCTTCCGTCTGGCCACTCTACCATAAAGGCCTGATGGGTAGAGTGCTGCAGAGATGGTCACCTCCCTGACCAAGGCCCTTCTCCCCCATTTGCTCAGTTTTACCGGGCGGCCAGCTCTAGGATGAGTCTTGGTGGTTCCAAACTGCTTCCATTCCACTGAGGCTATTGTGTTCTTAGGGACCTTTAATATACCACAGGTGGACTCCATTCATGTTGTAGAAACATCTCAAGGATGATCAATTGAAACAGGATGCACCTGAGCTCAATTTAGAGTTTCATAGCAAAGGGTCTGAATACTTATGTAAATAAGGTATTTCTGTTTTTTTATTTTAATACATTTGCTAAAAATCTAAAAACCTGTTTTCGGTTTGTCATTATTGGGTATTATGTGTGGATTGATGAGGAAAAAAAGTAACTTCATTCATTTTAGAATAAGGCTGTAACGTAATAAAATGTGGTCAAGGGGTCTGAATACTTTCCGAATGTACTGTATGTTGTCTCTTGGCAGCGTTATCAGAAAGCACAGTATTGATTTTCACTGCTACGCGGACGATACACAACTTTATACAAGACCGAGATACTTATTCTTTGAGCCAAAGCTCAGAGAGAATCTAGCCGCACATTTTAATTCACGGGCAATAAATATAAAACACCAGGTAAAAAACCTAGGTGTTATTTTAGATTCTGAACTAAATTTTGAATCACACATTAGGAATGTGACCAAAATAGCTTTTTACCACCTGAGGAACATTGCCAAGGTGCGGCCGTTTCTCTCTCAGGCTGATACAGAGAGACTCATCCATGATTTTATTACAAGCAGGCTTGGCTACTGTAATGCTCTCCTGTCTGTTCTACCCAAGAAAGACATTGGTCAACTGCAAAACATACAGAATGCTGCAGCACGGGTACTGACCAAGACCAGATGGAGAGCACACATTACACCAGTTTTAAGGTCTATGCACTGGCTGCCTGTGAGTTATATAATTAATTTTAAGATTATTCTATTGGTTTTTAAACCAATCCACAATTGTGCACCCCAATACATGTCAGACATGCTTTTATGTTATGTACCCAGTAGATCCCTCAGGTCCTCTGGCACTGGCCTTTTAACCCAAAGCCGAGGACCAAGAGGCTTGGAGAGGCAGCCTTTAGTTATTATGCTCCCAGCCTCTGGAATAGCCAGCCAGAGAACCTGAGGGGGGCTGAAACTGTGGACATATTTAAAACACATATTTTTAGCTTTGCTTTTCCTTAGGGTACTTTTTAGTTGTTCAGTTCATTCTTTAGTTTTTTATCTTACGTTTGTTGTGTAGTAAATATTTCAGCTTTTATTTTCATTATGTATTAGTTTTTTCCTGTAAAGCACATTGCATTGCATTCCATGTCTGAAATGTGCTGTATAAATAAAGCTTGATTTTATTTGATTTAGAGGAACTACATCTCTGCCTACCTCACCACCTTATCCGCTTGAATAAAATACAAAATAGTAGCTAGCAGGATGGAGATCACAAGTTATTTTTAATGAGGGCATTTCGCAAGTGGCTAGTTTGCATCAACTATCTTCACTAAAACCACTGCAAAGGTTTTGTCTGCAAACTTTTCGAATCGCAACGTTCTGGCATGTCTGCCTCATGATTTGTTGGCAGAGTTGTCTGTCTGAAGAGGACCCACCCCGGAATTGTTTTATTTCCCCTTATCGAAGTTACCCAAAGAGTCCATCAGTCATTGAAACCAGACCCTAGTCACAGTTTCCTAGGGTCTGGTGTTCGAGACTTGGGCCATGTGGGTTGAATCCTTAGTTTTGGACTTGTCCTTTTTAGTTTATTTTTGTGTATATGTATTTCGGTCATCATTTTGAACAAGCAATAATCCACTTGGGCTAGCCGAGCCAGGAGGAGTCAACTCAAGACTGAGCTGGCCCTGAACCTAAAGTATGGTTGCTGTCTACTGGGCACATGTACATACAACACGGCCCTCATACGCTGATTTCTCACATCGATGCACACCTTAAATCAGGTTACAGACCAGTTAACTAGGTCTAGGACCCCTAGACTTAGTGAGCGTATCAATATTATTAGGCTAGTTATTGGTTTCGTAACAATGCACCTGATAACTTTCCTTGTTAAAAAAGTTCCTATAAGGAAATCTAAATAAATGCTTGTGCCATACATCAATGTTCAGATTGGTCCATTTCCCCCCACTAGAGATGTCCATCTGCTTTGTATCCCTCCTCTCAGACACAATTATGAGTCAGGGCCATCTGGAGAGCTGAGGTCCACAAAGAGCAGCAGAGACGTGACTGGCTACTGATCTAAAAGAGAAAATAATTAGTCCATGAGGCTGTTATCTGAAGGTTGAGTGAGGGGAAGCCCTCCATGGACCTCTACTGGCTAACGTTCCCCCTAACTCCCTCCCTCAGGCTGGGTAGTGATGGCTCTGTTAGGGCTCTGAGAGCAAGGGGAGACCTCAGGTCCAGTCTGGAGCACAGAAGCTCAGGGTGGGGTGCTGGACAGGGAGCATCATGGGAGCATAATGGGAGCATGTGACAGAGTAAGAACTGATAACAACCTAACAGGTCAAACCCTAACACCACTTCTAGAAGTCTGAACTTTGAGCTGGCCTTTGCTCCAGTGCAGGACATTATCCAATGCCACCATTCACAAGTCCCTCTGAAGTAATTCCAATGTCTGAAACAGGCAGTTAGAAATGAAGGATCCATTTAATGTAATGGGATTTCAATTTTTCCATTTCATTTGATTGGAGTGTGCCAGTTTTGAATCCAAACACCTCAACAGATTTGTTTTATAGAGCTTTGCTCGTCAGAAGAAAGTAGACATTACACACACAGAACTTTGATGATCTGCTTCACTTTATTTTCTCTCTCATTTATTTCCTGATAGTGATCAGCTGGGACTGTAAACTGGGGAGGAGCTGGCAGAAACTAGGGTACATAATGAATGGATGGGAGAAATAGATGTGTCTGGTGGGTGCTGAGCAAGGACTGATGGGAATTATTATGCATTTATCCCCTCATTAGGCCAAGAGAACACACGCTGAAAGAATGATTCATAATTTCATGAAAATACCTACCATATCAGCCGAGTTCCCCAGCTCCAACCCCACTGTCTGGTGAAACTGGAGCATCCAGTCTTTCACTATGTTGGATTGCAATAAAGCTGAGGTGTCCAGCCTATCGACACTGTGACAGTCAACACCATCAGTGCTGGCTTGGCTGCCCATGCCAAGAGGTGGGGCTCAGTGGGTTTAGCTAATGTCCTTTCAGCAGCAGAGAAACACACTCACATTCAGCTAATCAGTAATGGTTAGTCAAGCACAGTATTGTCAGTCCCAGAGCCAATCATCTCTCTTCAGTCTGGTAAATCACCAAACCAGAGCTTATTACTCATCAGAGAGCAGCCTTCCATCACCCTGCCAGAGCCCATTTCCTGCCACGCAGGGCTTCTGTTCTGTGCAATTCCACAAAGCGCTTTATTTACCCATGCCCATCTGGACTGGAGAATATTTGGTCATTTCCGTCTCATGGATTACTGGGAATATATTTAGGTAATTTGATGATACTCCAAATGATTACATAGATGCACTCAACAATTTTCAAATGTTGAAACAAAAATGTTAGGTTGGGTGCATCCATGCTCTGATATTAACAAATAATAGTTTTGCGTGTGTATGCTTTCGTGAGTGTAGATGCATGTGTGTTTTTGTCTGCACCTCTTATGCAAATCGGTGTGTGGGATTTCATTTTTACGCATCTCAGAATGTCTTCTTGCTGCAATATCTTTAAACTCCCTCCACTCAACTTCAACCACCAGTGCACATTGTCAATCATCCAAAATGCCACATCACATCACACCAGAGAAATGAATTGAAAATATTATGACAAATATAAAATGTAAATCTCTATAGGTGAGAGTATGCTGGCCACGTCTGGGCATATTTAAAGAGAGGTGTCGACCGTATCTTTAACCAGGGAATGTGTAATTGAGCTGAGGGAGAAATGTAGTAGTGGGTTCAGCAGTATACAGTGCATTTGGAAAGCATGAAGACCCCTTGACTTTTTCCATTCTAAAATGGATTAAAAAAAGAAAATGCTAATCTATCTAGATTTTACATTTGAGTCATTTAGCAGACGCTCTTATCCAGAGCGACTTACAGTTAGTGAGTGCACACAATACCCCATAATGACAAAGCAAAAACAGTTTTTTATACATTTTTGCTAATTTATAAAAAAAGAACTGAAATATTACATTTACATAAGTATTCAGACCCTTTACTCAGTACTTTGTTGAAGCACCTTTGGCAGCGATTACAGCCTTGAGTCTTCTTGGGTATGACACTACAAGCTTGGCACACCTGTATTTGGGGAGTTTCTCTCATTCTTCTCTGCAGATCCTCTCAAGCTCTGTCAGGTTGGATGGGAAACGTTGCTGCTCAGCTATTTTTAGGTCTCTCCAGAGATGTTCGATCGGGTTCAAGTCTGGGCTCTGGCTGGGCCACTCAAGGACATTCAGAGACTTGACCCGAAGCCCTGCTTTGTCTTGACTGTGTGCTTAGGGTCGTTGTCCTGTTGTAAGGTGAACCTTCGCCCCAGTCTGTGCCTTTCCAAATCATGTCCAATCATTTGAATTTACCATAGGTGGACTCCAATCAAGCTGTAGAAACATCTCAAGGGTGATCAATGGAAACAGGATGCACCTGAGCTCAATTTCGAATCTCATAGCAACTGGTCTGAATACTTACAGTATGTAAATAAGGTATTTCAGTTTTAAATTTTTATAAATTTGCAAACATTTCTAAAAACCTGTTTTTGCTTTGTCATTATGGGGTATTTGTGTAGACTGATGAGGGGAAAAAAACAATTGTATCAATTTTAGAATAAGGCTGTAACGTAACAAAATGTGGGAAAAGTCAAGGGGTCTAAATACTTTCCGAATACACTGTACCTCTCTGTCTCAGGCCAATCTCCATCCCACCATGCCAGGCAGAAGTTCCTGTAGAGAGGGTGGAGGTTGAATCAGGGTGTTCACGGTCAGAGGATAATTTAACATTTATATTATGTGCTGATGGTCCAAGATGGCGTAGCAGTGCGGTCGTGTTCTTTGTTGTGTGTCCGTGTAAATAGCCTGTTTTTTTTGTGTATTCTTCGTACATATTTCCCTATCACACTTTTCATCCTTCTACAAAATATACTTTCCTGCAACCCGCCTCACTCAATGTGGAACGGATTCTATTATTGACTTACCTTTTATCTAGAATCTCCAGTTGAAACTAGCTAGCCAGCTAACTAGCTACTTGATATTAGCCACCGTTAGTGGTTTTCACCCAGAACATCGGATTTTCTGCCGGAATAACTGAATCACTGGACATTAACACCGGATCGCAACTAACTAGCCGCAACCGGATGGATGTTGCTGCTGGCTAATCACCGCTGCCCCCGAAGCAAGCACCAGTTAGCCTTGAGCTAGCCTCGAGCCAGGCCCATATCCCGGCTATCTACCTCTCTGTCTAACTAGCTACTTGCTATTAGCCACCGTTAGCGGTTTTTCACCATTGTCTGTGGCCTGCACTACCTACCAGCCAGCTCTAGCCTGGACTATTATCGGCCAGTCTGCACTGTCTGCACAGCGCGTTATCGACACAGAACATATCGGTTTTTCTGCCGGAATCACTGAATCACTGGACCTTTAATTCCGGATCATCGCAACTAGTTAGCTGCAACCAAATGGATGTAGTTGTTGGCTAATCAGCCCTGAGCTAGCCTCGAGCCAGGCCCATCTCCTGGCTATCTACCTCTCTGTCAACCGGACGGGACCTCCTAGTGTTGACACGGAGCCCCGCCGATCCAACACGACTGGTCTGCCGACGAAATCGTCTGATGTGGTTTCAACAGGCTTCCCGTTACGACGTCGACCACGAAGAACCATCTGCTAGCCCCGGCCCGCTAGCACTCGCAAGCCGTGGCCTCTTGCTCGCCAGTGCGTAGCAGCCCCCGAACTACCTCCGAACTCTCCTATTGCTGTTCACCGGACCTTATGATAACTCAGCTATACAGCTGATGTCTGCTGGACTGTTCCTTTATACGGTACCGCATCCTGTTTATGTTTAGCCTCAGCCCAAACTTTGTCGCAATTATCAGCTGTTGTCTTAGCTCTCTCGAATAACACCTGTGATTGCTTTATGCCTCTCTCCCATGTCAATATGCCTTGCTTATTGCTGTTTCGGTTATTTCTTATTGTACTATTTCACTGTAGATCCACCAGCCCAGCTCAACCTGCCTTAGATAGCTCCTTTGTCCCACCCCCCATACACGCGGAGACCGACTCAATCGGTGCCTCCAGTGATGCTATCTCTTTCATCGTTACCCAACGCTTAGGTTTACCTCCACTGTACTCATATCCTTCCATATCCTTGTCTGTACATAATGCCCTGAATCTATTTTACAACGCCCGGAAATCTGCCCCTTTTTTTCTCTGTACCCAACGCACTAGAAGACCAGTACTTAAAAACTTTAGCCATATCCTTATTCTACTCCTCCTCTGTTCCTCTGGTGATGTAGAGGTTAACCCAGGCCCTGTAGCCCCCAGTATCACTCCTACTTCCCAGGCGTTATCATTTGTTGACTTCTGTAACCGTAAAAGCCTTGGTTTCTTGCACGTTAACATCCGAAGCCTCCTCCCTAAATTTGAGTTATTCACTGCGTTAGCACACTCCGCCAACCCTGATGTTCTAACAGTGTCTGAATCCTGGCTTAGGAAGGCCACCAAAAATTCAGAAATGTCCATCCCCAACTACAACATTTTCCGTCTCGATAGAACTGCCAAAGGGGGTGGGGTTGCAATCTACTGTAGAGATAGCCTGCAGAGCTCTATCGTACTATCCAGGTCTGTGCCCAAACAGTTTGAGCTTCTACTTCTAAAACTCCACCTTTCCAGAAATAAGTCTCTCATTGTTGCCGCTTGCTACAGACCCCCCTCAGCCCCGAGCTGTGCCCTGGACACCATATGTGAACTGATTGCCCCCCATCTATCCTCAGAGTTCGTACTGCTTGGTGACCTAAACTGGGATATGCTTAACACCCCGGCCAACCTACAATCTAAACTAGATGCCCTCAATCTCACACAAATTATCAACGAACCTACCAGGTACAACCCTAAATCTGTAAACATGGGCACCCTCATAGATATCATCCTGACAAATCTACCCTCTAAATACACCTCCGCTGTATTCAACCAGGATCTCAGCGATCACTGCCTTATTGCCTGCGTCCGTAATGGGTCCACGGTCAAACAACCACCCCTCATCACTGTCAAACGCTCCCTAAAACAATTTAGCGAGCAGGCCTTTCTAATTGACCTGGCCCGGGTATCCTGGATGGATATTGACCTCATTCCTTCGGTAGAGGATGCCTGGTTGTTCTTTAAAAGTGCTTTCCTCTCAATCTTAAATAAGCATGCCCCATTCAAAAAATGCAGAACTAAGAACAGGTTCTCCTCAAACTTGACTGCCCTTGACCAGCACAAAAACATCCTGTGGCGTACTGCATTAGCATCGAACAGCCCCTGCGATATGCAACTTTTCAGGGAAGTCAGGAACCAATACGCACAATCAGTTAGGAAAGCAAAGGCTAGCTTTTTCCAACAGAAATTTGCATCCTGTAGCACTAACTCCAAAACGTTTTGGGACACTGTAAAGTCCATGGAAAATAAGAGCACCTCTTCCCAACTGCCCACTGCACTGAGGCTAGGAAACACTGTCACCACCACAAATTCAGACAGCTGATGTTCTGAAAGAGCTGAAAAATCTGGACCCCTACAAATCAGCTGGGCTAGACAATCTGGACCCTTTCTTTCTAAAATTAGCCGCCGAAATTGTCGCAACCCCTATTACTTGCCTGTTTCAACCTCTCTTTCATAACGTCTGAGATCCCCAGAGATTGGAAAGCTGCCGCAGTCATCCCCGTCTTCAAAGGGGGTGACACTCTAGATCCAAACTGTTACAGACCTATATCCATCCTGCCCTGCCTTTCGAAAGTATTTGAAAGCCAAGTTAACAAACAGATCACCGACCAACTGCTCTTAAATACTAGTAAAACTAAAATCACTACTCTCGGCGGGTATGACCTAGAGTATGTGGACAACTACAAATACCTAGGTGTCTGGTTAGACTGTAAACTCTGCTTCCAGACTCACATTATGTTAGGCTATGGTTAAACCCAGCACTCAGAGAAACAACACACGACTAAGGGAGTGGAAGAAACAAAAATTCTTTTAATAAAAGTTCAATTTGTCTTAGTCCAAAAACAACTGAAGAAAAGGAACAGAGTGGGCTAGTCGGCTCCGGAGGAAGGAGAGGCTGAGGCAGGCAGGCAGGCAGGCAGGCAGGTATGTCTGAACTGAAGACAAAACAAACGACAGGTTAAGGAGAGTAAAGAGCCAGGCTGAAGACAAAGACAATTTAACTCTACTGGTGAGCCAAGTTACCGCTCTAGTAAGAACAACGATCTGGCGCCGGTGGAGAGCCATGCCCAGGAATTAGTAGTGCAGGTTGATGAGAGAATAGGATGCAGCTGCGTAGGCAGGAATCACTGGAAACAACCCGCAGCTGCACAGGAGAGGCAGATCCTGAGCACACCCCCCGATCCACTCCAGACACACACCGGCAGACGCACCAACATAATGGGGACAAACACACAATACAGATACAACAGACAAAGAGGGGACAAAACAAGGAGGAAGGGAAACAGAAAAGGGAGAGACAAGCTGCCCACATAACACATTAAGCATCTCCAATCAAAAGTTAGATCTAGAATCGGCTTCCTATTTCGCAACAAAACCTCCTTCACTCATGCTGCCAAACATGCCCTCGTAAAACTGACTATCCTACCGATCCTTGACTTCGGCGATGTAATTTACAAAATAGCCTCCAACACTCTACTCAGCAAATTGGATGTAGTCTATCACAGTGCCATCCGTTTTGTCACTAAAGCCCCATATACCACCCACCATTGTGACCTGTACGCTCTTGTTGGCTGGCCCTCACTACATATTCATCGCCAAACCCACTGGCTCCAGGTCATCTATAAATCACTGCTAGGCAAATCCCCGTCTTATCTTAGCTCACTGGTCACCATAGCAACACCCACCCGTAGTCTGCACTCCAGCAGGTATATCTCACTGGTCATCCCCAAAGCCAACACCTCCTTTGGCCGCCATTCCTTCCAGTTCTCTGCATGTCAATGACTGGAACGAACTGCAAAAATGTCTGAAGCTGGAGACTCTTATCTCCCTCACTAACTTTAAGCGTCAGTTGTCAGAGCAGCTTACCGATCACTGCACCTGTACACAGCCATTCTGAAATTAGCCCACCCAACTACCTCATCCCCTTATTGTTATTTATTTGGCTAATTTGCACCCCAGTATCTCTATTTGCACATCATCTTTTGCACATCTATCATTCCAGTGTTCATTACGAAATTGTAACTATTTTTGCACTATGGCCTATTTATTTATTGCCTTACGTCCATAACTTACTACATTCGCACACACTGTATGTATATTTTCTGTTGTATTTTTGACTTTATGTTTTGTTTACCCCATATGTAACTCTGTGTTGTTGTTTTTATTGCACTGCTTTGCTTTATCTTGGCCAGGTCGCAGTTGTAAATGAGAACTTGTTCTCAACTGGCTTACCTGGTTAAATAAAGGTGAAATGAAAAAAAAAGGTTCGGGAACTTCATTATACTGCTGACCTGTGCAGTGAAAAGTGCAGTTCAATAGGCTTCTATTGGCAGCTTTCACTCGCAAATCATGAACCTTTTGTGTAGCAGTCAGTTTGTCTGTACTGTTGGAAAATGATATCTTTAATGGGTCCAGCAGGCTGGTTCTGAGACGGTTGTATAGCAAAGACGTCTTTAGGAATGTATGGGATGTATGTGTGCTTCTGGGGCTCAAAAAGCACCTGAGTTACATGAAATCATTAACAGTTTGTGATAGAATATCAAGTATAATACCGTACTAAAACTGTCATTGACCATCAGGACTATCAAAAATAGGTCACACTTTATTTGGATTGTTTGGATTTTCCATCTGTAGATGCTCTACAGATGGTCATACTATCAACAAACGATCTGTTGATAAGCAACTGCTTGCTAAGGTTACAGTTAGGTTTAGAATAAGGGTTAGGGTTAGTTGAAATGTTACTGATAGTCATTTTACATTTACATTTTAGTAATTTAGCAGACGCTCTTATCCAGAGCGACTTACAGTTAGTGCATACATTATATATTTTTTCATACCCCCTGTGGGAATCGAACCCACAACCCTGGCGTTGCAAACGCCATGCTCTATCAACTGAGCTACATCCCTGCCGGCCATTCCCTCCCCTACCCTGGACGACGCTGGGCCAATTGTGCGCTGCCCATGAGTCTCCCGGTCGCGGCCTGCTGCGACAGAGCCTGGATTCGAACCAGGATCTCTAGTGGCACAGCTAGCACTACGATGCAGTGCCTTAGACCACTGCGCCACTCGGGAGACTAGAGTAATGCTCTCCAACCCTGTTCCTGGAGAGCTACCGTCCTTTTTTTACTCCAACCCTAAGCTACTGCACTTTGATTGGTGCTCTTCATTTATCTTTAAATGTGAAAGTTCACAAAATCAAACTACACCATAGAACACTTCTGGCCATCAGTGAGGGATAAAGCAATCAGTCTGGGGCATGGCCACTGTATTTAAGCAAAACGTTCCATGCTTTGCTCTCCCCCTGTCTAGACGTCCTTGGATAACCCTCTTCTGTTCGGCTCCATTATGCCTCTCCGTAGGCTCTTCCTTTCAATTAGTGCCATATGAAGGCACAGACACAGACCTGCTCCCAGGTGATTTATAGGTATTCCATTCTGTCCATCCACACAGTAAACTGTTTTCCATGGAGGTTTAATTTGTTTGTTCATCCAATCTATTGTCTGAAGCAGAGATCATGGGGCTCTGGCATCAATAACAGGACCCCACTGGGCAAAGATGTCAGATCAACATCCCATTTTATTTGATATTTTATTGAGTTGTCAACAGACAACAAACAGTTCAACCCTGCATAAAGACCATAATTGGTTAAAGAAAAAATTGTGATATATAGAAAAGTATACCAGTTTCATTTAAGGACCAAAGGATTGACAGCCCTCCCATATAGATTGCAAAATAGTTGGGAAGAGATTTTTGATGTACCGATTCCATGGCACATGGGTTATGAACTGATACGCAAATGGACACCAGATTCAAAATGTAGAATTGTTCAATTTAAATTATTATACAAAATTCTTGCAACCAATAGAATGTTATTTATATGGAGGATACAATCTTCCCAGCTCTGCAGATTTAGCTGCGAAGAGACAGAATCATTAGATCATTTGTTTTGGTACTGTCCATTTGTAGCTTGTTTTTGGTCACAGAACCAGGATTGGCTGAAGAATTACAATACAGTTGAAGTCGGAAGATTACATACACCTTAGCCAAATACATTTAAACTCAGTTTTTCACAATTCCTGACATTTAATCCTAGTAAAAATGTCCTGTCTTAGGTCAGTTAGGATCACCACTTTATTTTAAGAATGTGAAATGTCAGAATAATAGTAGAGAGAATGATTTATTTCAGCTTTTATTTCTTTCATCACATTCCCAGTGGGTCAGAAGTTTACATACACTCGGTTTGTATTTGGTAGCATTGCCTTTCAATTGTTTAACTTGGGTCAAATGTTTCAGGTAGCCTTCCACAAGCTTCCCACAATAAATTGGGTGAATTTTGGCCCATTCCTCCTGACAGAGCTGGTGTAACTGAGTCAGGTTTGTAGGCCTCCTTGCTCGCACACGCTTTTTCAGTTCTGCCCACACATTTTCTATAGGATTGAGGTCAGGGCTTTGTGGTGGCCACTCCAATACCTTGACTTTGTTGTCCTTAAGCCATTTTGGCACAACTTTGGAAGTATGCTTGGGGTCATTGTCCATTTGGAAGACCCATTTGCGACCAAGCTTTAACTTCCTGACTTGAGATGTTGCTTCAATATATCCACATAATCTTCCTTCCTCATGATGCCATCTGTTTTGTGAAGTGCACCAGTCCCTCCTGCAGCAAAGCACCCCCACAGCATGATGCTGCCACCCCCGTGCTTCACGATTGGGATGGTGTTCTTCGGCTTGCGAGCGACCCCCTTTTTCTCCAAACATAGCGATGGTCATTATGTCCAAACAGTTCTATTTTTGTTTCATCAGACCAGAGGACATTTCTCCAAAAAGTACGATCTTTGTCCCCATGTGCAGTTGCAAACCGTAGTCTGGCTTTTTTATGGCGGTTTTGGAGCAGTGACTTCTTCCTTGCTGAGCGGCCTTTCAGGTTATGTCGATATAGGACTCGTTTTACTGTGGATATAGATACTTTTGTACCTGTTTCCTCCAGCATCTTCTGGGATTGATTTGCACTTTTCGCACCAAAGTCCGTTCATCTCTAGGAGACAGAACGCGTCTCCTTCCTGAGCGGTATGACGGCTGCGTGGTCCCATGGTGTTTATAATTGCGTACTATTGTTTGTACAGATGAACGTGGTACCTTCAGGCGTTTGGAAATTGCTCCCAAGGATGAACCAGACTTGTGGAGGTCTACCATTTTTTTTTCTGAGGTCTTGGCTGATTTCTTTTGATTTTCTCATGATGTCAAGCAAAGACGCACTGAGTTTGAAGGTAGGCCTTGAAATACATCTACAGGTACACCTCCAATTGACTCAAATGATGTCAAGTAGCCTATCAGAAGCTTCTAAAGCCATGACATCATTTTCTGGAATTTCCCAAGTTGTTTAAATAAATTTGTGGAGTGGTTGAAAAACGAGTTTCTAACTCCAACCTAAGTGTATGTAAACTTCCGACTTCAACTGTATTTACCTTGGGGTAACCCTGCAGATACCACTACGGGGTGATCCGAAAAGTCATAGTCAGTCAATCAATAATATAATAATACTTTTAGCAAAAATGTTTATTTTCAATTTACAATCTGTAGAAACAAAGAGAATAGAAAGGTTCAGAACTTTTGTGAAACATCACAGTACAGTTGAAAAATATATGGCAAATAGAAATCCAATATGGATGGTGTTAAGAGAAAGATGTGAAGGGTTGAATGGTGCTGAAGGTTGGGACTAATAACAACTAACAAGAACAAGATAACTAATGTAAAACATACTGTGTCCATAATATGTATATAGGTTATAGGTTAATAACTTTTGTGAAAGAGCACAGTTTGAAAGATATGGCATATAGAAGCAAACCGGATGGACATCATGAAAATGATCGGAGAGGTTGAGGGTAGAGGAAGTTCAGGAGTAAAAACAAACAAAATAGAACTATTGTAAAATTGACTGTGTCCATAAAATGTATATACTATGTATAAGCTGGAAGTAGAGGCCTAAGCGTTGTTGTTCACTAGTTTACTCCAATTAGGGGAGGGGTGGGAGGGTTAGAAAGTAATAAATGAAAATATATTTAAAAAAAGGATATGTGTATATATATGTATACACTCCCTCCTCTCTACATTCTCTTCCTCTGTTTCTGCTGCTAAAGACACTTTCTACCACTCTAAATTTCAAGCCTCTGCCTCTAACCCTAGGAAGCTCTTTGCCACCTTCTCCTCCCTGCTGAATCCTCCTCCTCCTCCCCCTCCCTCCTCCCTCTCTGTGGATGACTTCGTCAACCATTTTCAAAAGAAAGTTGACGACATCCGATCCTCATTTATTAAGTCAAATGACAACGCTGGTCCTGCTCACACTGCCCTACCCTATGCTTTGACTTCTTTCTCCCCTCTCTCTCCAGTTGAAATCTTGCGACTTGTGACGGCCGGCCGCCCAACAACCTGCCCGCTTGACCCTATCCCCTCCTCTCTTCTCCAGACCATTTCCGGAGACCTTCTCCCTTACCTCACATCGCTCATCAACTCATCCTTGACCGCTGGCCATGTCCCTTCCATCTTCAAGAGAGCGAGAGTTGCACCCCTCCTCAGAAAACCTACATTCGATCTATCTGATGTCAACATCTACAGACCTGTATCCCTTCTTTCTTTTCTCTCCAAAACTCTTGAGCGTGCCGTCTCTAGCCAACTCTCCTGCTATCTCTCTCAGAATGACCTTCTTGATCCAAACCAGTCAGGTTTAAAGACTCAGATTCAACTGAGACTGCTCTTCTCTGTGTCACGGAGGCTCTCCGCACTGCTAAAGCTAACTCTCTCTCCTCTGCTCTTATCCTTCTAGACCTATCTGCTGCCTTTGATACTGTGAACCATCAGATCCTCCTCTCCACCCTCTCCGAGTTGGGCATCTCCGGCGCTGCTCACTCTTGGATTGCGTCCTACCTGACAGGTCGCTCCTACCAGGTGGCGTGGCGAGAACGTGCTCTCACCACTGGTGTCCCCTAGGGCTCAGTTCTAGGCCCTCTCCTATTCTCTCTATACACCAAGTCACTTGGCTCTGTCATATCCTCACATGGTCTCTCCTATCATTGCTACGCAGACGACACACAATTCATTTTCTCCTTTCCCCCTTCTGATAACCAGGTGGCGAATCACATCTCTGCATGTCTGGCAGACATATCAGTGTGTATGACGGATCACCACCTCAAGCTGAACCTCGGCATGACAGAGCTGCTCTTCCTCCCGGGGAAGGACTGCCCGCTCCATGATCTCGCCATCACGGTTGACAACTCCATTGTGTCCTCCTCCCAGAGTGCAAAGAACCTTGGTGTGACCCTGGACAACACCCTGTCGTTCTCCGCTAACTTCAAAGCGGTGACCCGATCCTGCAGGTTCATGCTCTACAACATTCGCAGAGTACGACCCTACCTTACACAGAAAGCGGCACAGGTCCTAATCCAGGCACTTGTCATCTCCCGTCTGGATTACTGCAACTCGCTGTTGGCTGGGCTCCCTGCCTGTGCCATTAAACCCCTACAACTTATCCAGAACGCTTCAGCCCGTCTGGTGTTCAACCTTCCCAAGTTCTCTCATGTCACCCCGCTCCTCCGCACACTCCACTGGTTTCCAGTTGAGGCTCGCATCTACTACAAGACCATGGTGCTTGCCTACGGAGCTGTGAGGGGAACGGCACCTCCTTACCTTCAGGCTCTGATCAGACCCTACACCAAAACGAGGGCACTACATTACTCCACCTCTGGCCTGCTAGCCCCCCTACCTCTACGGAAGCACAGTTCCCGCTCAGCCCAGTCAAAGCTATTCGCTGCTCTGGCACCCCAATGGTGGAACAAGCTCCCCCACGACGCCAGGACAGCGGAGTCACTGACCACCTTCCGGAGACACTTGAAACCCTACCTCTTTAAGGAATACCTGGAATAGTATAAAAGTAATCCTTCTACTTGTCCCACTGGCTATCATAAGTTGAATGCACCAATTTGTAAGTTGCTCTGGATAAGAGCGTCTGCTAAATGACGTAAATGTATGTATGTATGTATGTATGTATGTATGTATGTATGTGTATATGTATGTATTTATATGTGTGTGTATGTATGTATGTATGTATATGTACGTACAGTGGGGAAAAAAAGTATTTAGTCAGCCACCAATTGTGCAAGTTCTCCCACTTAAAAAGATGAGAGAGGCCTGTAATTTTCATCATAGGTACACGTCAACTATGACAGACAAATTGAGAAAACAAAATCCAGAAAATCACATTGTAGGATTTTTTATGAATTTATTTGCAAATTATGGTGGAAAATAAGTATTTGGTCACCTACAAACAAGCAAGATTTCTGGCTCTCACAGACCTGTAACTTCTTCTTTAAGAGGCTCCTCTGTCCTCCACTCGTTACCTGTATTAATGGCACCTGTTTGAACTTGTTATCAGTATAAAAGACACCTGTCCACAACCTCAAACAGTCACACTCCAAACTCCACTATGGCCAAGACCAAAGAGCTGTCAAAGGACACCAGAAACAAAATTGTAGACCTGCACCAGGCTGGGAAGACTGAATCTGCAATAGGTAAGCAGCTTGGTTTGAAGAAATCAACTGTGGGAGCAATTATTAGGAAATGGAAGACATACAAGACCACTGATAATCTCCCTCGATCTGGGGCTCCACGCAAGATCTCACCCCGTGGGGTCAAAATGATCACAAGAACGGTGAGCAAAAATCCCAGAACCACACGGGGGGACCTAGTGAATGACCTGCAGAGAGCTGGGACCAAAGTAACAAAGCCTACCATCAGTAACACACTACGCCGCCAGGGACTCAAATCCTGCAGTGCCAGACGTGTCCCCCTGCTTAAGCCAGTACATGTCCAGGCCCATCTGAAGTTTGCTAGAGTGCATTTGGATGATCCAGAAGAGGATTGGGAGAATGTCATATGGTCAGATGAAACCAAAATAGAACTTTTTGGTAAAAACTCAACTCGTCGTGTTTGGAGGACAAAGAATGCTGAGTTGCATTCAAAGAACACCATACCTACTGTGAAGCATGGGGGTGGAAACATCATGCTTTGGGGCTGTTTTTCTGCAAAGGGACCAGGACGACTGATCCGTGTAAAGGAAAGAATGAATGGGGCCATGTATCGTGAGATTTTGAGTGAAAACCTCCTTCCATCAGCAAGGGCATTGAAGATGAAACGTGGCTGGGTCT
Organism: Coregonus lavaretus; assembly: GCF_964263955.1. NCBI lineage: Eukaryota > Metazoa > Chordata > Actinopteri > Salmoniformes > Salmonidae > Coregonus > Coregonus lavaretus. The sequence goes on along the minus strand of NC_139991.1, from coordinate 6,425,228 downwards.
TTCAGCATGACAATGATCCCAAACACACCGCCCGGGCAACGAAGGAGTGGCTTCGTAAGAAGCATTTCAAGGTCCTGGAGTGGCCTAGCCAGTCTCCAGATCTCAACCCCATAGAAAATCTTTGGAGGGAGTTGAAAGTCCGTGTTGCCCAGCGACAGCTCCAAAACATCACTGCTCTAGAGGAGATCTGCATGGAGGAATGGGCCAAAATACCAGCAACAGTGTGTGAAAACCTTGTGAAGACTTACAGAAAACGTTTGACCTGTGTCATTGCCAACAAAGGGTATATAACAAAGTATTGAGAAACTTTTGTTATTGACCAAATACTTATTTTCCACCATAATTTGCAAATAAATTCATTAAAAATCCTACAATGTGATTTTCTGGATTTTTTTTCTAATTTTGTCTGTTATAGTTGACGTGTACCTATGATGAAAATTACAGGCCTCTCTCATCTTTTTAAGTGGGAGAACTTGCACAATTGGTGGCTGACTAAATACTTTTTCCCCCCACTGTATATGTATATATATACACTACCAGTCAAAGGTTTGGACACACCTACTCATTCAAGGGTTTTTCTTTATTTTTGCTATTTTTTACATTGTAGAATAATAGTGAAGACATCAAAACTATGAAATAACACATATGGAATCATGAATTAAACAAAAAAGAATGCCAAGAGTGTGCAAAGCTGTCATCAAGGCAAAGGGTGGCTATTTGAAGAATCTCAAATATAAAATATATTTTGATTTGATTAACCCTGTTTTGGTTACTACATGATTCCATAAGTGTTATTTCATCGTTTTGATGTCTTTACTATTATTCTACAATGTAGAAAATAGTAAAAATAAAGAAAACCCTTGATTGAGTAGGTGTGTCCAAACTTTTGACTGGTACTGTATATATATATATTTGCAAAAACTATATATGGTGGATTGGAAGTGATGCAGACAATTACATTGATGGAAGTTACAATCTATCTGCAATTTTAAAGCTGATCTACCCCCTAAAAAATTAAATAAAAAAATAAAAAAAACAGTTAAACTTAAAATAAACCAAACCTTTGACTAACTATTATTATTAAATCAACATTATGACATTGTAAAAGTAAGTTGTAATAATGAGAAAACTATGACTCAACCTATGTTTGTCCAGTGGGAGGTGGAGGTGGTAGGAGAGAGAACGTCGGTACCTGGGAGGGAGGAGTACCATAAGTGCTTTAGGCTCTCCATATTACTCAGACACCCAGAGAGAGGGAGAGCGAGAGGGAGAGGAGAGAGAGATTTTTTTTTAAATCGCTTGTAATATTTATGTATATTCCCCTTTCTCTAATCACCATGACTTTTAAAAACGTTTTTTACTGTTATTGTTGTCATTATCGCACTTCGCTTTAGCAACAGTGGCCTTGTCATTCATGCTTATAAAGCTTATCTGAATCTGAATCTGAGAGAGAGTGAGAGAGAGAGAGAGCGAGAGAACGAGAGAGAGAGGAAACAAGGCCCATTAATGAATCTCTGAAGGACATTGGGCACTGAACACTCTCGCTCTGCTTTCCAAACTGCTTTGGACGACGTGTCTAATGGAAGCTGTTGTAATGTTCAGCAGACAAAATGTCGCTACTAGAACTGTGAGGGTAATTACTCAGCTCTTGCTCAGCAAGACAGGAAGCACTGCCATTGCCTAGCTCCTTCATTATAGATGGGATTTTGTATACCAAACATATTTATCACTGTTTCTCCCTGCAATGCTTGATGGCAGTTTGCAACAAAATACATTTTGGGTAAATGGCTGCTCATTTGGTGTCTGTCACAAGCCGGGGTTCCATGACATTTAAACTACATCATAGCGTCAGTCTCTGGCACAGTAAGCCTAAGAGATTGCTTCTGAAAAATACAATTCCCTGCTTACGGATTTCACATCCACATTTCACATAAAGCTATTGTGGCCACATATCATTCACGAAAGAGAAAGTTTGAACATGAGATTAAATGTGTTATCTACACCCCGAACAACACAACGGAAAAAGCGTGCTCAACAAAATTGTTTCAGAAAACCCCCCAATATGTTTGACTTTTCTGTGGGTATCCACTTGCTGTAGATGTATGAAACATTTACGTATGTCTCAGTCAATGGAGTGGTGTTTTAGTTGTAGAAGCTACTGACCTGTCCATCAGTGGATGAGATCATGTGTTTCAGTCATTGACTGAAACAGTAGAGGCAATGTCAACATCCAACTTGTAGTGTCTGGCTCCTGTCCTTTCTATTTTCTGAAGGAGAGTATTTCGAATGGAAAGATAAGTACACTGAACAAAAATATAAACGCAACATGTAAAGTGTTGGTCCTATGTCTCAAGGGCTGAAATAAAAGATCCCAGAAATCTTCCAAATGCACAAAAAAACGTTTTTCTTGTTAAATGTTGTGCACAAATTTGTTTACATCCCTGTTAGTGAGCATTTCTCCTTTGCCAAGATAATCCATCCATCTGACAGGTATGGCATATCAAGAAGCTGATTAAACAGCATGATCATTACACAGGTGCACCTTGTGCTGGTGAAATAAAAGTCCACTCTAAAATGTGCAGTTTTGTCACACAACACAATGCCACAGATGTCTCAAGTTTTGAGGGAGCGTGCAATTGTCATGCTGACTGCAGGAATGTCACCCAGAGCTGTTGTCAGATAATTGAATGTTCATTTCTCCACCATAAGCCGCCTCCAACGTCGTTTTTGAGAATTTGGTAGTATGTCCAACCGGCCTCACAACCTCAGACCACGTGTATGGACACCAGCCCAGGACCTCCACATCCGGCTTCTTCACCTGTAGGATCGTCTGAGACCAGCCACCCGGACAGCTGATGAAACTGTGGATTTGCACAACCGATGAATGTCTGCACAAACTGTCAGAAACCTTCTCAGGGAAGCTCATCTGCGTGCTTGTTGTCCTCACCAGGGTCTTGACCTGACTGCAGTTCGGCGTTGTAACCAACATCAGTGGGCAAATGCTCACCTTCTATGGCCACTGGCACGCTGGAGAAGTGTGCTCTTCACCGATGGCGTTGTGTGGGCGAGCGGTTTGCTGATGTCAACGTTGTGAACAGAGTGCCCCATGGTGGTGGTGGGGTTATGGTATGGGCAGGCATAAGCTATGGACAATGAAAACAATTACATTTTATCGATAGCAATTTGAATGCACAGAGATACCGTGATGAGATCCTGAGCCATTGTCGTGCCATTCATCTGCCGCCATCACCTCATGTTTCAGCATAATAATGCACGGTGCAGTGTTGCAAGGATCTGTGCACAATTCCTGGAAGCTGAACATTTCCAAGTTCCATGGCCTGCATACTCACCAGACATGTCACCCACTCAGCATGTTTGGGATGCTCCGGATCGACGTGTATGACAGCGTGTTCCAGTTCCCGCCAATATCCAGCAACTTTGTACAGCCATTTAAGAGGAGTGGGACAACATTCCAAAATGTCACAGGGATTGCATTTCATTCATTTTGCTCACTTTACTAACTTCACAACCAGCTAAGTTGATTGAGAGCACATTCTCATTTTCAACAGCAACCTGTGGAAGAGTTGCAGTGGAAGGAGGATCTTAGGACTTTTTTGTATCCTAGGGTCCAGGAAAAATGTGTCATTTTTATAAATGCATTTCCTGCTATTCTACATAATTTTTTATGACTGAATATTTTTTAATACCTAACAAATAATTGAAATGACAGGCTACTTTGACACTGACAAATGGAGAATCTGACATCAATAAAAACTACCTGGTATTGAATACACCAATAGCCTAGGCCTAGGTGTGTGGAGACACACGTATTGTACAATGTGAGGAGGGAATTATCATCTTAAAAAAGCTTGGCAGATGCGCTCATGCCAAAAGCCTAATCTCTCTCTTGTTTTACTTTGTAAAAAAATACTGTTTGCTCAACCATAGGCCTATTTGGAAGTTGATCAAATCGTTTGGTAGCTTACAGACAGATTAGCCTTCTCTTTTCATCAGGAGCCATTTGCTTTCCAACCTGTGTTTTCCCACGATTGTACACTGCTCAAAAAAATAAAGGGAACACTAAAATAACACATCCTAGATCTGAATGAATGAAATAATCTTATTAAATACTTTTTTCTTTACATAGTTGAATGTGCTGACAACAAAATCACACAAAAATTATCAATGGAAATCAAATGTATCAACCCATGGAGGTCTGGATTTGGAGTCACCCTCAAAATTAAAGTGGAAAACCACACTACAGACTGATCCAACTTTGATGTAATGTCCATAAAACAAGTCAAAATGAGGCTCAGTAGTGTGTGTGGCCTCCACGTGCCTGTATGACCTCCCTACAACGCCTGGGCATGCTCCTGATGAGGTGGCGGATGGTCTCCTGAGGGATCTCCTCCCAGACCTGGACTAAAGCATCCGCCAACTCCTGGACAGTCTGTGGTGCAACGTGGCGTTGGTGGATGGAGCGAGACATGATGTCCCAGCTGTGCTCAATTGGATTCAGGTCTGGGGAATGGGCGGGCCAGTCCATAGCATCAATGCCTTCCTCTTGCAGGAACTGCTGACACACTCCAGCCACATGAGGTCTAGCATTGTCTTGCATTAGGAGGAACCCAGGGCCAACCGCACCAGCATATGGTCTCACAAGGGGTCTGAGGATCTCATCTCGGTACCTAATGGCAGTCAGGCTACCTCTGGCGAGCACATGGAGGGCTGTGCGGCCCCCCAAAGAAATGCCACCCCACACCATGACTGACCCACCGCCAAACCGGTCATGCTGGAGGATGTTGCAGGCAGCAGAACGTTCTCCACGGCGTCTCCAGACTCTGTCACGTCTGTCACATGTGCTCAGTGTGAACCTGCTTTCATCTGTGAAGAGCACAGGGCGCCAGTGGCGAATTTGCCAATCTTGGTGTTCTCTGGCAAATGCCAAACGTCCTGCACGGTTTTGGGCTGTAAGCACAACCCCCACCTGTGGACGTCGGGCCCTCATACCACCCTCATGGAGTCTGTTTCTGACCGTTTGAGCAGACACATGCACATTTGTGGCCTGCTGGAGGTCATTTTGCAGGGCTCTGGCAGTGCTCCTCCTGCTCCTCCTTGCACAAAGGCGGAGGTAGCAGTCCTGCTGCTGGGTTGTTGCCCTCCTACGGCCTCCTCCACGTCTCCTGATGTACTGGCCTGTCTCCTGGTAGCGCCTCCATGCTCTGGACACTACGCTGACAGACACAGCAAACCTTCTTGCCACAGCTCGCATTGATGTGCCATCCTGGATGAGCTGCACTACTTGAGCCACTTGTGTGGGTTGTAGACTCCGTCTCATGCTACCACTAGAGTGAAAGCACCGCCAGTATTCAAAAGTGACCAAAACATCAGCCAGGAAGCATAGGAACTGAGAAGTGGTCTGTGGTCACCACCTGTAAAACCAGTCCTTTTTTGGGGGTGTCTTGCTAATTGCCTATAATTTCCACCTGTTGTCTATTCCATTTGCACAACAGCATGTGAAATGTATTGTCAATCAGTGTTGCTTCCTAAGTGGACAGTTTGATTTCACAGAAGTGTGATTGACTTGGAGATACATTGTGTTGTTTAAGTGTTCCCTTTATTTTTTTGAGCAGTGTATTTGAAATATTGCGAAAGGCCTGTTTTGGCTGCATGCTGTTCACTGACAGATTTGCCACACGTTCCCAACTGTAGGCTGTACCTTGTGATTGGGCTACACACAATCCACAACTAGGCATTTTTTTAAATATAAGCTATTGATCATCTGGAGCTATATTATAGGCCTACTCCTGGTGTAGCATTCTGAATGATATACTGTAATTTCAGTGAATCTCACTCTAGTTATGTGAGAGATTCAGGTGCGCTTCTCTCTCTCACCACAGCAATGGCCACGCGTTGGTCTACAGGCTACAATGTTGCGCAAACCATAAACCCGGGCCGGACCAACACAAATCGATTCTTAGAATATCAGGCACGTTTTCACATGACATTTTTTATGGGGCAGGAGAATTACAGAGGAGGCAACTCGAATTAACACTGATCGCTTTTATTGGCATTTCTACATTGCAAACAGTGACAATTATTCTTCATGCCAGGAGAGTTACCAGATCCGGGAAAATAGGTTCCTGAACAAAACAGTCCAAAACTGAGAGGTGCCAGATCCTGTTCCGGCAGGATCCGGCTCAAATTAAGCACTGGTGTTCCTGCTGAGTTCTGTGTGTAGTGGAATAGATTTGGTCTGTTAACAGGCCTGTAATGCCCAATCTCCCCATCAGCCCTGGGTACACTGTGCTGTTTACTTTACTGTTTGTCTCCGTTTCACTTGAGCCTGCTGAGACTGTGATTCAATAACCCTGTCATCCACGCACCTGCCTGTCTACACTGCTCACCACTAAGTCCTCCTGGTCATTTGATTGCTTTACTAACATTTTCAACTTATGCTTGTTTTACAAATAGGAAATGATGCCCTATGGAGAAAATTTCATTTTAATGACAGTTTTAACCTCACTGCTGGAGGGAGAACAGAATGTGCTGTGCGCTGGATAACAACACTACTTTTCTCATAACATCTCTGTGGTGGAGTGTGCCATGAATCTTGATGTATAATTATTATTGTTGTCCTGTCGCCACAAGGGGTGTGTCAGTTAGTCTGGTCAGGAGGGAACAAACACACACGCGCACTCTCACACACACACACACACACATTGTTTGAGCTGACAATGGACCTGCACAAGCATCTGTTTTTCTTACCACAGTGAAAACTCTAAACTCCAGACCAAAAACTGGGGAACCAGGGGAGACAGATTTGACCAGGCGGAGATGTTGGCAAGGAAATGAAAATGAGTCTAATCTGTGCGCAAACACCTGGCAGAAGTTGATAGGGGTCCTGTCATTCAAACTGTTTTAATAAAAATCCAATGAGCACATTATAGCCACAGTCTTCCAGCTCCTCTCACTTAAGCCTACTTTCCCTCATGGTCTGTTCCAAATGTTTCTTAATCTTTCAAACTCCCACACGTTTTAAGCAGGAAATAATTAGCTGCACACTGAATTAAATGCAGGATGGTTTGAATTATTACTTGTCAATGTGGTGTTGCTGAAACCGTTGCGGACTGTTGCATCTGCAGCACATTACTCATGTATACTAATAGTTATGCCAACTGCTGTCTATGAATATCAGATGAGGGAATAAAGTTATTGAAATTATTACCGCTGATACTGCAGCTCCGGTGTAATGCAACCTCAGCTCATGGACCAGGGCCATATGCTTTCATGGGAGGGAAACTTTCACATAAACTAGTCTTACTCCAGGGGAGCTGAAGTAGCAAACAAACATAAATAAGAACAAGTGTTCCTGTCGTTTATAGATCTTCTGGTGGAACTGCAGTGTGATGGAGGTTGACTCGGATGCAGATCTTCAGACTCTAGTAATCTGAGGTCTCAGTTAGGTGTAATCATTATTTTCAGATTTTGGCTGATTACAGAGAAATAAATGTGAGGATAGGCAGTCTACACCATAGATATGCATATGTCTACACCTTGTGTGACTAGTCTGATACAGAATCTCAAGACATTTTCTGTTATGGCATCAACATCGATAAACTCCATAACCCTGCAAAGGTACCACCCATCACAGTGAACACTAAGGACAGCCCACTACAGGAAATGTTGAGCCATGTTGAGCTAAGTGGCATGCCGATGACGTTTTCTGAACAAAAAACTAAAAACTGTCCTTACACAGCAAAAAGTCCAGTGTTGAATTAACTCCCACAGAGTTGATTTCAACACTTTTTGAGGGTTTATATAGGTCCACACTCTCCAGAGTTAAATTAACACTTTCAAAATAGTTAAACATTTAACACTCTGCCAGAGTTCCTTTTTTAACTCGCAAAACAGAGTTAAAGTAACACTAAGGGATTAGACAACTAACACTGCTCTGAGTTAATTTTTAAAAACTATTTGTGTAGTGTTAATTTCACTCCCTAAAGTGTCAATTATCTACACTGAAAAAATGTTAATTAATTGTTAATTTATTCAATATTAATTATTAATTAATTTAATATATACTTATATTAATAAGAATTCATCACAATAAACAATCATTGTTAAAAACATTTATTTGTGCCTTTTCTCCCTTGCAGTCAGTTGAATTAAAACATTGTGAATGAAGGTATAATGTACAGACTTTCATCTGAAACATTGTATGAGCTTTGAATATCAAACGGTTTATGAAATTTAAGCTCAGACATTTTTAGTAGACATCTTTCCGCACTTCGTAATACTCTGAATGCATGATGATGGTCATCAAAATTCTCTGTAAATAGCTTGTTTGTCAAAAAAAAAAAGTGATCTTCAACCAAAAGTACATCACTTATTTGACAAAAGACTGGCATGTCTTCTTCCATTGCACTGCAAATAACTAGTCCAGCTTTATACTCTACACCATCAACTTTAACCCAACTAGTTGAGAAAACATATTTTGACAAGATCGTTTCAAGCATTTCATTGTTGACGACATTCTCATCTCTGAAGAGAAAATATTTAATTGGCCATACTCATTTTGTTTGAGGGTGAAGGTTTCCCAGTGATAAGCAATGGCCATCTGATGCTTTTTAGCAAGCGATTTGGTTATGTTTTTGAAATTTTTAAAACAATCTTTAAACAGCTTGTGTTTGGCCTCAAACCTCATACACCACGTATATAATAAGGGGCCAATTTTCCTTATAGAAGATGGGTAATGGATCATAAAATGATGCTTAGGTATCAAGTTTCTATGTGGATACAAGTGCTTAAATAGTTTGTGGTGGTCAACAATCAAATGCTTTAAATATATTGTCATACCTAGAGTGAGAGAAGGTGAAAAAACTATGTTCATTATTTGAAGTAACAACAGTAACAAATTCCAGTTTTTGTTTCCTGCAGGAATAATGTCACCAAACAACAGTGGGATGTTTTTCACAAGACACAATGTCTGAATAGAATTCAAACCAATGCCATTGCCAACACTCTCCAAAATAATCTTTGTAGGACGATTTTTTGGTTCTAAAAATCCATAATCAAAACCATAAATCCTGGAAAGCAAGTCCTGTTCTGACAGTGTTGTGTGAGATATCCAAAAAGCAATTTGATCTCATACTGAACCACACCCTCAAGAAGATCATGCATGATATCAAATGAATAGTTATTACAAATATGGAAATACTTCAATGAATTAAGTGTAGATCTTTTTTTCAAACCATAAAGTGACTTCAATTGTGGGTTTTCCTGGAGAGACTGGCAATGCATTTCAAACATATCTTTTCCACGAAGGATCACCTTAGGATCATCCTCACTGTATACCATTTGACAATCATTCTTCTCAATCAAACAAAGGCGACAGAAATGACGGCTACTGAATGACTCATTAAAACCAAGAGTTGCGTGCATCCCTAGATTATCTCCAGTGATGTGACAGATTGTACCATATACCTGCTCATCTGAAAGCCCTTGGCTTTCTAGTTTTTTCAAATAATTTATCAACGGTTCTAGTATAACATCAAAACCATACTTGTGCAGATCTTGTGTGTGAAAAAGTGTTACCAAATGAATGTTCATCAAAACCAAATTAAATTTTGGGGGAAAGTTTCTTACAACAAAATAAAGAGAGACAATTTTGTGAATTCCACATTTGGAGCCAAGGGGATTGGCTGTTTCAAAATCGTCATAGTATAGTTGGATTTGTAATGCATGTCTATTAGCTGTAAACAAAGGGTGGGTTTTAAAATAACTTCCATCAAAAAAGTCAGTATAAGTGTCAGGCTCTGATCTACACTCTTTCTTTAGCAAAACACAAATGTCTGGATTTCTGCACATGAACTTCAATGTTTCTAAAATCGGCACCTATATAAAAGTATCCTTCACAGGTACTTGATCATAAGTACTGGATTCTGATTTCGCCTGTTGTCATATCTCACTCCCAGTGTTATTTCTACTGGCTCGACAACTCCCCATTTTTGGTGGAAGTATTTATTTCGTTTCCATTCTGTATTTCCATTTGTGAACGGGTTTTCATAATCTTTAAAAGATTCATTTATCACAGATATGTTGGGGTCAGTTATAGGTAAAGCAGAAATAGCTGTATGTTTTGCTTGTGAGCGAATCTCACTTGTTAGTTCTTCCAAATCTCCTACAATTGAGGATACCAAACTGTTGGAAATCCCACTCCCCTGTAATTTGGCCACGATGGATGCACACATTTCTTTAGTTGGATCTTTAGTAAGTCCTGAAACATTGCTCTCAGAATAAACACTGGAAGAGCTACATTGATTTTGTGGATTAAATGTGTCCTCCAAAGCATGTGCCTGAGATGAAGTTGCAACTGGCTCACTAGATGAACATGCAACAGTTGAAGTTTGAGCAATTTGCTGAACATTACTATGAACACTATTAAGGTGCTTCCGAAAACCTCTATATGTTAGGAACTGATGCCTACAGCCTTGCTGAGAACAAAACAATTTGAACTTGGGTCCAGGATAGTAACCATGTTCAACTCTTAAATGTGAAATCAACTGTTGACTGCTGGGATAATATTTCTGACACATGAAACAGGTCAATATTGTTATAGCTTCTTACTCACAGGGTCAGAGTGCTACTGGCTGGTTAAGCAGTCTCGCTCTCAAGTCTTTAACTCTGGGTGACTCCTTCATTTTCCCCACATCAATGTTATACACTGTTGTCTGCAGGAATGTGTAAAAATTCACAAGTGCCACATCGTAAGACAAATTAAACACAAAATGTGCTTTGAAAAGTTCATCACATGCCCCGAGGGAGCGGTTTGCCTTGCATGGGATGAGACGCTTATCCATTGTGATGTAGAAGCTCTCAATCTTGCTCTTCTGACGCCCAACAGCGAGGAGGTACGGCTGCCGACCCTGCTGGTTGCGGAGATGCTCCTCCAAACTGTAGCATGACTAGGGTTGAGATCAGAAAACTGAAAATTAGACACAAGAATAATGTGCAGCCACAGAGAAAACTACATTATAGAAGTGATTATTCAAACATCTTTTCATTGGCTAGTGCAAGATGGGAATGAAGACTTAATTACAATTCCATCCACTTTTTAACAACCCTCATTTACATATGTGGCTAAGAAGGTGACGTGACAAATTATTATAATCACCTTAATAATATAATTACCTTATGAAAGACAACAAGTCTCAACTGCATCACATGCACTAATTTTTGGAGCATTCAGTCCCCCTGGAGGTGGTGGAAGGAGATTTAACAGCAACAACAGGGAAGCCATTTCTTGGTCGTAGGCTGAGGACAAAGAGTCACAAGAATTAACTGAAAACTCTTCAAATGTAATACTTTTCAAGTTTGAATGAGAACAGGGAGGCATTATGAGAATGTTTTAAACCCTCATCCATCTATTAGTCACATTTATCCCAAAAATCAGATCAACGTTCAGAGATACACAGAATAAAGAAATGAAATATTATTGCAGTTATAGTTTAACTGCAATAATAGCAAATTTATTAAAATAAAATAAATAAAAACAACTCACTTGTTGCCTCATCAATACCACTTCCTGGGGGACTTTCTGCTGACTGCACCAAGCGACGCAACTCTGGTGTTGAGGTGAGCGGCTTAGCCTCTTTTATGACATTTGGCTTGAAGAACAAATCCCATTTCTGAAGAAGCCTGGAGGATGTGTCGTCATCAAATAGGAGAGTGAAGTGTTGGTCCACCTTTAAGAAAGAAGATATTAAACTACTACAACTTCAGGAAATACATTCAAATTTCAAGCCATTCTAAACATCTCATCCCAAACTTACCAATCCTTTTGTATCCAGGAATCTTGGGAAGCTGGAGAGGATATCAACACTTCTGCCTGGGTCATTAACGAGCTTCTGACGGTGCTGAAAGGTCTCTCTCATCTTCTGGAAAATCAGGGAATTGTCTGTGGTATGGTTGAGCAAAGACATGGCCTCTTGGCAAGCATCACCATCAAGCTGTCTTTCAACATTAACAGTCCTTTGGAAATTTGGGCCCCCTGGAGAAAAGTCAATTGGGCTATTTGGTGCCATGCAGATCCTCAACGAATCTTCCTCTGGACTGTTTTCAGACGCCAATAAATGTATCCTGTGCTGCTTGCAGCATCATAGATGTCACGCCCTGGCTCTGGGGACTATTATATGTTGAGCCAGGGTGTGGATTTTCTATGTGTGATTTTCTATGTTTTGTTCTAGTTCGTGTTTTCTATGTTGGCCAGGGTGGTTCCCAATCAGAGGCAGCTGGTTCTCGTTGTCTCTGATTGGGAACCATACTTAGGCAGCCTGTTGGCACTAGTTATTTGTGGGATCTTGTTTCCGTAAGGTTTGTTTTGGTGTATTAACCTAGGACTTCACCTATCGTTTGGTTTGTTGTTTTTGTTCGTGTGTGTACTTAATAAAAGATGTACGCATATCACGCTGCGCCTTGGTCCGCCGTTTATAACGAACGTGACAGAAGATCCCACCTCGACTGGATCAAGCAGCGTGACGAGGAGAGAGGATGGACCTGGGAGGAGATGAGTGAGAGTCTGGCAAGAGGGATGGAGGCCCTGAGCACGGGGGAGAGTCAAGCCCAAAAAATTTTTAGGGGGGGCTCACGCCGTGGACGACGAGGCAGCAGGAGGCCGCGATAGAGCGGTTCAGCCGGTTAGCAGAGGAGGCCGCTAGGTTACGGGGGTCACTGGTCACGAGGGAGAAGGAGAGTGTGGAGGCACGGCGAGAGGAACTGAGTAGGCAGCAGAGGGAGCGGAGGTTTATGAGGAAACCCAGTCCCGCTCCTCGCACCAAGCAAGTGGTGTGTGTCACCAGTCCGGTCCGGCCCGTTCCTGATTCCCGCACAAGGCCAGTGGTGTGTGTTCCCAGTACGGTCAGGCCCGTTCCTGCTCCCTGCACTAAGCCTGTGGTGCGCGTCGCCAGCCCGGTCCGGCCTGTTCCTGCTCCCCGCACCAAGCCTGTGGTGCGCGTCGCCAGCCCGGTCCGGCCCGTTCCTGCTCCCCGCACCAAGCCAGTGGTGCGCGTCGCCAGCCCGGTCCGGCCCGTTCCTGCTCCCCGCACCAAGCCTGTGGTGCGCGTCGCCAGCCCGGTCCGGCCCGTTCCTGCTCCCCGCACCAAGCCTGTGGTGCACGTCGCCAGCCCGGTCCGGCCCGTTCCTGCTCCCCGCACCAAGCCTGTGGTGCGCGTCGCCAGCCCGGTCCGGCCTGTTCCTGCTCCCCGCACCAAGCCAGTGGTGCGCGTCGTCAGCCCGGTCCGGCCCGTTCCTGCTCCCCGCACCAAGCCAGTGGTGCACATCGCCAGCCTGGTCCGGCCTGTTCCTGCTCCCCGCACCAAGCCAGTGGTGCGCGTCGTCAGTCCGGCACAGCCCGCACCTGAGCAATCCGCTCCACCGGTGTCCAGTCCAGCTCCGGCAAGCGGGACCAGACCAGGGGCGCTACGGGGGGGTAGCGAGAGAGTGGTGGTCACGCCCGGAGCCGGATCCGCCTCCGAGGCGGAATGCCCACCCGGCCCCTCCCCTGTTGGGTTTGGTTGGCGCGGTCGCAGTCCGCGCCTTTGGGGGGGGTACTGTCACGCCCTGGCTCTGGGGACTCTTATATGTTGAGCCAGGGTGTGGATTTTCTATGTGTGATTTTCTATGTTTTGTTCTAGTTCGTGTTTTCTATGTTGGCCAGGGTGGTTCCCAATCAGAGGCAGCTGGTTCTCGTTGTCTCTGATTGGGAACCATACTTAGGCAGCCTGTTGGCACTAGTTATTTGTGGGATCTTGTTTCCGTAAGGTTTGTTTTGGTGTATTAACCTAGGACTTCACGTATCGTTTGGTTTGTTGTTTTTGTTCGTGTGTGTACTTAATAAAAGATGTACGCATTTCACGCTGCGCCTTGGTCCGCCGTTTATAACGAACGTGACAATAGAAGTGTTCCTGAAATGAAAAAAATTAAAATAAATGCTTTGTCATACCAGGCTCATGAGAAATCTCACGGAATTCAAATATCAATGTCATCCACACAGTTTTGTGTCACAACATGACATGAAAGAGTTAACAATAATAATGCCTATTACATAGCCCTTCTTGGAGTATGGATCCTTGAGGGAAGGGAACAACATCACTATCCCATTCCCTCTTAAATCCAAATTAAAAAATTGATAGGTAGGATATTCTAATCTACCATACACACAGTTAGCTTTGTAATATTGTTAAGATATTTGCAAACATATCAACAATATTCTGAAACACAACATCACAGAATGGGGAGGGGGCAATTATCAATGAGCAACACTTGAGAAGCAAATAATTTACCTTTATTTTAGACACACACAAACACATCCGTACGCACATACCCACATGTGCATACGTAGATACACAGGCAGAGAATGAGAGAGAAAGATGTCTTTCATTATTGGTCGTTGGATGGCTTTTCTACACCGTCAGTCTCTAAGTACCTTCTGGGGTGCTGGGGGAATATTCAGCACAGGGGTAAAGCGAATGATTGTGACTCCAGTGGACCGGCGAGAGTCGGCCTGCAGGTCATACAGCTTCACAAAGGTAACAATCCACAAAACAGGTGATTTGGAGCAGAAGCATTGTGATTGCTCTGGCTGGAGAACATGGTTTCTATGCCAGTGCTTAAGCAGCCCAGTTACCTCCACGGTCTCAGTGAGTCAATCGCCTCCCTCCACGGCTCACTGCCTGGGCGTCAATCTTGAAAACGAGGGCCAGCTTGGGAGTACATTCTACAGATTGCTTGGGCTTGAAGCCACTTCGTCACACAGAACACAACATAATAACAGTGCTAATTGTTTTGCAGGGTCAAATTGACTCCTGAATAGTTCACTTGTGTCCCAGTACCTGAGGGCCTGTCTGCCGTTTGACAGCAGCCACTTGAGGACAATGCAATGATGCGTTAAAGGTGAATCCTGAATCTGATCTGTGTGTATAAGTGTCTGGGGTATGTCATGAATACTGAACACAAGATAAAGGACCACTGTGTCAACAAAAACAACAATGTAGAATAGTGGCAGAAATACAGCATGTGAATAAAAAAAATCACTACCGTAAGTTGCTCTGGATATGAGCGTCTGCTAAATGACAAAAAAAATTTACAAACCTGTACCAAGCATTAGAACGTAGTTCTGTTTAGTAGGTAAAGTGGTTAAAACAAGACAGAAAAAAGAGGAACAGTTCAAGGGAGAGGAATTCAGGAGAAGACAGTATCATAACAAGAAAATAAGTTCTCCATTGGTAGTCTTCTTTGGGACGTGAAGCCAGCAGGACTGTTCTCTTGTGTGCTCAACTGTATACCTCAGTGCAGTTTGTTCTGACAGGTAGCCTGTGTGGGGGTCAAGGAAGGGGTCAGGAGTGACATGGAGGCAGCCAGCTGGGGACTGTCGGGCGATTGTCAAAAATAGCACAAAATGCTCATACTGTTGCTACCTCCCTCTGTGAATAATAAGGCTTTCACTTTGGGAAGTTTCTCAAATACTTTCTTTTTAGACAAAGGGATTTACCATTGAAAGATATTTTGTTTTAAATGATATAAGAAAGTAA
This sequence comes from Coregonus lavaretus, assembly GCF_964263955.1. Lineage (NCBI taxonomy): Eukaryota > Metazoa > Chordata > Actinopteri > Salmoniformes > Salmonidae > Coregonus > Coregonus lavaretus. The sequence continues at coordinate 6,409,638 of NC_139991.1, read as the reverse complement.
ATAGAGAGAGAACGGACCAAATGAGGATTACATTATTCATAACTCCTGCCAGGTGACAATTGAAAGACAGATTGGTCATAATATCAAGTTTAGGCACACAAAAGGTGTCCTTGCCTACTGCATGTTGCCATTTATTTGAATCTTTCTACTACTCATAAAAAACAATAAAGGACATGCAGAATGATACCGTACATCATTTGAATGTAAACCATCATCAACAGTACAGACGGTAATGGGATTTGTGGGGACACTTGAAAATGGTCTCAATATCAAACAATAAAGGAATTGTAACTCCTACAGCATATGCCTCTGAAGTGCTGAGGAAAAATAACCTCCTAGCTTCTGAGGGACGTTCTTGCCGTTTACTAAATTCTATTTGTACTTCTCTCCAGTCCACTCTGTCTCCTTTTATGAGAAGCCAGGCCAAGCCTGAGTGTTAAAAGGCAGTTTGATGTCACTCACAGTAGTGAGAATGGCAGCCCCTCAGGCTTATCGCAGCAAGGCTGCCTCCCTCTGGTTCCAACAGACCTCCACCCCCACGTCTCATGATGTGCCTGACATTTTGGGATATTCGCCTAACGCTTTATCACTACCACAGGATCTGTTTGCTGTAATAACTATGACTATTCTCCATTCCTTCCCTTTGGCACAAAACACATTTGACTCAGAGAAAAATATCACATTGAATGCTGTCATGTGGACACAATGGATTACCTGCTGGGACTACCTACATTTGCTCAATACTCTCATCAGTTCATGATAGGAGTGTTCAACAAAAAATATGTAATACCTCTTCCCAACTAAGCATAGTGAAACCATGGCTTATTCTGGGTTGCATTACTACACATACTGCAGCATATTGTAACCAACCAGAAATGTTCATTTTAATGTGAGTGCAGTACCTTCATTAAAAATTATGTCACAGGTCAGGATTGGCCTTCATTTAGCTCTCAGTAAGAGCTGATGGAGGGGATGAGGCTAGTCTGAGGACAGAGGTGAGACTGTGTAATTGGCTCAGGTTATATGGCCATTGATTAATGTTGTCTCTTCAGGGAGGGCTCTGCTACTGGTCAGGGCTTTTCTGCAATCCAAGGGAGATGCACACTGATAATACTGGTCTACACATCACATGTAGCCTTCCACAGTATACTGTAAGTCAACCAATTCCAGCAGGCATATAACCATGCACTGTCTACTCAGCAGGTAGAATGTATATTGCTTAATCATTGTTAAATAGTGAACATGTATTGAAAACAAGGAGCATTGTGTTCAGTTGCAAATCAATGAATATCAGAGGCATGTTGTGAGTCAACTGAGAGAAAGATTTATCCTATGTGTCCATCACACAAGCCAAGGCCCAGTTACTATAGTTATATCAATCAGATCAGTCCCCAGGGAGTGGCCTATTAGGAGGGACCTGTCCAATCATACATACATACAAGCCTACATGCATACTATACATACAGTTACTGTAGACTATAAATCCACCTTAAAGGGGCTTTCTTTTTCTGATTGTAAATTGCTTACCATGTAACAAACCAACAGTAACAGCAATCTTGAATTATGTTCATTAATTTAAGTTAAAGGTCAGTTTTTCTCCTACTATTTACTACAGTATGACAACTATCTATGGTGAGGGACCAACAAGAAGCTCAGAAGGTTGTGTCTCAAGTTACCTATTGTTCATTGTTGATTACAACTCATTATCTTTCCAATGCCTGCCCACGTTACGTATCCAGTAGAGTTAGTCATCTTGTTGAGGGAATAGGACCAGGACTGGACAAAATTAAGCCCATTTATCACCAACTGAGACAGAAAGCCATTGGAGGGGAATCTCAATTGGTACCTCAATTAGATTATTTATTCACAAAAATACAGAATGGCTGCGTTACAACACATTAGTACTTTCTTGTGACCGGTTCATCTCTCTCCCTAATGCACTGTGTGCTGTGGGAAAAGTATACCCTCCATGTCTCTTCTCAAGATACACTATTTACAGCCACACGAATGCAATAGCTGTAATGACTAGTCCAAAACAGGAAGGAAAATCCATCTGTCTAACCCACAACCAGCCCTCAATCCCACCTAACTCTGCAGACCACAGAAAGGTCTGTATTTGCTACTGAACAAATATACTGAACAAGAATATAAACGCAACATGCAACAATTTTACTGTCACAGTTCATATAAGGAAATCAGTCAATTGAAATAAATAAATTAGGCCCTAATCTATGGATTTCACATGACTGGGCAGAGGCGCAGCCATGAGTGGGCCTGGCTCCCAAATGGGTGGGCCTATGCCCTCCCAGGCCCACTCATGGCTGCGCCTCTGCCCAGTCATGTGAAATCCATAGATTAGGGCCTAATTTATTTATTTCAATTGACTGATTTCCTTATATGAACTGTGACAGTAAAATTGTTGCATGTTGCGTTTATATTCTTGTTCAGTATATTTGTTCAGTAGTAAATACAGACCTTTCTGTGGTCTGCAGAGTTAGGTGGGATTGAGGGCTGGTTGTGGGTTAGACAGATGGATTTTCCTTCCTGTTTTGGACTAGTCATTACAGCTATTGCATTCGTGTGGCTGTAAATAGTGTATCTTGAGAAGAGACATGGAGGGTATACTTTTCCCACAGCACACAGTGCATTAGGGAGAGAGATGAACCGGTCACACGAAAGTACTAATGTGTTGTAACGCAGCCATTCTGTATTTTTGTGAATAAATAATCTAATTGAGGTACCAATTGAGATTCCCCTCCAATGGCTTTCTGTCTCAGTTGGTGATAAATGGGCTTAATTTTGTCCAGTCCTGGTCCTATTCCCTCAACAAGATGACTCACCCACTGGGGAGCCAGGCCCAGCCAATCAGAATGAGTTTTTCCCCACAAAAGGGCTTTATTACAGACAGAAATACTCAGTTTCATCAGCTGTCCGGGTGGCTGGTCTCAGACGATCCCTTAGGTGAAGAAGCTGGATGTGGTTACACGTGGTCTGCAATTCTCTGAAACGACTTATGGTAGAGAAATGAACATTCAATTCTCTGGCAACAGCTCTGGTGGACATTCATGCAGTCAGCATTCCAATTGCACGCTCCTTCAAAACTTTGCGTTGTGTGACAAAACTGCACATTTTTGAGTGTTTTATTGTCCCCAGCACAAGGTGTACCTATGTAATGATCATACTGTTTAATCATCTTCTTGATATGCCACACCTGTCAGGTGGATGGATTATCTTGGCAAAGGAGAAATGCTCACTAACAGCGATGTTAACAAATTTGTGCACAAAATTGAACATTTCAGAGATATTTTATTTCAGCTCATGAAACATGGGACCAACACTTTACATGTTGCGTTTATATTTTTGTTCAGTATATAATGATTGCCAGTATTGAGCTGCTGGCAGGAATGAGATCGATGGAGAGAGGTCAGACAAGTGTACTGTATTTACCACCTTATGAATTCAGCAGGTGCTTTTACTGATTGGAATAGAACCAGTCTATGGCACCAGTTTGCTCAGTTATAGCAACAACGATAACACAGTTTATGCTCATATAACTCTATGATTTGCTCTTTCTCTCTTTGAACACTGCTATCTAGTGATGGTCTGATAACCAACCTCCACAGCACTGTAGTCAGTGACTTCTATTGAAGCCCTAGCTGGTTGGCTTGGTTAATAGGGCCAATTATATGTCCCGGGATTCAGCCCCCTGATTAAGAAATGAATACCCTGAACTTTTAAGATGGGAAATAAAACTAACCTTTCAAAGCGCTTATCTAAGTCCCCACACTAATATGTATTTCTATCTTTTCCATGACTTATTGCTGCGCTGGCATTTGAAAGGGAAGGTTAAGTCACTTTAGAAGATATAGCAATAGAAATGTGCCACCATATTCAAATACGCCTGCTCCTGAAATGTCAAATGAGGTCTTTCAAATATGAATTTAAATTCGTTTTAATATTGTGAGTTTATCAGATCTATACACTTTTTGTAAAACATCCACAATGACCCAATAGCCAACAGAATACAATTTTCTGATAAGACAATATACAACTCAGAAACACAGTGTAGAGGGTAAACTTGGGTCTAGACATGGCAAAAGGCAAATACACTAATCCACAATATTGAAACATGATCCATATCTGAATAATTCCCCAACACATCAGTGGTGCTTTAATACGCTGATGCATATGCATACAGTCACTAAAATGTGTCTCTGACGCTTTGTTGTTCTAGATTTATAGTGTACATACAGAAGGCCTCGCTGTCACAATTACAGTAAGCATATTCCTTCACATGACCTGGAGTTGGATTCATGGGGGCTGTGATGTTACTCTATTTAACAAAAAAAGTTAAACAGAGTAAAGAGTTTTATAACCGCTTATGAGTTATTATGGTTATTATAGTCCGTTTTATAACCGCTTATGAGTTATTATGGTTATTATAGTCAGTTTTATAACCGCTTATGAGTTATTATGGTTAGTATAGTCAGTTTTATAACTGCTTATGAGTTATTATGGTTATTATAGTCAGTTTTATAACCGCTTATGAGTTATTATGGTTATTATAGTCAGTTTTATAACACATTATAAAGCATTATACGCATGTACTTCCTAAAAAGGTTTTACAGAGAGATCTCCTGAATAAGTAACAGTTACAGAAGAAAAGACAAGTTATTGTGAGATCTTTTGTAACGTGACCCTATTATCTTTGCTATGTTTCTTATTTTCTTCTTATTAGGGGGAGATCTCATATTGAAGACTCACTCAGATGAAAGTGCATCGTTCCATACATTTTCCACAAGAAGTGACAGAAGCCCGGTCTGAAAATATAATAATAATAATAATAATAATAATAATAATAATAATAATAATAATAATTTTAACACAATTGTATTTGTCACATGCTTCATGAACAACAGGTGTAGACTAACAAGGAAACGTTTACTTACGGGTCCTTTTCAAACAATGCAGAGTTAAAGATAAAGATACAATAATACACAGTGCATAACAATGCAGAGTAAAAATAACATGGCTAGGTGTACCAGTACCAGGTCCATGTGCAGGGGTACATATAGGTAAGGGCAATGTGACTAGGCAACAGGTTAGATAATAGACAGTAGCAGCAGCGTATGTGATGATTGTGAAAGTGTGTGTGTGTGTGTGGTGTCAGTATGTTATGTGTGTGGGCATATTTAGTGTGTGTGTATGTGTGTGTTGGGGTGTCAGTGTAACTATGTGTAATGTGCGGTGTGTGTGCATAGAGTCAGTGCAAGATAGTTCTTTTAAAAAAGGGTCAATGCAGGTTGTCCGGGTAGCAATTTGATTAGCTATTTAGCAGTCTTATGTAGAAGCTGTTCAGGGTCCTGTTGGTCCCAGACTTATGGCACTGGTACAGCTTGCCATGCATTTACATTTTACATTTACGTCATTTAGCAGACGCTCTTATCCAGAGCGACTTACAAATTGGTGCATTCACCCTATAGCCAGTGGGATAACCACTTGACAATTAAATGTTTTTCTTTTTTTTTCTTTTTCTTAAAAAAAAAATCTTTTTAAAATCTTTTTTTTGGGGGGGGGTAGAAGGATTACTTTATCCTATCCCAGGTATTCCTTAAAGAGGTGGGGTTTCAAATGTCTCCGGAAGGTGGTGAGTGACTCCGCTGTCCTGGCGTCGTGAGGGAGCTTGTTCCACCATTGGGGTGCCAGAGCAGCGAACAGTTTTGACTGGGCTGAGCGGGAACTATGCTTCCGCAGAGGAAGGGGAGCCAGCAGGCCAGAGGTGGATGAACGCAATGCCCTCGTTTGGGTGTAGGGACTGATCAGAGCCTGAAGGTACGGAGGTGCTGTTCCCCTCACTGCTCCATAGGCAAGCACCATGGTCTTGTAACGGATGCGAGCTTCAACTGGAAGCCAGTGGAGTGTGCGGAGGAGGGGGGTGACGTGAGAGAACTTGGGAAGGTTGAACACCAGACGGGCTGCGGCATTCTGGATGAGTTGTAGGGGTTTAATGGCACAGGCAGGGAGCCCAGCCAACAGCGAGTTGCAGTAATCCAGACGGGAGATGACAAGTGCCTGGATTAGGACCTGTGCCGCTTCCTGTGTAAGGCAGGGTCGTACTCTCCGAATGTTGTAGAGCATGAACCTGCAGGATCGGGTCACCGCCTTGATGTTAGCGGAGAACGACAGGGTGTTGTCCAGGGTCACGCCAAGGCTCTTCGCACTCTGGGAGGAGGACACAACGGAGTTGTCAACCGTGATGGCGAGATCATGGAACGGGCAGTCCTTCCCCGGGAGGAAGAGCAGCTCCGTCTTGCCAGGGTTCAGCTTGAGGTGGTGATCCGTCATCCATACTGATATGTCTGCCAGACATGCAGAGATGCGATTCGCCACCTGGTTATCAGAAGGGGGAAAGGAGAAGATTAGTTGTGTATCGTCAGCGTAGCAATGATAGGAGAGGCCATGTGAGGATATGACAGAGCCAAGTGACTTGGTGTATAGGGAGAAAAGGAGAGGGCCTAGAACTGAGCCCTGGGGGACACCAGTGGTGAGAGCACGTAGTGCGGAGACAGCTTCTCGCCACGCCACTTGGTAGGAGCGACCGGTCAGGTAGGACGCAATCCAGGAGTGAGCCGCGCCGGAGATGCCCAGCTCGGAGAGGGTGGAGAGGAGGATCTGATGGTTCACAGTATCAAAGGCAGCAGACAGGTCTAGAAGGACAAGAGCAGAGGAGAGAGAGTTAGCTTTAGCAGTGCGGAGAGCCTCCGTGACACAGAGAAGAGCAGTCTCAGTTGAATGACCAGTCCTGAAACCTGACTGGTTTGGATCAAGAAGGTCATTCTGAGAGAGATAGCAAGAGAGTTGGCTAAAGATGGCACGCTCAATAGTTTTGGAAAGAAAAGAAAGAAGGGATACTGGTCTGTAGTTGTTGACATCAGTGGGATCGAGTGTTGGTTTTTTGAGAAGGGGAGCAACTCTCGCTCTCTTGAAGACGGAAGGGACATAGCCAGCGGTCAAGGATGAGTTGATCAGCGAGGTGAGGTAGGGGAGAAGGTCACCGGAGATGGTCTGGAGAAGAGAGGAGGGGATGGGGTCAAGCGGGCAGGTTGTTGGGCGGCCTGCAGTCACTAGTCGCAAGATTTTATCTGGAGAGAGAGGGGAGAAAGAAGTCAAAGCATAGGGTAGGGCAGTGTGAGCAGGACCAGCAGTGTCATTAGACATAACAAACGAGGATCGGATGTCGTCAACCTTCTTTTCAAAGTGGTTGACGAAGTCATCCACAGAGAGGGAGGAGGGGGGGGGGGTGGGGGGGAGGATTCAGCAGTGAGGAGAATGTGGCAAAGAGCTTCCTAGGGTTAGAGGCAGATGCTTGGAATTTAGAGTGGTAGAAAGTGGCCTTAGCAGCAGAAACAGATGAAGAAAATGTAGAGAGGAGGGAGTGAAAAGATGCCAGGTCGGCAGGGAGTTTAGTTTTCTTCCATTTCCGCTCAGCTGCCCGGAGCTCTGTTCTGTGAGCTCGCAATGAGTCATCAAGCCACGGAGCTGGAGGGGAGGACCGAGCCGGCCGGGAGGATAGGGGACACAGGGAGTCAAAGGATGCAGAAAGGGAGGAGAGGAGGGTTGAGGAGGCAGAATCAGGAGATTGGAGGGAGAAGGATTGAGCAGAGGGAAGAGATGATAGGATGGAAGAGGAGAGAGTAGTGGGAGAGAGAGAGCGAAGGTTGCGGCGGCGCGTTACCATCTGTGTAGGGGCAGAGTGAGTAGTGTTGGAGGAGAGCGAGAGAGAAAAGGATACAAAGTAGTGGTCGGAGACATGGAGGGGAGTTGCAGTGAGATTAGTAGAAGAGCAACATCTAGTAAAGATGAAGTCAAGCGTATTGCCTGCCTTGTGAGTAGGGGGGGACGGTGAGAGGGTGAGGTCAAAAGAGGAGAGGAGTGGAAAGAAGGAGGCAGAGAGAAATGAGTCAAATGTAGACGTAGGGAGGTTGAAATCCCAAGGGAACCTGGAGGGCGATAGATGACAAGGATATTAAGCTTAAATGGGCTAGTGACTGTGACAGCGTGGAATTCAAATGAGGAGATAGACAGATGGGTTAGGGGAAAAATTGAGAATGACCATGTAGTGTATTGACAATATGATGGTGTTAAAGGTTTTTAGATGGAACTGAAAGAATGTTGGTTGTTCAGGCCAGAGGGGGGATGTTTTATGATGTTATTTGAAATGTGCCGCTTGGAGGGTGACGCCCGAGGGGAGACTGGTGATTGGCCAGAAGAGGGGGTAACCCTTATTTTGGTATTGTCTATATAAGAAGGGTTTTAGACAATAAACCCCAGAGCAGCCATTAGAATTGGGGGACACTGCTCTCCAGACCTCGCGAGTCTGTCACCCCTGCTGAAGCTTGTGATCTGAATAAACCTTATGATCAATGTTCAGTATGAGCAGACTCCTTTTTGTTGACAGCAATAATTGCCACCACTCATCATATACGACATAATGGCGCCCAACGTGGGGCTGGGTTTGCGTCTCTTCCTTGTTTCAGTCAACCGCCGGCCTAACTCTCTCTGAAGCATGGCCGAAAAAGGGTGAGTGTCCTTATCGCTTCGGAGTTTGTTAGATTGGATATGACTTGTGTACACTGAAGAGATGTTCCATTTCGACCTGGCCTCGGTGGCGTTGTTGCTGGTCGACTGGAGTCTGCTAAAATGTGATTTCATTGGTAACTATAGACAATGATAATTTAGAGTGATAAGTTTATATTTCATTGGTAACGGATGGCAATGAGGATTTAGAGCATAAATTTATATTTCATTGGTAACTATGGGCAATGACAAATTTAGGAAAACGGTAGGAGACATTTATATTTCATTGGTAACTATGGTCAATGATAAGGTTATATTTCATTGGTAACGGGTGACAATGGATTGGTAGAGAATAAATGTTGGAAGACGTCTGCATAGTTAGGGCACCGGGAATCTGGAAAAGCCCTCGGATCGAGGCGATTCTTTAGGAATGGGCCATAAAATCCTTGCAACGCATTATGTGGTGTAAGGTTAATTCTGGGAATTATTAAGCTGGACGAATTATATGCATGTTATATACTCATCGTATGGTTGACGAACTATAATGCTTGGGGTAACCTCTCTATGATTATCCAGAACTTACGGCAACACAAAGTTAGAAGGAGATATTACTGATAGACAATGATTTGGCCACGGTGCGGGGTGTTCATTTGTATAGCTAGTAGGCCGCAGTTGGCTGGAGGCTGAAGCTAATGCTTGATTGTTTCAGGCCACGTGGTACATCGTTGCTAAGGCTAATTTTTGTAAGGCTAAAGTGTGAATCATGCTACATTCTACATGGTGGCTGAGGTGGATGCTAATGCTACATGCTAATTGTGTTTTGTGCCGCAGTGTACCTTAGGCTAAGCTAAATGCTAATGCTACATGCTAATTGTGTGGTGTGCTACATGCTAACGGATATCCTTAGAGATTCCATTACGATGGATTAAAGTCTCTTAAACTTGTCACTGTCTGTAAGTCAGGTTGTATGTTTTGTGAGCGCTGTTAAATGTTGTTTGACTAGGAGGGGAAAACGAGAGTTACAGTTGGAGTGTTATTCTGTCTGTTTGGGGAGAGAGAATAGAAAATCTTCCTTTCACGGTGAAAAGGGATTTTTGAATGGTTGTGCGCATGCGTTTAATTTTGCGATACTACCCGACAGAAAGGGGGAGTTTATGACACGAGATTAGGACACGTGTTGATTTTACGGGGCTAAAAACTACGAAATGAGGGTGGGCTAAGCCTACAAAACAAAATGGTGGGGTACAGGTCATAGGTCCCATTTGGCGTTACCCTGCAAGGAAAATAGATAGACAGAGGAGAAATTTTAGCACGATGATTCTAGTTTAAACTGCGATTGGTTAAAGATGAAACTTGTTTTGTAACCTATTGAATTTATAAATTAGATATAGGGTAACGGATTATAATAGATTGAATTGAATTAAATTAAATGACGGATGAAAATAAAATTTTAAATGTTTTTGAGCGATCTATAATTCGTCCTGAGTTAAAGTCTTAGAGCGAATGTAAAACGGACGAATATTGAATGTGGATAACTTGGTTAATTGCATAAACTGCTGAAATCTTGTGTGTTTCTATGTTTTTTTGAAATATGAGAGGAACATGGAACGGCGAGGTGAGACGAGAGAGAGAGGAGGGGCTGACGGGTGCGTGGCGTGACGTCACATGACGTGACATCACATGACGCAGCAGAGGATCAGATATCAGGCTAGGTTGCAACATTTTCCAATTTAAAGATATGTGATGTTATGACAATTTTACATAGGCTTGGCAAATACTATTTCATTAAAAATTGCATTTTGGAAGCTCTGTATCACTGGGGTTTGATTACAGATGTGTTGAGAATCAAGGATGGATTGAGGATTCTTCTGTAAATTTATGATAATTAGGGGTTAGAGCAAGGGGTTAAAGGCTTTGTTTATGGGTATTTTAGTCTGAAGTTTACTAACTTCATTTACTTGCATTTGATGGGTTGTGGTAAGATAGCCAACACTAATTGATAAATTGGTGATATAGGAATAAAGAATTGGTTTTAAAATTATTCATAATTTTTAATTGAGTTTTTAATTGGTTTTTTATTTTTAATTAAATGGTTTTTGAATAAGGCATTTAATTGAATTTTTTAATATTCATATTTGATTTTATTTGATTTTTTGGGGAGGAAAAAAAAATCTAACAATTTTTTTTTTTTTTTTTTTTTTTTTTTGGGGGTTCTTAGGGTTATATTAATAATTTAAGGGGGGAAGCCATAGGCTATACAGTCTAAAATAACATAGTTCACAATAAAGGAATATAAAAGGCTTGATATAGGGGAAAATTGATTAAAATAGTCATTTTTTAATCAAAGTAGGGTTAGAAAGACTAATGGCAGATGTTAGTACACCTTTCTCACATACGGATTCAGCAGAAAGACACCCACCTTACGAGAAGGAAGCTTTCAGTGATCATCTAGCATGGTGATTATGGCATCAGAGATGAAGACGAATACGAGCAGAAACGACGATGAAGATGAATTCAAAACTCCAGAAGGAAGGAAAACTGGGATGTCGGGGAACTTAAGGAGATGAGGATGATGAAGATGAGAGTGATTGAGAGAGGTCATGGGTGGATATGACTCTGTGATCAGAAGGAAGTTGGCAAGAGAGGAAAGAAGGATACTGGAGACTTGATTTCTGAGGAAGGTTGAAGAAAGAAGGGTACAAGAGCAAAGAAGAAATGGAGATATAGGCAGATTGCTTATCATGCCTGGATAAAGCAAATAGTTTAGAAGTAACACAGTTGAAGATACAGAAGAGGAGAAACGGCTGAGAGGATCCCAAGAATTGGAGAAGAAGAAACTCTGAAAACTCAATCATACAACGGGTGGAGAAGATAAGTTTGGTTATGAAGAATCAGAGTGAACCAAATCAACAATCACTGTTACAGCTTTAACTGAACAATATCCAATGCAATTGTACCAGCCAAGGGGGTACCAGATGTTCCATATCGACCGCCAGTTTCTGGACAGACACAGAATTGGAGGAGGAGGAAGAACAGAACATTTTTAAGGAAGATACAGGGGCAATTCAAGATCACCTGTTAGTACCTAGGAGATCCGGAAGGGGGGTGCATTGCTGAGAGCATCGATTAGAGAAGAAGAGAAAATAGCTAACAGTTGAAACAAGCGGCCATGAGAAGTGATAGTGAATAGGGGAAAAACTTATTTGGGTTTAGGCCTAAAGAGGTTAAACATCTCACTAATTGATAACGAATTAGGATAGGGATTTGAGGTAGTAAAACAGTTAATCAAAATAGACATACTAATATTAGAAGATACTGTTATGGCAGTGTTGGGAAGAGATGCATGGTTTGAATTGAATTGTACAATAAAATGTACACTAGACGACTGTCTATTAGACGATCTGTCTGGGAAAATAAAGTTAAAAGGGGGTGACTATTATTCTGGGTTACATTCTTACACTAAGGGATTTCAGGCTAGGCTAAAAGGTGGTTAGTCGTTTTGCCAAGTCTGTGTGTAATGAGTCAGAAGCAGGTGGGGAACTTTCCCAATCACATATTCTAAAATTTGGTGGTAAGAGATTTTGTCAATAAGTCAGGGGAAAAGGTTTTGAATGTTATGAGAGAAAAGATTAGATTAAAATAAGTTAGGGGTAGGCTAGGTTGAAGGGACTCTAAGACAGTAAGCTAAGTTTCAAAGTTAGTAGTAGAAAGAGAGAGAGAGAACAGTGATGAAGGACATTTTAAAGTTTAGTGGGAAGATATGGTAGGAGTTTAGATCTGTTAGGAGTCGAGGCATGGATAAGAGAAGATTGAGGGTGATTGAGTATCTATAGTTACAGTTTCCAGCAGGAAGATCAAGGTAATTATAGGGGTATTTTGTGTAATCAAAAGTTTGAAAGTCAGGGATTTAGAGATAGGACTGAGATTTGGGGAAAAAGTGACACTAGTGGGGATAGATGGAAGTACAAGTAAAGAGTTCAAAGTCTTAGGGGAAAATGGGGGAAAATTAGGAGTAAATAAGGACATTAACACTTCAGTCTATTATAACAACAGTGAGAAGCAAGTTAACTCTTTCAACATTGATAGGTATTAAAGTCATAAATATATCGCATTTGATTATAAGGGAACCAATACAGCACCAATGTTAGGGAAAAATACTTATTAGGGTTTAGGATGGGGACGTTTCTCCCATATGGAGAGATAATTATGGAGAATAAGTATTGTTATCAGGACCAGGAGTAAAAGGAGGTATAGTTTAGAAGAGGGTTAGGAGTGACTGTTCACTTATGTTGCGTAATGTTACAGAGAAAGGTCAGGGAGAATATGTGTACTTATCTAGTGCAAGCATTAGAATTTGTTCCGGTTAAGAATTATTGGTTAAAGGGCTATGTAATTCATAAAGTAACGCTTATAATGGAAGAGTTAAGGTTTGTAGCCTCCACAGTCACCAAAGGAGGTCAGGAAGAGTAGATTACAGTCACTCCAACAGTAGATAATACACAGAGGATAATGGGAACTTTTGCATTAGAAGTAATTAGGGTTGATACAGCAACTAAATCAACTACTTTAATGGTAACTTTGGAAGGGATTAATGATACGATGTAGGGAGTATGGCATCGACAACAACTGTTCTGAAATTAAAGGGGGTTAGCAAGAAGGACTCAGGGGTTTAGGTTACGGATGGAGAGTGCTGTCAATGATAGTACGAATAGGGTTAAAATAGGAGAACAGAGAGTAGTAGAGAGAAAATAGATTCATCATGAAAGGACAGGATGAGATCTTTGATTTTGATGACAGACAGGGAGAGGTATCTGATCAGTACCGCTCGTTCTTCTGTTGTGGAAATTGGAGATATATTAACTCATTCTGTAAGATCAGTGAGGAATCTTGAAGGTCCATGTCTGTTGAGAATTCCAGCACCAGACGTGTTAGACGGTCGCGCGGCCTCTATCAGGTGTGGTTCAGTCTTATGCTTTGTAATGACTGTGGAAATAGCAACAGTCATTGACAGATAAAATAATGTCGTTGTCAGAACAGTGGTTTAAGCCTAGGTTTAAGTAGTGTTCTTGGGTAAATGAATTACCCTATGGGAATTGTTAAATGGGAAAGGAAAATTAGGTAACAACGGAACCATGAAGTATTCAGGTGAAACATTGAGGGATAAAAGTTGTTTAATAAAACATATGAGGTAAGGGGTATGTTTATGGGAAGATCAGAGTGGGATGTTATATGATAACTTTGGATAAGCATGAACATAAGGTTAGAGATGACAAATATAATGTAATTTTTATGGACCAGGTAGTAAGAAGAGCAGGACGTTGATGATTAAACGGTTAGCTTTTGACTGACAATGTGACTATGGAGAATTTTAGAGATATTTGGTGGGTTTGTGATGATAAAATATATATTCTTACATTATGAATTAACAGGATTTGGTTACATGTCAACGTTGAAGCTTCCATATGAGGCTTTTACTATTAAAAGAGGAGTAGCACCGAACACAGATCAATTTGAAACTAGAGTTCAAAATAGGGTGACATGGCGACATGTCATAGTCTTCAAGCCTATCATTGAAGGATGAATGTAAGGGAGAAGGGGGGACTTTATTCATGGTATGGTGTAACATTTGGGAAGATCATATTGATAAATATTAGTTATACTTTGAGTCCAGATAGTTCAGATAAGATCACTGGGGTTATAGATGCATTATAAGGGATGTGTTTGGGAGATCTGAGAAGATTTGGTTGCAAGATCAATTAGGCCAGTAGGGGCAGTGATGGGTCAGATTTTAGTTTCAGCTTTGATAACACTGTGATGTTTGTAATTTGTTACTGATCTTTGAGAAAGTTATGATATTGAGATAGGTTGGAGAGTGATTCCTGGAGACAACACTCAGATGCCGTTGTTGATTGTTCCGGATCTGGACGAAGACGGACGAGGGGGTCTAGATGGACTACTGATGGATAAATATCATTTTTTTTATGAGTTGATTATTTTTCAATTTTTTTTTTTCAATAGTAGGGTGATGTTGGTATGATTTATGAATCAAGGGGGGGATAGGTTAATGTGATTCATACATCATTTATAGGTCATTTTTATATTCTTAAATTGATGTTGAGGTTTAATTTGAAAATGTTGTTTTGCAAAAGATACTGTTTGGTCGTTTATTTTCTTGTCATTCCAGAAGCATTTGGGAGAACATGTGGAGATTGGAATACTCAAACAAAGACAATAGGAAGGGACAATATGACTGGAGGAGATGAAACAAGGAGGGTGTGGCTGATTCCATCATCAACAAGTCCATTGGAAGAAGACTACGGGGAGATGAAGTGTAGTGGACTACATTCCAGTGTCGGCAATGAAATATAGACATGTGTAATACATAATTGTGTAATAGTCTCAGGTATTAATTTTGTAGAATGATGTTTGATGTTATTGAATACATGTGAGGATCTTAGATGTTTTTGTTTATTTCGGTGAATGTTTAGGGACAGAGAGGCTAGGAAGGGAGAGTTTCATTGTCCGGTCCTATGGGTTGACCAGCCGTACAATGGATGTTTATGGATAGGATTTTGTTTGCATGTTTGCAGGGTCTTACATGTGTATTTAATTGCATCATAGTTTCAAATGCATTTACATGGTTAATGAGGTTATCTGGAGTACCGACGGTGGTTGCCTGGGGCAGAGGGACCGTGAGAGAATTTTACTGTCTTGATTGATATGGATGGATGGCTGCCAGACAGTTTTTCGCTCTTACACTCCATAGAGATTTCTTCATATGTCATAGTAATGTATTCATACTTCATAAACAGTTGTTCATATTTCATAGTAATGTATTTACACTCCATAGAGATTTCTTCATATTTCATAGTAATGTATTCACACTTCATAAAGATAGTAATGTATTCCCACTTCATAAACAGTTATTGCATAAGAAGGAATTTACGCTCTAGAGAAGAATGTTTTGGTTTAATGTTAAAGATACTCAATGAGATAAATTGTTACTTGTTATAATCTTATTCTGTTTGGTTTCGAGACGTTTAGGTTGTCTCGAAAGGGGGGAATGTAGTGTATTGACAATATGATGGTGTTAAAGGTTTTTAGATGGAACTGAAAGAATGTTGGTTGTTCAGGCCAGAGGGGGGATGTTTTATGATGTTATTTGAAATGTGCCGCTTGGAGGGTGACGCCCGAGGGGAGACTGGTGATTGGCCAGAAGAGGGGGTAACCCTTATTTTGGTATTGTCTATATAAGAAGGGTTTTAGACAATAAACCCCAGAGCAGCCATTAGAATTGGGGGACACTGCTCTCCAGACCTCGCGAGTCTGTCACCCCTGCTGAAGCTTGTGATCTGAATAAACCTTATGATCAATGTTCAGTATGAGCAGACTCCTTTTTGTTGACAGCAATAATTGCCACCACTCATCATATACGACAACCACTTGGGAGAGATGAGGATTCCTGTGCCACCACCCCTCTGACCAGATGCTCTCGGGGTATGCGAGAACACATGGTCAGACGAGGAGAGAGCAGTAGGAGTAGCAGTGTTTTCAGTGGTAATCCATGTTTCCGTCAGCGCCAGGAAGTCGAGGGACTGGAGGGTAGCATAGGCTGGGATGAAGTCAGCCTTGTTGGCAGCAGAACGGCAGTTCCAGAGGCTGCCTGAGACCTGGAACTCCAGGTGTGTGGTGCGTGCAGGGACCACCAGGTTAGAGAGGCAGCAGCCACGCGGTGTGAGGCGTTTGTGTAGCCTGTGCGGAGAGGAGAGAACAGGGATAGGCAGAGGCATAGTTGACAGGCTGTAGCAGATGGCTACAATAATGCAGAGGAGATCGGAATGAAATGAACTAAACATCTGGGAAAGGAGAGAGCAGGGCCTCCCTCACCAAAAAAAATATAACTCTCCCAACTTCCACCTCAGAAACTATAATTGTTTCACTGAACCACCCGAATAAAACTCTCCCAACTTCCACTTTAGAAATTAGAATTGTTGTAAATTACAGCGGTTCAATGTTTCAAGGAATAGACTCAACTTACTTTATTCAGCTAGCTAACTATGACGCCATAGCTAACTAGCATGCTAGCATCCAATAACACACAGTTTAGCACCAATACTTGGTTACAACAAACTACCAATAGTGTGTTAACACACTAAACAGATAATTCGTGTCCGTGTCTAGTTCTTTCATAACGCAGCAATAATTAAACGTTGGCTAGCTAGCACAAAGATATTGTATTTAGCTACTACAGTACAGCTAGCTGGTAGTGTTGGCTAGCTAGCAATGGCTGCTGTGTTGACTTTGTTTGAAAAACGGCGTCGCTGCGAACGAATGTAGCTGGCTAAAAGGATATTGTATTTAGTTGCTACCGTTGCTAATAGCTACTCGACAGCTAGTCCAGGAGGTGAGTTAGCTAGCTAGCTTCGTGCTACACCCGGCACCGCCGAATACAAAAGTAACCTACAATAACTACATACAACAACTACCCACAACAGCCCACGATGCCTACCTATAATACCTAATAATATACAGCCCACGATGCCTACCTATAATACCTAACTACAATCTAAATACATAGTTTAAGCCTTACTCGACAAAGCCCAAGCTATGTATAAAGCCAAACTTACCCGACGCCAGCTGTCTGGGTGGCAGACTGCAATCAGTAGTCAGTCACAGGTACTCTTAAGCGTGAAATAACATTGGAAACAACTAACCACAGTTGCTAAAAGTTACCAGTAGCTACCCGCTAGCTAGCTAGCTTTGTTGGTCCAAGTAGTGGGTTAGCTAGCCTCGTGCTTCGCCGGGGTCCGCCGAATACAATACTTACCTACAATAATTACCTACAATAACCTACAATAACCTACAATAACTACCTAAGTAAACTACCTATAATACCTAACTACAATACCTACCTACAATCTAAATACATGGTTTAAGCTTTACTCAACACCATATAAGAAGCCAAGCTTACCTCCTGCTAGAGAAAACACAACCTCTCCCGACAACCTCTCCCGACAACCCTGCGGTAGCAGAGAGAACAGTCTATGGCTTGGGTGGCTGGAGTCCGTTTTTTGGGGCCTTCCTCTGACACCGCCTGGTATATGTGTCCTGGATGGCAGGGAGCTTGACCCCAGTGATGTACTGGACCGTACTCACCAGTCACCACCCTCTGTAGCGGCTTGCAGTCGGGTGCCTTGCAGTTGCCGTACCAAGCTGTAGAACCTTTTGAGGATCTGAGGGCCCATGCTAAATATTTTCAGTCTCCTGAGGGGTAAGAGGTGCTGTCGTGCCCTCTTCACAACTGTGTGGGTGTGTGTGGACCATGTTAATTCCTTAGTGATGTGGACACCGAGGAACTTGAAGCTCTCGACCCGCTCCACAACAGCCCCATCGATGTGGATGGGTGCGTGCTCGCCCCTCCGTTTCCTGTAGTCCACGATCAGCTCCTTTGTCTTGCTGATGTTGAGGGAAAGGGGATCAGTCCTACCACTGTCGTGTTGTCAGCAAACTTGATGATGGTGTTGGAGTCCTGAGCAGCCACTCAGTCGTGGGAAAACAGGGATTACAGGAGGGGAGTAAGTACACACTCCTGAGGGGCCCCTGTGTTGATGGTCAGCGTGGTGGATGTGTTGTTGCCTACTGTCAACGCCTGGGGGTGGCCCGTCAGGAAGTCCAGGATCCAGTTGCAGAGGGAGGTGTTCAGTCCCAGGATCCTGACCTTGGTGGGGACTATGGTGTTGAATACTGAGCTGTAGTCAATGATCAGCATTCTTACATAGGTATTCCTTTTGTCCAGGTGGTTGAGGGAAGCGTAAAGTGCAATGGAGATTGCATAATCTGTAGATCTGTTGGGGCGGTATGCTAATTGGAGTGGGTCCAGGGTGTCTGGGATGATATAATATATGCCGTTCAGCGGACACTTTTATACAAAGCAACTTACAGTCATGCGTGCATACATTTTACTCATGGCTGGTCTCGGGAATCGAACGCACTACACTGGCGTTACAAGCGCCACGCTCTACCTACAAAAGATGTGAGCCATGACCAGCCTTTCGAAGCCTTTCATGGCTATAGATGTGAGTGCATCGGGCCATAGTCATTTAGTCAGGTTACCTTGGCAATCTTGGGCACGGGTCGGGGACTATGGTGGTCTGCTTGAAAAGAGAGAGAGCGAGAGGGAGGGAGATATGGAGAGAATTCAGACAGTATATTCTGACAATGCTTTATATTCCTGTGGGTATATTTGCCTCAACTAAAAAGAGAGAATTCAGACAGTATATTTTGACAATACTTTATATTCCTGTGGGTCTATTTGCCTCAACTAAAAGTCTATGTGCCACATAGCCATCCGTTAGACAGGAAACAAACAACAGGGTTGTTCCCGTGGAGCTGTCTGCTCTCTGTAAACTATTTTCTCTCATCGCTCTGCTTTGATGACTGCCAACTGACTAACAGAAATGGTCTGCCAAAGACTGGTGGCAGTCAAAGTTATATAGCATGCAATTGCTGCCGCTTTCAGATGACAGATAACGTTTTGGAATACTGCCAGTACCATTTGTCACTATAATGTAAAATGACTACAGTATGCATTGGAAGGAGAAAATAAAACATAGGGTCTACATTATAGAGATGCTGTATATCTTCACTCCCAACATATCCAATCTACTATACCTTTCAGAGGCAATCTCAGCAAGTCTTGATAGCCATCAAAGGGGACGATATTGGAGGTGTGTGTGTGTGTGAAAAAGATAGGGAGAGAGTGATGATATTAGTTCTCTGTACATACAGTGAGGTCTTTGCATTCAACACATTTGTAGAGTCACAAGCTTCATGTAGTCATTGCGTGCTATGAATATGGGACCAAATACTTAACTTTTTACTGCTTTAATACACATGGATAGAATGGCGCTGGAGGGGATGGCTGCCGTTTTACCGATGAGACAACTCAACAAGCTGTATAAGGCCATAAGCAAACAAGAAAATAGCTCCTAGTAGCCAGGGACTTTAATGCAGGAAAACTGAAATCTGTTTTACCTCATTTCTACCAGCATGTCACGTGCAACTAAAGGGAAAAAACTCTAGGTTACCTTTACTCCACACACAGTGACGCATACAAAGCCCTCCATTTGGCAAATTTGACCTTAACTGTATCCTCCTGATTCCTGCTTACAAGCAAAAACTCAAACAGGTAAGTACCAGTGACGCGCTCAATACGGAAGTGGTCCGATGAAGCGGATGCTAAGCTACAGGACTGTTTCGCTAGCACAGACTGGAATATGTTCTGGGATTCATCTGATGGCATTAAGAAGTATACCAAATCAGTCACGGCTTCATTAATAAGTGCATTCACGATCCCCACAGTGACCGTACGTACATATCCCAACCAGAAGCCATGGAATTACAGGCAACATCCGCACTAACATCCGCTAAAGGCTAGAGCTGCCGCTTTCAAGGAGCGGAACACTAATCCGGATGCTTATAAGAAATCCCACTACGCCCTCCAACGAACCATCAAACAGGCAAAGCATCAATACAGGACTAAGATTGAATCCTACTACACCGGCTCTGACGCTCGTCGGATGTGGCAGGGCTTGCAAACTATCATGGATTATAAAGGGAAACCCAGCCGCGACCTGCCCAGTGACACGAGCCTACCAGACGAGCTCGCTTCGAAGCAAGCAACACTGAACCATGCATGAGAGCACCAGCTGTTCCGGACGACTGTCTGATCACGCTCTCCGTAGCCAATGTGAGTAAGACCTTAAAACAGGTTAACATCCACAAGGCCGCAGGGCCAGACGGATTACCAGGACGCATACTCAGATCATGGTCTGACCAGCTGGCAAGTGTATTCACTGACATTTTCAACCTCTCTCTGACCCAGTCTGTAATACCCACGTTTCAAGCAGACCACCATAGTCCCCGTGCCCAAGAACGCCAAGGTAACCTTTCTAAATGACTATCGCTCCGTAGCACTCACATCTGTAGCCATGAAATGCTTTGAAAGGCTGGTCATAGCTCACATCAATACCAACATCCCAGACACCCTGGACGCACTCCAATTCGCATACCGCCCCAACAGATCCACAGATGACACAATCTCTATTGCACTCAACAATGCCCTTTCCCACCTGGACAAAAGAAACACCTACGTGAGAATGCTGTTCATTGACCACATTTCAGCGTTCAACACCATAGTGCCCTCCAAGCTCATCCCTAAACTAAGGACCCTGGGATTAAATACCTCCCTCTGCAATTGGTTACCAGACTTTCTGACGGGCCGCCCCCAGATGGTGAGGGTAGGCAACAACACATCCGCCATGATGACCCTCAACACATGGGCCCCTCAGGAGTGCGTGCTTAGCCCCTTCCTGTACTTCCTGTTCACCCACGAGTGTGTGGCCTCACACGACTCCAACACCATCATTACATTTGCTGACAACACGACGGTGGTAGGCCTGATCACCAATGACGGTGAGACAGCCTACAGGGA
Organism: Coregonus lavaretus; assembly: GCF_964263955.1. NCBI lineage: Eukaryota > Metazoa > Chordata > Actinopteri > Salmoniformes > Salmonidae > Coregonus > Coregonus lavaretus. The sequence goes on along the minus strand of NC_139991.1, from coordinate 6,388,568 downwards.
GGAGGTCAGAGACTTGGCAGTGTGGTACCAGGGCAACAACCTCTCCCTCAACGTCAGCAAAATAAAGGAGCTGATTGTGGCCTACAGGAAACAGAGGGCCGAGCACACCCCCATTCACATCGATGGGGCTGTAGTGGAGACGGTCGAGAGCTTCAAGTTCCTCTGTGTCTACATCACTAAGGACCTACAGTGAGGGAAAAAAGTATTTGATCCCCTGCTGATTTTGTACGTTTGCCCACTGACAAAGAAATGATCAGTCTATAATTTTAATGGTAGGTTTATTTGAACAGTGAGAGACAGAATAACAACAAAACAATTCAGAAAAACGCATGTCAAAAATGTTATAAATTGATTTGCATTTTAATGAGGGAAATAAGTATTTGACCCCCTCTCAATCAGAAAGATTTCTGGCTCCCAGGTGTCTTTTATACAGGTAACAAGCTGAGATTAGGAGCACACTCTTAAAGGGAGTGCTCCTAATCTCAGTTTGTTACCTGTATAAAAGACACCTGTCCACAGAAGCAATCAGATCCAAACTCTCCACCATGGCCAAGACCAAAGAGCTCTCCAAGGATGTCAGGGACAAGATTGTAGACCTACACAAGGCTGGAATGGGCTACAAGACCATCGCCAAGCAGCTTGGTGAGAAGGTGGCAACAGTTGGTGTGATTATTGGCAAATGGAAGAAACACAAAATAACTGTCAATCTCCCTCGGCCTGGGGCTCCATGCAAGATCTCACCTCGTGGAGTTGCAATGATCATGAGAACGGTGAGGAATCAGCCCAGAACTACACGGGAGGATCTTGTCAATGATCTCAAGGCAGCTGGGGCAATAGTCACCAAGAAAACAATTGGTAACATACTACGCCGTGAAGGACTAAAATCCTGCAGCGCCCGCAAGGTCCCCCTGCTCAAGAAAGCACATATACAGTGGGGAGAACAAGTATTTGATACACTGCCGATTTTGCAGGTTTTCCTACTTACAAAACATGTAGAGGTCTGTAATTTTTATCATAGGTACACTTCAACTGTGAGAGACGGAATCTAAAACAAAAATCCAGAAAATCACATTGTATGATTTTAAGTAATTAATTTGCATTTTATTGCATGACATAAGTATTTGATCACCTACCAACCAGTAAGAATTCCGGCTCTCACAGACCTGTTAGTTTTTCTTTAAGAAGCCCACCTGTTCTCCACTCATTACCTGTATTAAATGCACCTGTTTGAACTCGTTACCTGTATAAAAGACACCTGTCCACACGCTCAATCAAACAGACTCCAACCTCTCCACAATGGCCAAGACCAGAGAGCTGTATAAGGACATCAGGGATAAAATTGTAGACCTGCACAAGGCTGGGATGGGCTACAGGACAATAGGCAAGCAGCTTGGTGAGAAGGCAACAACTGTTGGCACAATTATTAGAAAATGGAAGAAGTTCAAGATGACGGTCAATCACCCTCGGTCTGGGGCTCCATGCAAGATCTCACCTCGTGGGGCATCAATGATCACGAGGAAGGTGAAGGATCAGCCCAGAACTACACGGCAGGACCTGGTCAATGACCTGAAGAGAGCTGGGACCACAGTCACAAAGAAAACCATTAGTAGCACACTACGCCATCATGGATTAAAATCCTGCAGCGCACGCAAGGTCCCCCTGCTCAAGCCAGCGCATGTCCAGGCCCGTCTGAAGTTTGCCAATGACCATCTGGATGATCCAGAGGAGGAATGGGAGAAGGTCATGTGGTTTGATGAGACAAAAATAGAGCTTTTTGGTCTAAACTCCACTTGCCGTGTTTGGAGGAAGAAGAAGGATAAGTACATCCCCAAGAACACCATCCCAACCGTGAAGCATGGAGGTGGAAACATCATTCTTTGGGGATGATTTTCTGCAAAGGGGACAGGACGACTGCACCGTATTGAGGGGAGGATGGATGGGGCCATGTATCGCGAGATCTTGGCCAACAACCTCCTTCCCTCAGTAAGAGCATTGAAGATGGGTCGTGGCTGGGTCTTCCAGCATGACAAAGACCCGAAACACACAGCGAGGGCAACTAAGGAGTGGCATCTCAAGGTCCTGGAGTGGCCTAGCCAGTCTCCAGACCTGAACCCAATAGAAAATCTTTGGAGGGAGCTGAAAGTCTGTATTGCCCAGCGGCAATAGAAGGTCTGTATGGAGGAGTGGGCCAAAATCCCTGCTGCAGTGTGTGCAAACCTGGTCAAGACCTACAGGAAATGTATGATCTCTGTAATTGCAAACAAAGGTTTCTGTACCAAATATTAAGTTCTGCTTTTCTGATGTATCAACTACTTATGTCATGCAATAAAATGCAAATTAATTACTTAAAAATCATACAATTGGAGAAGATCTGCAAAGAGGAGTGGGACAAAATCCCTCCTGAGATGTGTGAAAACCTGGTGGCCAACTACAAGAAACGTCTGACCTCTGTGATTGCCAACAAGGGTTTTGCCACCAAGTACTAAGTCATGTTTTGCAGAGGGGTCAAATACTTATTTCCCTCATTAAAATGCAAATCAATTTATAACATTTTTGACATGCGTTTTTCTGGATTTTTTTGTTGTATTCTGTCTCTCACTGTTCAAATAAACCTACCATTAAAATTATAGACTGATCATTTTTTTGTCAGTGGGCAAACGTACAAAATCAGCAGGGGATCAAATACTTTTTTCCCTCACTGTATCATGATCCAAACACAACAACACAGTGGTGAAGAGAGCACGACAATGCCTCTTCTCCCTCAGGAGGCTGAAAAGATTTGGCATGGGCCCTCAGATCCTCAAAAGGTTCTATAGCTGCACCATTGAGAGCATCTTGACTGGTTGCATCACCGCTTGGTATGGCAACTGCTCGGCATCCGACCACAAGGCCCTACAAAGGGGAGTGCGTACAGCCCAGTACGTCACTGGGGCCGAGCTCCCTGCCATCCAGGACCTCTATACCAGGGGAAGGCCCTAAAAATTGTCAAAGACTCCAGCCACCCAAGTCATAGACTGTTCCTTCTGCTACTGCATGGCAAGCGGTACGGAAGCGCTAAGTCTGGGACCAAAAGGCTCCCTAACAGTGTCTACCCCCAAGCCATAAGACTGCTGAACAGTTAATCAAATGGCTACCTGGACTATTTGCATTGACCCCCTTACTTTATGCACTGACTCTCTTGTAGAGGCTAGATGTACACTCACTGGACTCACACACACACTGACACATACATTCACATTCCTTCAGACTCTTCACATACGCTGCTGGTACTCTCTGTTTACTATCTATGCATAGTCACTTTACCCCTACCTACATGTACATATTACCTCAATTACCTTGACTACCCCGTACCCCTGCACATTGACTCGATACCGGTACCCCTTGTATATAGCCTCGTTATTGTTATTTTATTGTGTTACTATTTTTCCTTTTGTTTGTTTAGCTAATTTTTCTTACTTACTTTTAAAAACTCTGCATTCTTGGTTAAGGGCTCGTAAGCATTTCACAGTATTGTTGTATTTGGCGCATGTGACAAATAAAATTTGATTTGATATAAATGAATTTGTCCCAATACTTTTGGTCCCCTAAAATGGGGGGACTATATACAACAAGTGCTGTAATTTCTAAACGGTTCACCCGATATGGATGAAATATCCTCAAATTAAAGTTGCCAGTCTGCACTTTAACTGCTGGAGTGCAGAACCAAAACAACAAAGAATGTTTCACTGTCCCAATACTTTTGGAGCTCACTGACTGTCAGAGAACATCAGAGGAGATGGCCTAATTACTCCTGAGCAGCTCCCTAACTCCACCTTCAATCATTAATTTCCTCATTAGACCCTGCTGCCCAGCACTGTAACGCACACCAATCAATATCCCGCCCTGCCCTGCCTGCCTCTCTGCCCTGCCTGTATGGCTGCCTGGCTGCCCTGCTGGCGAGTGGGAACCCAGCTGGGCCTCCCTGCATTAAAGTCAATCTATAACTCGTTGATGAGCTGTTTCCCACTAAACACCACCTTGTCTCAGGGCGCGACTCTGTTGTTCTATTTCCGATTACTGTTTGGCTGTGCTGAGCGCTCTTTAATTGTGGCTGTAAATCAGGGCACAAATGGGCTGTAGAGAGGAGAGAGTGTTTCCCCTTTACAGAGGAATGGGTCCACTCAGCTTCATGCTAATATAGACAGGAGAACAGTAATAGAGAGTGTGGTAAGTTGAGCCAAACGGGTAAGTTCAGCCACCCTTGTTTCTAGGAAACCATACACAAAATGTATAATTTGACCAAATATTTAGGAAGAGGTCATCATTTCAAGGAGTCTGTGAAGGTAGAAACCACATGGGAAAAGTAGTAAACAAGTTAGGTAAAAAAACAAAAAAACGTTAACCAAGTAAAATGAATTTATTGTGCTAGAGGTTTCATGATGCTTGTATCTAAACCAAAGTAGATCATTTTAAGATTGTTCTATACATAAGGTGGGGTCTCTATAAGCTTCAATATGAGGTCCTAAACCTATTATGAAAGTGCATCCTCGTAGCTGTCTGGGCTAATATAGTCAAATTGTTTGCCTTGGTGTAAGTTGAGCCAATGTTTGAGCAAATGGCAATTTGAGCAAATTTAAGTGTTTTCTTCCCAGGCGTAATGCAAGGCATTATCGCTGGGATATGAGGTAACAACAGGGCCTGGCCTATGTTAAAAGTGTAAAAAAAAAGTAAAAAGTGTTTGTTAGGTAGGTGGTGTGGTGTCTAAGGAATTTATGACTTTGCTAACGTTTGCAAATGGTATCTTAGAGGATGTTGATTCAGCTTAGGGAAGCATCTGGGGAACAGTTTTATAGGGGCACCCTAAAACAGAGGAAGTCTGTTGTGGGGAGTCATGGGATTGGTCTGTAGGGGAAACCACCCATAGCATGTTAAAGATTATAAATACTTGGTTGGGACAAAGGAGGACAGAACAACATATTATTTTGAGTCCGTTGTTCTCCAGATGCCTGCAGATGTCTGTAAATTTACGCTGAAATCTTGTGATATAAATAAACCTTTATAATCAAAGTACAGTGTAAGCGGACTCCTTGTTCTCACAGCATAATTAGCATCATTATTTAGATACCACAGAATGGCGATGAGGAACATTTGGGGCGTGATGCGTCTCTCCAGTGTTCCATTCATAAGCTGCAAAGTGACTCCCGCTCAAGACGCCGGCTCATAAGGTGAGATTTCTCACAATTTTGTGCGCTGGTCGGTTCGCTTGCTTATGTGGGTGTGTGCGCTGGAGAAATGTACCGTTTAAAAGACTTATGTGTGCAATTTTGCTGTTATTTGCTGTGGGATAGGAGTACGTTCTAAATTTCTAAATTTGTTTGCGCTGGTAACAACGCAAACAGGGGGGAGTGTCTATAACTTTTGAAGAATAGAATGAAGGAATAAGGCTAAGGAAAAATGTATACAAATTAGGACATTGCGAATCTATGTTAAGCCCTCTAATGAGGCGATCATTAGGATGGGCCGAAAAATCCTAAAAGCACATTAGGTGAAATTAGGTAAGTCCCGGGGACTTGGGGTTGTGGTATATATATTCGGTTGCAAGTTACCTCTCAACTTATAGTTGACAAACTATATGTTTGATGTAACCGCTCATTGGATGTCCGCAAACTCGTGGTAGCATAAATTTAGGAACAATGAAAAAACGGCGCAATGGAGGTAGAATACTGCCTTAGGGGTCCGTAGGAACGGAAAAAGCCTCTTAAACTGTGTATGTGTGTGTGTGTGTGGGAGAGAGAAAAATGGTGGAGTGGAGACGTCTCTGTTGTGTCTGAGCTGTGTGTCGACTCATGTTGGGATGGGATTTGTGTTGGAGATCTTGTGAGTCTCCGTGGGTGAGAACGTTGGTGGTTGTTAACTATATGTGAGCCCCCTGGAAGGACGTTAAGGTTAAAAATGTTATGACTCTCTATAAAAAGAGAACGTTTACTAACTATTAGAATATCATGAGCCTACAGGGAGGAGTTTTTAACAGTGTATAGAGATGTTTTGTAATGGAGAAGAAAATAACTATAAATCTGCAGATTAGGATAAGTGAAGTTAAGAAACTTCAAAGTAGGATTTGTGTTCCATGTTTTGTGTTGGTTTGTGAGCTCTGTTAAGTGTTACTGTTTGCCTCATGAACAATGGAGGTAAAGTTGGTCTGTCTACTTTCTGTTGTTTAGCTGGGAGAGAGCTCCATCCACTCTGAAATCACATTGGTGAATGAACTACGCATGCGTGGGATTTTATGAGTTTAGAGTTACGTAGAGCAAATATGCCACTCCCCTGCCTGCACTGAGCTGCTGGGAGACGCAGACTCAGAGCAGACAGAGAAGAAAGGAGAGATTTAGACACTAATAGTGTATTCTGTTTGTTAAATCGGCTGTTGTTTAACGATGAAACTATTTGCTTGAGACCTATCGAATTAATAAACTACAGATATGTTGACGGATAAAAAAATAAAATGTGAACAGAGGAATATTTAATGGTTGAAATAACTCAGTGAGTGCATAAAATACTAAATTCTTGTCTGTCCTTTGTTCTTCTGTCATATGAGAGACAAGAAGGAGGAGAGAGAGAGAAACGCGACAGGGTGTGCTGCAACGGATCCAGTCAAATTAAGGCCAGTAATGTTCTATTTACAAAACTTACCTTCCCATACAGGATATTTTGTGTGCCTAGCATATTTGATGTTGTGACAATTTGACAGGGACTTGGCAACAGACTGATCAATTGATGTAATTGCATATTGGAGTTTTTGTGCATAAGTTGGTTTGATTAGAGTTGTGTTGGGAATCGAGTACTGACATTATTCTGTAAAATTAAGGTCATTGGGTGCTTATTAAGCAATTGGTTTGTGAGTGCTGTAGTGTTGCTGGATTATAGGTCTTTCTTTTTTGGATTGCTCTGAAGTTGACTACTTTCCTTTACTTTTCCTGATCGGGTATAAATTGGTAAAATAAATAAATAAATAAATAAAATAAAAATATATATATAGTATGTATATATATATATATATATATATATTAAAAAGGGAGGGAACCATAAGCTATATAGTCTAAAATAATAAAATAATTCACAATAAAGGAATATAAAAGAGTTGTTACAATGGGGAAAAAGGACATAAAAACTATGAAAGTAGTTACTCCTGTTGATGTAGTACAACATAGTAATCCTCTAGTTAATGGTATTGCAAGGTTATCTGGAAAATGGAATAAACGTTGGCCTGACATTGAACAACCATGGCCAGTGGAAGGGACTCTTAACCCTGACGTCATCAACATAATGAAAGTGCTTCTGTCAATTTATAAGGCAGATCAAAAGAAGGGAAAAAAAAGGGAACAATGTAAAGAAAAGAGACAAAGAGAGCTGGGTGTTCTTAAGCTGTTTGAAAATGAAGTACAACAACTGATGAAAGATACCAACGATAAAAGAAACAAAGGTATAGAGAAAATTGTAAAAGAAGTGAAGGTGACAGAAAAACTAATGACAGAAGTCAGTACACCTTTCTCACATACGGATTCAGCAAAAAGACCCCCACCTTATGAGAAAGAAGTAGAGTTTAAGGACGTCTATCCTCAGCTTCCAGTGATCATTCAGGAGGGTGATTATTGCATCAGAGATGAAGATGAACGAATAATAGAGAGAGGACAAGCAGAAACGACCATAAAGATGAATCCAAACTCCAAAAGTAAGAAGAAAACGAGACGTCTGGAAACTAAGGTTGAAAGTGAGGGATTAGAGTTGGGACTGAGAGTTAATGTAGTGACACTAGTGGTGATAGATGGAAATACAAGTAAAGAGTTAATAGCTTTAGGGAGAATGGATGAATCAACAACAATGACATCAACACTTCAGCCTATTATAACAACAGTGAGAAGCAATTCAACTCTTTTAACATTGACAGTTATTAAAGCTATAAATATATCACATTTGATTAAAAGGGAGCCAATCGCTCCAGCACCAATTTTAGAGGAAAAGACTGTCATTAGGGTTAGGATGGGTGGTACAGCTCATCTTCCTTGTAGATGTGAGAGATGGAGTGAGGGTGGTGACGTTCCTCCCACATGGAGAGATAATTATGGAGAAGAAGTGTTGTTATCAGGACCAGAAGTAGAAGCTGTGCCCCCTAGTCAAAGGAAGTATATTTTGTACAACGATATGAAGTGGAAGAGGGTTATGAGTGATTGCTCACTTATTTTGCGTAATGTTACATGGAAAGATCAGGGAGAATATATGTGTACTTATTTAGTGCAAGCATTAAAATTTGTTCCGGTTAAGAATTATTGGTTAAAAGGCTATGTAACTCGTAAGGTGACGCTTATGATGGAAGATTTGAAGTCTGTGGAAGCTTCCACAGTCACCAAAGGAGTTCAGGAGAAGTATATTACAGTAGCCACTCCAACAGTAAATAATACACAGAGGATATCTGTAACTTTCCCACTGGAAATAGTTAAGAGTGTTAATACATCAACTAAAGCAACTATTTTAATAGTAACTTTGAAAGAGATGAATGGTACGACGGCAATAACAAATTTAGGAAATATGACACAGACACCAACAACAACTTTTCTGAAACTAAAGGATGTAGCAAGAGTGACTCAGGAGTTTATGATATGGATGGAGAGTGCTGTCAATGGTAGGAAGGATAATGTTGAAATAGGAGAGCAGATGGTAGGAGAGAATGATGTAGATTCATCTGAAATAGTGCAGTATACTATCATGGGGGTACAGGATGAGTTCTTTGATTTTAATGGAAGACAGGAAGATATATCTGATCAATACCGCTCGTTAGGGAAGAGAGAAACTAAATGGAAGGCATATGGATTTGATTCTTCTGTTTTGCAAATTAAAGATGGATGGGCAGGTAGGAATCTTTGGTTCCAGCAGTTAACTCATTCTGTAAGATCAGTGAGGAATCTTGAGGGTCCATGTCTGTTGAGAATTCCAGCACCAGGCACATGGGGTTCAATCTTAGAGACGGTGGCTAAACCTCTATCAAGTACGTGTCAATCTTATGCTTTATCATGGCTGTTGTATCAGCAACAATCATTAACAGATACAATAATGTCGTTGTCGAAGCATTTGTTTAGGCCTAGGTTTAAGTGTTCTTGGTTAAATGAATTACCTTATATGAATTTGTTAGATGGGAAGGAAAATCAGTTAACAGCGATTTCTGAAGCATTGGAGGTGAAACCAGTGAGGGCTAAAAGCTGTTTTTGTTCTAATAAAACATATGATGGAAAGGGTATGTTTATGGGAATATCAGATTGTGATGATTATATGATGACTTTGGGTAAGCATGAACATAAGGTTAGTAATGAGAAATATAATGTAACTTTTTATGTTCCAGTTAGTAAGAAGAGCAGGACTTTGATGGTGAAAGATCAGCTTTTGCCTGGTAATGTGACTATTGGGAATTTTAGAGATATTTGGTGGGTTTGTGGTGATAAAGCGTATATATTCTTACCCTATGGATGGACAGGATGTTGTTACATGTCGACGTTGAAGCTTCCATATGAGGTTTTTACCATTAAAAGAGGGGAAGCACCGGACACAGATAAATCTGAGTTTAGGTTTGGAAATAGGGTGAAAAGGGACATGGCAAAATTTCATAGTCTGGAAGCCTACCATTGGAGGATAAGTCTAGGAGAGAAGTGGGGACTGGGACTTTTTCCATGGTATGGTGTAACATTTTTGGCAGATCACATTGATAATATTACCTATACTTTGCAGGGTTTTGCAAATGAAACGATAAGAGGGTTTAACCTTCTGTCGAATACTCAAAGAAGTCACAGACTGACGCTGTTGAAACATGACATGGCTCTTGACTATATTTTAGCAAAACAAGGTGGCTTATGTTTGGCTATGAATTTGACGGGGGATGATTGTTATACTTTGATCCCAGATAGTTCCGATAATATCACTAGTGTTATAGATGCATTGAAGAATATAAGGGATGCGTTTGGTAGATCTGAAGGAGCTGGATGGTCAGCGAAGGCTTGGTTGCAAGATCAGTTAGGCCCAGTGGGAGCAGTGATAGTTCAGATTTTAGTAGCAGCTCTGATAGCGCTGTGTGTGATGTTTTGCTTTTGTACTTTGTTATTGACTTTTGCGAAGGCTATGATATTGAGATGGGTTGGAGTTGTGATGCCTGGAGAAAACACTCAGATGCTGTTGTTAACTGTTACTGATCTAGATGAAGATGAACAAGTGGTACTGGATGGAGTATTGATGGATAGATATCCATTTTGAATATCCGATCATTTTTCACGTTTTTAAATATTAGTGTGATTTTAGTATTTTGTGATGAATCCAAGGGGGGAAATGGAATGAGATTCATTTTTATATCATTTTATATATCATTTTTAGTTGATATTGATGTGTTAATTTGCATGTGTTGTTTTGCAAAAGATACTGTTTGGTCTTTTCTTTTCTTCCAGAAGCATATGGGGGAATGTGTAGAGGGGATTCAAATACTCAAACATGGACAATATGAAGGGACAATATGAATGGACTGGAGGAAGTGGAACAAGGAAGGTGTGGAAATGTTCAGATTCCATCATCGACGTTGCATTGGAAGTCGACACTGCTGAGGAGATGAAGTGTAGTGGACTACATTCCATTGTCTGCAATGATATATAGACATATTTGCATGTGTAATACATAATTTGTGTCATATTCTTTCTGTATTAATTTTTGAAGAATGATATTTGCTGTTATTGGGTACATGTGGGGATCTCAGATGTTTTTGTTTATTTCGTGGATGCTTAGGGATATTGGGTCTAGGCAGGGATAGAGAGAATCCACAGGAGGGTCCGATGGGTCGACCAGCCTGAATGTGGACATTTTTGATTGTATTTTGTTTGCTGAGGCTTTCATGTGTATTCAAATTGCATCATAGTTTAAAATGCATTGATAAAGATTTATGAATTGATCTGGAGTACTTAGGTGGTTGCCTGGGGCAGAGGGGCCGTGAGAGAATTTTACTGTCTTGATTGATTGATGGATATTTGGAAAGAAAGCTGCCAGACAGGTTTTTCGCTCTCACACTCCATAAAGATTTGTTCATGTTTCATAGAAATTGATTTACACTCCATAGAAAAATGTGTTTTTGGTTTATTGTTAAAGATACTCAATAAGAGAAATTGTTATTTGCTATAATCCTATTCTTTTTGTTTTCGAGACTTAATTAGTCTCGAAGGGGGGAAATATGTGGTGTCTAAGGAATTCATGACTTTGCTAACGTTTGCAAATGGTATCTTAGAGGATGTTGATTCAGCTTAGGGAAGCATCTGGGGAACAGTTTTATAGGGGCACCCTAAAACAGAGGAAGTCTGCTGTGGGGAGTCATGGGATTGGTCTGTAGGGGAAACCACCCATATCATGTTAAAGATTATAAATACTTGGTTGGGACAAAGGAGGACAGAACAACATATTATTTTGAGTCCGTTGTTCTCCAGATGCCTGCAGATGTCTGTAAATTTACGCTGAAATCTTGTGATATAAATAAACCTTTATAATCAAAGTACAGTGTGAGCAGACTCCTTGTTCTCACAGCATAATTAGCATCATTATTTAGATACCACAGTGGCTTAACTTATCCTGTCCCACGGCTCAACTTACCCCATACACTCAGTGACTTTCAACGTGGCACCGTCATAGGATGCCTCCGTTCCAACAAGTCAGTTCGTCAAATTTCTGCCCTGCTAGAACTGCCCCGGTCAACTGTAAGTGCTGTTAAAAACCAGTTTTTGCTTTGTCATTATGGGGTATTGTGTGCAGATTGATGATAGAAAAAAAACAATTTAATCAATTTTAGAATAAGGCTGTAACGTAACAAAATGTGGAAAAAGTCAAAGGGTCTGAATACTTTCCGAATGCACTATATTACTTTCCGTAGGGAACACAAGATCCTGAAATATATTTAGATATCTTTGTTAGAAATAATATTATATTTCCCTTGACGGAGTGATGCAGAATGTAAAGAATTGCTCAACTTACCCCACTCTTCCCTACAGCCATGCCTGCTGGAGGAATCCAATACCTCTCGAATGGTGGGCAGAACAGCATCAGGATTGTGGGATATCAGTTTTCCAGGATATCACTTCACCCCAACATAATTTTTATCAATGTTACCACCACTTTGACCTGCCGTTGTGAGGTTTAAAAATACACTTCTTTACATGTGATGGAAGGAGCAGGGTTTTTACTGTAAGACTTTAAGAGGCATCTTTATCCAGCAAAGCTTTAGCCTTGAGCACAGAACTCAGCTGGTGTGGCTTGTGGATTATATCTGGCCTTGTGAGGGCACTGAACAACACAGTCAAGGCCCCTGTTTAAAAAATAAAAGTCTTTAAAGGAAAACTTCACTCTATTCCGCACCAAGCCCTCCACCACTCCACCTCCCCCCACCTCTGTCCCTGGTTTTCTCAGAACGTAGGTATTCACACAAGTCTCCGTCACCATGGAAACAGCCGTTATTCAGCGCTCTCGCACAATAGCCGTTAAATGAAAGGAACTGTCTGAAGGAGCAGTCTTCACCCCCATTACATGTACTGACGCTATACAGCCTCATCATCGCTGACCCGGCCACGGTGAGCATGTGCATGGAGTATCACGTCCAAAGCTTCCACCACACCGGGGGAAATCATACGAGAGCAGAGATTGAGTCTCTCAAAAGACTGCTGCATTCCTCTTTCAATTGTATTCCTCTTTCCCATTTAAATTGAACCACAAGGCAAAAAACATGTTATAGGTCACAGAAAACAGGGGATGTCACTCCATCTCTCTGGTGGTGTAATGGTATCAGTAGGTGCTTTGAGTCAGATGTGGGAGTCACAGGGGCCGATGTAATGGAAATCTGTGATAAATTCATATTGTAGCAACATATTATCCCATATTGTCTTACCACCCCCAAAAGGTACTCCGTAAATTCCCACAACCTGAATCGAATGAGAGAAGAAGAATGATCAAATCAAATGGCAATAAATACTAAATCTTTATTTTGTTTTTCCACTTAAAAACCACGGAAGAAGAATAGAGGTGACTATTTCCACGTTTTTCACAAGGATGAAACATCACAGACACTATCATGCAGTTGACTGGATTTATTGGCCTAAATGCAAGATAAAGAGAGCATCCACAACATGAACAGAGGTTTGTGCAAATGCAGGCTTGCCTATCAGCATTTCGTACTCAAAGGAATGTACAACACATCTTAACAGAAGTAAGCATGCAATAAATTCCCTTTTTAGAAATAAAATATAATCTATGACCTCAAGATCATCCAGTGGTTCAGGGAATACACCGCAGGGCAATAGACTAGCCTGTATTATCTTCCACCCATTGTGCAGTAGTGTTCAGAGCCCATGTTTGTCAGTGGTGAATGCAAAAGAAATACCTCAGATTATGCACTCTTTGCAGTGCTCATTTAAAAACAGTCATTCTCCCTGCATAAATATTTTAAAGGAGACATTCACCATCCAAATCAATACTGCTAGACACAGTATGCATCAGGGTTAGCAATACCTGCAACTGACTGTGCTTTTGCTCTAAAGGGTTTATTATTAAGATGAACTAAGCAATGGAGGATTTGAGTTGATGGAGAGCGCTTTGGCTTGTGCCTGAGGGCATCATTAAATGATGAGCCATGTTGTCCAGGGTGGGTCTTGTTGGAACAACAATACAGTACAGCAAAGAAACATCAGAAAGGTTATTCACATCCCGTTCCCCGTCAGGAACAGGAATACTGATTCATATCAGCATGATATCACTTGCTGTTGCTCGGAGTGTGTAATGTATGTATGGTCTTAGTGTGCGTTAGTGTATGTTGGGGTGCGCACAAGCCAATTTTATGAAAATGCACACTGTTTTAGCTTATAAAGATATGGACCAAGGGGCTGTAACGGATAACAGTGTACCCCATCATCTTGCCAATGATTCATACATTTCTCAATATAGATCTGATAAGGTTTTGTGCCATTGCACAACAGTAATCCTAAGAATGAGATATCCATTCATGTGATAAATAAATCCATGGCAGTATGCCATCATGAGAAATGGTGTCATCATATTCAAACAAACACATAGTAGATATCCAAATAAAAACAAACAATTAATGTAATAAATATAATGTAGAGTACTTCAATATATTACCATTGATGTTGGAACTCAGTCCAACAGAATATTGGCAAATGTTCTACAGTGCATTCGGAAAGTATTCAGACCCCTTGACTTTTTCCACATTTTGTTACGTTACAGCCTTATTCTAAACTGGATTAAATTGTTTTTTCCCCTCACCAATCTACACACAATGCCCCATAATGACAAAGCAAAAACAGTTTTTTCTACATTTTTGCAAATGTATATAAAAATAATTCATATAATATTCAGACCCTTTACTCAGTACTTTGTTGAAGCGATTACAGCCTCGCGTCTTCTTGGGTATGACGCTACAATCTTGGCACACCTGTATTTGGGGAGTTTCTCCCATTCTTCTCTGCAGATCCTCTCAAGCTCTGTCAGGTTGGATGGGGAGCGTTGCTGCAGAGCTATTTCCAGGTCTCTCCAGAGATGTTCGATTGGGTTCAAGTCCGGGCTCTGGCTGGGCCACTCTATGACATTCAGAGACTTGTCCCGAAGCCACTCCTGCATTGTCTTGGCTGTGTGTGCTTAGGGTCATTGTCCTGTTGGAAGGTGAACCTTCGCCCTAGTCTGAGGTCATGAGCGCTATGGAGCAGGTTTTCATCAAGGATCTCTCTGTACTTTGCTCATTTCATCGTTCCCTCGATCCTGACTAGTCTCCCAGTCCCTGCCGCTGAAAAACATCCCCACAGCATGATGCTACCACCACCATGCTTCACCATAGGGATGGTGCCAGGTTTCCTCCAGACGTGACGCTTGGCATTCAGGCCAAGGAGTTCAATCTTGGTTTCATCAGACCAGAGAATCTTGTTTCTCATGGTCTGAGAGTCCTTTAGGTGCCTTTTGGCAAACTCCAAGCGGGCTGTCATGTGCCTTTTACTTGGGAGTGGCTTCCATCTGACCACTCTACCATAAAGGCCTGATTGGTGGAGTGCTGCAGAGATGGTTGTCCATCTGGAAGGTTCTCCCATCCCCACAGAGGAACTCTGGAGCTCTGTCAGAGTGACCATCGGGTTCTTGATCATCTCCCTGACCAATGCCCTTCTCCCCCGATTGCTCAGTTTGGCTGGGTGGCCAGCTCTAAGAAAAGTATTGGTGGTTCCAAACTTCTTCCATTTAAGAATGATGGAGGCCACTGTGTTCTTGGGGACCTTCAATGCTGCAGACAATTTTTTGGTACCCTTCCCCAGATCTGTGCCTTGACACAATCCTGTCTCGGAGCTCTACGGACAATTCCTTCAATCTCATGGCTTGGTGTTTGCTCTGACAAGCACTGTCAGCTGTGGGACCTTATATAGACAGGTGTGTGCCTTTCCAAATAATGTCCAATCAATTGAATTTACCACAGGTGGACTCCAATCAAGTTGTAGAAACATCTCAAGGATGATCAATGGAAACAGGATGCACCAGAGCTCAATTTTCGAGTCTCATATTATATAAATAAGGTATAATTGTTATTTGATTTTTTATACATTTGCAAAAATGTCTAAAAACCTGTTTTCACTTTGTCATTATGGAGTATTGTGTGTAGATTGATGAGGATTTTTATTTATTTAATCCATTTTAGAATAAGGCTGTAACGTAACAAAATGTGGAAAAAGGGAAGGGGTCTGAATACTTTCCGAATGCAATATACATCCATTTCCCCAACCTACACGTCACACACTGCAGAGCCCCAGGGTGGAGATGAAAGTCCATCCAGGGTTATTTACATTCAGCTGATCAAGTAGGACTCCAGATCTGGGCCTCCTGAATCAATGGGCCCCAGCTTGTGGTCCTTAGTGACAGATACACACTCACTGTTCTTCAAAGGAGCTCAGAGCACAGCACACAGGAGCACCGTACCAGGGGGAGTTTAGCCACAATTATGTACATAAGGGCACATGGGCCATCTGGTAGAAGTATTGAGTGACAAGCCAAAGTGAACTTGATAATTACAAAGTCGCATTAACAAAGGAGAGAGGCAATGGCACGGACTGGCATCAACATCTAGAAACCCATACTATGCTAATTGACTCATGACCATCTATACTATTTCAGTGATTCAGGTTACCTCTGTTTCATCATATCTGACGTAGATACCTGATGCACCTCAACTACGTCAGTAGAATTTTTAGCAGAAGAAGTTTATGGAACTATGTGCAAGACTTCTTACCCATGATTTATACAATCATCAAGTCAAAGTGTCAACAGAGGGAACAAAGTAGTTCCTGGAGGGAGAAAATTGTTCCAGTACATATTAATCATGGAGGGATGTGCATGGAAAGCTGCTTGTCAGAAGTCAGCAGCATCTCATCCAAACAAGTCAATATGAATACAAGGCCATGCACCCCCTCTCTGGTATTTTCTCATTAATGTCAATGTATACTCCTGTGACATTTGCACTCTTCAAACAATATAAATCATATAAATTCCACCGTATTTAGATTCTTTACCAGACAGTGCAGTGAGGTCTTTCACATGAGTAATGAGATGCAAGGTTATCTCCCTTGAATAAGATAAAAGAAGACCTACAATATCATACAGCCTTGTGATATAAACACCATGAAGAGCCCTATTTAAAATGTTCCTCATTAATTCAGTTAAGAAAAGTAACTGGCTAAAGCTCCAGATAGGTCAGGTTTAGAAAAAGATAAATCCCTAAGGTATGTTTCATAGGGAGGTAATGGGCACAAAAGTTGAAAAATATCTGATTTAATCTTGATGTAGATCTTCATCTTTAATTTATACTGTACATAGGTTTGTTTATATTTGTTGACTTATTTATTCTTTATATACTGTACTTCGGTAACATTTTATTTGAATACTCTGCCATAATGCCTGCATAAGGTTATTATAAACCTGAGATTGACATAACATGTATTTATGTCACATCGCTAAATCTGTAATAAATCAGTAGGCTTCAAAACTTTGTACTGTAACGTAATATTAGTGTGAGTCATGTTACAAAATGTCAAGTTTGCATGTATATGACTACCTTATCTGTGCAGGCATCATGCCGGAATAGTAAAATAAAGTGTTACCTAAATCTCTTTCCTCAACATTGAAAGACTCATGTGGTTTGATATGTTTAGATCCCCCCCCCTCCCCCAATCCTTCAGTTGGCAGGCTCTTCACACAATACCAGTAATGGGCAGTAAGACTTAGCAGAGCAAAATGGACACAGAGGAGAAGCAGACTGAAGCCTTGGAGAGTCTTGAAAGTAATAGAAAACCAGTTGAGGGCCGAGGTGCCAGTATCAGGGCAGAAGGGAACAGAGAGCCTGTGATCATAGTTGATCAACTCTGGGAGGGATTCACCTGCATGCATCCCCAAAACAGGAGGAAGAGGACGAAGGCTCCAGCATCATGCTGAACAGGCAGATGCATGCACAGCCAGGCAGAGGGACATGATCCGAACGGAGAGAGAAAACAATCCAAAGGTTTCAGTCTGTGTGTAAACGATGTATGAATGAAAAAGGAATGATAACACAAATATCAATGACCATGGTTGTTGGTCCAGAGCAGCAATCTGCACCCTCTCTCTCTCTCTGCTGGACTGAGATGTGGTCAGGCCGTGGTCCCCACTGCTGGCAGTCATTCTGTAGGGGTGTTGGCAAGGGAGGTGGGAGAGTCACATGATGGGACAGGCGGCATGGGGCAGATGGCCTTGTGACTGTAGTACTCCACCACCTGGTTGGGCACCTCCGCCAGGACACATTTGGCCAAGGCAGCGGGCGAGGCCTGTCAAAAACAGAACACAGCTGTAGTCTGGACAGTTCTGACACAAGACCCAAAGGGTTAAAGCAATCATTTTCAGTGGCACCCAAATCCAATGAAACTCCAGGCAAATTGTTTTTTAATCTAACAAAGGAAGAATGGAACGAGTGATTTGTGTTTTCCATTGTTTGGGCAGCGGTCAAAAGGAAAGAGGGCTTTGGGGAGCACACAGACAAATCGCATCAAGCTTTTGGAGGAATTTTTGCATTTTTCATCGTAACCTTTCTAAATTAATGGATTTTCTTTGCTGGTGACAATTATTTTTTTCTTAGGAGGCATTTCTGAAGCCAGCAGATGAGAGGCTGCCTGGCTGTCAGCTTGTCTTCAAAGCCCCATTGGAGGGTAATGCTATTACTGAAGGGGCTTTGGAGGTCACACTGGGAGACTTAATGGCCACCAGCATCGCTATTATAAAAAGTACTTCAGTTTCTGAGACCTTGGAGACCCACACCTCTCTGTTCTTTTGGCTTGGTTGGAATATGACTGCGGCATAGCAGAGTGTAGAGGGAGGTAGGGAAGGAGAGTTGGAGCGATGGAGGTATAGAAAGAGGAAGGGAAGGAGGGGAATACTGACCGTTTTGAAGTCTCTGAAGGGCACAAACTGCACAATGTCCCTGAGGACGGGCTCTCCTTTGGGCGAGCGCAGCACCCCGTCATCCCCATCCAGGATCTGCATGTCTGTGAAGTCTGCATTGCCCACGCCAACGATGATGATGGACAGGGGCTGGTAGGAGGCGCGTACGATGGCCTCGCGTGTGTCCGCCATGTCTGTCACCACGCCGTCCGTGAGGATCAGCAGGATGTGGTAACGCTGGAGGAGAGAGGAAAGAGGAGAGGGTTGCGGTTGCGTGTTAACCTTTTGTCACCACACACTTCAGTGCCCTTGGCTTGTCTGTGTGTAACACGTTATCCTCTGAAATCTGACTGCTCCCACTGAGAAACACTGAGAAACTTCATCCTGTATTAATCTCTAGTCTCATCAACACCTCTCTCTCTCCCTGCAGGATATCAATATGAATTAGAAAATCCTCAACATCTACAGATATCCTACATTTGCAAAAGTCTGAATCAGTGGATTTTACATATGAGGTCTATGAGTGTATTCCTATGTATTCTGCTCTCAGATGTCCCATGAGTCCCTAGTGATGAAAGTGCCCCGGCTGCAGTTTTAACTCGTCCTGAATTCTCTTTGCATTGATCCTTTGGTCTCATTTATTGATCAGAAGAAGAAGGGATGATTGAATAATAAATGAAGATCAGTACAAGGACGAAGCAGAAGAAATGGCCAGAGTAATGGAAAAGTGTTTAAAATGTAATGGGAATAGCCAGAGGGCAAACTAATGTAGGAACACATTGATATTAATGGCCTTGGGCATTCTTGTTAACTCAAACCTTACCGCATTTAATTGAGAGATTTTAAAGGTTCTTATGCAGAACCTCAAGAAATTATTACAGATTTTTACAATGGGTGAGTCTAATCCTGGATGCTGATTGGTTAAAACCGAGTTCCAGCCAGTGTCTATTCCACAAGTTACCACCGGCTAAGGCTATGAAATGCCTATTTACTGTTCCATCTCACTGCGCAATCCACTGTCTCATCAGCCCAAGCAGGCAATTTATAAACTTGATCTCCACTGTAAAAAAGCATCTAGACATTATCTCCCCTTTCTTTTAGACTAGTATTTGGTTTTCAACAGCAGAGATTTGTATAAACCTTGCTGTCTGTCTCTCTGATATTTGCAACATTGTTTCAATATTGAAATTTGATCTCCAGCTGTCTGATAGTAATCAACGTGTTGGGACTTGGGAGTCAGGACGAGACAGACTAGCAGGCAGCTTTTCTCAGCCAGCATCATTTTGATGGATATATACAAAGAAATATCCATAGAAAAACAGGTCAAACGAAACGAAATGCAGCTAGTTTGCTGTCTTTCGAGCTTCAGTTTGAAGTAATTGTGTTAGCTGTGCCGTTGGCTAGCTCCTCCAAACAGTGTCCTGGTGAGAGAGCAAATGTTCTATGCCAGGCAAAATCGCTCATCATTAGCTCAATGTCACTAGAAAAGAGCTTAAACAAACACAAATGTAGCTACTTTTCTGTTATTCTGGCTGCACTGTTTGATATGACTGTGTTAGCCCAAGTTGGCTAGCTAGCAATAAGGGGATAAGAACGTTGCCAGCCAGCATGACAACGGAACATTTAGAACGAACGTCCATAGATATAGAATAAAAAGACTTAACGACTGGGTTGTGTCTCTGGCAACCGAACCAGCCGGCTTGGGTAGCAATCCTAGATTTGTGCCGGGACTATATCTTGTGGAAGGACAAAATAGTATGAATAAATTAATCAAAATAACTTTTAATGGAAATATGTCAATCATTATTTGAATTTGTTGGTAACCCATTGTATAAAAGTGATAATTCCCTCAAATACGGTGTTTGGAGGATATATTGGCACGGTTTGCTGGCCCGAGACTAACAACACCGTGCCAATATCCTCCAAACACCGGCTTCTTGGGCATTATCACTTAATTAGACAAACACATTTAATAGTGAATGACATCACTATCATGTTTTTCATTTCTACACTCAATTATACACCTACATGGTCTGTCTTGGCTGACTGGTATTAATTGTGTAAAAGCTGAGCTGAGCCTGGGACAGCTCATCCAGGGAGGCTCAATGGGTGGGATATCAGAGTTATGGAGATTTTGTTTTAATCCATATAATGCAGGCCTGTACTGTACATCGCTCCATTACAGCAGTAAAGGACACTTACTGAGGCATCTTTGATGGTCTCCTCTCCTGCTGACAGCTTGGCTATCCTGCTGATTATGGGAGAGACGTTGGTGGGGCCGTACAGCTGGATCTTAGGCAGGCAGTTCTGGTAGGCCTCCACCACCCCCTGGATCTCTGATCACACACGCACACACACGTTCTACTGTGGGTACACACCTTGAAGTAGCACATTGAGGGACCGAGGGAGGGAGGGAGGGAGACAGGTGGGCTGGAGCAAAAATAACTAGGGCTCAAAGTATTACTGGAAATGTGAATTTGTAGGGCTCTGTGTCCATTAAAGATGGATTCTGAGAGCGGGAAAAGCACTCTCAGGCTCCACATGCTATCCAGTATGCTAGTTTTTCATTGTAAAATGTCAGCGGTAGAGATTGATGGAGGGTCGGGCAGAGCTGCTGAGAGGTTCAGAAGTATAAGGTACCCAGAGGAGGCTTCATCTCTCTTACCTTCACATTCATCGTCCTCTGGGTTGAAATTGATGGCAAAGTCATGGGACACCTGTTTGTTGGGGGAAAAAAACGAGGTCAGACATTGTTGTACTGGAATATTAGTGTAGACACAAAATCCCTATGCCTCATTCGATATACAAGGACACATTTATTTCAGTCCACATTTTACGATCTTTTGAAAGTCTGGAGTAGCGCTGGAATAAATGAAAGTATATGACAAGTCCACATAAAGCTTACTTTGAGTATGAGAATGAACCTGTTCCTGATACGAAGTGGTCTAGTTATCTTATTATACAAAGCCACAGACACACAGCCTTTTGACATATTTTACTATTTTGGGTAAATACAACAGCTTTGGGCTCTTGGTCTATTGTAAGTGACTGCAACAATGTTGAATTTACTGATTTGGTTTTGTAGAATTTTAGCGGACTGGGGTACAGAAATAGTTCAGACGTGGCATTTTTCTATCCTATCAAAACAACAGTATTTTCTGTCCAATGTGTGTACCTTTGACAAGACAGATGTCATTAAGCCATAATTACAGAACGTACAGTAGTCAAGACTATTTATAAACCAATGCACAGAACAGAACAGAAGCAGATCCTGATAGCCTTCTTTTATCTTTTCTCTGTCTGTTGACCTGCCAGTACTTCTAGTGTGCCTGTAATGTGACTCTCCATCTCTGGAAGCAGTCTGTGTGTCTGAAAGCGATGTGTGCGTGTGTCACTTCAAACCCTCTCCCCAGGGTGCTAGTTAAAACAACAGCCGGGTCTCTGTTCTCCAGGCCAAATCTGCTTAAATAAACGCCCCTCTCTCGCTCCTGAAACCTTCTGACAAGTGGCCATCAACACCAAGGAACCTTGCTCCACACTGCCTGCTTGTCATTATTCTAACTTCCTCAGAACATGTTATTTTCTCGTGGACAGGTTGGCATTTCCAGAGAAGGGGCTGATGAATAAAAATAAACTCAATTATGAATTTGAAATGTGAGATTTTGACAGAGTGACAAATGGTGTCAGGAAATAGGGCAATCAGCCCGTTCAATATATAGACTCAGGGCATGGGCAAATACCAAGAGGGAGGATGGAGGGAAAATAAGCAGTGGGGGAAAAGATTATAACAACCAAACAAGATAACACTCACCTCATAATTGGGTGGAATTCTGGCACCAAATCCCAAGGCGGAAAATCTTTTGTCACTAAAATGTAAAGTAGAGTAAATCAATCATACAATAAAACTGTTGTTGCTGTTACAATGGAGAATACACTGTCACTGATCAAATGGAAGATACTTGTCGATACTTGTCGAGAACATTATTGTAATTTATCTCTTCCACACAGGAAAAACTACACTGCAAATCCCTCCTTTTAAGACTTGCTTACAATTCAACCAGTTAGGACACTCATTAAATGACAATTTAAGAATTGCTTCTATGTGCCAGCTGTCAGTTTGCATCTATGGGGTGAGATTCTGTTACTCTCCGGCACTAAGTGGTAATTGTGCTGTCGCAATTGCTGTATTCTCCACATCATTATCGGAATCATTTTAATATGATGAGCTGATGTAGTTTAATATGCTCTGCCATATTGAATGCATTACTCTTTGTCAGGAGGGCAGTAGAGCACAGCACTAGAGGAATGAAAGCATGAACAGTGGGGGAGAATGAGAGTGTAAGACACAGTAGGACAGAAGCAATGCCTGCTGGGAAATACCACTAGACATACAGTACATCTGATGACACAGTGAGTTGTGGGGCTCACTGAGCAGTATGCGAGCCGGGACATGAAACAAAACACGAGTCCTCATAGTGCAATGGCAAAAAGAGGGGTTTGAAAGAAAACAGGATTAAAATGTGATATGGAATGATTAGTGAGTTACAGCTCTCTCTCTGACAGGAAATATGTGTATCTATCACTCTCCAATCCATGGCACTGTGAACATGTGTGCTGGGCTGTGTTAGCTTCTTTTCCATCACATTAGTACTTGTGCCTAAATACATGATTTTGTCTCTGCTATCAGGGCATTTCTTTCATGCAGAAAAAAAGTGAATTCTCGAGCACCGTGACAATCTGAATGAACATCTCCATAATATCATCTTGGCTTCAGTTATCAACATTTGAAAGGAGCTGTTTTAATGTATTTACTGCAGCAGGAAGGGGAGAGAGTGATGACATGGGCTGGGAACACTAAAGCAGGAAGTAATAAGCATTCAATTGAAGATTTGGCTGTAAGCCCTCATTAGAGACAACTAAAGCTTTCCCTTTACTCTAAACTTTAATTGCCCATCGCTGGCTGATAGATACTTTCTCCAGCACATTAAAGGCAAAGTAATGGAAAAACAGATAATAAAACCCTTCTGGTCTCATCCTCCACCCTTGGGAATTAAGAATGATCAACTCTTTGCTAAACATAGTAATCTTCAATTGGGCTTCCTCTGTCTCAGGAGATGGTAAACTCTCTCAGGATGCCGCTCTCTAGCATGGCACCTATAGATGAGCAGAAACATCTCAGCCATGAGAAAGAGAGAAGCTGTGCGCACAACCAAGGCAACTGCTTTCCAACTGCGCAAAGGCTGCTGCCATCCCCGATATTCACAGTTTGCTTATAGCTGCTCCTTATTTTCTATATAAAGACTGACGGGGGAGTGTCTAACACGCAAGCTAATCAAAATGGTATTTATTTTTTCAATTCAAATTTGGCTCTGTGGATGTCCAGTACAACACATTTGGAATGTCATCCCCAAAACCATAGTGCATTGCTCTAGCAGGCCTAGTAACGCACGAGGGCACGCACAAACACACACACACACACACACACACACACACACACAGACACAGACTCCGTTCTGTCCATTATCACAGATTAGAGGAAGATGCTCCAGGCACAGAAACTCAAGGCCCCATCTCTCTATCAACCCATGGAAAAGAGAGCTGGTAGAAAAGCTTGGATCAATTAAGGAAAGCAGCAGACGTGATTTCTCTCTCTCTGCCCCCAGTTGAGTTATAGAAATGCTCTCTTTTTGTTCCCTCCATTAAGACTTTGGTCCTTAATCTCCTTAATCCTCAACTCCTTCATCGTCAGCTGAAGAAAGAGGGGAAAGTGGACCTCCTCTCTACTATGGTAATATTTTATGTATCGTTAAGGAAAATGTTGGGAAATGTCAAAGATAAAATATAGTAAACATGATTGACATTTTATAAGTCCAGATGCATGTCTAAATAAGGAATATAGTCAATACAATGTGTAAACATGCTTTGATGAATGTATGTATTTTATTTTTAAAAAGTGTCTGAGCCATGCCACCAATAATATGAGATAAGGGAAAGAGGCAAAAGCGCCCATGGCCTTTTGGAGTAAACAACATGTGTTATTGGACTTTCAAAGATAATAGTGGCGTGGCAGTTAAAGATGTTAATCAGTGATCTTAAGGGGAGTAGCTTTGTAAGCTATGTATACATGACTGTGCATTTGTGTGTGTATATAAGAGATCTCTAAGCCAAAGAGTGGCTCGGCTTTGTTACGCAATAATAAAGTCTAATTTCTGGATTCACAAGCTCCAGTCTCTTGAGAGATATTTTTGAGTTGACTATTTTTTTGTCAAATATTTCTACGACACTACCACCACCCTGCATGGGGAGATTTACAGAGATGCTGTAAATGGCTAATCCTGCTTTTAATGAATCCCACAGGACAGCGCTATACAGGAGAAAGGACAGGAATAACCTGCAGGAGCAACGGAGGTGTATGAGAACAAAATCGGCTGCAATACAACGCACCGAAAACACATTTTCTCTGACAGCAATGAATGACAAATGAGTGAATAAACTGCATGCAGGGTCAGGTTTGTTAATTATTGTCTGTAATGCAAGGAAGATCCATCACAATGGGCGAATGAGAAATGGGCCTTCAACATACGGAGAAGCCAGTTTCAAGTTCTCTAATACAATTCAAACCACTCAACCACTGATGTCTGATATCTCTGCCTTGAATAGCTATCTTTTACATATTGCTGTTGGTGCTTGTTGTTTATTTGTCTCGTATCTTTCTGTTCTATCTAGTCCGTGGTGTTTTGTCAAAACAGAAAGCTCATTACAATACATCAGACGTATAATTTTAACATAACAGCGAGATCGACCTGAAACAACTTCTCAAAGTTGCCTCAGCGATTTATCTTACTTTTCTCCTCTGACGCAAATGCTGTCAATATGTTCCAAAGCTCCTGAAGTATCAAGAGAAGAGGCTGTACAAATGCTTCCACTGGAGCTACTAATACTTAGTTCTGATGCTTGGCGGTTCTCTGTTCTATCAGTGAGTGCTTTTAATACTTTGTGGGAATAGAACCTGGTGTTTGAGAAAATGTAGAGGTGCCACAGGTACCGAGCACAGACAGAGAGTGAAAGAAACTGGCTTTCAAGTCTGTCTATGGTTTCCTCAGATAAAGTAGACATTCTCTGGGAAGTGGCCTTTCTGTGAAGTTACATATATATTCTCTTTGATTGTGCTCAACGTTTTAGGATTCTCATGCCTTTTCCAATTGAGCCTGGATTAAACATCACAACATTGACATTTTAAATTTTTAGTCATTTAGCAGACGCTCTTATCCAGAGCGACTTACGGGAGCAATTAGGGTTAAGTGCCTTGCTCAAGGGCACATTGACAGATTTTCCACCTAGTCGGCTTGGGGATTAGAACCAGCGACCTTTCGGTTACTGGCACAACGCTCATAACCACTAAGTTACCTGCCGCCCCAACCTACATGTTGGTTCAGTGTGTGTGGCGTAGTGGTCTACCTCCGTGTCTAGTTTCCTAAAGTGTTTTCTTAAGCAGTACATGTGTATACTAAGTGATAAGTCCCAAGTAGAGAACTAATTATGTTTCAGACTGCCATGCTCTGGAGGACTGCCAACCCGGTAGACAGCCATATTTCAACGTGACACCAATAAGGAGAGTGGGAGAGCCAGATGTGATGCTGTTCCCAGGCCTGTTAATGAGGATGGCACCAACGTGTGGGCTCCACGGTGGCACCTCTTTTTCACTTCCACGTGACATGATGTGAGAGCGGATCTTGCAGGCGGGGGTCTTCACTGAGCCCCGTTCCCCTCTCAGTAGGAGAACGCAGCCACTTCCCTCTCAGAGCAAAAGGTGCCCGGCTCCTAATCCAGCTCCTACTCTGTAAATGTGATCACACATCACCTGATATTCACCACAAGAGGCCTGCAAGCCCACGTTGTGCACCTGAATAACAGCCTGAACGTAGGCGCAACACCTAAAGGCATGTACGTGACACACAACACCAAACTGAGTTAGCTACCTACACATCTCTTTTCCAGGTAGCTAGAGTTTGTGTCTCTCCAACACGTCTTCTGCTGTTCTAGAGTTATCTCTTGTATTCTTTAATTAGGCAGCCAGCGTTCTCCACACATTCAACAGGAGGAGCCAACACTGGCATGATTCACAGTGTAAATCCTCATTTGGCTCTGTGCCGACAGACAAGATGATCTTTCCTCAAAAATAGACCAAATTCAAAATAATTAGTTACTAATTAACCAGTGTCTGACAAGACTGCCTCCGATAATAAATATTGAATTAGTGATTTAGAAATGAGGAATGTAACTATAATATAATACCAGTCAATTACATATCCTTAACAAATACTATATACAGAAAGTAATGTGACACACACACAAATTATAATATACAGCCTGTCGCTCCAACTCTCCCCAGCCATTGAAACCATTATCTCCCCAAACCCTTGAGAGCCCTGTGCATCCTTCTTCTGCCTTCTCTCCACTGCTGCCCATGGCTCTGCTGTTGCCTCTCCTCTGCACTTTCCTCTGTCCCTCCCTACCCCTGCCTCTGCCCATCCTGCTACTGTCCCTCCCTGCCTCTGCCCATGCTGCTGTGACACTGCGCTAGGTTGGGTGTCCTCTCCTCTGGATCGGGTTAATGATCCCCTGCCAGCCATGGAGGGGGATTTGGCCGCACCGTCAGGCACAGGCAGTCTTTGCCAGGCTCAGAGACAGAATAGGATATCACAGGGTGCAGTGAGCACCACAGGACAGAGGACATGCTGCATCCGCTGCCACGGGTGGAACAAAACCTGCTGTCTACTGCACTTGGAACCATCTCGCTCTGTGTCCATTCCAACAACAGCAGCAGAAAGCAGCGGCAGCAGTAAATCTAAGCAGACCAGCCTCATCTCAAACACTGATTCTGCCTCCAAGCAACTTCATCTGAGATTTCCCCAGGGCCTCCTCATGCATTGCTAATGTCTGTGTAAAGCAATTTGTTTGCTCCTCCTAGTAAGGTGGAACTATAGGGATTTAATGAAAGTGTTGGCAGTGGGCATGAGAATTGCAGATGGACCTTAATTTAATTAATGCGTGAAAATTACTGTTTCTATTTTATGGGATGTTTTTAAATTTTTTTGCAGTTTCGTATTATCTGGCAGAAGTCTTAGATTTCATGGAGGAAATGTATGACATCAAGTGGCTGACTTAGGGTTAGATTCTATCAGATCCATGCTAGCCGACATCCGCATAGCGGTTGTTTTGGCGGTGTCAGAGGTGGAACTGCATTAGAGCTGTCAAATCCACAAGCGGCTCCTGTTACCTTATCTCGGACACTGCCATTGGATGCAGCAAAACCACACCCGACTTTATATCTGACAAATCCCATGCAGCCGCGTTACAAGTTCAGACACTCGAATGCGTGATGTTATATTGTCTACACCCCCATTAGACTGATAGCCTATCCCAATCCAAATTAACATGAAAACATGCACCCTTTCTATCGCCGTTTTGAACTTCTAACGCGGTAGGGATAATAGGAAGGGAGTGATTTTTAACACACAAGAACAGCCACACACTGATTTGCCAGCTGATACCGCAGTTACACCCTCAACACCGCCAAAACAAGGTGAGTTATCACTCGATCTGATTGAATCAAGGCCTTATCATTGTAATAATTGTTCAACTCTATCATTCATTTTCCAACTCATGCTTCAGTGAGTAGTAGAAAGAATCCTCAGAATTCTATTCCACGATTTCCATTACATCCTCATGGCTTGGAGTAGAGCCACTGGCTCGGTACATTATGAGACATCTACCAAATGTAAAAAGTTCAATTTCCCATTGGTAGACATACAGAGAGCAGCCCCACAGGATAGAGATCCGGCTAAGGCTGGGCAGAGAGCCGTGGTGCTGACTAACCTGTCATAATCCTGACAGATCTCCCCCACTGCTATCAAAGCCTTCAGATACTCGTTGGGCTGGTACGGGTTGATGTAGTGTAGGGAGCAGCTGTTCCGAGGGTCTCCGTTGGAGGCCGTGAAGTCAATGGCCACCTAGAGCAATGACAGATTCATAGAAGACACTAAACATTGCAAAGTAAAACCAAACACCATAAACACTAGACCTAGGGTCTACCTGTCAATGCAGGTTGTGTTGAAGCAGGCTATTCTGTACAGTTCTCTGTCAAACTTGTGTTTCTATAGAGGAAGATTATGACATGTCAACTGACTTATTTTATTATTATTTTTATTTATTTATTTTTTGTCATTTAGCAGACGCTCTTATCCAGAGCGACTTACAGGAGCAATTAGGGTTAAGTGCCTTGCTCAAGGGCACATCGACAGATTTTTCACCTAGTCGGCTCGGGGATTAGAACCAGCGACCTTTCGGTTACTGGCACAACGCTCTTACCCACTAAGCTACCTGCCGCCCTACCTGACTTCCATTGTGTAAGTGTCTGGAGCCTGCGTCATTGAGTGACTTGACTTTGCAACCCGGGAGCAGCCTCATAAAGTCTTAAATACTGTAACATCATCGCTATCATGTCCTCAAGCATAATTGTATAACTGCTTACGCAAATGAATCTGTATAATATATGGTGAAAACATAAATATCTAAGATATGTAAATGAACATTGCTGAAGCCGTCTGTTAAATTTCCATTTTAATGTCCAGTCATTGAACAGATGTTCTCAGAGCAATTTATACGACCAACATATGTGCAGGATACATTGAGGGCATGTAAGAAGGAGTGGCAAAGGACATATATATTTCACTTCTTTGACGTCAGCAGTGCTAAAGATACGAGCACAGGGAGAACTGCAGAACTTCTCAACAAGGGAAATGATCATACAAATATTCTGCAGGTATTTTTTTTTAAATCATTAGTGCATTATCAAAGGACTTCTATAGTGTTCTATATCTGTGGTAAGTGATACCAAAGGATGTCTATGCAACAATGAAGCAGTGCTCCTAACATAGCAGTTCCCCTAAATTAATACGAATTATTGCCTCAGTTATCCTTCTAAGGAGCTATCCTCCAGTGAGAAAAGTATCCGGGTACACCGGAAAATGCCAGTCAGCAGGGTAATGTTTCATTAGTTAAAAAATGCAGAATGTAATGTTTCACACTTAGAGAATGTAGCATTTAATCAAAACACTGGCCTTGATCACAGCACGTAGCCTGGAAATGGAACACTGATTTAAATTTCACAGGCAGGTTAAAATACTAGGCCTATTGTCTATTCCAACACCTTAACGAAGGTAAGCAACCATTAATATGTACTGAATGTGTAGGCAGTCAGTGGATCGTACACCTTTGAAGATTAGCATAGCATTGTACCACGCTGCTAAGTGATGATGACATGCTAGTGCACGCATTGGCTGCTCAACTTACTGTAAAGTGGATTTGGCATCCTCCCATGATGTAGTCCAGGAAGGAATACACTCTGTGAAGCTGCAGAACAGAGAGGAAGCTTTTAAACTAAACCCCAGAGGGTGGGGGTTCGGACTTGGTGGAGTACTCAATGTTTTTAGATGGATTCCAGTTTTAACCAATGGCTGTTCCATTTACAAAAGAACATGTATTTTAAAACTGTTATTAAACCACTACTCAGTAGCAATTTCTGTTAAACAAACATTATGTAGTAAGCATGAAAATGGATAATGGTGATGATTTAATTTAGTCTGAAGGCAGCAGCTCTGTGATGTGCAGTGTGTGATCTCCATGCCCGTTAGAGATCACACACCCAGTGGTGGCGACAGGGGATTCAAACTGAGACAGCGGCAATCAAATGAGCTGGGCCCCAGTAAACTAATGAATCCAAATAAAATAATCTAAATGATAAACTGCCTAAACAGTAGGCCCAAGAGACACAAAAACAGCTATACCAATAAAAAACGTTTCATTTTTAAAAGACCTGTGAACTAAAAACATAGGGGGAAAGAATGGTGACAGCCATCCACAGATGTAGTCATTTACAGAATTGGGTAGCGGGGGTGGACAGTAAACTGAGTATGAACACATTTCTAAAATGAGCAGTACAAATTAATTACGAATTAGCACTATGTGTACATGTTGTGAGAGAGTACAACAGAATAGCACAGAGATGGGGATGATTCTCTATGTATTAGATAGTGGAGAGTTGCTGAGCAGGAGCTGAAACGGTTGGCTCTAACCTTGAGATCACTGAGGATGACCACCCCAGAGTTTTTGTAGTTCTTCTTCTTCAGTTTGTACTTTGGATTCATGCAATCCCATGTGACCTTCAATACAAGAGGTAGACAGATCATACAGAAACATAGTTATGAGTTATGAAAGAAACGGAAATATTACATTTACATAAGTATTCAGACCCTTTACTCAGTACTTTGTTGAAGCACGTTTGGCCTTGAGTCTTCTTGGGTATGACGCTACAGGCTTGGCACACCTGTATTTGGGGAGTTTCTCCCATTATTCTCTGCAGATCCTCTCAAGCTCTGTCAGGTCTCTCCAGAGATGTTCGATCGGGTTCAAGTCCGGGCTCTGGCTGGGCCACTCAAGGACATTCAGAGACTTGTCCCGAAGTCACTCCTGCGTTTTCTTGGCTGTGTGCTTAGGGTCGTTGTCCTGTTGGAAGGTGAACCTTCGCCCCAGTCTGAGGTCCTGAGCGCTCTGGAGCAGGTTTTCATCAAGGATCTCTCTGTACTTTGCTCCGTTCATCTTTCCCTCGATCCTGACTAGTCTCCCAGTCCCTGCCACTGAAAAACATCGCCACAGCATGATGCTACCACCACCATGCTTCACTGTAGGGAAGGTGCCAGGTTTCCTCCAGACGTGACGCTTGGCATTCAGGCCAAGGAGTTCAATCTTGGTTTCATCAGACCAGAGAATCTTGTTTCTCATGGTCTGAGAATCCTTTAGGTGCCTTATGGCCAACTCCAAGCGGGCTGTCATGTGCCTTTTACTGAGGAGTGGCTTCCATCTGGCCAATCTACCATAAAGGCCTGATTGGTGGAGTGCTGCAGAGATGGTTGTCCTTCTGGAAGGTTCTCCCATCTCCACAGAGAAACTATGGAGCTCTGTCAGACTGACCAAGGCCCTTCTCCCCCTATTGCTCAGTTTGGCCGGGCGGCCAGCTCTAGGAAGAGTCTTGGTGCTTCCAAACTTCTTCCATTTAAGAATGATGGAGGCCACTGTGTTCTTGGGGACCTTCAATGCTGCAGAAATTTTTTGGTACCGTTCCCCAGATCTGTGCCTCAACACAATCCTATCTCGGAGCTCTACGGACAATTCCTTCGACCTCATGGCTTGGTTTTTGCTCTGACATGCACTGTCAACTGTGGGACCTTATATAGACAGGTGTGTGCTTTTCCAAATCATGTCCAATCAATTGAATTTACCACAGGTGGACTCCAATCAAGTTGTAGAAACATCTCAAGGATGATCAATGGAAACAGGATGCACCTTTGCCAACATTTCTAAAAACCTGTTTTCGCTTTGTCATTATGGGGTATTTGGGTAGATTGATGAGAATAACATATTTAATCCATTTTAGAATAAGGCTGTAACGTAACAATGTGCAAAAAGTCAAGGGGTCTAAATACTTTCCGAATGCACTAAGTGGCACATCAGTGACACACATCAAACATTCAACAGTGACTGACAGCACTCTCTCTCCTTTCGACTGACCTTGCTTCCACCGCCAATTTTCTGCATTTCTCGGAAGGTGGCATAAAACTCTCCGATGAAGTCGTGTTTTCCCCTGGAGTCGTAATCCCAAACTAGACACTGTGACACAACCAGACAGTGACAGACAGAACCCTCTAATATTTACTGTTCATTCACCAGTAAGTTAGTTCATTCACCAGTTCGTTCATTCATTCATCAATACCACAGCAGCAATGTAAAACCATCACACTATGACTTCCTGTGTTTCTTACCTTGAGCTTCCTGTCCTCATCACAGCTACACAGAGAGATGAGAGACACTTTAAAGGGCTCCCACACTGGGTTCAGGTTGTTTTTGATCACCTGCAACAGCAAGAGCACATTAGACATGAGTAACTTTCACCACACATGGAGAAGGAGAGGTAGATACAGAGAGGAGGAATGAATGTGTCTATTACCTCAGTTCTGTGAACGAGCTGTTCCGTCCCATCATCGTTGATTCGATATATTTCCAAAAAGGGGTCTGACTTACTGAAGAGATCCTGCCAAATATACAAACCAGTCAAACATAAAACACTAATCCTGGTTGAGAAATTCATTTATCTCAAACAATCAAACAACAAACAGGTCCCTGAAATCACACGTACACAGATGCCATCATGTCAGCTTGGTCCTCCTGGTGCTACATTTGACACAGCTTGTCCCCTGCCTGCGCATGTGGTGCATTGTTCACTGCCGTGACAAATCAAATCAGGAAAAAGGCGTGAAAGAGTCATTTGACTGAGTCTCAAGTCAAGGCTGAGAGCATCTACAGCTTATTTGGGTCAATTGATTCTTCAGTATTTCTGTACATTGTGTAGTGTCTGTGTGTGAGAGAGTGTTAGAGAAAGGAAGGAAGGAAGGAAGGGAGAGAGAGTGTGTGAGAGAGAGTGAGAGGGGGGCACATTAGCCTGATACATCTCCACAGGGACAGCCAGGGAGGAAAGCAAGGGAGGTAGCTCCCTCATCTCGTTGTCACGGCAACCTTTGCCAGCGGCGTGCGTCCCTGTGGACTGACGTGCATTGCAAGTGCATTTGTCTGTCAACATTTAATCCCTGTCCAGCAATAACAGCTCTCACCACGTATATAATCAGCACCATTAATTAAGTTACCTATACCTTTGACCAGCACGGTCTACTGAGTTTAATAATGTTCTAAGTTCCATAATGTCCTCCAACAGTTTGTTCAGTACCTTGGATAGCGTTTCAGGCAGCATTTCAGTATTATATCATTGCCTGATCCATGTTGGACATACTGTGGTTGTCACAGTAACTCTTTGCAACTACAATAAATATATCATTTCTACGAATCTCACTTCTCAAGTACTTTGAAAACAAAAGGTTAAACATACAAGATGTTTAAATGCAAAACTTTGAAAAGGTACTTTGTCTGAGCCATCAACCATTGTGCTGGTAAATCAACTACAATATTAAAGTGCCTTAGCACAGCTGATCGCCATTGTGAAGCAGGCAGTATTTATAGCCTGTGTGGTATAGATCATGTGCATAGTCTATTAGAGTCATATCTCTCAGTGTAATGGGATCCTCAAAGTCATTGGAACGGACAGATTCCATACAAAGATAGTAGCCTGGCAATTAATCTGCCTGAGCATGTGGCCATCCCCCCACATCTCTCTCTTTCTCTACCTTCCACTCTCTCTCCCTCCCTCTCTGTTTCTCCCCCCTCTCTCTCTCCCACTTTCCATCTCCCCCTCTCTGACCCCCCCCCCCCCCCCCCCCCTAAAATGGTGCTTCAGCTTTCCCAATAGGAGAACCCTTTGAATAACCCTTTTTGATTCCAGGTAGAATCCTTTTGGTTCCAAGTAGAACCGTTTTGGGTTCCATGTAGAACCCTTTACACAGAGGGTTATACATGAAACCCCAAATGGTTCTACCAGGAACCAGAAAGTGCTTTTACCTGGATCACAAAAAGGGTTCTCCTATGGGGACAGCCGAATAACCTTTTTGGAACCCTTTTTCTAAGAGTGTAGAGTTAAATTAGTTTGCTGACAGGCTCGGGCATCTCAAATGTAATCATGTCAATAAGACAAGGAAAGAGAATGTTTTAAACCACACCATACCACCACTGATGAGTTTCCCTGCCTCCAATGTACACTGAAGATTCGATTAGCAATATTATTTGTGTCTAAATCACAAACAGTGCAATTAGAAATAGTT
Organism: Coregonus lavaretus; assembly: GCF_964263955.1. NCBI lineage: Eukaryota > Metazoa > Chordata > Actinopteri > Salmoniformes > Salmonidae > Coregonus > Coregonus lavaretus. The sequence goes on along the minus strand of NC_139991.1, from coordinate 6,354,249 downwards.
TTTATTTCCACATGGAATTGCTCATCATTACCCTTTTTCTATTGGGTTAGGTCCAATCAGCCAATCAAAAGGACTGTAAATTGCTAATTCTAATAAATGCATTACAAACGAGTCTGGGCTCTGCTCTGATGAATACACACTAAGCAGAACTTTACCTCCACTCCCTGTTAACTTTCTCCAACACTGCGTGGAGTCCGAGGCCAATTGCACCCTTTGCTTGGTAGCATTCTGATAGCATAGAGAGGCAGGAAGAAGATTTCTGCTATAATCATTGATGTCAGAGAGTTATTCCAGTCTTGTTGACTGAGATATGAACCTTCTGCCTTGAGCCTTGTGTGGGTGTGCCAGCTCTACTGTAGGTGCCTCAGTGCTCCAGCTCCCAAAATCTGGTGCCAAATATCTTTCGTAACCCTCCTAAATGCTCTACCGACAACAAACTCCCTCTTTCTGAGCTCACCATGCATTGTCCATAGCTTTTCTCCGTCAATACATTTATTGAAAAACTACCGCTGTCTGTGCCGTCTTTGCACAGAGAGCCCCATGTTGGATTGATTTCCTCATCTTGTGTGAGGGCGCAGGAATTTAGAGTTGAAAAGGACAGGTCGATCATGTCCTTTGGATATTGCAAGGCAGCCTTTCATAGCCAGGCTACTTGAAATGCGTAAATTCATAAATGGCAGACAAAAATGGAATGGTAGAAAACAAAAGACATATACATATACATATATACATATACATATACATATATATATATATATATATATGTGTGTGTGTGTGTGTGTGTGTGTGTGTGTGTGTGTGTGTGTGTGTGTGTGTGTGTGTGTGTGTGTGTGTGTGTGTGTGTGTATATGTGTTTTGTTTCCATATATTGCAGATAATCACTCAGAGTATGTTTTAGCCTGAGGCAGACAAAGTGAGAGGGAGGAAGACCCTGAGAGATATGCAGAGAAAAGGAGGGAGAGAAGGAAAAATACAGAGATATTAGCTGAGAGACAAGGAGAGAGATTTGCGAGAGAAAGAGAGAGAGAGAGAGAGAGAGATTTGCGAGAGAGAGAGAGAGAGAGAGAGATTTGGGAGAGAGTGAGAGAGAGAGAGAGAGAGAGAGAGAGAGAGAGAGTGGGAGGATAAGCGCAGAGGCGCTCGGGTACGGCTTGTTGCTGTTGTAGGAAGAACAGACACCTGCAGAGCTTCAGGGCCAGTGGTGCATTGTGGGATGCTTTGTGTGGAGGGGCTGTTTGCAAACAGAGAACCACGCAGTAACACCCCTTACACACACGCACGCACGAAAGCACACACACACAAACACACAAACAAACACACTGAACTAAGCAAACCTCACACTGATCTCACCCTCATATTCCTCTGGCTCTCTGTCAAGAGTCCATGACACACCATTCTCACAATGCTTGTCTCAACGGGGAACCAGCATTTACAGAAAGCCAAGTTCAATTCAGACTTAATAGAACAAATGCTGAAATGTATGTTGTATGCCTTTATGTCATATGCCTCCAGTAAATACAGTGTGAAGCATATGGATCTAAATAAATGTTGCATTTATAAGTGTAGAAAATCTATATCATCATTGTTTAAATCTTTCTTGTCTGATTAATTACTGATTATGTCAAAAAGAGATAGATACAATCTTGAAATCACATTCACAGGAGAGAGGTTCAACAGCCAGCAAACACAAATTCACCCATGATCTATATTGGCATTTCCATCAAGAGAAGGCCCATAATCCCTTACCTTATCATCCAGTTTCTTGGCACAGAAGAACAGTTCAACATATCCATTGTTGCCAGAAATTTCTTCAGCATGTACCTGAAAGAAAGAAAAAAAAATGTGTAAGTAAAATTTTTGCCCAATGACAATATGTTATTTTCCGGAGGCAGACAGCCTGTCATATGACATGTGGAGGGAGAGAAGGAAAAAGACAGAGATATTACGACCCACGTGGAGTTCCAGGTCTCCGGCAGCCTCTGGAACTGCGGCCAACAAGGCTAAGTTCATCTCGGCCTATGCTACCCTCCAGTCCCTCGACTTCTTGGCGCTGACGGAAACATGGATTACCACTGAAAGCACTGCTACTCCTACTGCTCTCTCCTCGTCTGACCATGTGTTCTCGCATACCCCGAGAGCATCTGGTCAGCGAGGTGGTGGCACAGGAATCCTCATCTCTCCCAAGTGGACATTCTCTATTTTTCCCCTGACCCATCTGTCTATCTCCTCATTTGAATTCCATGCTGTCACAGTCACTAGCCCATTCAAGCTCTCCCTTGGAGAGTTCATCAATGAGCTTGACGCCTTGATAAGTTCCTTTCCTGAGGATGGCTCACCCCTCACAGTTCTGGGTGACTTTAACCTCCCTACGTCTACCTTTGACGCATTTCTCTCTGCCTCCTTCTTTCCACTCCTCTCCTCTTTTGACCTCACCCTCTCACCGTCCCCCCCTACTCACAAGGCAGGCAATACGCTTGACCTCATCTTTACTAGATGCTGTTCTTCTACTAATCTCACTGCAACTCCCCTCCATGTCTCCGACCACTACTTTGTATCCTTTTCTCTCTCGCTCTCCTCCAACACTACTCACTCTGCCCCTACTCAGATGGTAATGCGCCGTCGCAACCTTCGCTCTCTCTCTCCCGCTACTCTCTCCTCTTCCATCCTATCAACTCTTCCCTCTGCTCAAACCTTCTCCCTCCAATCTCCTGATTCTGCCACCTCAACCCTCCTCTCCTCCCTTTCTGCATCCTTTGACTCTCTATGTCCCCTATCCTCCCGGCCGGCTCGGTCCTCCCCTCCTGCTCCGTGGCTTGACAACTCATTGTGAGCTCACAGAACAGGGCTATGGGCAGCCGAGCGGAAATGGAGGAAAACTAGACTCCCTGCGGACCTGGCATCTTTTCACTCCCTCCTCTCTACATTTTATTCCTCTGCTTCTGCTGCTAAAGCCACTATCTACCACTCTAAATTCCAAGAATCTGCCTCTAACCCTAGGAAGCTCTTTGCCACCTTCTCCTCCCTGCTGAACCCCCCCCCCCCCCCCCCGTCCCCCCCCCCGTCCCCGTCCCCGTCCTCCCTCTCTGTGGATGACTTCGTCAACCATTTTGAAAAGAAGGTTGACGACATCCGATCCTCGTTTGTTAAGTCAAATGACACTGCTGGTCCTGCTCACACTGCCCTAACCTATGCTTTGACTTCTTTCTCCCCTCTCTCTCCAGATGAAATCTTGCGACTTGTGATGGCCGGCCGCCCAACAACCTGCCCGCTTGACCCTATCCCCTCCTCTCTTCTCCAGACCATTTCCAGAGACCTTCTCCCTTACCTCACCTCGCTCATCAACTCATCCTTGACCGCTGGCTATGTCCCTTCTGTCTTCAAGAGAGCGAGAGTTGCACCCCTTCTCAAAAAACCTAAACTCGATCCCTCCGATGTCAACAACTACAGACCAGTATCCCTTCTTTCTTTTCTCTCCAAAACTCTTGAGCGTGCCGTCTTTAGCCAACTCTCTTGCTATCTCTCTCAGAATGACCTTCTTGATCCAAACCAGTCAGGTTTCAAGACTGGTCATTCAACTGAGACTGCTCTTCTCTGTGTCACGGAGGCTCTCCGCACTGCTAAAGCTAACTCTCTCTCCTCTGCTCTTGTCCTTCTAGACCTGTCTGCTGCCTTTGATACTGTGAACCATCAGATCCTCCTCTCCACCCTCTCCGAGTTGGGCATCTCCGGCACGGCTCACTCTTGGATTGCGTCCTACCTGACAGGTCGCTCCTACCAAGTGGCGTGGCGAGAATCTGTCTCCGCACCACGTGCTCTCACCACTGGTGTCCCCCAGGGCTCAGTTCTAGGCCCTCTCCTATTCTCGCTATACACCAAGTCACTTGGCTCTGTCATATCCTCACATGGCCTCTCCTATCATTGCTACGTAGACGACACACAACTAATCTTCTCCTTTCCCCCTTCTGATAACCAGGTGGCGAATCGCATCTCTGCATGTCTGGCAGACATATCAGTGCTGATGACGGATCACCACCTCAAGCTGAACCTCGGCAAGACGGAGCTGCTCTTCCTCCCGGGGAAGGACTGCCCGTTCCATGATCTCGCCATCACGGTTGACAACTCCGTTGTGTCCTCCTCCCAGAGTGCAAAAAGCCTTGGCGTGACCCTGGACAACACCCTGTCATTCTCCGCTAACATCAAGGCGGTGACCCGATCCTGTAGGTTCATGCTCTACAACATTCGGAGAGTACGACCCTGCCTTACACAGGAAGCGGCACAGGTCCTAATCCAGGCACTTGTCATCTCCCGTCTGGATTACTGCAACTCGCTGTTGGCTGGGCTCCCTGCCTGTGCCATTAAACCCCTACAACTCATCCAGAATGCCACAGCCCGTCTGGTGTTCAACCTTCCCAAGTTCTCTCACGTCACCCCGCTCCTCCGCACACTCCACTGGCTTCCAGTTGAAGCTCGCATCTGCTTCAAGACCATGGTGCTTGCCTACGGAGCAGTGAGGGGAACGGCACCTCCGTACCTTCAGGCTCTGATCAGTCCCTACACCCAAACGAGGGCATTGCGTTCATCCACCTCTGGCCTGCTGGCCCCCCTACCTCTGCGGAAGCACAGTTCCCGCTCAGCCCAGTCAAAACTGTTCGCTGCTCTGGCACCCCAATGGTGGAACAAGCTCCCTCACGACGCCAGGACGGCGGAGTCACTCACCACCTTCCGGAGACACTTGAAACCCCACCTCTTTAAGGAATACCTGGGATAGGATAAAGTAATCCTTCTACCCCCCATTACCCCACCCCCAAAAAAATTACATATTGTAAAGTGGTTATCCCACTGGCTATAAGGTGAATGCACCAATTTGTAAGTCGCTCTGGATAAGAGCGTCTGCTAAATGACGTAAATGTAAATGTAATGTGGACAGGACCTTGAAGCCAATCTAAATATGTCACATAAAATGTTGAGGAGTGTTATTACTTTTAAACTTCAACAGAAAGCTCCCTCAAGCCCAGAAACGAATGTGGTTCCATTACTGTAATACAGAGCTGGCCAAATGACTGCATGGGATCTGGGTCCAAAGTTCGTCCACAAGACCATTTGGTTGGCCCCCAAAAGGAATGTACTAATCGCAAAAAAAGTGTATTATTCTGCATATTTAAAGGAATATTACAGACAAGCTAAGTTTAGCTAAAAAAACACAAATGTTTTTTGTGTCTGAGATACAAGAGAGAATGAGATGGAGGTGATAGAGAGAGAGAGAGAGAGAGAGAGAGAGAGAGAGAGAGAGAGAGAGAGAGAGAGAGAGAGAGAGAGAGAGAGAGAGAGAGAGAGAGAGAGAGAGAGAGAGAGAGAGAGAGTTAAGTTAAACACAGATTTTCTTCCTCAAGGCTGTGGGGTGAGACAGGGATGCAGCTTGAGCCCCACCCTATTCAACATATACACTGAGTGTACAAAACATTAGGAATGCCTTCCTAATATTGAGTTGAAAGCATTCCACAGGATGCTGGCCCATGTTGACTCCAATGCTTCCCACAGTTGTGTCAAGTTGGCTGAACCATTCTTGATACACACAGGAAACTGTTGAGCATGAAAAACCCAGCAGTGTTGTAGTTCTTGACACATTCAAACCGGTGCGCCTGGCACTTACTACCATATCCCGTTCAAAGGCACTTAAATATTTTGTCTTGCCCATTTATCCTCTGAATGGCACACATACACAATTGATGTCTCAATTGTCTTAAGGCTTAAAAATCATTATTTAGCCTCTCTTCTCCCCTTCATCTACACTGATTGAAAAGGATTTAAGAAGTGACATCAATAAAGGATCATAGATTTCAGGCTGGATTCACCTGGTCAGTGGAAATGTTTTGTACACTCAGTGTACTGTATATCAATGAATTGGCAAGGGCAGTAGAACAGTCTGCAGCATTCGGACTCACCCTTCTGGACTAAAATCAAATGTCTACTGTTTGCAGATGATCTGGTGCTTCTGTCCCCAACCAAGCAAGGCCTACAGCAGCGCCTAGATCTTCTGCACAGATTCTGTGAGACCTGGGCCCTGACAGTGAATCTCAGTAAAGAGAAAAATAAGGTCCCTTAACCAGGACAACAAATACAAATTCTATCTAGACACCTTTGCCCTAGAGTACACAAATAACTATTCCTACCTCGGCCTAAACATCAACAAGACAGACTAGGTACCTTCCACAAGGTGGTGAACGATCTAACAGATAAGGCAAGAAGGGCCTTCTACGCCATCAAAAGGAACATACAACTCGACATCCCAATTAGGATCTGGCTAAAAAGACTTCAGTTATAGACAATCAGTTATAGCAGCAATTGCTCTCTATGGTTGTGAGGTCTGGGGTCCACTCATCAACCAAGAATTCACAAAACAGGACAAACACCCAATTGAGACTCTACATACAGAATTCTGCTAAACATATACTTTGTGTACAACACAAAACCCCAAACAATGCATGCAGAGCTGTTAAATTCTACAACCGCCTAAAAGGAAGCAATGCCCACACATTCCACCACAAAGCCTTCACCTACAGAGAGATGAACCTAGAGAAGAGTCCCCTCAGCCAGCTGGTTATGTTGCTCTATTCACAAACACAAACAGACCTCACAGAGCCCTAAGACAGCAACACAATTAAACCCAACCAAATTATGAGAAAACAAAAAGATAACTATTTGACACATAAGTGTCATTATACACTGGAAAGAATCAACCGAAAAACAGAGCAAATTGGAATGCCATCTGGCCCTTAACAGAGAGTACACATTGGCAGAATACCTGTCCACTGTGACTGACCCAAAATGAAGAAAATCCTTGACTATGCACAGACTCAGTGATCATAGCCTTGCTATTGGGAGAGGCCGCCATAGGCAGACCTGGCTCTCGAGAGAAGACAGGCTATGTTCCCACTACCCACAAAATGAAGTGGAAACTGAGCTGCACCTCCAGACCTTCTGCCAAACGTATGACCACATTAGAGATACATATTTCCCACAGATCACACAGACCCACAAATAATTTGAAAACAAATCAAACATTGATAAACTCCCATATCTGTTAGGCAAAATACTACAGTGTGCAATCACAGCAGCAAGATTTGTGGCCCGTTGCCATGAAAACAGGGCAACCAGTGGAGCTCAAACAACACTGTAAATACCACCAATATCTGTTTATTTATCTTCCACTACTACTCATACTACAACTATTGGCACATTGCTAAAACACTGTACATAGCTGGTAATATAACACTTGAAATGTTTTTATATTTTTGAAACCGTTTTGAGTTCAATATTTTCTGTTACATTCTAATCGTTTTTGGTTGATGTTGTTTTGTGTCTTCTCACTTTTGTTTATTGTTTATTTCACTTGCTTTGGCAATGTAAACTTGTTTCCCATGCTAATGAAGCCCCTTTGAATTGAATAGAGGGAGAGGGAGAGGGAGAGGGAGAGGGGAGAGGGGAGAGGGGAGAGGGGAGAGGGGAGAGGGGAGAGGGGAGAGGGGAGAGGAGAGAGGGAGAGGGAAACTTAGGGAGAGGGGAGAGGGGAGAGAGGAGAGAGGAGAGGGGAGAGGGGAGAGGGGAGAGGGAGAGGGAAACTTAGAGAGAGGGGAGAGGGGAGAGAGGAACTTGGGGAGAAGGGAAAGGGGAGAGGGGAACTTAGGGAGAGAGGAACTTAGGGAGAGGGGAGAGAGGAACTTAGGGAGAAGGGAGAGGGGAGAGGGGAACTTAGGGAGAGATTAACTTAGGGAGAAGGGATAGGGGAGAGGGGAGAGAGAAACTTAGGGAGAGAGGAAGTTAGGGATAAGGGAGAGGGGAGAGGGGAACTTATGGAGAGAGGAACTTAGGGAGAAGGGAGAGGGGAGAGGGGAACTTAGGGAGAGAGGAACTTAGGGAGAGGGGAGAGAGGAACTTAGGGAGAGAGGAACTTAGGGAGAAGGGATAGGGGAGAGGGGAGAGAGGAACTTAGGGAGAGAGGAAGTTAGGGAGAGGGGAGAGGGGAACTTAGGGAGAGAGGAACTTAGGGAGAAGGGAGAGGGGAGAGGGGAGAGGGGAGATGGTAGAGGGGAGAGGGAGAGGGAAACTTAGGGAGAGGGGAGAGGGAGAGGGGAACTTAGGGAGAAGGGAGAGGGGAGAGAGGAACTTGGGGAGAAGGGAGAGGGGAGAGGGGAACTTAGGGAGAGAGGACCTTAGGGAGAGGGGAGAGAGGATCTTAGGGAGAAGGGAGAGGGGAGAGGGGAACTTAGGGAGAGAGGAACTTAGGGAGAAGGGATAGGGGAGAGGGGAGAGAGGAACTGTCATGAGAATTTCTATCTCTAATTCAACCTAAGCTTGAATCATTACCAGGGGATGTAAGGCTCTGGTTTTAATCATAAATGATTCAAGTTCCACAACCAGCAAGAATGATCTGTATTTTTAATCATGAAGAGCTCTGCCGCCAAAAAACATACATACAGCTTTATACCCCTTGACACACAAAGGCACTTTGCTCCACCCACCTTTAGGAGGCTTTTTTTAACCCGTTTTCTCAGTCCCCTTCACCCTGGAATGTTTAGTCCCGCCCCCCTCTGTTAGTGGGTTGCCACTACATTATAACTCTAAAACCGTTCACACATTTATACTGTATTTGGGGTGAAATCCTTTAGTCATTATTCTTAAAATACAAATTAATCTATCAATCCACCCCTTTGACTAAATGTTTTTACATTCAGGATAAATGTATTTTACAAGCATGATTAATCTCAGAGATTACGTCAGAACTAATAAACATTTCATCCAATGGCGGTCTTTCAGGGTCAAAATCCTCGTCATCCACCAAGCCTGGAGGATCGTTTTTCACATTCCCCTGGTCAGAGTCCGGAGTCGGTCCATCTCTCATCATTGTTGAGATACTGCATTTCACCAACGCCTTACTCACCAATCCTCGGACACAGGGAACAAGACAACAACCACATAATACAAGAATACCCATACAAACACTGACCACCCCTAAGATGGTGGCTGCTATGGTTTTCCATTTACCAAACATTTCATCAAACCACCCTATCCACGATGTACTAACTTCTGAGTTCTCAGTTCATTCTTCACTTAGTGCAGTTAATTCTGCAAGAGCTCTGGTGACTGTCCCATCCAGTGTGGTGTTGTTAGGGATAAATGTGCAACAATGGCTTATCATTCTATAGACACCGGCCCTTTCTGCCTGATCTAGAGCCAACCTCTTACTAAGTCATGAGTGGGATGGCGGATAATTGCTCGGAGATCCCCTTTACTGCATCTCTAGTCTGGTTAATAAATCGTTGTTGGTTGTAATAGATATAATTTATCCAATCCACATTCTTGTTTATTGTCACCCACCAGAAAAATGTGGTGGTAAACACTCACATATTTGATTCATAGCTTTGTATTCGTCTGGAACACCCCTGGGGATGCCTATACCATCTATCCAAATTGGGCTATTTCCTTCCTGACCTATATTTCTTCTCCTCCTGATTATTCTTCCTGTCACTAGTCTTTGATGACTAATTCTTACAGGTTTAGACCAACAATACTGGGGCACAAGTACCCACCCATCCTTCTGGTAATGTCTGTCGAATGCTCCCTTTGTTACTACATGCCCACCACACATCAGTCAGAGGGATGGTAAGGTTCATCATTTTTTCCCCCCTCCCCTATCTAAATCAGTCACATTAATTATCTCCTTACAGCCATCAAAATCACCCAAGTTACGGGTGCCATTTCTATGTCTGTAACACTGGTATTCGCCAGGAGTTAAAGTGAACCTAGGTGGGTTGGCCGAGTAAGTCAACTTTGCTAGCCCAATCCCTGTTCAATTGGCCTCTTTAGTGACCTTTACTATTGTTACTACCATCTCCGTGGGGATGTCGTTATACCTTCTTATCCTCCATCTGGACGTCCAGCCCCCCCCCCCGTCCCCCCCGTCCCCCCGTCCGTCCGTCTCATCTCTCCGTCCCCAAGTATGTCTAAACACCTGAGCCCAGGAACAATCCGCCGAGGGAGCTGAACATAAATACAATGGGATTTTATAATCCCACGTTGCTTGCTTATTGATATGTACCCCACCCGTTGGCTACGTCCCTAACCTTTATTTTGAATCCTACAGTCTGCCCTTCTCTGACTCCCATTTTGTAGGCCTCCCGTCCTTGACGGTCAGTATGTCGGGTCGCTTCTCTTCTCTTTTACTTCTTAACAATGGTAAGGGCATAGCGTAATTGGTGGTGGATCTTGACATATCAAGACCATTGCCGAGACTATGATGCAGCTCAAGTTACCCCCCTTCCCAAAAACCGCCAACCCCCTCCTGTCCTCAGTCTTTCTGCTTGGTATCACCCCATACTCACACCATGAGAACACACTACAGTGATGATAAGTCGGGGTAGGAGATCTTCGTTAACAGAGGTGATCCCCAGACCCTATTGGTGCAGTTCTTCTCTCTAACTCTGCATGGGTTCAGTGGTGCTTGTATGTGTTCTTACCTTTGCAGTGGGTAACGTGGACCCAGGTTGCTCTTTCTGCTATTCTAATGGCAAAGGCAGTGACCAATACAACCTGACAGGGCCCTTCCCAACAGGCCTGCTTCCAGTCTTTCTTCTTTAGGGACTGGATGCTCACCAGTCACCTGGTTAGATAGAGTGGGTCACCTTCTCCTTTAGTTCACCTGTGGGTCACAAAACCTCTGACATACCGCTCACATCAGTATTCTCTTTCTAGACTGTATCTAAATAAAATTTGTTTAAAAAAAAAAGTATTTGGTCCTCTCCTTCGTATATTATTTAATCCTACCATTAGCCTCTTCCCCCCTCTTGACACATAGTTCTGCTCATGTGTCAATATTACCACCTACCTAAACAATCACTTAGGTAATATTGGTAATTTATCATCCAATTGCCATCCCTTATTTATTTTTGAGACTGTCCCTTGCTTCATTATTGCTCCTCCCACTTCCTTTGTCTTTTATGGCGGCTAAATTCGACTTTCACCCAGTTCAGAATCAATAGTAATCCAATCAATCAATCTCTTATCTTGTAAAAACACTCATGTTTAGTTCAAACTCTGTTCTACCCCGGCCCTCCCGGGCTTGACCTGAAGACTGATGGTTGGACATGACAGGTCCATACTTAAATATTTCAAACCTAACACAAACCCCCCTTCATGCTGTAATCAATCAAGAAGATAGCAAAGGAGAGACAGGTTTTAGCCTGAACTCTGCTCAACCCTGGTGCCGCTCCCTTTACAATGTTTGAAGGGAGACAAAAGACAGCCATGGATTGAAGTAAGAGCAAGCACTTCGACCCTAGGTCACCTAAGTCTTCTGCCTAGCAACAAAGAATAAATTATATTATTATTATTACTGTATATTCCCAATTTACTATTACTTTAATCATTGCAACCTGTTGCATGATGTTTTTAAAATATAAACCTATTGTTTAATAACTTCATACTTATAACCAATGTTTATTCAATCCATCATCCTAATAGTAAAAACGATATCCCATTGTTCACGTAACGAAACCAAATTATCGTTTTAGAATTCATCACTTATTATCATACACCACTGGTGTTACCCAACCTATACAGTAAAGTAATAACCATTTGAATTTATCAAAGCACTTCCTTTCAGTCAAGTATCTTAGACCTCTACTTGAAATCTTACAGCTCAATCTAACTCGCTGGACTGTCTCTATTTTTTCCCGCTAACCAGAGCAACAAATTATTCTCCTTTGTCCTCAACTCAATTTTTACAGCTCTATCGCCATTTCAGTTCGCTATTCAATTTCATTAACTGTTTTCTCTGATTCGGCCCTAATTAATAAAACAAATACTTGATATTGTTGATAAGCATACATTTAATGATATTCCTATCATTTAAACTATGTACTGTCTCTCACCCCTCCTTCTTCTACTACTCAGTAGTATCCGGTTACCACCCATACCAGCCGTTGAATTCACTCATACACACAGATTTCACCTTATGCCATTGAAATGCCCAACAAAACATAATAGTTCAATGGAACCCTCTATATGCTCTCTACTATTTATACATTACTTCTATAACTACATTAGTTATGGTCCGATTACCCATTAAACCTTATCACATGATCAAACATCGGCACAACCTTAAACTCATATGGGGCGGCAGGCAGCTTAGTGACCAAGAGCGCCGCGCCAGTTACCGAGAGGTCGCCGGTTCCAATCCCCGAGCCGACCAGGCGAAAAATCTGTCGATGTGCCCCTGAGCAAGGCACTCAACCCCAATCGCTCCCATAAGTCGCTCTGGACCAGAGTGTCCGCCAAATGACTGTAAATGTAAATATTCTCTACTTTCTCACCCATGACGTACGTCTACGTTTGGGTGAGAAAGTTCATATGTACAGTGGGGAAAAAATGTATTTAGTCAGCCACCAATTGTGCAAGTTCTCCCACTTAAAAAGATGAGAGAGGCCTGTAATTTTCATCATAGGTACACGTCAACTATGACAGACAAATTGAGGAAAAAAAATCCAGAAAATCACATTGTAGGATTTTTTATGAATTTATTTGCAAATTATGGTGGAAAATAAGTATTTGGTCACCTACAAACAAGCAAGATTTCTGGCTCTCACAGACCTGTAACTTTTTCTTAAGAGGCTCTTTTGTCCTCCACTCGTTACCTGTATTAATGGCACCTGTTTGAACTTGTTATCAGTATAAAAGACACCTGTCCACAACCTCAAACAGTCACACTCCAAACTCCACTATGGCCAAGACCAAAGAGCTGTCAAAGGACACCAGAAACAAAATTGTAGACCTGCACCAGGCTGGGAAGACTGAATATGCAATAGGTAAGCAGCTTGGTTTGAATAAATCAACTGTGGGAGCAATTATTAGGAAATGGAAGACATACAAGACCACTGATAATCTCCCTCGATCTGGGGCTCCACGCAAGATCTCACCCCGTGGGGTCAAAATGATCACAAGAACGGTGAGCAAAAATCCCAGAACCACACGGGGGGACCTAGTGAAGGACCTGCAGAGAGCTGGGACCAAAGTAACAAAGCCTACCATCAGTAACACACTACGCCGCCAGGGACTCAAATCTTGCAATGCCAGACGTGTCCCCCTGCTTAAGCCAGTACATGTCCAGGCCCGTCTGAAGTTTGCTAGAGTGCATTTGGATGATCCAGAAGAGGATTGGGAGAATGTCATATGGTCAGATGGTAAAAACTCAACTCGTCGTGTTTGGAGGACAAAGAATGCTGAGTTGCATCCAAAGAACACCATACCTACTGTGAAGCATGGGGGTGGAAACATCATGCTTTGGGGCTGTTTTTCTGCAAAGGGACCAGGACGACTGATCTGTGTAAAGGAAAGAATGAATGGGGCCATGTATCGTGAGATTTTGAGTGAAAACCTCCTTCCATCAGCAAGGGCATTGAAGATGAAACGTGGCTGGGTCTTTCAGCATGACAATGATCCCAAACACACCGCCCGGGCAACGAAGGAGTGGCTTCGTAAGAAGCATTTCAAGGTCCTGGAGTGGCCTAGCCAGTCTCCAGATCTCAACCCCATAGAAAATCTTTGGAGGGAGTTGAAAGTCTGTGTTGCCCAGCGACAGCCCCAAAACATCACTGCTCTAGAGGAGATCTGCATGGAGGAATGGGCCAAAATACCAGCAACAGTGTGTGAAAACCTTGTGAAGACTTACAGAAAACGTTTGACCTGTGGCATTGCCAACAAAGGGTATATAACAAAGTATTGAGAAACTTTTGTTATTGACCAAATACTTATTTTCCACCATAATTTGCAAATAAATTCATTAAAAATCCTACAATGTGATTTTCTGGATTATTTTTTCTCATTTTGTCTGTCATAGTTGACGTGTACCTATGATGACAATTACAGGCCTCTCTCATCTTTTTAAGTGGGAGAACTTGCACAATTGGTGGCTGACTAAATACTTTTTTTCCCCACTGTATATATCGTTAGAAATGTATAGGTATCTCTCAAATAATCACTTCGTGGTGTTTTTAGCCAATTCTTAATCGACACAAATCATTTCTTCAAACATTTTACCCGTGGAACCAAAAAATAGACTGTCATATCCCGGACACTGCCCTTTCCTTTATCCCTGCAGTCGCGATGGTTATGACCTGTTCTGTTACAGTATTTACACGGGGCCTTACACTCCCTGGTCAAATGTCCCTCTTTGTTACAGTTAAAGCACTTCCTCTTATCTCCTCCCCTATTCTGCCTCCCTAATTTATTACAGCTCTCTAATCTCTTCAACTCCCTGTTTTTAAATTCTGTAGCTTTTTTCAACTCTTTCTCTCTATCCAGTTCTTCTCTTAGCCTGCCTATCGATGTGCCCTTGAGCAAGGCACCCAACCCTAATTGCTCCTGTAAGTTCTTTCTGTAAAACTTCCCGCTCTTTCTTACCTTTATTAGCCTCCCCCTCTTTCAACATTCCGGCTTGGCCGTCATATGGTGGGGGAGGGGCGGGGACCAGTCCTAATTTTCTCCTACACATGACAACGTTATCATCTGGGCTTTCTTTCCAAGCCTGCTCTACTAAAACTGGATGTAACCTTTCTGCCCTCTGCTCTGGGGGAGGCACTGAAACCTCAATTTTTACTTCATTTTCTCTCTGCATAATTTCTTTTTTTTTCTGTCCTTCCTCTCTTCTTCGAGCTTCCAAAAGCCATACTCTCGCTGTCTCTAGCCCCTCCCCTCGCTGTTTTTTCAAATCCGTTCCACAGTTTAGCCTCTAATTTCTCCACATCGAGATGCCCAATAAATCCATACCTCTTCTCCCAAATGGATCCATAAAACATATTTCTTCGATCTCTTCCTAACATTCATCCCCCGTTAATTCTCGGACCTCTTTAGAATATTTATTCCCCATGGTAGCAAAATAAGAAATCCCCCCCTTTAGTAATAATTCAATCAATAATTATTTCCTTTGGGACTTATTAATAGTGCGACTTTTGAAGAATGTTATGATCTGCTTTTGTAATCAACCATTTAAATTATTCCACCCGTAATCCAGAGTTTTTAAACGGATGGGACAACCATTTTTTCTCACGCGACTTATTTTAGTCCCTTCCTTGAAACAATTATGACGTATTTCGATGGATCATTAGGTCTCACATTTATACAACCTTATACGATTTTTTGCTAACACTATCCGTAACCTAGAGGTCGTAACTGCTCCAGTTTCATGAAATAGACAGAGTTAGAGCAAATCCCCAGATGTTTATGACTCTCGACTTGTTTAATGTATCTATCTGACACGACGATAATTATCCCCCTTCCTGTTTATATTGTAAAGACTGTATCTCGTACAATCTCAACATTAACTAGATTATTTTGGTAATAGCTATTCACCTAGGGTCAATTTCGGACCCCCCTTCCTTCCTTTATAATAATTATTATTTCCTTTGAGATTTTGGTAACTATTCTCTGCCCTTCACAATAATTACTATTCTTATACAAGTTCAAATAATTACACCAAAATCCATGAATAAAAATTACTGACCTCCTCCTTGCAGTCGGGATTAAATGCTTTTTTCTCGTCAACGTCTCTATCGTTCATAAGATTAATCACCGGCCTGTTTATAACCTTAATGTCGAAGGCCAGGTCTATTCTGTACGGATGCTATCATCCGCCCGTGCACGGTTTCGTTGTCCTTAGAACGATAAAGACGTATTTTTGAGATCCAGCTCGAAGGACCACTTGTCATGAGAATTTCTATCTCTAATTCAACCTAAGCTTGAATCATTACCAGGGGTTGTAAGGCTCTGGTTTTAATCATAAATGATTCAAGGTCCACAACCAGCAAGAATGATCTGTATTTTTAATCATGGAGAGCTCTGCCGCCAAAAAACATACATACAGCTTTATACCCCTTGACAAACAAAGGCACTTTGCTCCGCCCACCTTTAGGAGGCTTTTTTTTACCCGTTTTCTCAGTCCCCTTCACCCTGGAATGTTTAGTCCCGCCCCCCTCTGTTAGTGGGTTGCCACTACATTATAACTCTAACACCGTTCACACATTTATACTGTATTTGGGGTGAAATCCTTTAGTCATTATTCTTAAAATACAAATTAATCTATCAGGAATTTAGGGAGAGAGGAAGTTAGGGAGAAGGGAGAGAGGAGAGGGGAACTTAGGGAGAGAGGAACTTAGGGAGAAGGGAGAGAGGAGAGGGGAACTTAGGGAAAGAGGAACTTAGGGAGAGGGGAGAGAGGAACTTAGGGAGAAGGGAGAGGGGAACTTAGGGAGAGAGGAATTTAGGGAGAAGGGATAGGGGAGAGGGGAGAGAGGAACATAGGGAGAGAGGAAGTTAGGGAGAGGGGAGAGGGGAGAGGGGAACTTAGGGAGAGAGGAACTTACTGAGAAGGGAGAGGGGAGAGGGGAGATGGGAGAGGGGAGAGAGGAACTTAGGGAGAAGGGAGAGGGGAGAGGGGAACTTAGGGAGAGAGGAACTTAGGGAGACGGGAGAGGGGAACTTAGGGAGAGAGGAACTTAGGGAGAGGGGAGAGGGGAGAAGGGAGAGGGGAACTTAGGGAGAAAGGAACTTAGGGAGAAGGGAGCACTCTAAAAGTAGACACTGAAAGCAGACACAGTGTCGCATAGTGTCTTCTCACTTTTGTTTATTGTTTATTTCACTTGCTTTGGCAATGTAAACTTGTTTCCCATGCCAATGAAGCCCCTTTGAATTGAATAGAGGGAGAGGGGAGAGGGGAGAGGGGAGAGGGGAGAGGGGAGAGTGGAGAGGGAGAGGGAAACTTAGGGAGAGGGAGAGGGGAACTTAGGGAGAAGGGAGAGGGGAGAGAGGAACTTAGGGAGAGGGGAGAGGGGAGAGAGGAACTTGGGGAGAAGGGAGAGGGGAGAGGGGAACTTAGGGAGAGAGGACTTAGGGAGAGGGGAGAGAGGAACTTGGGGAGAAGGGAGAAGGGAGAGGGGAACTTAGGGAGAGAGGACTTAGGGAGAGGGGAGAGAGGAACTTAGGGAGAGGGAACTTAGGGAGAGAGGAACTTAGGGAGAAGGGATAGGGGAGAAAGGAACTTAGGGAGAGAGGAAGTTAGGGAGAAGGGAGAGGGGAGAGGGGAACTTAGTGAGAGAGGAAGTTAGGGAGAAGGGAGAGGGGAGAGGGGAACTTAGGGAGAGAGGAACGTAGGGAGAGGGGAGAGAGGAACTTAGGGAGAAGGGAGAGGGGAGAGGGGAACTTAGGGAGAGAGGAACTTAGGGAGAAGGGATAGGGGAGAGGGGAGAGAGGAACTTAGGGAGAGAGGAAGTTAGGGAGAAGGGAGAGGGGAGAGGGGAGAGGGGAGAGGGGAACTTAGGGAGAGAGGAACTTAGGGAGAGGGGAGAGGGGAACTTAGGGAGAGAGGAACTTAGGGAGACGGGAGAGGGGAACTTAGGGAGAGAGGAACTTAGGGAGAGGGGAGAAGGGAGAGGGAACTTAGGGAGAAGGGAGCACTCTAAAAGTAGACACTAAAAGCAGACACAGTGTCGCATAGCTAATGGTGTGGTCAGGGCCCAAAGAGTTCCAGACACACTACAATGAGCCCATTACAACGAGTTCTGCTCACCTTCAGAACCCCTCCTGTCGAACAGTTAGAAGGTTACAAGTCATCTCAGCACATTATGACAAATTGTGTTGGCCCTTTATTGCCCCTCACCTCCTAAATAAGTGTCATTATACGCCGGTAAGCCAGTGAATCAAGTGCGGTCTATAAAAGAGGACTTTATCTGTGTTAAAATGCACGACTGCTACAATAATGATATACAGCCTAAATAAATTAAAGCTGAACAACATCTGTTGACTCAAAACAACGAAAATGAAAATGATTTATTGTATCTCATTTCATGGTGCCATTGTCCTGGTGAGTGTTGTGTAGGCATAATGTGTATTGTGTATTGGATTGTGGCCCGGCTATGAACGTTTCAGTTCGAAGACTATTGGCTATTGATGCTTGCCAGTGGGAGCCACAGTAACTGCA
Source organism: Coregonus lavaretus (assembly GCF_964263955.1). Lineage (NCBI taxonomy): Eukaryota > Metazoa > Chordata > Actinopteri > Salmoniformes > Salmonidae > Coregonus > Coregonus lavaretus. The sequence goes on along the minus strand of NC_139991.1, from coordinate 6,336,224 downwards.
TACAATGGTACCTTAATCCCTACCATTTTATCAACTTTTCTCCACATCCCATGTCCCCATGTGCATGATGGACATCTGAGAGATGTGTTACAAACACTGGGGAGCGATTTATCACACAAAACACAACAGTTGTCTGTTGTTCTGCCACCTTCCAGATTAGCCTGCAGGCACATTACAGGCAGACGCCATGCCATTGGGATCCATCTCACAGACAGACCTGACAAAGCCCAGGCCCATTATCATATCAGTAAAAGCCATTTTCAGAAACGCAATGACACAGGTTATCACTAATTCACTAGAATGCATTAAGCCCACACTGCTACAGGACTGTGCTTAAACAAACCCATTATATCCCCCATAACCGCCTCACAGCAAGCTGCCGTCACGTGATCGCATCCAATCAATGGTCATAATGACAACACTAGCCAAAGGGAAAGATCCTCAAATACCATCTTTACTTTGACCATTTCCATCACAAGCAAGTCATTCTCAGCCCTTCACTCGAAGGACAATTTATGCGTATCAATAAGGCGAAATGTCTGTTGTTGCCATTATCTGATTCACTGCTTGGGCAAAACCCCTTCTCTTTTCTCCTCTCATCTCTACAGTAGAAGAAGGCACTGAGAGATCAGAGAGACTCTGCACCTCTGACTTAACAGAGCAGTGAGGAACACTGACTCTTCCTCCCACTCCACTGAAGGTCAGATTTGCAGGCTTGTTAAACACAGTTTCTCTGTGTTTTTCCCTTTTGTATGGCAATGTAATGTTGGCCTGGCAGATGGTGTTGAGACCATCCAACAGAAATAACACACTGTGTTTTAACGTCCCCCTCTCTTTGTCATCACAGATATTGTATATGAGTCATGATTATTTGTACAGAGAAGCATCCTTACATCACAGGATTCACATCAGCTACTTTGCTTTAATTGCTTGAATTGATTTAACAAGTTATTACATTTGATTTTGCTTGCCACTGTTACTGCAACAGTGAGCCAATGGTGAGCTGGGAGTGAGATCAATAGGATGATGAATAGGTGAACCCTACCGTGATGGTGGATTTCCCAGCGTACTTTGCGTACTTTAGGAATAAAGGCTTCATCATCTTCTTCTGGGCTACAATCTGTGGACACAGGAAAACTATGAATGACTGGTGACTAGTGAAGCAGTGAGAAGTATTACAGGACAATTAGTATGAAAGCAGTTTGAGAGCAGTATGAGGAGGACTGGTGACCTCTAACCTTTACCCCCTGACCTCTACTAAGTAAGTGTTGTTGGGGAGCAGCAGCTCGGCACACTGATCATACAGTGGCTCTCTGTTCCATTCAGTTTATGTGTGGTGAGCGATTTGATTAGACATAAGAAATGATACATTGGATAACTGAGTGGAAGGGTCAGACATTCAGTACAGGACCTGGCCGAGCGTACACTCCACCCCACCCAGGAAGTCGTCATCGCGGGTGCCAATACTGTGGGTGCCATGGATGTCGTAGACCTCGAACCGCAGCTTCTGCACTTCCTCAAAGTAGTAGTCCAGGGTGAAGACCTTGGCAAAGACCGGGTGCAGGTTGCTCTTGATCACCTCTGTCCTGTCAAGCTGAAGCGACAAGAGGGGAGAAAAAGGCACTGTATTAGAATGTAGATGTGGACACGTTGTTGGATTTTACTGGAGAAACTCGGACCTCCAACTCAAGGTCTCTCTAATGAGAGCTTCCTACCAATTAAACATCAAAAGTGCAGTTTTATATGCAATGTACATCCGTATGGATGGGACATGGTGATGCATTCATGGGCACATGGGAATGCAGGAAGTATAGCCAAAGACCAGTCTGCACCTGCATCACTGCTACAGCCACTGTTGGCGTTCTTGTTTGTTTACCTGTTGATTAGACCAAAATCTACATCTTGTGAAGCTCTTGTTCAGAGAGTGACAGCAGATAGGATTTTAGTGGACTGAGGGCTTAGAGCTCAGCACACACACAGCTCATCCATTGGCATGCTTGGACGTTCATACACCTGTTTATCTAATACACCTGGTTCATGTCTGAACTCTCCACATCTCCACCTGCTTTCAGTGGAGCACAGAGGCTGTGTTTACACAGGCAGCCCAATTCTGATCTTTGACCAATCAAATCAGCTATTTTGCCAATATTTGGGCAAAATATCAGAATTTGGCTGCCTATGTAAACCCAGCCAGAGTGTACCAGCACCCAGACAAATGATGTCCCATTCAGTAGCATCCAACATCCAATTATGTCCAGTACCAGATAAATTATTCCTTATAATTTAACTCCAAACTAGGAATATTGAGGGGAGCCTACTCATCATCAAAAGCATATGTGTTCCCTAAAGATGCTATCAGTAAATTAAAGGGACCTAAAAAGCTGTGTTTGAACCATGGTTTAAGTGTTTCATGGTTTAAGTGAATCAATGGATTTCCAAATGGAGCTATTGAAAAGGCATATAAAAAAATAATTCAAGCCTAAGGCAACTGTCAATCTAAATCCGCTAAGGAAACGTAAAAAGCCATAAATCTTTCACTCTCATTTTCCTCCATTTATTTGAATTTGAGGAAAAAGTTGTGACGGTAAAACAGAAGATAAAGTCAGAAAGTCATCAAACACAGGTAGTTAAATATAAAAGGCAATTTTACATAATCTCCGTAGTTTGACCTGAAAAAGAAATACTCTAGAGATTGCCATCAATCTCAATCCAGGCCTAGCCATCAATCTCACTAACAACTTTACCAAAGCCAAATCCCACCCGTCCATAGAGCACAAATCAAGAATGAAGTTCCCTGATCAGCAGCTCTGTCAAGGCTCTCTAAAGTCAACATGGGCCCCACACATCAAACACCATGAACATACATGGCACATACAGTACACACATGCACTTCCACATTAATATTCAGATATTCATGAGTTAATCCTACTGCTTTGCCTCATGCTGTTGGTCTTGAGCTGATGAGAATGTGCGCGCACACACACACACACACACACACACACACAATGGTTGAGGAGAAGCAACAGAGTAAGTATGCACCTTTTCTCACTTTCAATCACTGTGGAATAAAGTGTCTAGTCTGCCAGTCCTAATCAAAGACACCTCAAGAGTGTTAAAGACAATGTTATTAAGTGTACTAATACAGGTGACCTGATGAATGGGGGTGTGTTGTCTTGTTATTCATTATTGACCTTCCAAAAAGTACAAAGAGTGGTTAATTTCTCAGGAGATTACAAAGAGTGGTTAATTTCTCAGGAGATAACAGCTAAGATGTTTTAATTAGACCCTTCTCTCACTGTTTCTCTCATTCTCTCTCTCATTTTCTATTGCTGTCTTTCTCTCTCTCAATCTCTTTCTGTGCTATCTGGTTGGGCAGATTTGTGAACACGGACAAGTTCGTTTCCGTGTGTAATGAAAGCTACCCAGAGCCACAGAGGAAGGGCTGTGCCTGTGTGATGAAAGCTACCAGAGCCACAGAGGAAGGGCTGTGCCTGTGTGATGAAAGCTACCAGAGCCACAGAGGAAGGGCTGTGCCTGTGTGATGAAAGCTACCAGAGCCACAGAGGAAGGGCTGTGCCTGTGTGATGAAAGCTACCAGAGCCACAGAGGAAGGGCTGTGCCTGTGTGATGAAAGCTACCAGAGCCACAGAGGAAGGGCTGTGCCTGTGTGATGAAAGCTACCAGAGCCACAGAGGAAGGGCTGTGCCTGTGTAATGAAAGCTACCCAGAGCCACAGAGGAAGGGCCGTGCCTGTGTGATGCCTACCCCTGTGATGCCCATTCATCTGGGGTGGCAGGGAGAGTCTACAGAGAGGTGACTGTCTGACGTAGGGAGGGATCTCTGAGGTCCCAGGGAGTCAGCTCCCTCTCTCCTCCCTCTCTCCCGCTTGCCAGTAGCATACCACCCTGCATCCCACTGCTGGCTTTCCTCTGAAGCTAAGCAGGGTCGGTCCTGGATGGGAGACCAGATACTGCTGGAAGTGAGGTTGGAGGGCCAGTAGGGGGCACTCTGGCCTAAGGAGCTCCCAATAGAGTACCACAGTATGAGTCATAATACCCATAAAACCTAGTGGTCAAACAAGGAAATGGTTCCAATTGTTTTTCCACCATTCATTTTCCCCTAGGGGATTTTAGAAACACTTAAAATAAGGGCTGTGTTTCGTGTAGGCTTACCCTGGCGAGACGTTTTGATAACCATGTAAAACTCTCTAGGACGAGGTGGCTTTTATCAATATATTTGCCTGTATTTACCTCCCCAAAATTAAATGCTTCTTAGCTGCTAATGTGGCTATCATAAAGAACTACAAATGCCATGATGATTTGGAGGAGACTGCCTAATTGAGGTAAATGTAAGAATCTCTGGATTAACTATCTAATGTTAGCTCAATTTAGGAATGAATAAATTGGCTAAATTTCTTTAAATTGACAATTCTGTGAACTGTTTTGTGCAAGTTTTAAATTGACACAATCCCTGTTAGCAAAGGTGTCAGCTAGAGATGACGTGCAGGAGCTTGCAGGGATTTGTAGTCTTGCATTATGTCTACTTTGATGTTAATTAGCATTTTCGAATCTGAGAGTAAATAGAGCTGAATATATTGATAAAAGTCACCTTGTCCGAGAGAGATTTACATGGTTATCAAAAAGTCACGCCAGGGTAAGCCTACACGAAACACAGCCCTTATTTTAAATGTTTCTAAAATTCCCTATGGGGAAAAATGAATGGTGGAAAAATGATTGGAACCATTTCCCTGTTTGACCGCTAGGTTTTATGGGTATTATGACACCTCTACTGTGGGGCTCTATGCCCCAGGGCAGTGAAGGGGACATTTCCCTGCGTAGGGTCTTTCAGATGGGATTTTAAACGGGTGTCCTGACTCTCTGTGGCCATTAAAAATCCCATGGCACTTATCGTAAGTGTAGGGGTGTAATGCCACGTTCAAAACAACTGGGAACTCAGAACTCTCCGACTTCAGTGTGTTCAAAACAACTGGGAACTCTGAAAAAAACTAGCTCCAACTGGGAAAAATCTTTTTGAACGGTCATCCAACTCAGAATTCCAAGTCGGAGACTCTGGCATCTTTCTAGAGCTACGACCTTCTGACCTGAAGATAACTGACGTCAGGATTTGACCTCGTTTTCTTCCCCCACGAGTTCCCAGTTGTCTTGAAAGCACCATTAACCCCAATGTCGTGGCTAAATTCCCAACCTGGCTCCATTCCATAACGGCCACCTAATCATCCCCATCATTCCTAATTGGCATATATCACTCCTCACCTCTCCACCTGATACAGTGGCTTGCGAAAGTATTCAACCCCCTTGGCATTTTAACTATTTTGTTGCCTTACAACCTGGAATTAAAATGATTTTTTTGGGGGTTTATATAATTTGATTTACACAACATGCCTACCACTTTGAAGATGCAAAATTTAAAAAAATTGTGAAGCAAACAAGAAATAAGACAAAAAAACTGCTGCAAGTCTCTTGATGTATGTCTCTATAAGCTTGTCACATATAGCCACTGGGATTTTTGCCAATTCTTCAAGGCAAAACTGCTCCAGCTCCTTCAAGTTGGATGGGTTCCGCTGGTGTACAGCAATCTTTAAGTCATACCACAGATTCTCAATTGGATTGAGCTGGGCTTTGACTAGGCCATTCCAAGACATTTAAATGTTTCCCCTTATACCACTCGAGTGTTGCTTTAGCAGTATGCTTAGGGTCATTGTCCTGCTGGAAGGTGAACCTCCATCCCAGTCTCAAATCTCTGGAAGACTGAAACAGGTTTCCCTCAAGAATTTCCCTGTATTTAGCGCCATGCATCATTCCTTCAATTCTGACCAGTTTCCCAGTCCCTGCCGATGAAAAACATCCACCCAGCATGATGCTGCCACCACCATGCTTCACTGTGGGGATGGTGTTCTCGGGATGATGAGAGGTGTTGGGTTTGTGCCAGACATAGCGTTTTCCTTGATGGCCAAAAAGCTAAATTTTAGTCTCATCTGACCAGAGTACCCTCTTCCATATGTTATGGGATTCTCCCAAATGCCTTTTTGCTTATTTTTTTTCTTTAAGTAATGGCTTTTTTCTGGCCGCTCTTCCATAAAGCCCAGCTCTGTGGAGTGTACGGCTTAAAGTGGTCCTATGGACAGATACTCCAATCTCCACTGTGGAGCTTTGCAGCTCCTTCAGGGTTATCTTTGGTGTCTTTGTTGCCGCTCTGATTAATCCCCTCCTTGCCTGGTCCGTTAGTTTTGGTGGGCGGCCCTCTCTTGGCAGGTTTGTTGTGGTGCCATATTCTTTCAATGTTTTTGTAATGGATTTAATGGTGCTCCATGGGATGTTCAAAGTTTCAGATATTTTTTTAGAACCCAACCTAACCCTGTACTTTTCCACAACTTTGTCCCTGACCTGTTTGGAGAGATCCTTGGTCTTCATGTGGCCGCTTGTTTGGTGGTGCCCCTTGCTTGGTGGTGTTGCAGACACTGGGGCCTTTCAGAACAGGTGTATATATACTGAGATCATGTGACAGATCATGTGACACTTAGATTGCACACAGGTGGACTTTATTTAACTAATTATGTGACTTCTGAAGGTAATTGGTTGCACCAGATCTTTTTTAGGGTCTTCATAGCAAAGGGGGTGAATACATATGCACGCACCACTTTTCCGTTATTTATTTTTTAGAACTTTTTGAAACAAGTAATTTTTTTCATTCCACTTCACCAATTTTGACTATTTTGTGTATGTCCATTACATGAAATCCAAATAAAAATCAATTTCAATTACAGGTTGTAATGCAACAAAGGAGGAAAAATGCCAAGGGGGATGAATACTTTTGCAAGGCACTGTATATGATGTGAGGTGAGCGTTCTGGCACAAAATGGTCGCTGTGCATTATCCAGGTGGGTGCTGCACATTGGTGGTGGATGAGGTGAGTTTCCCCATACAATGTAAAGTGCTTTGAGTACCTCAGTTGGTATAAAATAGCTATATAAATCCAATCAATTATTATTATTCTCCTTCCAGTCCTTTCAAACAGGGCTTTGCATCTGTGGCTCTGGTAGTGAACTCATTGATACCCAACAGAGAACAGAGGAATCTCATTTGGTAATTTTCATACAGCGAAGGTTGTATCAGTGACAAACACTAGAATGGAAAACCGCTACAGGTGGAGGGGGATTCAGAGATGAAAAATGTGAGTCGATTCCTTGATACCTAACTTTTATAAAATAAGTATAATCACATCGTCAACTAAAAAAGTTATGAGGGTTTGTCCTTGTGTCCATCGAAGCACTGCTGCAACGCGTTATATTTTACAGTGAAGGCTGCAGAAGCAAACTCCTTTGCAGTGGCGACCCGTCATTTAGTGCATGTGGAGCAGAGCCCCACATTTTTAGCAAAAAAATATAATTATAATAATACATTTTTTGGGGGGGGTTGCCTGTTTTAAATGGTATTTTGCAAACAATGTAAAAAATATATATAAAAATAAATCTTTGAGTTAAAGCCTCCATACAAACATGGTCTCTTTTTTGCTTTATTGAGTAAGGCAGCTCCAAAATGCATGTGTTTCAGCCTAGCTCAGTGTATTCTGTGGTGGTGGGGCAGCCAGTGGAAAATACGGAGTGTAGGAGTTGGTAATGTTCTCTAGTTGCGCCATGATTGGCTCAGTGTTCTGTCACTCATGGGGGCACTACGTCACTGCCAAATCTAAGGGTAGAGCTTGAAACTTCAAGCCCCTTGGGTGCTGCCATAGAGTTACATTAGAAGTGCCCATCCAAGAAGGCTCAAGGTCAATGGCCACAGATAAAATGACGTCAAATCACATTATAGCTACAGTAGCTTTGATTGGACTGATCATGTCAACATCATACAATGAGACAGGGTGCAGGCCAGGCAGCAGGCTTTTAACCAGCCTGCCAGCTTAGTGGAGTCTGCCACTAGCACGGTCAGTGTAGTCAGCTCAGCTATCCCCATTGAGACCGTGTCTGTGCCTCGATCTAGGTTGAGCAAAACTAAACATGCCGGTGTTTGCCTTAGCAAACTCACTGGAATAAAGACGTCCTCCATTCCTGTCATTATTGAGAGAGATTGTGATATCTCACATCTCAAAATAGGGCTACTTAATGTTAGATCCCTCACTTCCAAGGCAGTTATGGTCAATTAACTAATCACTGATCATAATCTTGATGTGATTGGCCTGACTGAAACATGGCTTAAGCCTGATAAATTTAAATGAGGCCTCTCCTGGTTACACTAGTGACCATATCCCCAGCGCATCCCGGAAAGGCGGAGATGTTGCTAACATTTACAATAGCAAATGTCAATTTACCCCCCCCCAAAAAATGACTGCGTTTTCGTATTTTGAGCTTCTATTCATGAAATCTATGCAGCCTACTCAATCACTTTTTATAGGTACTGTTTACAGGCCTCCTGGGCCGTATACAGAGTTCCTCACCGAGTTCCCTGAATTCCTATCGGACCTTGAAGTCATGGCAGATAATATTCAAATTTTTGGTGACTTTAATATTCACATGGAAAAGTCCACAGACCCACTCCAAAAGGCTTTCGGAGCCATCATCGACTCAGTGGGTTTTGTCCAACATGTCTCCGCACCTACTCATTGCCACAGTCATACCCTGGATCTAGTTTTGTCCCGTGGAATACATTTTGTGGATCTAAATGTTTTTCCTCATAACCCTGGACTATCGGACCACCATCTTATTACGTTTGCAATCACAACAAATCATCTGCTCAGACCCCAACCAAGGACCATCAAAAGCCATGCTATAAATTCTCGGACAACCCAAAGATTCCTAGAGGCCCTTCCAGACTCCCTCCACTTACTCAAGGACGCTGAAGTACAACAATCAGTTAACGACCTAACTGAGGATCTAAATTGAACCTTGCGTAATACCCTAGATGCAGTCACACCTCTAAAAACAAAAAACATTTGTCACAAGAAACTAGCTCCCTGGTATACAGAAAATACCCGAGCCCTGAAGCAAGCCTCAAGAAAATTGGAATGGAAATGGCACTCCACCAAACTGGAAGTCTTCCTACTAGCTTGGAAAGAAAGTACAGAGCAATATCGAAGAGCCCTCACTGCTGCTCGATCATCTTATTTTTCCAACCTAATTGAGGAGATTAAGAACAATCCAACATTTCTATTTGATACTGTCGCAAAGCTAACTAAAAAGCAGCGTTCCCCAAGAGAGGATGCCTTTCACTTCAGCAGTGATGAATTCATGAACTTCTTCGATGAAAAGATCATGATCATTAGAATGCAAATTACGGACTCCTCTTTGAATCTGCGTATTTCTCCGAAGCTCAGCTGTCCTGAGTCTGCACAAAACTGCCAGGACCTAGGATCAACGGAGACACTCAAGTTTTTTAATCCTATATGTCTTGACACATTCATGAAAATAGTCATGGCCTCTAAACCTTCAAGCAGCATACTGGACCCTATTCCAACAAAACTACTGAAAGAGCTACTTCCTGTGCTTAGCCCTCCTATGTTGAACATAATAAATGGCTCCCTATCCACTGGATGTATACCAAACTCACTAAAAGTGGCAGTAATAAAGCCCCTCTTTGAAAAAGCCAAACCTTGACCCAGAAAATGTAAAAAACTATCGGCCTATATCGAATCTCCCATTCCTCACAAACATTTTAGAAAAAGCTGTTGTGCAGCAATTCACTGCCTTCCTGAAGACAAAAATGATGATGGGGTTTTAGACACCATCATAGCACTGGGACCGCACTCGTGAAGGTGGTAAATTACCTTTAAATGGCGTCAGACCAAGGCTCTGCATCTGTCCTCATGCTCCTAGACCTTAGTCCTGCTTTTGACACCATCGATCACCACATTCTTTTGGAGAGATTGGAAACCTTAATTGGTCTACACAGACAAGTTCTTGCCTGGTTTAGATCTTATCTGTTGGAAAGATATCAGTTTGTCTCTGTGGATGGTTTGTCCTCTGACAAATCAATTTTACGTTTTGGTGTTCCTCAAGGTTCCGTTTTAGGACCACTATTGTTTTCTATGATGAGGTGATGTTGAAGGAGTCAGGCGCAGGAGGGTAAATCTTGGGTGGCGTGCCCGAGCATTGAGATAGGACAGCTCCTATCCCTACCTCGGACGCATCAACCTCCACTACAAACAGTAGTGATGGATCCGGATGGACCAGTACCGGGGCTGAGGTGAACAGAACCCTCAGGTTACTGAAGGCCCTGTCAGCCTCAGCAGACCAGCGGAGCCGGGACGGCCCACCCTTCAACAGAGATGTGATGGGAGCTGCGACCTTGCCAAAGCCCCGGATAAACCTCCGATAGTAGTAACCGTGGTTGGAGTCGGCCAATTACGCACGGCTGAAATGCGATCTCCCTCCATCTTCACACCTGAGGTGGTAATGCGGTATGCCTTGGCATAAAAGTCATGTTCCAACAATCGGGTAAGCACTTTGCGAACCAGGGACACATGCTCAGCGCGCGTAGCGGAATACACCAGAATGTCATTGTTGTAGACCACTACACCGCGACCAAGCATGTCCCGAAACACCTCGTTCACAGGACTGGAAGACAGATGGAGCATTCATCAAACCGTAAGGCATCACCAGGTATCCGTGGTGTGCTGAATGCTGTCTTGCACTCGTCCCCCTCTCGGACACGCACCAGGTTGTACGCACTCAGGAGATCTAGTTTTGTGAAGAAGCGTGCCCCATGCATTGATTCGATCACAGATGGAATGAGGGGTAGAGGATAACTATAATGTATTATCCCCTTGTTCAGTGCTCTGTAATCAATGCAAGGGCGCAGACCTCCCTCTTTCTTCTTCACAAAAAAGAAACTTGAGGAGGCGGGCGAAGTGGAGGGACGTATGAACCCCTGGCGCAGGGACTCGGAGACGTATGTCTCCATCGCCTCTGTTTCAGCCTGCGACGGGATACACGACTTCTGGGAGGCACAGCGTCTACCTGGAGATTTATCGCGCAATCCCTCGCCCGATGAGGTGGTAATTTGGCCGCCTGCTTTTTGGAAAATGCGTGCGCCAAATCGAGGTATTCGGGGGGAATGCGCACGGTGGAGGTAGTGTATGGACTTTCCACCGTGGTTGCACCTACAGAAACACCTAGACACCTACCGTGACACTCTCGTGACCACCCCGTGAGAACCCTCTGCGGCCATGAAAAGGTGGGGTTGTGTAGTGCTAACCAGGGAAGACCTAACACAACAGGGAAATCAGGAGACTTAATAATAAAAAAGGTGACTTGCTCTCTATGGGTCTCGTGCGTAACTATAGTGACTGGTGCTGTAACTTCCCTAACGAACCCAGACCCTAATGGTTGACTGTCAAGTGCTCTGATGGGGAGTGGAATGGATAGGGGAACCAATGTAATGCCTAGACTATGTGCTAATGACCTGTCCATGAAGTTCCCAGCTGCGCCTGAATCGACCAGCGCCTTACACACGCCACCAGACCCAAAAGAACGCCGGCAACAGCGTGCAGGAAATTGTCCTCTCGTGCCACCAGAGTGACACTGGCGCTGTCATCCTCCGCTCTCCCGGATTGCCGCTCCACCCAGCTCCATCATCTCGGGATGGCCATGTCCACCAGTTGATTGAAGGACAACGTGGTGTCCCGGCAGGCTAGCTCCTGTCAGACGTCCTCTCGTAGATGGCACCGGAAGTGGTCGATGAGGGCCCGCTCGTTCCACCCAGACCCAGTCGCTAGAGTATGAAACTCCAGGGCGAAGTCCTGCGCGGTCCTCGTCCCCTGCCTCAGGTGGACCAGCCGCTCACCCGCCTCTCTACTTTTGGGTGGGTGATCAAAGACGGCCCGAAAGAGGCGAGCGAACTCCCCGTAGTTGTCCAACGCGGCTCCCCCTTCACTCCAGACCGCGTTGGCCCATTCCAGGGCTTTCCCCGAGAGACAGGAGACGAGGGCGGACACCTTCTCCTGCTCCAATGGAGCCGGGCTGATGCTCGAGAGGTATAACTCCAGTTGTAGGAGGAATCCCTGGCAGAGGGCAGCTGTCCCGTCGAAATCCCGTGGTCGGGATATATGAATCCCTCTGGGTGCTGGGGTGTCGGTGGCTGGATCCGGTCGCTCAGCTGGTACTGAAAGATCGGATCCTCTCCTCTCCAGGCATTGGACGACCTGGAGAACCCGATCCAATGCTTCTCCCAAGCTGGCTAGCATCGTCGAATGCTCCCGGACCCGTACCACGACTCCAGGCATGTGCTCCTCTCCTGCTGACTCCATGTCTTAGGTGTGTGATTCTGTGATGAGGTGATGGTGAAGGAGTCAGGCGCAGGAGGGTAAATCACAGAATAACAGGCTTTATTCCGCAACCACAGAGTTACACAGTAACGCGTCAAAACACTCCAGTGCACAAAACAGGCGCACTGGAAAATACAAGGCACACAGGAAAATATCCCGGCAATACAAAATACAAGGAGCTCCACCGACCTTCACTACTCTCCACAATAAACAATCACACACAAAGACAAGGGGGCAGAGGGAACACTTATACAGGTACTGATAAGGGAATATGAACCAGGTGTGTGTAATAAACAAGACAATACAAATGGAATGATGAGATGAGGAGCGGCAGTGGCTAGAAGGCCGGTGACGACGAACGCCGAAGCCTTCCCGAACAAGGAGAGGTGGCAGCTTCGGAAGAAGTCGTGACATTTTCAGTATATATTTTACCTCTTGGTGATGTCATTTGTAAACACAATGTTAACTTTCATTGCTATGCGGACGACACACAGCTCTACATTTAGAAGCCCCAAAATTGCCTACCCTGGAAGCATGTGTTTCAGACATAAGGAAGTGGATGGCGGCAAATGTTTTACTTTTAAACTCGGACAAAACAGAGATGCTAGTTCTAGGTCCCAAGAAACAAAGAGATCTTCTGTTGGATCTGACAATTATGGTTCTTGATGGTTGTACAGTCGTCAAAAAAAAACTGTGAAGGACCTCAGCGTTACTCTGGACCCTGATCGCTCTTTTGACGAACATATCAAGAATATTTCAAGGACAGCTTTTTTCCATCTTCGTAACATTGCAAAAATCTGAAACTTTTTGTCCAAAAATGATGCAGAAAAGCTAATCAATGCTTTTGTCACTTCTAGATTAGACTACTGCAATGCTCTACTCTCCGGCTACCCGGATAAAGCACTAAATAATATTCAGTTAGTGCTAAGCACGGCTGCTAGAATCTTGACTAGAAACAAAAAATTTGATCATATTACTCCATTGCTAGCCTCTGGCTTCCTGTTAAGGCTAGGGCTGATTTCAAGGTTTTACTGCTAACCTACAAAGCATTACATGGACTTACTCCTACCTATCTCTCCGATTTGGTCCTGCCGTACATACCTACACGTACGCTACGGTCACAAGACGCAGGCCTCCTTATTGTCTCTAGAATTTCTAAGCAAACAGCTGGATGCAGGGCTTTCTCCTATAGAGCTCAATTTTTATGGAATGGTCTGCCTATCCATGTGAGAGACGCAGACTCGGTCTCGACCTTTAAATCTTTACTGAAGACTCATCTCTTCAGTAGGTCCTATGATTGAGTGTAGTCTGGCCCAGGGGTGAGAAGGTGAACAGAAAGGCACTGGTGCGACAAACCGCCCTTGCTGTCTCTGCCTGGCCGGTTCCTGTCTCTCCATTGGGATTCTCTGCCTCTGACCCTATTACGGGGGCTGAGTCACTGGCTTAAGGGTGCTTTCCATGGGGTGCCCCCTAGGGTGCCCCCTTAATTTATCCTATGGTTCTGACTTGGTGTACAGGGAGAACACTGTAAGAACGGCCCATGTTCTGAATTCTGTCGCTGTACATTTCAAAAGTGCTAAACAAATAGTTATATTGACTACGTCCGTCCTAGCTCGCTCATTAATGTCTTAATTGAAATTACGGATTGCCTCTTATCTGCTTCTCATTCCCTTATGCCATAGTTTGTACATCTCAATTGTAAGTAGAAACCACATTTGTTTAAGCAAGTCATTCATATCAGCTATGTTTTTTTTAAAAGGCTGAATGAACCGTTTCACTGCCAGACAAGGCTCCGCTGATAGCCAGGTGTAGCAGTGGTAAGGTGTTGGGACTGCTGTTGGGACTCTGCTGTTGGGACAGCTTTATGTAGGCCCTAACAGTTTGTGGGTACCGTTTGTCACCGTTATAGTGCAATTAATGTATTGTTTAGTGTTGTGTAGTGGCTTTGCTGGCATGCATCCCCAAAAATGTTTTACGTTTGCCCCACCAAGATTTACATGCTAAAATCACCACTGCTCCTTTGTTGGTGACTCTTTCGTCTGCACACCCACCACGTGTGCGAAGTTGGCTGGAGAACAACGGCTGGCTACATTTGTTCATATGGGCAGAATATTGTATTAAATAAATAAATAAAAATGCACTGCATTCGTTCGGCAGGAGAGAGAGAAGCGAGATGTGTGTGGATTTAGCTACTCGCTCTCACTCAGCCTTTGGCATGATGAGCAAATGATTTGCATGACAATGTTGCTTCCCTGTTCAGATGGATTTGAGAGCAAAGGAGTGGGCCACCAAAGACTCAAATACAGAGCAGTACAACACATCATATCACAAGGGAGTGTTCATTCAAGGGCCTCTTCCCCAGCCCAACTATCTTGACACAGCTCTCTGTTTTGCTGAATTCTATCTTTAGTAAAACCATGAAGTGGCTTCTACATCGACAAACATGCTCCAACCACTGTGTATCAACAGCACTGGTATGGTTAAGATCAGTGGCATGTATTAATGGATGCCAAGGGAAGCCAGGCTTTCCCAAATAATTTACCAAGAGAAAAACATAAAATAATTTATCTTTAGTCTCTCTGTGTTTTCATAATTGTCCTTCAATTTGCAAGAGGCTTAATGTATCTCACCAGAGAACGCATCCGAGTGAGAGAAACAGCGCCCCTCTGTCTCTGTATATGTAGGCCATCTATCTGATGCAGTCTGGTCATAAAGAGTACGATATTGCTGCCGCCCATAGCATTGAAGACAAGGGAAGCCAGCGAGCATCTGGCCTCCCTTGATAACATTTTAAAAATAAAATAATAGCCAATCAGCATTGAGCTCAACTATGAATGGTCCTGGCACACCAAAAAAAAAGGGTAAAGGGAAGCCAGTTTGGATTTGGCTTCAGTCCTTTCACAGAAACAACTTGAATTGTTGCATCTCATTGTGTTGTTGTCCTCTGGTGGCTAGCTGGCTAGATAAAATTGGCCCTTTCCTAAATTAGCCATGGATGGAGATAGGGATTTGGAGTTGTGGTTTTACTTAGTTCTCCGTACTGGCCAATGATTATAAAGGCGATTCTGATCCAATCATAAAATACATTGTGCCCCTGGACTGAGAGAATGGAAGTTCAATATGTAGCTAGATGTAGAAGGCTAATGTTAACTAGCTAACTGCCCATGAAAGGAAGTTAGGCTAGCGAGCAAGCATTTTAGCCAGGTAGCCTAGGACAACAAAAAACTAAAGAGTGTACTGTATGACAGTCATAGACGTTTCGGCAACATGAAAGAGAGGAGGGTGGCAGTGGCGTTTCTCTACAAGTAGGGTGAGTCAACATGTTTTTTTATACTTGCACCAACACACACACACACAAATAAATCAGAACCATGGACAGCCACATCATATTTAGCTTACATTGATTGGACTAAATAGTTTTTGGTATCTTTTAGTTGTCACTGTATTAGACTATGCATAGGTGATTTGATGATGTTGAAATGTTGATGTTGAAATGGTGCTGGAATAGTGGCGGCAGCTGTTTTCTTTGCGACTTGCAGTAACTCTCTGTGGTTCTAAATTGTAGTTGTTTAGTAATCTGAAAATGTCAGAAACATTAACTTTCTTGACCAATGTTTGTTACATGCAATGTGCTTTGTGGACTTCACCGGGCAGCGGTTGCGCTCCGGTTTTTTTAGGAAACAAAGGTGTGGTTGAATTTGTCCTTCTTAGGGAAATATCACGGGTTATAGCACAAACAACACAATTATTACAACACATAGGTTGGCTTGGCTTCCACAGTGATTTTACCCACGCACCGCTTCTGGTTAAGATACACTACATGTCCAATTCAATTGTCCCAAATGTATGTGGACACCTGCTTGTCGAACATCTCATTCCAAAATCATGGGCATTAATATGGAGTTGGTACCTCCTTTGCTGCCATAACAGCCTCCACTCTTCTGGGAAGGCTTTCCACTAGATGTTGGAACATTGCTGCGGGGACTTGCCTCCATTCAGCCACAACAGCATTAGTGAGGTCGGGCACTGATGTTGGGCGATCAGGCCTGGCTCGCAGTCGGCATTCCAATTCATCCCAAAGGTGTTCGATGGGGTTGAGGTCAGGGCTCTGTGCAGGCTAGTCAAGTTCTTCCACACCGATCTCGACAAACCATTTCTGTATGGACCTTGCTTTGTGCACGGGGGCATTGTCATGCTGAAACAGGAAAGGGCCTTCCCCAAACTGTTGCCACAAAGTTGGAAGCACAGAATCGTTTATAATGTCATATGTATGCTGTAGCGTTAAGATTTCCCTTCACTGGAACTAAGGAGCCTGAACCATGAAAAACAGCTGAGCAGTTGTTGTGCCTAGACGTTTCCACTTCACAATACCAGCACTTACCGGGGCAACTGTAGCAGTGCAGAAATTTGACGAACTGACTTGTTGGAAAGGTGGCATCCTATGACGGTGTCACATTTAATGTCACTGAGCTCTTCAGTAAGGCCATTGTCCTGCCAATGTTTGTCTATGGAGATTGCATGGTTGTGTGCACGATTTTATACACCTGTCAGTAACGGGTGTGGCTGAAATAGCCAAATTCACTGATTTGAAGGGGTGTCCACATACTTTTATATATATAGTGTAGCAGTGAGTTTAATGCTGCCAGGAAGATGCAGGCCAAAAAAGAATCTAATTAATTAAACGCACTGCATGGACTACATTGATGAACTACCACTTATATCAGTGACAATAAAACACAATATTGTCTTGTTCCTCTTCCTCAATTCCGCGAATTAAGCGTCTTCCCAATCTCCTAGATCTGATGGACAGATACCACAAAGTACTGTGTGTGTGTGTGTGTGTGTGTGTGTGTGTTTGTGTGTGTGTGTGTGTGTGTGTGTGTGTGTGTGTGTGTGTGTGTGTGTGTGTGTGTGTGTGTGTGTGTGTGTGTGTGTGTGTGTGTGTGTAAGTGTGCGCGTATGTGTGTGCATATTTGTATGTCTGTGACGCGCAGCTAATGAATGTCTATCACACAGGGGATTAAGCTCATTTGAATGCAGTTACTGTAACAGTGTATAACACAAATAACTAAAGGCAGCCCTCAAAGAACAGAGAGCCAAAGCTGTTGTGAGAGTTATATATATTTTATAGGTCAAAAGGTAAAACAGACCATTGCAAACAGTAGATAGCAGGGATGCAGTCTTTCCCCCCACCCCCCCCCCCCCTCTCCCTCCCTCTCGCGCTCTCTCTCTCTCTTTCTCTCGCTCTCTTTCTCTCTCTCTCTCTCTCTCTCTCTCTCTCTCTCTCTCCTCCCCTATTTCTCAATTATTATTCTTGCACACTGACATTCAGTTTTGACTGGGCTTGACAGACTCACATTTCAGAATTCTTGTTTAGTGGCATTTATTCTGCTGTAACAAATTGCATTCTCCACTGACACGGATGATATGGTTATTCTGAGCATTAGGTTGTATCAATTATATCACCTCCTAATGCTCTAGCTGCAAATAGGGGAGTTATGTAAACTACTCAAATGCTCAACTTGCAGAGAACCCAGGTTAATTTCCTCATGCATTGTTGTTTTATCGAATTACCAAAGCGACAAATTGATTAGTGTATGCTCAACACTATCAGCCAAGCTTCATTATTGTCAAATCCTCGGAACACATTTCTCACCTTACCTCATTCATAACCATTAACTGGGCCTCAATAAATGCTTCCCATCGCAACAGACTGCAATTTGGCATTGTCAATGTTAATCATTATCTGGCAATGCCTGGAGGAGAGGAGAATACATTGGGGCATAATTGCAACATACACTGAGTGTACAAAACATTTAGTAACACCTTTCTAATATTGAGATGCCCCCCCCCCCCCCTTTTGCCCTCAGAACAGCCTCAATTCGTCGGGGCATGGACTCTACATGGTGTCGAAAGTATTCCACAGGGCTGTTGGCCCATGTTGACACCAATGCTTCCCAAAGTTGTGTTAAGTTGGCTGGATGTCCTTTGGGTGGTGGACCATTCTTGATACACACATGACACTGTTGAGCGTAAAAAACCCAGCAGCATTGCAGTTCCATACCCCGTTCAATGGCACTTCAATCTTTTGTCTTGCCCATTCACCCTCTGAATGGCACACATAAACAATCCATGTCTCAATTGTCTCAAGGCTTCTTTAACCTGTCTCCTCCCCTTCATTTACACAGATTGAAGCGGATTTAACAAGTGACATCAATAAGGGATCATAGACTGACCAGGTGAAAGCTATGTCATGAAAAGACCAGGTGTTCCTAATGTTTTGTACACTCAGTGTATACGCTCACGACAACCATCGCTGCATATCATTACACACACCCTCATGGTCTTCCACTTTGTTAACATATTGTCTGGCTTAATTAACAAGGGAATGGGAAGTGTAGGCTACTGTGCTTACTACCACGGATTCATATCAACATGTATCAGCAATGCCAGGCTGGAATACCATCTCAAATCATCCCATCTCATATGGGAATGCAATGGGCTGAAGGAACACAGATGGATTTCTTTGGCAACCACCAATTAGTCAAACTGCCTTATAGATATACAGAATATCAGTCATATAGTGGACTACTGCATCATGGGAAATATGCTATTCATAGCTCACACACCCCCAGCTCATATTACAAATAGTGTACCAGTGTAATTCCGAGAGAGAGAGGTGAAAAGGAAAATAAGGTAATACGATTTCCTGTCCTCCTCCTATGAACAATGTTCTCAGTGATCTGTTGAGAATTTCAATTCAGTTTCAGGTAGCTACTCTATAAATCAGAATCCGTTTCAAAAGAAAAGAAGACAGCAGCAATGCCACCAAGCCAGCACCAGATATGCCACTTCTCCCTGGCTCTACTTTGTTCTCTGTGATCTGGGGCACCGCCCAGCTGTTAGGATAATGGGAGCAGGATTAAGATTTCATCCTTCAGTCTGACATGTTCACACAAACAGCTCACTCCTTAAAACTCACTCCTGTCTTCAAGCCACCACTGCTGTTCCAGGTAATACTTTGATTATAATTTTTTTTCAAATGTGGCTCAGCTTTGATATGGAGAAATAGAGGGCGGGGCGAGAGGGCTGCCCCACCCACTGTGCCGTCCATATCCTGCTGGGTGACAATGCCTTCCATTCAAGCACTCACTCTGGTTCACCTCATGCTATCCAACTCTGTCAGACATGGAATCATTGTTATTTGAATAAACTGGGGTCATACTACCTAATGTTACATGTCAACATCATAGAGATACTTATGCAGCTCATTACTGGGGTTTGAGTTTCACAGGCTTAGTTGTTTTAGCATCAACATCCATTGCTTATTGTTCATACCATCAGCACATTATGGAGTGAACAATGTTAGTTAAGACTTTACCAGGCCAGTAGGTTGGGGACATACAGGGGATGTGGGGTACTCACCTCTGTCCACTGTCCCTGGTTCTGCACCATGAGTATGACACATGGGTCAGACTTGTTCAGTGTGTCTCGGTCCAGCAGAGCCTTGCAGGCGACGCGTAGCTCCACTTTGGAGACGCAGGCGACAGGGCCACCGAGGGCGCCCCCTGGGGAGGTAGCTTCCTGGATGTCATTCATCCTGGCTCAGGATCCGAGGAGCCAACCAGTAAGGAGCAAGAGATGGTAGGTGCTGCCGAGAGCTCAGAGTGATAGGAACTGCTGGGGATGGCTTAGTGATTCAAGCCGGGCGAGGCATAGAGACATAGAAGAGAAGAATGGATCCTTGGACTTGGTAGTGAATGTTACAAAAGGGCAAAGAGTTATCTCAGAGGTCTGTATTTGAGATGAAGACAGGTGTCATTTAATTTCTGCAGAGATAACAGACAGGGTGGGCCGAGCTGGATGGAGGCTGGGGAGTCTTGATTAGATGACCAGAAAGCTGTGGAGAGTCACTTGCGATTCAGGATCAGCCAAAGTGTGTTTTCATGTGTTCTTCATGAAAAAGTTGTCCATGAGCATCACAACTGGGTTAAAAAAGAGTATGCTCCCGATCATCCTTCAAAGTCCACACAGGTACTGTATCTATGTAAAGAAAACACTAATTAAAGGTCCACTGCAGCCATATTTATCTCAATTTAAAATAATTTCTGGGTAACAATTAAGTACATTACTGTGATTGTTTTCAATTAAAATGGTCAAAAATAAATAAAAATAGCTTCTTAGCAAAGAGCAATTTCTCAAGCAAGACTTTTGCTAGGACTGTCTGGGAGTGGTCTGAATAGGGAAAACTGAAAACTGAAAACTAGATGTTATTGGCAAAGAGGTTTGGAACTGCCTTTCTTATTGGGCTAATTTACCACCTGGTGATGTCACCAGGCAGGCCAAAACTCAATCCCACCAAAACAGGTTGACATTTCAGGCAGTCTTTTCAAACAGCTCTTGTACTAAAATGGCATAATCATTTTCACAATTTCACAGTATTATTCCAACCTCATATTGTGAATATATATATAAAACACAGGAAAATCACGTTTTTGACTGCACTGGGCCTTTAAGTATCTGCAAAATAGCATATATCCACAAACAAAATGCTATTGAACCTTAACATCATCCTAATCTTAAAGGAGCAAATTACTGGTACCCAAATAAATATTAGCAGAATCCAAGTTCAGACTGGAAGACGTTTGCATATGAGGTAGGCTATGAAGGTGATTGAATGATAACAGGTGAATTGCTACTCAGTAAAAAAATATAATATTGACAAAGTCTGCCCAGGCGCATGAATCCACATTGCCCTATTTCAGCACCACGGCCAATGGACAGCGACCTTCAGTCACTCGGCTGCTGCTCTCCAGTAGGGTTGAGGCTCGGTTAAAGCAATTATGTTACATTAGATCAGGCGCCCTTTGCAGCAATCATAAGTGTTTGATGAGGTAGTTAGAAACAATAAGAACAAACGTTTACGGCTCCATATGACTCATAAAATAAATTACAATTTGAGATTATTGGCTTCTATAAAACAACCAATAACCCCCTGAGAGTTGTAATTAGCTCGAAACAATCTGCTCAAGCACTTGTAACGTTTAGTTGGTTCCATGTTCTTATAATTATTTTTGTATCTATTGCATTGACATATAATATGATGATGGAACATAAATGCAAATAATAAGCGTGCTGACCTATAAATGTTACAGATAAAAAGAAAATATGGAGAGGAGATTCTCATATCCTATTATTGATCAGCAATATGTCTACAACCTGTTGTCTGACAAAATAACCAACAACTGCATGGGCACACACCCCTCCCTGGTCATGTTAAACCAGGGGTGGCACGTGCATTTTATATATACTGTATCCAACTAGTATATATTTGCGTTATATCTGGTAGACAGTCAGTTATTGACAGATAAGCTTGATAAATGACTACTCAAGACTTGTAAAATTGTAATTGTCATGACTTCTATCCAACTAAGCAACTCATAAAGATTTTGTTCTCAACTTTGGTCTCAACCTAAATAGTTTCCTACGATAACCATAGTATGATTTGTTGAGGGTGACAGAGAGAAGCGCGATTGCCTTATACATTCAATTATCAGCACAAAATGTTTTTAACTGATCTACATTACTGGCTAAACTGGTCGTTTAGCAATGCAACTCCATTGCCTCTGAATGAATCCAAGCATTTCACAATGAATCATATAAGAATAAAGAAATGAACGTATACTATTCCAAAAATGCTCTGCAATAACATTATTTTGTTCGATTACCTCAATCATTCAGATACTTGCATCATATGCTTCAAAACAATCCACCCAAACTCTTGCTGCTTGTTCCTACCTGTCGTGGTCCCCTGGACTTACACTTGTTGTTACCTTTCATTCAACGCACTGCTTGATTTTCCGAAACTCAGGAACAGTGGAGGGAATGGGGAAGAAGCAAGAGGTGTGTGATAGCGGAGCGAGGGTGTGGATCTGCCTAACCACACCGATAAAGCTCGCAATGTCACCAGAATCCGCTGGAGGGAGACGTAGAGGTGCGGCAGCAGTTCACAATAGTGATACATGAACACATTTTCTTGGCGCCTGTTCCACACTAATCATCTCACCTTTCTGCTCGTTTTCACGTGAGCTTTAGCTAAAGTTGACCACCAGAGCATTTATGCATTTGTTGATTAGCCTTTTGATTTAATCTGCTATAGATCAAATAAAACACAGTCACAGTGACCAACATACAATTAAAAGCATACAGATTACACATATACAAACACAAATGTTTTCCTCATCACTAATGGCCTACATATTATACTGTCCACATGCAATGTGAGTCTTTTTCCCCCACAAAATTCCAATGGCTTGCATTTGTTTTGCTAGCTTGTCTCTGCATATCAAACACTGCAAGATAGTACCTTGTTGCCAGATAATATCTGCTCAGTTCAAAGGCAAAATAAGTGTCTGCAATCCACCAAAAAATATTCACTCAATTACATCAAGTAAGAGATACATAGTCTCTCCCTCCAGTAATAGGCCTATTAATATGACACAATGTAACTATATTACTCCCAGTGGCTAGATATTACTTTTAGTATCAATGAAAGGACTGCTGTCTTTCACGGAGCTCAATAACTACAACCCCAGGAAACACAGGAGGAGACACTTCACAGCCAGGCAACAGAGATTGAATTAGACAGATCCTCAGGTGACGGCACAACAAGTTCTGTGTGTGAGCGCCCTGATGTGACTGGCCAGACAGCTAAGGATCCTAAGTGACACTGAGCTCAAATTGAGAAACAATGGAGATGAATCGCAGTCAGTGCTACTCTTATAAATGACAGGCAACGTCTCATACTCTCTCTCACCCTTCCTCTACCTCTCCCCCTTCTCTCGCTCTCTCTCTCTCTCTCTCTCTCTCTCTCTCTCTCACACCCACACACCACATCAGGTTTTTGACTATTTAATACTAATAAAAGGGCTATAGCTAACGCTATAATGATCTGAATATCAACAAATGTTGGGCAGGTTTTAAAATCATTTGACACCCACACATACTCTCTGTCAGTTCTCTTCAAATGAAGCCTTTTTCAGCCCACCCACAAGGCCTATATATTTTTTGTGAACTCACTAAAACTGGCTAAAGATTATATAACATGATAGCTTATCATCTGACAATTAAGTGTATGCAGAGTTGTACATTTTCCTCTCAAAGCACTTAACTGTAGCAATTAAGTGGTGAGGGTCCCACCTACAGCACATATCCTTTCTGCCTTCCCACTTGGATGACAATAGTCTGGGTGAAAGAATGAAAGGACACTATATGCCTGCTCCCATTGCTTCAGGGCAAAGCCTATTCTGGGATGCAGAGAAAATGTCTGAATTAGCTATTCCTCTCCAAATGTTCTCTAAAGAGGATACATCATCATTGGTTGCAATACAGCCTCTGGGCTCTGTTGTTGATTTCAAGAGAAGCCTTGCTAAATTCACTGAGCCCCTCCTTCAGGGGTGGCCAGTCAAGGAGCACTCCATTGGTACACATTCAGGGTTTTGCTCCTTATAAAAACTAGGCCTCCGTAAAAAGTATTGGCAGCGAACAGGGAGGCTAATCAGCATTGAGCAGAGGGCTACTTATTCAAACAGCACTCAACTAAATGTTTGGCTCTATTTTAATTATTTGCTTTACTGGGCTGTTTATCCCTCATCATGATCACATCAACAAACCCTGCAGCAGGAAGCATCCTCCCCTCCAATGCTTTCTGCCTCTTTAAAACAGAGATGGTGCTGTTTCATTGTCCTATGACCCTCTGATGGTGATCAACTGATTTCCTTTATGTTATTATTCTTATAAGTAAATGTGCATGAGCTTACATGAATACCAGAATTAACATGGCAAAGACAGGGGTTTATTGCAGTTGTAGCCTAAAGAATGCGTTTTAACTCTGTTACCCTATAATCTTACATTCTCACCTCCTGCGTCCCAAACTCGATGGGAATTCATTGCGAGTAGGAATCAACAGTGCCCCGGGCCATACACCTGAGCTCCGTTATGCTGTAGCTCTTAACCAAAACCATCTGCTGCCGCTGTGCCAACACTAAAGCTTCCCTCTCCGGACTCTTCCTGTGTATTTATGCATATATTTATCAAGAGTCCTCTTGCTATCTAGCTGTTTATACCAATCCAGCTCCCAGCCAGACATTATACTGTTGTGTAGTTCAAATGTTTTCCCGTAAAAATGGATCGCTTGTTTCCAATGTGGTATCTGAGGAATTTATGACTTTGCTAACGTTTTCAAATGGTATCTTGGAGGATGTTGATTCAGCTTAGGGAAGCATCTGGGGAGCAGTTTTATGGGGGCACCCCATAAAACAGAGGAAGTCTCATGGGATTGGTCTCTAGGGAAACAACCCATAAGCTATATAGTCTAAAATAATAAAATAATTCACAATAAAGGAATATAAAAGAGTTGTTACAATGGGGAAAAAGGACATAAAAACTATGAAAGTAATTACTCCTGTTGATGTATTACAAAATAGTAATCCTTTAGTTAATGGTATTGCTAGGTTATCCGGCAAATGGAACAAACGTTGGCCTGTGTCACGTGAATTTCTATCTCTAATTCACCCTAAGCTTGAATCATTACCAGAGGTTGTAAGGCTCTGGTTTTAATCATCAATGATTCAAGGTCCACAACTAACAAGTCTTATCTGTATTTTTATTCATGGTGAGAGCTCTGAGGCCAAAACACAAATCTCCTTTCTTTATACTTCTTGACAAACAAAAACACTATGCTCCTCCCACCTTTCTTAAACAGTTCCCGCCTCCCCCCTTGAATGGTTAGTAACGCCCCTTCTGTTAGTGGGTTGACACATGATAATTCTAACATTTATACTGTGTTTGGGGTGTAATTCTTTAGTCATTATTCTTAAAATCCAAATTAATCTAACAATCCACCCCTTTGACTAAATATTCCCACATTCAGGATAAATGTATTTTACAAGCATGATTAATCTCAGAGATCACATCAGAACTAATAAACATTTCATCCAATTGCGGTCTTTCAGGGTCCAAATCTTCGTCATCCACCAAGCCTGGAGGATTGTTTTTCACATTCCCCTGGTCAGAGTCCGGAGTCAGTCCATCTCTCATCATTGTTTAGATACTGCATTTCACCAACGCCTGACTCATTAATCCTCGGACACAGGGAACAAGACAACAACCACATAATACAAGAATACCCATACAAACACTGATCGCTCCTAAGATGGTGGCTGCTAGGGTTTTCCATTTACCAAATATTTCATCAAACCACCCTATCCACAATGTACTAACTTCTGAGTTCAGTTCATCCTTCACTCAGTGCAGTTAATTATGTAAGAGCTCTGGTGACTGTCCCATCCAGTGTGGTGTTGTTAGGGATGAATATGCAACAATGGCTTATCTTTCTATAGACACCGGCCCTTTCTGCCTGATCTAGAACCAACCTCTACTAAGTTACAAGCGGGATGGCGGATAATCGCTCAGAGATCCCCTTACTGCATCTCTAGTCTTGTCAATAAATCGCTGTTGGTTGTAATAGATATAATTTATCCAATCCATATTTTTGTTTGTCCCCCACCAGAAAAATTTTGTAGTAAAACTCTCCCATATTTGATTTATAGCTTTGTATTCGTCTAGAACACCCCTGGGGATGCCTATACCATCTATCCAAATTGGGCTATTTCATTCCTGACTTATTTATTTTTCTCCTAATTATTCTTCCTGTCACTGGTCTTTGATGACCAATTCTTACAGGTTGGACCAACAATACTGGTACACAAGTACCCACCCATCCCTCTGGTAATGTCTGCCGAATGCTCCCTGTTTAGTGCATGCCCACCACACATCAGTCAAAGGGATGGTTAGGTTCCTAATCTTTTTTCCCTTCCTTCCTTATCTAAATCAGTCACATTAATTATCTCCTTACAGCCATCAAAATCACCCAAGTTACGGGTGCCATTTCTATGTCTGTAACACTGGTATTCGCCAGGAGTTAAAGTGAATCTAGGTGGGCTGGCCGAGTATGTCAATTTTGCCAGCCCAATCCCTGTGCAATTTGGCTCTTTTTGATTGGACCCCAGGTCTAATACACAGGGAAACATTGCCTTTGGCATTGGGGCGGTCAACATTGCTGGTCACCCAATGGAGCATGCATAACAATTTGTCTCCCCCAAGGCCCTAGCGGTGTATTTCATCCACTTTAACCAGAGATTCTCATCAGGGACCCCCTCCACTTCCTCATTGTTCCATTCCTGGAGGAGAAAATCTTTCATAGTGGACGGGTTAGTCAAATTGACTCCGTCATCCCTTGACTGATTTACTCGGTCTATTGTCATTAATGGATTAATGCCAGTACCTGCTCCCTCTATATCTTTTAACTCCATTAAATATAATCTTAGACAAGTATCCCGTCCGTATACGTCCGTGCAAGCCCAGTAAGTTATTTTCATGTCTTCTTTAGTGACCTTTACTATTGTTACTACCATCTCCGTGGGGATGTCGTTATACCTTCTTATCCTCCATCTGGACGTCCAGCCCCCCCCCCCGTCTCATATCTCCTTCCCCCAGTATGTCTAAATACCTGAGCCCAGGAACAATCCGCTGAGGGGGCTGAACATAAATACAACGGGATCTTATAATCCCATGTTGCTTGCTTATCCGCTCTGATAAGATCCCTAATCATAATTTTGAATCTTACTCCCCACCCTTCTCTGACTCCTATTTTGTAGATCACTCGCCCTTGATGGTCAGTATGTCGGGTCGCTTTCCCTTTATTTCTTAATAATGGTAAGGCCATAGCGTAATTGGTGTGAGGTGGTGGTGGATTTTGACCTACCACGACTATTGCCGAGACTATGATGCAGCTCAGGGTCACCCATATTCCCAAAAAACAACCCTCTCCTGTCTTGAGTCCTTCTGCTCGGTACCACCCCATACTCACACCCTAGGAACACACTACAGTGATGATAGGTCTGGGTAGGAGATCTTCGTTGACAGAGGTGACCCCCGCACCCTGTGGCGCAGTTCCGCTCGTCAACTCTGCGTGTGCTAAGCGGTGCTTGTATGTGGTCCTACCTTCTTGCAGTGGGTAACATGGACTCAGGTTCCTCTCTCTGCTATTCTAATGGCAAAGGCGGTTACCAACATAACCTGATAGGGGCCCTTCCCAACAGGCCTGCTTCCAGTTTTCCTTCTAGTGACTGGATGCTCACCAGTCACCTGGTTAGATAGTGGGTCACCTTCTCCTTTAGTTCACCTGTGGGGCACAAAACCTCTGACATATGGGTGTGGTTAATAAACTATCTTCACACATGTTCAGATTAATGTAACAATTTCTGACTGCATTCTCTTTTTAGACTATCTAAAAAATGTTTTTTTTTTTTTAAAGTATTTTGTCCTCTCCTTCGTATATTATCTAATACAATTAGCCTCTTCCCCCCTCTTGACACATAGTTCTGCTTATGTGTAAATTTTTTCCACCTTCCTAAACATTCCCTTAGATTATTTATCAACTAATTGCCATGCCTTTCATTTTTGAGATTGTCTTTTGCTTCTTTATTGCTCCTCCCACTTCCTTTGTCTTTATGGTGGCTAAATTCGACTTTCATTCAGTTCAGAATCAATTAGTAATCCAATCAAACAATCTCTTATCTTGTAAAAACACTTATGTTTAGTTCAACCTCTGTTCTACCCCGGCTCTCCCGGGCTTGACCTGAAGACTGATTGTTGGACATGACAAGTCTATTTTTTAAGTCACCTAAGTCTTCTGTCTAGCAACAAAGAATAAAAAATCTCTATGTTCATGATTAACCCAGTTATATCTAATAGCCAACCAAAAAAACTTCATCATCTCTAAATCACTACCAATGTCATATCCCTCGTTACTCTCTACCATTTGGATAACATCCCTGATGTATGTATGCCTCCTTAGAGTTCCAAATTACTTTACCATGGGCTACCATTGCCTTCTCATAGATAAGATCACTTAATATACCCGTATGCAGTACATAATGGAGTACGCAAACTTTACAGCACTTTATCATGATCAATAAGCTCATCATTTGTTTTTTGTTTTAACGGTTTTGGCGCTTCAAATATAGCAGTTTTCCTGGATGAGTTTAACATTTGCCCCTCCTGTGTTATAGTGTGTCCTAGGTAAATGACCTCTACCAAAGTTGAAGTTTCTTTTTGCTCACTTTGTGTCCCTGTTCTGCCAGGAAGGTTAACAATTGGATTGTATCCCTCTTACATCCTTCCTGAATGGGATTAGCCAATATAACATCATCTACATAAACTAACATTTGCGTCCTTCCCTATGTTCAAACTTTCCCAAATTCCTAGTTATAGCCTGGTCTAAGATTGTAAGACTTTCCGAGTAGCCTTGAAGCATCCTAGCCTAAGTCAATTTCCTTCCCTGAAAAGTAAAGCCAAACCACCCCTGACTATCCGGATGAACTTGGATACTAAAGAAAGCATTAGCTAAATCTATCACTGTAAAATAGGAGTTCTCTGGTTTCCATTGGTTCAGCAATATATTTCTATTAACCCCCTGCAAGTCAATGACCATCCTCCAGTCGGCGCTAGGTGCCTCCTTCTTAACAGGAAAAATTGGAGAGTTTCATTGTACCTCATCTCCAGGAATTATCACCTCTCCCTTAAATAAATGCTCAAATGTAGGTGTTATCCCTTTTATTGCTTCTGGTTCCATAGTATATTGCTTTTGGTATGGTCTATTATCGAATCGAGGAATCACTTGTACTGGAGCTACCCCCTTAATTAGTCCTACATCTGCTGTCCTTGTCTATCCTGGAGTTCTACCGATCCCAGCTATTTCCCCTAGTGGCCATTAAATACTCTGCTCTTGTCTGTTCCTTTTCTTACTCTGTTAGTCTCTGCTTTTCAAGCTCCAGAAACTGTTATCTCTGCCTCTCAGCCTTTTATTCTTCAAACCTAAACAGTTTCCTTCTCTCTTTTTCTTTTATTCTCTCAGCTCTATCGCTACTTCCCTCCTACCATTACTGAATCAATGATAATACATTTACATTCTAGTCACCCAGCAGACGCTCCTATCCAGAGCAACCTAGTGAATACATTTGTATTATTTTTATCTTAATTTTTTTTACTGGCCTCCCCCCGTGGGAATCGAACCCATAACCCTGGCGTTGCAAACCCCATGCTCTATCAACTGAGCTCCATCCTTGCCGGCCATTTTCCCCCCTACCCTGGACGACACTGGGCCAATTGTGCACCGCCCATGAGTCTCCCGGTCGCTGTCGGCTGCGACAGAACCTGGTTCCGAACCAGGATCTCTAGTGGCACAGTTAGCCCTGCGATGCAGTGCCTTAGACCACTGCGCCACTCAGGATAATAATAACTGCAATAACTATCAATAATAATTATAATAACTATTACGAATTATATTGTCCTTTTTCTGATGTTCCAATTGTAGTCTATTCATTTTAGTTTAAAATATAAAGTTATTTATAACAAATCCAGAACCCACCACAGGCTGGCGCTATTTCCCCAGCACAACAGCCAATGCCACTTGCTTCCTAACCAAAATAAATTATCGTTTTAAAATCGTCCAATTATTCTGTATTTTATGCCTTTCATTTTCAGTTCGCTATTCAATATCTTTAACAGTTTTCTCTGATTCGGCCCCAATCAATAAAACAAACGCTTGATATTATTTATCAGCATACACTTAATGACATCCCTACCATTTGAACGATGTCCTGTCTCTCACTCCCCCCCTCCCCTGCTCCTTCCTACATTATGGGGAGGCGCGGGAAAGTACTTATAACATATTTTCATAGCTTTAGTAATATTCTAGATATGTCTATCTAATGCAACTTTTAATACACGTAAAAAACTCTCTCCACCCATTCCTTTTTGAATAAGTGCGTCTTCCTAGTTCCCCCATAACCACGCCTCAAATCTTTTATTTAGCATTTAACCAACCAAATACTAAGTAGTATCAGGTTATCATTCATACCCGCCGTTGAATTTCCTCATACACACATATTTCACCTTCTGCCATTCAAATGCCCAACACGACAGAATAGTTCCATGCAAACCACTATTGGCTCTTCAAGTCGCTCCGGACTAGAGCGTCTGCCAACTGACCAAAAACGCAAATATTCTCTACTTTCCCACTCATAACGTACGTCTACGCTTGAGTGCGAAAGCTCATACACACGCATAATAATATGTCATTTAGCAGACGCTTCCATCCAAAGCGACTTACAGTCATGCGTGCATACATTTTTTAAAATTATTTTTTATTTTTTTATTAGTGGTCCCGGGAATCGAACCCACTACCTTGGCGTTACAAGCGCCGTGCTCCACCAGCTGAGCCACAGAGGACCACTCGTTGGACTTATATAGGTACCTCTCAAATAATCGCTTTGTGGTGTTTTTAGCCAATTCTATTCTTAACCTGACTACCTCCTGTTGTAAAACTTCCCCCTCTTTGTTCTCTTCACTGGCCTCTTTACTCTTCCCCCCGTCTTCCCGCCCTTCCAACATTCCGGCTTGGCCGTCATATGGTGGGGGAAGGACGGGGATCACCCCTAATCTTCTTTTACACATGACAACGGTGTCATCTGGGCTTTCTTTCCAAGCTTGCTCTACCAACTCTGGATATTTCCTCTTTGCTGTGGGGGAGGTCCTGAAACTTCATTTTTCCTGTATATCCCTTTCTCTGTCCTTCGCGCTTCAAAAAGCCATACCCTCGCTGTCTCTAGCCCTCCGCTTGCTGTTTTTTCATCTAATGTTATATGCATCTGCCTACTAACTTTTTTACTTTGAGATGCCCAATAAATTCATACCTCTTCTCCCAAATGGATCCCTAAAACATATTTCTTTCATCTCCCGTTAATTCTCGGACTTGTTTAGAAGATGTCTTTCCCATCGTGGAACAATAAGAAATCCCTCCCCCCCCTTTTTGTTTTTTAAATAATTCCCTCCCGAATTATTTTCGTAGGAGCTAATCTCTTAGTGCCCCTCTTGCTTTTGTAATTAACCCTTTAAAATTAAAAGAGTAAGTTACCCAATTTTCCTCACGCGACTTTTTTTTTTCCTCCACCCCTGAAATAATGATCACGTCTCCCGAGGGATTAAGTCTCACACACATACGACCTTATCATCCGTCAAAACTTGTTTGCACAGTTCTAACAAATGCCCAGTCGCATATATGAACTCCCGACATATCCCTCTCATACGATGATAATTATTTCCCTGTTTATACTGAACATTGCAATTCGTACAATGACAATATTAACTTAGTTTACATTTGTGATTGCAATTCACTACCATGTCATTTCGGACTAGTTTTTTTTTGTAATAGCTATTTACCTCTAGGATCAATTGCGGACCCTCCCTGTCGTAATAATTATTACCTTCTTTGGTAAATAAGTTCAACTCATTTTACCAAAATCCATGAATAAAAATTACTGACCTTTTCCTTGCAGTCTGGATTAAAATGCTTTTTCAAACTTGTTAACGTCTTTATCGTTCATAAAGAGTAATCACCGGCCTGTTTTTTAACCTTAACGTGGAAGGCCAGGACTGAAACGGATGCTATCACCCGCCCGTGCACGGATTCTGTGTCTTCAGAACGATAAAGATGTATTAAGCTCCGCTCGAAGGACCAATCTGTCACGTGAATTTCTATCTCTAATTCACCCTAA
The DNA here is from genome assembly GCF_964263955.1 of Coregonus lavaretus. Taxonomy (NCBI): domain Eukaryota; kingdom Metazoa; phylum Chordata; class Actinopteri; order Salmoniformes; family Salmonidae; genus Coregonus; species Coregonus lavaretus. Next base: position 6,304,266 of record NC_139991.1, on the reverse strand, counting down.
GCTTGAATCATTACCAGAGGTTGTAAGGCTCTGGTTTTAATCATCAATGATTCAAGGTCCACAACTAACAAGTCTTATCTGTATTTTTATTCATGGTGAGAGCTCTGAGGCCAAAACACAAATCTCCTTTCTTTATACTTCTTGACAAACAAAAACACTATGCTCCTCCCACCTTTCTTAAACAGTTCCCGCCTCCCCCCTTGAATGGTTAGTAACGCCCCTTCTGTTAGTGGGTTGACACATGATAATTCTAACATTTATACTGTGTTTGGGGTGTAATTCTTTAGTCATTATTCTTAAAATCCAAATTAATCTAACAGCCTGACATTGAACAACCATGGCCAGTGGAAGGGACTCTTAACCCTGACGTCATCAACATAATGAAAGTGCTTCTGTCAATTCATAAGGCAGATCAAAAGAAAGGGAAAAAAAGGGAACAACGTAAAGAAAAGAGACAAAGAGAGCTGGGTGTTCTTAAGCTGTTTGAAAATGAAGGACAAAAACTGATGAAAGATACCAACGATAAAAGAAACAAAGATATAGAGAAAATTGTAAAAGCAGTGTAGGTGACAGAAAAACTAATGACAGAAGTCAGTACACCTTTCTCACATTCGGATTCAGCAAAAAGACCCCCACCTTATGAGACGTCTATCCTCAGCTTCCAGTGATCATTCAGGAGGGTGATTATTGCATCAGAGATGAAGATGAACGAATAATAGAGAGAGGACAAGCAGAAACGACCATAAAAATGAATCCAAACTCCAAAAGTAAGAAAAAAAAGATGTCTGGAAACTAAGGGTGGAGTGAGGTTCAGGAGGATGGAACTTGAAGATGATGATGATGATGATGATGATCAGAGTGATTCAGAAGAGATCATGGGTGGATATGACCCTGTGATCAGACGGAGGTTGGCCAGAGCGGAAAGAAGGGGTGATGGATGTTTGAAGAAGAAGAACACAAGATATTCCAGTTCTGATGAAAGCGAAGATGAAGACAGCGATAAAGATTTGGAGATTAAAGGTGCTTCATATTCAAGAGGATTTTATCCTACAATGACTAGCACAGAAGAAATAGAAAGAGATATAGACCGATGCGTATCATGCCTGGATAAAGCGAATAATTTAGAAGAAGTAAGAGAACTGGAACAACAACTCAAGAAGCTGAAGATACAGAAGAAAAAACTGCTGAGAAAAGGACCCCAAGAATTGGAGAAAAAGTATACATTGAGGCCAAGGAAAGAGGGCACCAGTAAGAAGATGATGCCAGTGATCATTCGAGGACAAAACCTAGAACATAAGCCTTTGCAAAATACTGATATGTCAGATATACTTGAGAAGCTGCCTACTCTTCAAGATGGAGCCTATCCTTGGATTTCAAAATTGGAAGAAATGACGGTGGGAACACAGTCAGCCATAGGAGACATTAAGAGACTTTTGGCTAATCTCCTTGGGATTCCAGATATGGAAGAAATATTTCAGAGAGCTGGACTCAATAGATATGTGGGGACTGCAGTGAATGATCCTGAATTGTTGGCTGCAAGTAGGAATCGGCTGTGGAGAGCACTGAAAGATACGTTTCCAACAAATGTGCATCCTGACAACATTCTGATTGATCCACTGGGACAACAAGAAAATCCGAGAGCCTATGTGTCAAGAGTCCATCAAGTGTGGAGAAATATTACCTGAAATGATCCAGATGTGAGTCAAATTGAGCATTCAATTTTGAGAGCTAAACTGCAGATGGGACTGCCCTCACCAGTAAGGAGTAAACTGGCAGAGGTGGTTGGACTTGGAAGCATGACAAAAGGCGTCTATACAGATCGTATAGCCCATCAAGTGGATCTGTACAGGAAAAAGGAACACAACCAGAAAGAACAGGACCAAGAAACTCTCAGAAAAATCTATCAAATACAACTGGTGGAGAATAAGAAGGAAAAGAAACAAGCTTTGGTTATGCAGAATCAGTGTGCACCAAATCAACAATCAGTGCCACAGCTTCAACCGGACCAGTTCCAACCGCAATTGTACCAGCCACCAATAGCGGTACCAGTTGTTTCATATCCACAGCCAGTTTCTGGACAGACACAGAATTGGAGAGGAAGAGGACGAGAAGGCTTAGAAAGAGGAAGAGGAGGAAGATTTAAGCCATACTTCCAGCAATCTCCAGAAGTGTGTTATAGTTGTGGACAGGTTGGTCACTTTGCTGTGAGTGCAATGGGCCAGGAGGAAACATCAGAGGGAATTTCAGAGGAAGATACAGGGGTCAGTCAAGATCATCTGGAGGACAGGTGAACCCCTATAGGGGCCCAGAGCAAGGATTCTAGGGGTGCCCAGAAGATCCGAAAGGGGGGTGTCAGCTGGTAGCATCAGGACCGGAAAAAGATCCAACAATTGAGGTAAAAATAAACAACGGACCATGGGAAGTGATGATGGATAGCGGAGCTGCTTTTTATCTGCGTTCGGCCTGAAGAGGTTACACATCTCACTATGTCAAATCAACTAATTAGGACAGGGATTCGAGGGAGTAAAACAGCTGATTCCTCTTACGGAACCAATTGAGCTCTGCTATAAAAATCAAAAAATTATAATACCCATACTGGTATCAGAACATACACCTATTGCATTGTTGGGAAGAGATGCATTGTGTAAGTTGAACTGTACAATAAGATGTACACCAGACGGCTGTGTGGTAGAAGTGCCAAAGGAGAAGGTTTACCAATTGTTGATGATGACAGAAATGGCTTTGTCTTTAGTATTTTGGATTGGAAATCTCAGTGAAGATTCTTTAAAGAAGGCTAAGATTAGGAGAAAGATCATAAAGGAGTAGGGTTTTTGGGAACCATATTGGCTTGAAAAGATTGATTATATCATAGGAAGGTGGACAATCTGTCTGAAAAATAATGTTTACAGGGGGTGACTGGTATTCTTGGTTACATTCCTACACCAAGAGGTGAATAAGATGTCAAACTAAGCTAAAAGATGCTCAGTCGTTTGCCAAGTCTGTGTGTAAAGAAGTCATAAGCAGGTGGGGACTTCCCGATCACATATCCTAAAATTAGTGGGAAAGGAATTTGTGGATAAATCAGTGAAATGGTTTTTGAAAAGTTAGGAGAAAAGTCAGATTAAAAAGTTAAGAAAACTAGGGTTGAAGGAACTCTAGGACAGTCAGCTAAGCTTCAATGTAAGTGCACGAGAGAGAACAGTGGTGAAGGGAAATTTAGAGTTCAGTGGGAAGATAGATATGGCAGGAGTTTAGATCTGTTAGGAGCAGTTGCATTGAGAAAGTATGCGTTGCTGAATGATAAGAGAAGAATGAAGATTGAGGGTGATTGCAGTATCTATATTTACAATTCCCAGCAGGAAGATCAAGGTGATTATAAATGTATTTTTTATAATCAACAGTTTGAAAGTGGGGGATTAGAGTTGGGACTGAGAGTTGATGTAGTGACACTAGTGGTGATAGATGGAAATGCAAGTAAAGAGTTCAAAGCTTTAGGGAGAATGGATGAATCAACAACAATGACATCAACACTTCAGCCTATTATAACAACAGTGAGAAGCAGTTCAACTCTTTCAACATTGACAGTTATTAAAGCTATAAATGTATCACATTTGATTACAAGGGAGCCAATCGCTCCAGCACCAATTTTAGAGGAAAAGACTGTCATTAGGGTTAGGATTGGTGGTACAGCTCATCTTCCTTGTAGATGTGAGAGATGGAGTGGGGGTGGTGATGTTCCTCCCACATGGAGAGATAATTATGGAGAAGAAGTGTTGTTATCAGGACCAGAAGTAGAAGCTGTGCCCCCTAGTCAAAGGAAGTATATTTTGTACAACGATATGAAGTGGAAGAGGGTTATGAGTGATTGCTCACTTATTTTGCGTAATGTTACATGGAAAGATCAGGGAGAATATATGTGTACTTATTTAGTGCAAGCATTAAAGTTTGTTCCGGCTAAGAATTATTGGTTAAAAGGCTATGTAACTCGTAAGGTGACGCTTATGATGGAAGATTTGAAGTCTGTTGAAGCTTCCACAGTCACCAAAGGAGTTCAGGAGAAGTATATTACAGTAGCCACTCCAACAGTAAATAATACACAGAGGATATCTGTAACTTTCCCACTGGAAATAGTTAAGAGTGTTAATACATCAACTAAAGCAACTATTTTAATAGCAACTTTGAAAGAGATTAATGGTACGACGGCAATAACAAATTTAGGAAATATGACACAGACACCAACAACAACTTTTCTGAAACTAAAGGATGTAGCAAGAGGAATTTCATAGTCTGGAAGCCTACCATTGGAGGATAAGTCTAGGAGAGAAGTGGGGACTGGGACTTTTTCCATGGTATGGTGTAACATTTTTGGCAGATCACATTGATAATATTACCTATACTTTGCAAGGTTTTGCAAATGAAACGATAAGAGGGTTTAACCTTCTGTCGAATACTCAAAGAAGTCACAGACTGACGCTGTTGAAACATGACATGGCTCTTGACTATATTTTAGCAAAACAAGGTGGCTTATGTTTGGCTATGAATTTGACGGGGGATGATTGTTATACTTTGATCCCAGATAGTTCCGATAATATCACTAGTGTTATAGATGCATTGAAGAATATAAGGGATGCGTTTGGTAGATCTGAAGGAGCTGGATGGTCAGCGAAGGCTTGGTTGCAAGATCAGTTAGGCCCAGTGGGAGCAGTGATGGTTCAGATTTTAGTAGCAGCTCTGATAGCGCTGTGTGTGATGTTTTGCTTTCGTACTTTGTTATTGACTTTTGCGAAGGCTATGATATTGAGATGGGTTGGAGTTGTGATGCCTGGGGACAACACTCAGATGCCGTTGTTAACTGTTACTGATCTAGATGAAGATGAACAAGTGGGACTGGATGGAGTATTGATGGATAGATATCCATTTTGAATATCCGATTTATTTTTCAAATGTTTTAAATATTAGTGTGATTTTAGTATTTTGTTATGAATCAAAGGGGGGAAATGGTATGTGATTCATTTTATATATCATTTTTATATTTTTAGTTGATATTGATGTTTTAATTTGAATGTGTTGTTTTGCAAAAGATACTGTTTGGTCTTTTCTTTTCTGCCAGAAGCATATGGGGGAATGTGTAGAGGGGATTCAAATACTCAAACATGGACAATATGAGAGGACAATATTAATGGACTGGAGGAAGTGGAACAAGGAAGGTGTGGAAATGTTCCGATTCCATCATCAACGATGCATTGGAAGTCGACACTGCTGAGGAGATGAAGTGTAGTAGACTACATTCCAGTGTCTGCAATGATATATAGACATATTTGCATGTGTAATACATAATTTGTGTCATATTCTTTCTGCATTAATTTTTGTAGAATGATATTTGCTGTTATTGGGTACATGTGGGGATCTCGGATGTTTTTGTTTATTTCGTGGATGCTTAGGGATATTGGGTCTAGGCAGGGATGGAGAGAATCCACAGGACGGTCCGATGGGTTGACCAGCCTGAATGTGGACATTTTTGATTGTATTTTGTTTGCTGAGGCTTTCATGTGTATTCAAATTGCATCATAGTTTCAAATGCATTGATAAAGATTTATGAATTGATCTGGAGTACTTAGGTGGTTGCCTGGGGCAGAGGGGCCGTGAGAGAATTTTACTGTCTTGATTGATTGATGGATATTTGGAAAGAAGGCTGCCAGACAGGTTTTTCGCTCTCACACTCCATAAAGATTTGTTCATATTTCATAGAAATGTATTTACACTCCATAGAAAAATGTGTTTTTGGTTTATTGTTAAAGATACTCAATAAGATAAATTGTTATTTGTCATAATCCTATTCTTTTTGTTTTCGAGACTTAATTTGTCTCGAAGGGGGGAATATGTGGTATCTGAGGAATTTATGACTTTGCTAACGTTTTCAAATGGTATCTTGGAGGATGTTGATTCAGCTTAGGGAAGCATCTGGGGAGCAGTTTTATGGGGGCACCCCATAAAACAGAGGAAGTCTCATGGGATTGGTCTCTAGGGAAAACCACCCATATCATGGTAAAGATTATAAATACTTGGTTGAGACAAAGGAGGTCAGAACAAACATATTATTTTGGGTCGCTGTTCTCCAGATGCCTGCAGACGTCTGTAAACTTATGCTGAAATCTTGTGATATAAATAAACCTTTATAATCAAAGTACAGTGTAAGCGGACTCCTTGGTCTCACAGCAAAGATTAGCATTATTCTTTATAAACAACACCAACATAACAGAAAACTATTTTGATAACGAGAGCTACATACCAACCAACTTTAACGATTCCTGCCATTCAGGTAACAAAAAGAATGGAAAACAAAATGAAAATGGAATTTGTGCAGGCACTGGTGAGGAGTTTGTGTAACTTCATATGTAATCATCAACCTAGCAGTTCCCCAGTGTTAAGATATTCTTAGGCACATTGACTTACATGTAGGTTTTTGGGCAAAATCCCAACACTTCATTGATTCTAGAGGCTCCCATATTGGCTATGGTTGCTATAATTTCCACAACACTATCTTTTTGGTGTGCTTTTGTTTTAACATGATCTAGTTGATCTCAATATAGCCTATCCTCTTCTTACCTCATCACTTTTCATTGAGTGACCTAATATGAAAGCTGTCAGTCACGAACCATTCAATCAATTCCTGTTGGATCCTAAAGCTATGATACAGGCCTAGGGGAGAACATTCAAGAAATAAACACTAGTAAATACAGTCTTTCCCAAAAAAGTAAGTCAAAGCTACATGAACAGATTGTATCATCATCTTACAGTTTAAACACTCAAAAGGTCAAAACATGAATATACAACCAGCAGCACAATCTGAAGTAAATAATTAGAACAGAAGACATTAAAGAAGCACACCTGGTAGAGACAGAATCTTGTGCGGTTCTCACCTGATCTTTTATTCTGCTCAGGTCAGAGGTTGTCATGGCTGACATAGAGTATGCAGGAGCAGAGGAAATGTGATGTTTGCATACTACTCCCACTGCCCTCCCCACCTCTACTTATGATCAAGAGACATGACATCATACAAAGCCTGCATACACTCAATTTGATATGCATTCATTTTTAAGGTATAGCCCACACACACACACTTCAAGGCTGCCTTCCTTTACATAGGCAAAGCTACAGTATATTGGTTATGTATAATTGATATTACAGCATACATTGCTACAGTTGACATTCAATTAACCTTAAGACATTATGCTGTGGCACAGTGGCAGCCATTCTATCAGAGGGGCATAGGAACAATGCTGTCAGACCTAATCACCAGACTTATTTTTACCTTGAAGAAGTTGTATGACCTGCACTGTCGGTATGTTACCACTGATTCTGCCGTTACCATGGTGATAACCTCATCCCCAGGATATTACTCACAGTGCAGAAGTGTCAGGTGCATGAGAATACCATGATGATGGTAGAATGTTAATGTACAGTGCCTTCGGAAAGTATTCAGACCCCTTGACTTTTCCACATTTTGTTACTTTACAGCCTTATTCTAAAATGGATTAAATTGTTTTTCACCGCTCATCAATCTACACAATACCCCATAACGACAAAGCAAAAACTGGTTTAGACATTTTTGCTCATTTATTAGAAAGAAAAAAACGGAAATATCACATTTACATAAGTATTCAGACCCTTTACTCAGTACTTTATTGAAGCACCTTTGGCAGCGATTACAGCCTCGAGTCTTCTTGGGTATGACACTACAAGCTTGACACACCTGTATTTGGGGAGTTTCTCCCATTCTTCTCTGCAGATCCTCTCAATCTCGGTCAGGTTGGATGGGGAGCGTCGCTGCACAGCTATTTTCAGGTCTCTCCAGAGATGTTCGATGGGGTTCTAGTCCAGGCTCTGGCTGGGCCACTCAAGGTCATTCAGAGACTTGTCCCAGAGCCACTCCTGCGTTGTCTTGGCTGTGTGCTTAGGGTCGTTATCCTGTTGGGAGGTGAACCTTCGCCCCAGTCTGAGGTCCTGAGTGCTCTGGAGCAGGTTTTCAACAAGGATCTCTATACTTTGCTCTGTTCCTCTTTCCCTCAATCCTGACTAGTCTCCCAGTCCCTGCCGCTGAAAAATATCCCCACAGCATGATCCTGCCACCACCATGCTTCACCGCAGTGATGGTACCAGGTTTCCTCCAGACGTGACACTTGGCATTCAGGGCAAGGTGTTCAATCTTGGTTTCATCAGACCAGAGAATCTTGTTTGTCATGGTCTGAGAGTCTTTAGGTGCCTTTTGGCAAACTCCAAGAGGGCTGTCATGTGCCTTTTACTGAGGAGTGGCTTCCATCTGGCCACTCTACCATAAAGGCCTGATTGGTGGAGTGCTGCAGAGATGGTTGTCCTTCTGGAAAGTTCTCCCATCTCCACAGAGGAACTCTGGAGCTATGTCAAAGTGACCATCGGGTTCCTGGTCACCTCCCTGACCAAGGCCTTTCTCCCCAGATTGCTCAGTTTGGCCGGGCGGACAGTTCTAGGAAGAGTCTTGGTGGTTCCAAACGTCTTCCATTTAAGAATGGTAGAGACCACTGTGTTCTTGGGGACCTTTTATTTCTGCAGACATTTTTTGGTACCCTTCCTCAGATCTGTGCCTTGACACAATCCTGTCTCGGCGCTCTAGAGACAATTCCTTCGACCTCATGGCTTGGTTTTTGCTCTGACATGCACTGTCAACTGTGGGACCTTATATAGACAGGTGTGTGCCTTTCCAAATCATGTCCAATCAATTGAATTTACCACAGGTGGACTCCAGTCAAGTTGTAGAAACATCTCAAGGATGATCAATGGAAACAGGATGCACCTGAGCTCAATTCTGAGTCTCATAGCAAAGGTTCTGAATACCTATGTAAATAAGGTTTTTCTGTTTTTTATTTATTTTTCAACCTGTTTTCGCTTTGTCATTACGTGGGTATTGTGGGTAGATTGCTGACAAATTATTTTAAATCCATTTTAGAATCATGCTGTAACGTAACAAAATGTGGAAAAAGTCAATGGGTCTGAATACTTTCCGATGTCGATTAAGGCAGCCCCCCGCACCTCTCTGATTCAGTGGGGTTGGGTTAAATGCGGAAGACACATTTCAGTTGAATGCACTCAGTTATACAACTGACTCGGTATCCCCCTTTCCCCTTTAAAGTGTTGATCCCATGTTTCATGAGCTGAAATAAAAGATCCCAGAAATGTTCCATACGCACAAAGAGGTGTGGCATATCAACAAGCTGTTTAAACAGATCATCATTACACAGGTGCACCTTGTGCTGGGGACAATAAAAGGCCACTCTAAAATGTGCAGTTTTGTCACACAACACAATGCCACAGATGTCTCAAGTTTTGAGGGAGCGTGCAATTGTCATGCTGACAGCAGGAATGTCCACCAGATCTGTTGCCAGAGAATAGAATGTTCATTTCTCTACCATAAGCCGCCTCCAACATCATTTTAGAGAATTTGGCAGTACGTCCAACTGGCCTCACAACCACAGACCACTTGTAACCACGTCAGCCCAGGACCTCCACATCCGGCTTCTTCACCTGTGGGATCGTCTGAGACCAGCCACCCGATGAAACTGTTGGTTTGCACAACCAATGAATTTCTGCACAAACTGTCAGAATCCGTCTCAGGGAAGCTCATCTGTGTGCTCATTGTCCTCATCAGGTCTTGACCTGACTGCAGTTCAGTGTCGTAGCCAACTTCAGTGGGCAAATGCTCACTTTCGATGGCCACTGGCACGCTGGAGAAGTGTGCTCTTCACGGATGAATCCCGGTTTCAACTGTACCGGGCAGATGGCAAACAGCGTGTATGGTGTCATGTGGGCGAGCGGTTTGCTGATGTCAACATTGTGAACAGAGTGCCCCATGGTGGCGGTAGGGTTATGCTATGGGCAATCATAAGCTATGGACAACGAACACAATTGCATTTTATCAATGGCAATTTCAATGCACAGAGATACCATGACGAGATCCTGAGGCCCATTGTCGAGCCATTCATCCGCCGCTATCACCTCATGTTTCCGCATAATGCACAGCACCAATGCGCAAGGATCAGTACACAATTCCTGGAAGCTGAAAATGTCCCATACTCACCAGACGTCACCCATTGAGCATGTTTGGGACGCTCTGGATCGACATGTACGACAGCGTGTTCCCATTCCCACCAATATCCAGCAACTTCGCACAGCCATTGAAGAGTGGGACAACCTTCCACAGGCCACAATCAACTCTATGCAAAGATGTGTCGCGCTGCATGAGGCAAATGGTGGTCACACCACATTCTGTCTGGTTTTCAGATTATATTTTTTTAAAGTATATGTGACCAACAGATGCATACTGGTATTCCCAGTGATGTGGAATCCATAGATAAGGTCCCGTGTAGCTCAGTTGGTAGAGCATGGCGCTTGCAACGCCAGGGTTGTGGGTTCGTTTCCCACGGGGGGCCAGTATGAAAATGTATGCACACACTAACTGTAAGTCGCTCTGGATAAGAGCATCTGCTAAATGACAAAAAATGTAAAATTTCAATTGACTGATTTACGTATATGAACTGTAACTCAGTAAAATCATCATTTGTTGCGTTTATATTTTTGTTCAGTGTAGCTGCACCCCTACAAATACCGAACTGGAACTCTTAGGGCTAGGATGAGAATCTCTAGGAATTCCACAATGAACCTTTCCATCGATTCTTTGACTACACAACTCAAAACCACATATCATATACTACTAGAAGGCTGGAGCATTGCTCATAATAAGTCCCTAAAACATACACGGTTCTGGCTTCGGTAACAGTAACACTAATGTGAGCAGTAAACTATTGGGAGGCGTTATAGCCACTCCAAGGGCGCCACATCCTACTGAGATTTTGTAGATTGACTACTTTGTGAAAGAACAATCCATTTCATATTTTGGAATTCAAAGTATGCTAAACAAAACAGCTGTGAAAGTAACCACCACTTTTGCTTTACATCCCCTAATCTTTTGAATGGGCTTGACAATTACATCAAATTCATGAAAAACTGTCATTTAAGATAAATTATTGAGCTGGTGGATTAATTTACTTCTGCCAGATGCGTTATGAATTTTTTGGCTTGAGGACCGTTGTGCTACATTTGACTCATTGAAGACGATTCAAAAAGCCTACAAATGTACAAAAACTACAAAGCCACTTCCTCGAAAATGTCACCTCCATATCATATAGTTCATATTCAGGAGACAGGTTTTCACATACAATTTGAAATTGCCAGGTTGAGGGATTATCAATGTGGCACAGCTGCCACCTGCTGGTAATGACTGGGCAAGATATATTGTATCCATTGGTCTCTTGGGCAACACAGTAAACACTCGATTTAGTGTTTGCATTGATGCCTGTATTTCTATAATCCATCAAATGTGTTCATTGAAATACTTAAGCATTAAAATAGATTTTTTCTAATGTACCAAAGTTGAGTGTTTAACACCGTTGATCAGAAATGTTTGCACAACTGCAATAAATTAAAAAGTCCAAGATGCGAGATGCTAACAAACATGACCAGCCAATTTGTACACGTTTTTATTTTTGAAAGTTCCATAGAAACTAACGGTTTATTTCTTCTTGTCAATACTCTCCGCTTCCGCCTCCTTTGCCCTCTTGGCACGGATACCGAAGAGACGAGCATTGGCACGGGCCATACGCAGGCTGGCGAAAGCCTTGAAGTTCTTCTCATCTTCAGAAATCACCCTGGCCTTCTCCTTCTTATGCACCTGTAGCACAGGGAGAAGACCCCAATTACAACAAGTTGATGTAAAGATGCACTCAGGAATAGAAGGGCTAGTAGAGGGCATTTCAGACAAAGAGAAAGTAAAATACAATGAATGGATTAGGCTCGAGTCCCATGTTATTACTCAATTATTGAAGTATTTATGTGTCCACGTCTGTAAGTTAAGGCACAGCACACAATCTGGCAGTCATCAGATAATAGGTTCAAAGAGAATCATCAAGGTAATACAGAGATTCCGGAGAATTTGTCATCACTTGACTGCTGAAAGAGCTCTAACATAATGTATTCAATACAAATACTCAAGATACTCATCTTACATCCTCCAATTATTTCAATTATGACCTGGTCTTCCCATTTACATTACATAACCTAAATCAGTGTTAAGTGCATTTAAAGAACATGAACTTCATTTTTTGGGTGAATTGAGTGATACGTACATTCTTGATGGGCATGACAGCCCCAGAGAGCTGCGTGGCCATCTTGAGTTCCTCCTCCTGGAGAAAGGGAAAGGTTTTAATACGCGCAGGGAAAGTAACATCTACCATGAGCACATTCAAGACGGTGCAGTCAATCTAAAACGCTACTGGGGTGAAGAGAAGACATTTCAAACATTGAATTGCACACCACCAACTGAATCTAAAATTACAATGGCGCACGTAAACAAAGTAGTCACATAAGTTGTAGTCCAGATAACCATGCAGAGCTGTTATGTGTAAACAATATTTTTAATGACATTCCAACACTGTCCACCAATATGTCTAAGACAGCACAAAATGCAGTAAAAACATTTCAAAGTCTCCACAGACTAGCTTGAAGCCCAATGTCCACACCGTAACTCCAAAATGTCCTTGCTAACAGGTCATTTCAGAAACTACAGAATGGGCACTGGACACATGAAACCAGCAGTCATCAGATAATAGGTTCAAAGGTAATCATCAAGGTAATACAGAGATTCCGGAGAATTTGTCATCACTTGACTGCTGGCCCAGTGCTGCTCACAATCCAGGTTTCCTCATCACAATTTCACTCATTGCTCCATTTATGAGCAAATTTTCTGAAATCACTTTTAACAGGGAATGTTATGCATGACTGCTGAAATCGTCACACTGCAAATATTTATAATCTGACCCTCAAATTAGGCAATCACTTTGAATCATTTGACAATATGGTTATGCGTGCCCATATGTTTATAAACACTCAACCCAATGTTCTATGACTGACACTTACAGTGCTGTCTCCCTTCTTGGGTGTGGAGGCCTTCCTGGGGAAGAGGATGAGCTTGGAGCGGTACTCCTTCAGGCGCTGTACATTGGCCTGCAGGGACTCCGATGACCTGTTGCGACGGCGGGAGTCAACCGAGATGCCAATTGTGCGGGCTGTCTTCTTGTGGATACCGGCGGCCTGGAATACACAAAGCACATGCAAGGCAGTGAACCAAATATTTGAGGAATGTTAGACATTTAGTTGCTAACCATGCCTGGACTTTTAGAAGTGTGAAGGCTTGCACATAAATCAATACAAGTAGATTTGCTACATTCAGGCAAAAAGCATGTAAAAAATAAAATTGGTTAATAACTGGCTTGAGTCCCATATTATTACTCAATTGACTAACTTTAATTGAGTTTTTTAAGATGCACAACATATTAAATCAAGCAGACATCAGCAAATAGGTTCAAATTGAATCATCAAGGAGGTGCAGAGATTCCGGAGATTTGTCAACACTTGACTGCTGTAAACGGTTTTAGTAGTCAGCAAGTAGGGCTGAACGATTAATTGCATTCGCGATAATATCGCGATTTGACTGAACGCGATTTTCGAATCGCAACGTGCGCGATTTGAGGTGGTCACGTGACGCGACTTTTCATGCTGTCCAGCGCAATGGCCTCTTGCTCGACGGAACAGTCAGAAACTGACACAGCTGATACTTTAATATCGAAGAGGAACAGCACGTCGGTGGTGTGGAACTATTTTGGTTTTAAAAAAGAAGATGCTGAGCAGCGTCAGGTGTTGTGCAGAGCATGCCGTGCTCCGATTGCTACTTCACGGGGTAACACTACAAACCTGTTTCAGCACTTAAAAAAATACCACAAATCAATGCATGACAGTTGTATGACCAAAATGCCGAGCATCAGTGCGCGAGACAAGCCAAATACCTCAAGACAGGGATCACTGACAGAAATGTTCGAAAGTGTCACTCCGTATGAACGTAATTCAAAACGGCACGGAGAAATCACTCGGACAATAACCGAGTTCATAGCCAAAGATATGATGCCTCTCAGCACGGTGACCAAGCCTGGGTTCATGGCATTAATACATACGCTTGATAAACGTTACAGTATACCCTCCCGCACATACTTCAGTCAGACTGCCATACCGGAGCTGTACAAAAAGTGCAAAGAGAAAGTCGCCGCGGAACTTAAAACGGTGGAGTTTTTTGCTAGCACTACTGATATGTGGTCAAGCCGCACAGCTGAGCCGTACCAGAGTCTTACAGTCCATTTTATTGATGAAGATTTCAACCTCCGAGCTCGCTGCCTACAAACTACCTACTTCCCAGACGATCACACAGGGGAAAATATTGCAGCCGGCCTGAGAGAAGGGCTTGTCAGCTGGGATCTCCACGAGGAGAATCACGTCTGCATCACGACGGACAACGCGTCGAATATGGTGCTTGCTGCGCGGCTTAATGAATGGACGAGGCTCCAATGTTTTGGCCACAGATTACATCTTGCCATTGGTAAGTTATCGTGTGTGTGTGTGTGTGTGTGTGTGTGTGTGTGTGTGTGTGTGTGTGTGTGTGTGTGTGTGTGTGTGTGCGAGTGCGAGAGAGAGAGATGCGTCGATTAGTAAAGCTGAATATACAAATATATATAAATGATATTATATAAATCGGATGGGATTAAATAAATTCATACTTCCACTCCTTTTCTAATATGTAAATTCATTTTACTTGCTTATATCATATGTCTGTCTGTGGTGGAATGCCCACCTGCATTTTTTTTCTTTTCTTGTTTTTGTTTTTTACATGTTTTTTTAGTGTTTATGAGAGAGAGAGAGAGAGAAAGAGAGAGAGAATTGACATGCAAATAAAGACCCTTTGAATTGAGAGAGAGAGAGAGGATGTGTTGTGGATGTGTGTATTTCAGAATTACAGCTAATTTGAGTGTGTAATAGTGAGAGCCTTGTATCAAAACTCAAATTGTGTGTAATACACTACTTTTTATTTCTTTTAGAAAATGCACTCAAAGATGACAGAGTGTCAAGGGCAACAGCACTGTGCAGGAAGCTGGTGGGGCACTTTTCCCACAGTTGGAAGAAGAAAGCAGCCCTGACGGAGGCACAGAGAGAGCTCAAACTCCCTGAGCACAACCTCATAACGGAGTGCCCAACAAGATGGGGTTCTAAAGAAATGATGATTGCCAGAGTGCTTGAACAGGCCAAAGCCATTTCTCAGGTATTGTCTGGAGATCGATATGCACGCTCCCTTATCCCAACCTGGCAGGATATTGACGTGTTGGAGTCGATTCACAAGGCACTGCATCCTCTACTGGAGTTTACTGATGCTCTTTCTGGAGAGGAGTATGTAAGCATCTCCTACCTCAAGCCAGTTCTCCACCTTTTTGCCACATCAGTCCTGGCTGAAGATGCTGAGGACACTGACCTGACTAAATCAATAAAAACCAAAGTCCTAGCATACCTCAATAACAAATATGGAGACCCAAACATCCAGGAGCTTTTGGATGTTGCCTGTTTCCTGGACCCTAGGTTCAAAATACAGTACATCAGTACAGACAACATCCCTGCTATCAAGACTCGTCTGAAGACAGAGATAGTAGACTTGGCACAACGTACATATCATTGGGTAAATAATTATGTATTTCACAAAAACAAAAATTTTCTGTAAAATCTAACTGGAAAACTAATGGCTGTTGTTTTCATCTAATAGGAGAAGAGGTCTCGTACTGAAACTGTTCAGATGCCTCAAAGTGCACAGTCCTTGGGGGAAAAGACGAAGAGGTCTCTTGGCAGTTTTTTCAAGACCAGTTCAGCCTCTCCTTCTTTGCCTGTAAATCTTGAAGATGTCGCAGAGGCAGAGATAAACAATTACCTGATGACTCCTACCATTGATGGAGAAGATGATCCATTGGCTTGGTGGAGGGTGCACAAGATCAGCTACCCACAGTTGTGCACCATGGCACGCAAGTATCTTTGTGTACCTGCTACAAGCGCTCCCTCAGAGCGTCTTTTTAGCACAGGAGGGAATATTGTGACTTGCACTCGCTCATCCTTGAAGCCAGAAAAAGTCAATATTCTGGTTTTCTTAGCAAAAAACCTGTGAGCCACTGAGAACAGAACTGTTGGATAAGTATGGCTGGCAGTGCCATACTCGTAGTGAACTTTAGTCTGTGTGGTGTGTTATTGTTGTGTACTTGAGATAAGTGAGGCTCATCTATTTTATATTATAATATTCAAATCGTTTATAAAAAATAGTTTGTCTAAATTAAAAGTGCATTTCTCATTTTTTATTTATAACTTTATTTACTTTGATTTTACAAAATATTTTCAAAGCAAATTCCTTGTTTCAGTTGTGTGAAATGTTACTGACTTGGGAGCAGTAAGATACATACAATTTAAAATTATTTTTTTCTTAAGACTGTACCTTTTGCACACAGTGTTTACAAAGTTCATGCCTTTGTTTAAATTATTTAAATGCACAGTGGCAAAGCCACAGATGTTTCTGTAATGAGCAGTTCAATAAAAATGTCATTTATTTCAAGTCATACATGTTTGAATTTAATTCTAACAAATAGACCCAGCCTATGGGAAAGAACATTTCACACTAAATGTATATACTATTGTGTTGGTCATATTTAAATCATTCATTATGTTTTGTAGGGGAAAAAGGATAAATAAATTAAATCGCATATTAAATCGCAATCGCAATATTGGGGGCAAAAAATCGCAATTAGATTATTTTCCAAAATCGTTCAGCCTTATCAGCAAGCTAAAATATCCAATAAATTCACACCGGTCTTTCACTCTGTTCAGTCTTACATAATGTACCAACACTACCTAAACCGGAAGGATATTATTCAAAAGGTAAATGTACTGTTAATATTCCTTTTACCTTGAGCTCCTCCAGGGTGAAGCCACGTCCGGCGCGCACCTTGGTGTGATACCTTATGGTGGGACACCTGACTTGAGGCCTAAGGGGTCCAGCCACAGGACGTGGAGCAATACGACGAGCCTTGATCTGACGGGCCTTTCGCCTGAAAAACAAATACTCTGTTCATATATAGCAAGTTATATTTGAATGATCTCCATCACATACATACAGCCGCAGGCATGTCTTGCACAGCTACACACCAGAATTACACCGTAGCCATCATTCAATCCATACAGCTAGTTAACCAACTAGGTACGTCACATAAGCATGCTAGTTAATAGCTGGTAGGTTTGCATACAGTGGACGTTTGAAACGTCAGACACTTCAACCAAACGTTAGCATTTATCCAACCATTATACTATACTTAACCAAAGTAACTAATCAAGGGCTACCTGCGAGTCTTCCTTGCGGGCTGGTTGAACCAGGTGCGCACCCTCGTCTGCCAGTCTTTGTGGAAGTGGGGGTTCAAAAGCATGCCATTTCGGCTGGGTGCCATGGTTGCCTACTTCCCTGAAACAGAAGTTGACACTAACACATGTAGGCGTAGAAGCTAATCACATTTAGCAATAAGATCAGACCATCTAGCTGAGGAATAAATGGCTGACGAAGTGCTTACTAGGCTAAATGGTAGCCAGTTAGCTAGCCATCACCTCCAAGCTAGCTGGGGGGGGGGGGGGGGGGGGGGGTCAACGATGGATTACAACAAACAGACGGAACAATAAAAGTATATTTTACTGTGATAATGACTCCGTAACCTTTTGAGTTGATTGTCGATATCTAGATCATTATCGACAGGTTGGTGACAATGAAACGTGTAACGTCACTGACAACACACACATACATGCGTCTGCAACCCAGGTAGGTTATGACTGCTAACCAATTTCAAGTACTGAGCCTTTATCTCAACAAACTCATCAATAGTAATATATTCGGAACGACAACATCATACACTTTCGTCATAAATGCATAAAAGTCACACCAACTTCGATATATTGGAGGATTAAGAGCGATTTCGTTTGAAAGATAGTGAGCTTATTTTCACATACCGTCTGGGGCGGAAAATGGCCGAAAGGAAAAAGGAAGTCCTAAAGCAGTGCATTGTGGGATATGTAGATGGCACCCAATGGTAGACGCAATGGATTGTCAACCGGATGTACTACATTTCACGTGTGAAGAGTGGTATAAAAATATACAATCAATCTTTGTTTATTTATTTGTTTATATCTTGTTCAGAATACATTCAGATCGAATGAGTTTTTTGTACGTTTTTTGGTTAGTAAATCAAATCTTCTTGGTTTTGGGATAATGCTGAGTAATAACGTGCTTTTTATCCCGAGTGGTGCGGTGGTCTAAGGCACTGCATCGCAGTGCTAGCTGTGCCACTAGAGATCCTGGTTCGAATCCAGGCTCTGTCGTAGCCGGCCGCGACCGGGAGACCCATGGGGCGGTGCACAATTGGCCCAGCGTCGTCCAGGGTATGGGAGGGAATGGCCGGCAGGGATGTAGCTCAGTTGTGGGTTCGATTCCCACGGGGGGCCAGTATGAAAAAATAAAATATAATATAATGTATGCACTAACTGTAAGTCGCTCTGGATAAGAGCGTCTGCTAAATGACTAAAATGTAAAATGTTATACCCTAATACAACACATATTGAAACAACCATTATGCATGCCTGACAGTTTATTTGATCAATAACTAATGGTCGTCCACCCAAATCTGAGTTATTGCTGATGTATGTTTGTAGGTACACCACAAGGGGTCACTGCAGCCCCACAATAAAGTTACACACATTTCACTTATGGACCTGTTCAGACAGTCTTTTGCATATAAGCCTATTTCTCTGAGTATCCCCCAATTTTCCATTCTCATTGTTGTAATGATAATTATCAATTACATGTTTTCATTGTAGGAGTGTTGTGTATTAAACCCTAATACTTTCTTGAAATCATAGTAAAGATATGCGGCATGCAATATTTAAAGTGCACATAAACAGCAACCCCATCACTCTGCTCATTGTGTCAAGAGAGGACCATCCCTGTCTGACAGCCAAATTCTATTCTCCTGTAAAGTAGTAAAGCCCCATTCCCCTTCATAATCAAGTCAAAGATATGCTCAGTTTCTCTGCTGCACTGATTCTGTGCCCACTTTTGCCATTAATCATTGATCAACCCTCCCCTGCACCTCATCTCTATCTTAATCTAAGGGCAAAAGTCAAGGTGTGCCGAGCTTTAATGTAGCAACGAGAAGCAGCCAGTGTCATCAGCACGCGTTTCAGTAGTGCTTCTATCCCCGTGGTTTTTCACCAGTTAGGCATCAGAACAAAAAGGTATAGTGTATAAAGCAGGGTAATTTCTAGGAATAGGTCCACACACACCCTTCACAGAATGGGCAACTTGTCATTTATAATGTAAACTACTGAACCATTAACTGACTGGGCTGACTATATGTTAATATATCAATGATGATACTGTGTGGCTATATTAAATGTGTTAATATCACTGAAGTGCAACTTTCGGTAACTTGTTTTCATCCATTAGCTTAAATCACTTGGGTTGGAAAATACAGCAGCAGTATATCAAATCAAATTTTATTGGTAGCATACACAATTTAGCAGAGGTTATAGCAGGTGCAGCGAAATGCTTGGGTTCCTAGCTCCTAACAATGCAGTAAAAATGTCAAACAAGTACACAAATAATCAAAAACAAGATATCATGTCAGGAAAAATCCAGTTAACCCAAATAACACTATCAGTAATCCAAATGCAATCTATGCATATATAGGCCTACACCAAAAATATATACTAAGAATGATATGTATAGCAGTAGATATATTAGTAAGCTATGTCAACAATCCAGTATAATAATACAGGCGGTGTAACAAAAATGCAATATATTCCAGATGTCACCTCAAAATACGAAAATATCCCAAATAGAATTGATTCTTGCTTAATTTGTGCTTTAGTCTTTTGTTCTAAAGAAGGTTATCTTGCTGAAGAATGTGAATCTACAAGTGTGGGAGTCTTTGGAAGTGCCAGGCTGCCAGCCAAGGTTAGGTTGACTAGTCTTGCATTGCCAGACACCAAACTAGGTTTTGACTATTAGATAAGGACTCAAGGTGGTTTATGTAAAGCAAGTGAATAGTACTGTATACAATTCTTCCCACCAGAGGGAATATAAAAGTCATAATGAAAAAAACAATGGATTGTCGGTTGTATTTATTTTATCTGACTTCATTTCCAATCACTTTCCAACCTGTTGCCACTTCTCTATTTTTTTTTCAGTCCAAACAAAGCACCTGAAATAATTAAACCTTATTGTCGTACCAACAGGATTTATCGTTGTGCCAACAGGACATGGGAACAAACACTTCAGGTTGTCTTGTGGTTTCATCAGCAATAAGCACCTAGGTTATCTTGGTGATTAAACAATTACAGTGAAAATAAATATCGCTACTTTACATAATCTCATTTTAGCTGAGATTTTACAGCCAGTCCAGATAGGATTAGTGTGAAAGACCTGTAATCATCATTAAAAATAACATTTAAAAAAAGAACATGGAGAGTCGAGCAGTCTACTCATCAAGTGATTTGATAAATTTCTCATAGGAGCCATCGTCCATGAGGCCATCAAGTTCTGCAGGGTTGTCAATAGTCATCTTAATTAGCCAGCCTGAAAGTCAAAGAGGAGAGCAACCATCAGTAACATTGTCAGGAGAGGGGGTTTAATAGTGTGTCCACTGATTATTCACCAACATAAAATCACATAAGGAGGTGGCAGGTACCCCAGCCGCTAAGAGCGTTGGGCCAGTAACTGAAAGGTCGCTGTTTCGAAACCCCAAGCCGAATAGGTGACAAATCTGTCGATGTGCCCTTGAACAAGACACAACCCTAATTTGCTCCTGTAAGTTGCTCTGGATAAGAGCATCTGCTAAATGACTGAATTGTCAAAACATACTTATCAACTGATTTGCCATGTCACTTTGTCTTGCCTAAGATACTCACCCCCTTCGTAGCAGGATTTATTCACTAGTCCAGGGTTGTCTGCCAGCTCTGTGTTGATTTCAGTTATCTCTCCAGTCAGAGGAGAGTACAGCTCACTAGCAGCCTTCACGCTTTCCAAAGCACCAAACTCATCTGCAACACAAGCAAAGGACATGCATGACCCTCCTTATTGGCAACAAAGCTTGTGGTCACAATAGTCATTTACTTGTGGGAGGAAACTTAAAACCTGAAAAATACTCACCCATTTGTTCAAGTTTTTGCCCCACCTCAGGGAGTCCACAATACACCACATCACCTAATGCTTGCTACAATGGAGGGACACAAATTCTAACATTTTAGCAGATACAGCTTTCAGAATTTGCAACACAAAATATTCATATTTGAAGTATACATTGAGGAAATTCTGGGAAGAATCCTAACGTCTAACTGATTTCATAAAGCATAAAATAAGGCCAATGAAAGTTGTGGTAAACGTCAAGTTAGTCCACAAATATCAGATTGGCCCTCAAATAATTTTAAGCCAGGCGTAATACAATTAATCAATTACCCTAAACAATAGTCATACATTTGTAAAATTGCCCATTCTGGTATACGTCTTTGTATTGCAGGACAAAGTACAAAGTTCCAAAATAAATCTCTCAAGACAATACAGGCATTATGTAGACCAATAAATGTCAGATTGTCAGTAATTTAGAAACACAACAGCACACTAAATCATTGATAAAAGTATCAACCAAACTGCCTACCTGAGCAAAATTGCTGATGCCAACTGTGCCAACTCCTCCCTCTACTCGCACCCACTCATGCTTGTCTGTGAATTTGAGGGCTGTAAAAATAGATTCACGTCAGATAACGGGATGCATGTGCATAAACTAAGTACCCATCCCAAACATTGTCCTTGTTATTGACTGTCCAAAGGACACTAATGTACTATGGACCAGAGCCAAAAAGTACTGTGCGAAACTGCAAACCTTATTTAAAATACTGCACAGTGGCAAAATATACCATTCATGATTCTGAACATGCACTTTCCCACATTCAGTCCTGTAATGTCAAACAAGATGTGAATTGTATTACTATCACCATGGTGATGCCAATTGCTCATTCAATGTACCACGCATTCTCTAGCTATTACTGTATATTGTAGTATGGTTGTACACAGTATGGGTGGTGGGAGGGAGCACCCACATTTAACAGTTCTCTATTGGTTGAAATGAAAAACATCCTTCCTCTAATCTGCTATGTGGGCTGTTCATTATATTAAATTAACTAATAATCATTTTATACTATTTTGGACAGATGCAATCCACATTTTAAGCAATAAACATTAAAATATGGTTTATGTCAAATGCTGTCACGTTTCTGATACCCTGGGGGGGAATTAAATGCCTCAACAGTTTCCAATGTTAGCATCAGATCATGCAGAAAAAATACAGGTTTGAACCAGATTGTGAACTGTGCAAAATGCTGAGGCATGGCTGGATTGTCTGAAAGACTCAGGGGAGAGCCTTCCCTTAATAGAGATCTTCAATATAATTTATAGAGTAAAACACCCCCCACATAAAACACCATACATGTATTTGCCATTTTCAGCCTACAAATTTAGGAAATAAAGTAAATATGCTAAATATAGATGTATGCTCAAATGTGTTAGTTCAGGCCAGCATTTCACTGGCTATGTCCAAACTCGTGCATGACTTGCTCTATGTAATTATCCACTACATTGGGGCACGAGACAGTGGGTGTCTGAGTGCCTAACAAACGCTAATGTTTTTTTAAGGCCGTGGATAGTAGACCCAGCAAATCGTTCCAAGGTCAAGTTAAACCTCTGATAGATTACACTGTAAAACATTTTTTAAGAAAATGAAAACTTTAATTCGACCTGGCTACTTTTGGGGACAGTTTATGTAAAGCGACCATATAATTCAAAATGTTACGGTTAAACCAACCTATCGCGGGGACCGTTGTTCGACAGGGCTGGTCAGGGAATCCCAAAATTCCATTGGAATTCCATAAAATGAAATAACTTGATTTCCGTCTGGGAATAACTACAGAGAATATTTTACTTTTAGACCACGTAACGGTCAGCATTAGGCTACTTTTTATTTGACCCATCGACCAAACTTTGTCGTAGCAGGGCATGCGTTCTGAACTGCTTACAAAACTGGACATGCTGATCATAAAATTCAAATCGCAGTTCACGCGCTCTCACTGACGTGTAAAAATGTACGGTGGTAAAGTGACCAAAAACAGCGTGAGATTATTGCCCCTCAGCGACTGGAATGTGTAGCCACAGACCCGTACATCAATTGTAATGTTGATCAATCTAATTTGGGCAACATTGTAACAAATTGTTACCTGTGGACAGTCGCGAGGCCGTGCTCAGTGTCCGTGCGGTGTTGGCCTTCCATAAGAGCCGATTTGCGGAGATCTGTACAGGTCGAGAAAGCTGAAGCAGTACTGGGGAAAAGTTTGCAGAAAGGCACCGGAACGCTACTCTCATCGCCATCTTCACAGTGTCGGCCGAAAAGATTACACATGCAATTGACTGAGTGGAGCGCGCACCATTACCCTTTGCGCGCTCTCGACATGAAATAGAAGCGGCTTTTCGTGCACTGCACCCGCAGGACTTTGTGGAAGTTGGACCGTATTTGCCGATAAGGTTTTTCCTTATATGGATACTCTGAAGGTGTAATAGATGCACAACATAATATTTAGGATACTACTTGTTTTTTCGCATAGTTGGTAGTGTTAGATGTTCTTCTGTCTATTGGTCTACTCTGCATCTTTATGGTATTGTAGACCTAACCATAAGGTTTTGGGTGCGTTCCTCTGCCCAGGCGTTGCTGAAGCATGCCACATTTTACACCGCCTGGGTATGTATTTTAACTATCAGCAAACCACATCAAATGTTATAACAATCTGTCAATCGATGACAGTCGATGCCGTGGCACGCAACCATTGGTTGATTCATGCAACGTCTGAGCAGGGGAACGCGACCATTCTCTTATGCTTGGTAGATCGTATAAATTGGGTTGATTCTAAATCGTTTTCCCTTCATGAATATTACAGCACTAACCCCATCACTGTTTCAATTGTATCCGTTTTCTATTGTACTGTAGTACACAACTGCTGAGATCGGGCAACAGTTCCTAGGACCTAGTGTTGCTTTCATTAAACAAATGCTGGTTTTCTTGGTAGACTTCACACTAGGGTCCTACAGTACTTTGCAGCATGACTAGAAAGTAACTGGACTGCATTCACTGAAAATGAACTTACCACACATCTACCTCCTCTAAAGGTATTGCACACAGGTCATCCCACATAATCCTTTCTTAGGGGATCCAAATGGGTGGGGTGCACCTTGGCCATCAAGAGTTCGGTCACCAGGGGTGTATTCATTACGTCTTGCAATGGAAACAGTTTACCATTTAAGAAACAAACAGAAGCAGAATGAAACAGGGATTGATCTACCTGAATTTGTCCAATAGAAACTCTAGTTTGTTGCTAAATGTTTTCCATTTGGAAAAAATAAAGAGGCAACGTTTTGCAACAGAATAGGTGTAGTCATTCTGCCAAACAGTTTCTATTGGACAAATTCAGGTACGTCCCTCCATGTTTCGTTCGCTTCCATATAAGAAATGTTTCGCAACAGATTTGGCTGAATGGCTACACCACTGCTTTATCCAAAAGCTTATGAAAATGTACATAATGAAGACCATGGGTAAAGAACAGTAGACCAGTAACTTAGGCCTACTGCAACAGTAGATCAGCTGCAGACATATACTTTGACATAACGCAATCATGGGAATACAGAATCACATTTTTGTCATTAAGTTTATTTTTGTGCCAATGGCAGTTGTGTGGGTGAACCATTTTTTTAAAAGTAGTCAGACTGCATGGCATACAATAACAGAACACAACAAACATGTCCAGAACCCTCATTCACTGACATTACTTTGGGCTTGGATGTCCACCACACTCTGAGGGAAGACAGAAAAGAGACAAAGCGCAAGGTAATACAAGGCAACAACAGCACACAATTTATGTTTTCAACTATGTAATGATGGAAAAAGAATTTAAAATTAACTTATTTCCCTTAATGCAGATTGCAAAATTCAAACCATATGATAAAATAGAAAACAGTCAATGCCACCGGGACCCACAGTGAGACCAACAGACCAATCTGATTATTTCCCCAGGCTTCATCACCATGCCAACCCCTGCAGAGATCTGCCAGCAGGCGAGGTCACAATACTACACAGAGGTGCCCTCTGTGAGAGGGGCTGTCTTGTTGTCATCAGGCTTCATGGCAGGGAAGAACAGCACCTCCTGTGAAACAGAATTAACATCAGGTGGTTTCACACACACAGAGTCCTGCTGAAGTGCATTCAAGTTTGTAGTGTATGTGCGTGTGTGTAAACAATCATCGATACAGTGTCCCATACCACATAATAATAAACATGCATGTCTAAAGCCTTGTTCACATTGGCAGTTTGAAGTGACTGAAATCCTTTTTGTTTTTTGCAAATCCATTTCAAATCTGTTCTTTTTCCTGCAGTCTGAACAGCCAAAAAGCACATGGAATCGGATATTTCAAGCCACATTTCAAACCACCTTCGTAGGTCATACAAATCTGATTCTTGGCCATGCAACTTGTGTATGAACGGTCAAATCAGATTTATTTGGCATATCTTGTTGCTTGCTAGCTACTCTGTTGACAGTTTGATAAGAACATGTGGTAGCTAACTAGCTAATGGTTTACAAACAAATAACTGAATGTGCTAGAAAACTAAACAGCTACCTAGCTAGCAGACTGTTGTGGTTAGCCAAAATGGACTCCTTTTGAAAGTTGCATCATCTTATCCTTTGAGGCTTTGTAAGTGTTCTTACACTATGACTTTGAACATTTAAAGCAACTGGGAAATATCCATGGCAGGCATTGTAGTCCTTAGCTGGCTACATAACTTCTGAGTGATAGGAAGCGGGAGCACCACCACCAATCAGCCTACACTACTGCGCACACATCAGTCATTACTATGGCAACTAGCATAGCCATGTCAGCAAATTACTGCCGTCTGAACACACACAAATCCTATTTGGTCACTTGAAAAATAGAACTTGAAAAACTACATTGATTTGAGCATTAAGGCCTACAGTGTGAACCAGGCTTTAGAGATTGCACAGGCTCTATATTGGCCTCTGCCTGTGTGTATTATAACTGTACCTTGATGTTGTTGGAGTCTGTGAGGAACATGGTAAGGCGGTCAATGCCCATGCCCCAGCCAGCAGTTGGTGGCAGGCCATACTCTAGTGCCGTGCAGAAAGTCTCATCAATGGACATACTCTCGTCATCACCCTCTGCCTTGGCCTAATAAAACAAACATACACACAGAAGCTAGATGAGAAACAGACTGTACTAAAACTAAATAGCTCATCAAGATTTACAGGGTGGTGACTCATAAACAGGAAAATATCACAAAGAAAATGAAGCACCAATGGTTACTAAGTTGACGTAAGGCAAGAATTTGGGGGAAATGTGTCAGTTTAGTGGCCCCTACTACTACATAGTTTGTAGCGTTACTCAGTCGACTCGCCAAGGCACACTGACCTTAGCCTGTTGCTCAAAGAGCTCCCTCTGTCTGATAGGGTCGTTCAACTCAGTGTAGGCATTACAGATCTCCTTCTTCAATACAAACAGCTCAAAACGCTCCGTCAGGCCTTTCTCTGACCGGTGCCTGTATGGGGAGAGATCAAGGAGAGCACAGCTAGATACATCTGCATTGACAAGCAGGGGGCACTGCAAGACCTATGTTGACTGTTTCAAATGGTAACCTGCAGTCCATAAGAGCATTGTTGCTTGTTTTTAAATTAGTGTAATATGGATAGGAAGAGCTCACCATTTGGCCAGGGGGCTCATGATCTGTGGGTGGTCACAGATGAACGTGGGGTTGATACACGTGACTTCCAGGAAATCTCCCACCAACTGCAGGGATAAACATCAACTTCAGTTTAGTCATGATGTCAACAACACGGAAGGGGTATAGGAGGGGAGTTTCCTGAGTAGATTAGAATGGGCACCTTGTCAAGGAGGCGGGCAGTGGTTCTAGGAGGAGGGCACTCCACTCCTTTCTGGGCACACAGTTCATCAAAGAATTTACGGGTCTCTGGGGTGGGTGGAGAGGGACAGGTCAGTAAGACAACCTAGGAAATTCTATAAATATATAGAGGTATAACTGTGGCACTGTATTGACCGGCATTCAATCTCTTACCGTCACTGTCGTAGGTGTCAGCAGCTGGGAACTTGACGCCCATCTCCTTCTCCAGGTCGTGTGTCAAGCTGACCCTCCTGAAGGGAGGAGTGAAGTCAATCTCATAGGTCTGGCCCTCTGGACCCTCTGGATGATACTTCACTTTGTATCCTCCAGTGATGTGCTTGACCATCCCTGATGGGAAGAGAGAGAGCGGACCAGTTAGTAATGGAATCTAGCAGCTACACACCTACATGTCACTGTGAGTAACACTAGATATTCACATTCCAGAATGTTGAAGTAGAAACACCCTCTTCATTCACCCGAGAGAAGCTTCTCTGTGATATCCATCAAGTCATGGTAATCTGCATAGGCCATATAGAATTCGCAGGTGGTGAACTCTGGATTGTGGGTGAGGTCAATGCCTTCGTTTCTGAACTGCCGTCCAACCTCATACACTCTGTCAAACCCCCCGACCACAAGCATCTGGGGAAAGAAGGCACGGAAATATGAGCATGGAGTTTATTTTTTATTTTTTAAATGCGTTATTGGTCCTTCCCCGGGGGACAGGTTACCTTGTGGTAGAGCTCAGGAGCGATCCTCATGTAAAGGTTCATGTCTAGGTCGTTATGGTAGGTCACAAAGGGTTTGGCCACGGCCCCTCCAGGAATCAGGTTCATCATGGGCGTCTCAATCTGTAAGAAACGTGTGTTGTGGTTTTACAGTCTGTTACCCATCACCAAAACCCTGTTTGTGAAAAATAACCCTTTAAAATGTACTTTCCAAATCAAAGAGAAGACAGCTTTACCACTCTTGAACTCTTAACCTGAACTCCTCCACACTCCCTCATTTCCCTGACATACTTTTAAAAAATTGCTAAACACAAGTGCCCCCTACTGGCCATTTCCCTCACCTCCAGGAATCCCATCCCGTCCAGGAAGCTGCGGAGGTAAGTGATGATCTTGGCACGTGTTACAAACTTCTGCCTCACAGAGTCATTGAGAATCAGATCCAGGTATCGCTGGCGGAATCGTGTTTCCTGGAGGCAATGGGTTAGAGAAAGGGTGAGGATCCCTAAAAAAGGCAATTTCTTCTGCTGGTTACATGAATTAAAGGTGTACTCTATCATCTCTCATTCATATGAAAGCCTGACATGTTTTCTGTATGTTCACTACAGGATTGTGAAGGTGCTCACCTTGTCCTTGAGACCAAAGTGGAGGTGGGGCAGCATGTGCAAGCAAGGTGAAAGCAGGGTCATCTCTATGGGAATGATGCTCAGCTCGCCCTTTTTGGTCTTCCCCGGGTTACCACGAACACCAATGATGTCACCACGCCGCAGCTTGTTGTTGATGCGCACAAACTCCTCCTCAGACTTGTAGCTCCTAACAGGGAACATGGACAGACAGGGTTAGAATATATACATGTGGGAGGTATTTGAGCCCCCATGAGTAGTGGAGTTCTGGGAAGGGCCATGTTCTGTACCTGTTGGTTGCCATAACTTGCAGCTTGACGCCTTCCCCTCGCAAGTCATAGAAGATTAACTTGGCCCCGGACTCTCTCTTGGCATGGACACGACCTGCCAACAACAGAGTTTCACATATGTCAAAAATACAGCTTGGCCATCAAATGACAACATCATATTATTCCAAATCACAATAGTTGAAAACAGTTGTTGTCAGTACCTGATACACTGAGGACAATGTCTGTTAGCTGGTCTCCAGGCTGTAGGTGGTTGTACTTCTCAATGAACTCTGTGAGCGACAGATCTACATTGTACTTGTGAGGGTATGGGTCCTCTGCTGTGCCCTTCAGAGCCTGGATGGCTTGGGTGCGGATCTTAAAGTATTGCTTTTGGGATAAACAATATAAAGTGAGGTTACTGTAAATGTTCAAGAGCTCAATTACTGCAACCCTATTTAAAATATACTACTAAGATCAGCAGTCAAATGTTCTCAAGCAAATCACAAGAGGGAAGGAAGGACGATCATAAACATGCATATAGCTCACGTTAGGGTCCAGGGTCTCCTCATCTGCCCCGTATGCATTCTGATCCGCCTGGTCATTGGTCTCCGTCTGCTCAACCTGCTCTTTGACTTTGGCTTCCTTCTCAGATGCCTTCTTCTCAGCTTTCATTCGCCTCTTCAGCTCACTGACAACAACACAGAGGGTAACATCAGGGTATCTAGTGGACTCAGCATCAGGGTTAAGGGGACTACTAAGGAGACTACTTTATAAAGCCATGTAAGTAACGTCTAAAAGGGAATCATTTATGACAAAAGGTTGGTTGTTTTTCTCATTGAATGGAAAAGCCACCAACCTTTTGTCACCTCGCCAGCGATTCCCCTGAATTAGAGCTGGGACTGATGCTGTGCTGGGGAGAGCAAACTTTACCCCCTGAGCCCTGACCCCAAAGGCTTGGCACACCTGGTGCCTGGCAGTCCTGACCACCAGAGTCAGCATGGTGAGGCAGGCTGACCTACTGAGCTACACCAGTCAATGACCAGACCTGGAGAGAGACACAGAGCACAGCCGTCTTTGGCCCACGTCATATTATTTCTAAGGCACTGAATGTTTTTCTAATAAAATATAAATGAAAAGGCCATGTACTAAAAAAAGAATGATGCTTCTGCTGCTTAACATGTCTCTGCGTAAATGACTATGCAGGGTTAGATGTTTTTATACTCAACAAAAATATAAAACGCAACATCCAAAAACTTTAAAGATTTTACTGAGTTACAGTTCATATAAGAAAAATCAAATCAATTTCAAGTAGTAAATTAGGCCCTATTCTATGGATTTCATACAACTGGGCATAGAAATAAGCTTTTTCTGCATATGGAACATTTCTGGGATTTTTTATGAAACATGGGACCAACACTTTACATGCTGCGTTTATATTTTCGTTCAGTGTAAATGGGTTTAGTAACAGTAGTGTAAAGTAAGTAGAAATACTTTTTTGGGGGGGTATTTATATATTTGGTAAACTTTTACTCCACTACATAGGAGTAAAAGTTGCAGGACTTTGCAGTTCGAAAACTCTGCAGTCATCTTCAAATGGCCCTGAGATATATCGGGAGGTCTCTCTATAAAAGTCCCTGGCCTCACACCAATACATGGATTTGAGAGTCAAACTATCATTCAAAATTAACAGGCAACCCTTGTCAGCGTTGATATCCTATTTTGGGTCGTGATTCGGTTAAGTTAAATAACAAAGCAACTGATTTGCTTCTTTCCCGTTTCGGCAGCCTCCCAGAATCTCCATCCGACGTCTTAAGTAAATTATCTTCTAACCAGTGATATAAAAACGCTCAGATTTCGTGTGGCATTTGAATATTTTTAGTTTAAAGTGGAACTGACAGCGTTTTAGCAACACAACTTTTATTTTCATTTATTTTTTACATTTTCTGACAATGTGAGCACTTAGATATGGTCATTTTCACGTCTTAATAAATTCATAGAATGTTTGGGAATGCCGTTTGAAAACTATCGCAATATAGAGTGGGAAAGTGGCAAAGCGTTTGGACAATTAATAGATACTGCAGTAAATAAAACCTAATAAAAACATCTGTTTCATCCAGGACCGGAGTCTACGCAGACCGATGCACAATAGCCATATCAGAGCTACAGTAGGCCTTTATGCCACACAGGCCTCCCATCATTCACGTTGAACTGGACTGTGTTTACAAGCAGTGGCAACAGCGCGATTTTAGATAATTTGAACGCATTCGCCAAAAGCCACAAAATACACCTGAATGGATTTCTATAAATATGTAAATACCACGGGAGTCCTCTTACATTTGGAAACTTTACATTCCTATTGATCAAACAACGATGAAAAGGTAGGCTCCCTCTCCCTCAGTTATGCACATTAACAACAACAAGATCAACAACTAATGCTAGCCAGAGCAAGATGAGCTAAACTCTAACGAGGGAACAATAGATAAACCCTCTCAAACTTTTTCAGCAAGTTAGCCGTCAAAATTACACTGATAAACAATGGGGAATAGTAGCCTGCTCGTCCTTCTCCAGCTTGCCTGCCAATGCATGCTTGTCCCCAACCCACATTTTGACAACTGAATGGGAACTTGCCTGCCCGCCCATTTGATCGATTCCAAATACATTTGATTGATAACTAAGGGTGCGTTCATAAATTACCTTCAGTGGGTCAGCGCGCTCTGGGTCATTCGTAAATTCAGCGCTTTTTCAGATGATCCGTTCGTAAATGCAGAGCATTTCGCTCTTCGAGCATTCAGAGCCACACACACACTGGACGCTATGGCTGAGGAGTAGGGTTGATCTGATCGTTCCTCACAATGGCAGTCAAACACCAAGCTAACTGGCCACCTCACGCTGACCATTTTACTCGCCCTAGCAGAGCTGGTTAGACTGTTTACATGTTATCTAGAGCGTTAGTGACTAACTGTGCTAGTGGCAACAATTTAATTACTTTTTTTGCCCACGTTTACTGACACCAGGCATATTCAGCGGGTGTTGAGTGTTCGTAAATTCATCAGTTATTCTGCGCTCTGGCACACTCAGACGAGAGTGCTCTGAAATCGGAGTAGATAGCCAGATTGAATTTACGAACGCAAGAGATATGCTAACTGGATAATAATCATTCAAGTTCAGAATAGCTAACTAGATAGCTATCAAAGTGATTCACATTTATTGATAGCTAACCAAATGACACCTGCATCTCTAGCTGTAGCCACCGAAAAAAACGATATGAGGGGAAAAAGTCGGCCACTCACCCAATGACATCCTCCTTAGCTAGCTAGCTAGCTAGCTAACATTTCTAACCAGGAGAGAGCCTGTAGATTCGTCAAACAACAACTTTATTATAAGATTAGCAAAAACTTAGCAATCAACAATCTCTAAAATAGTGCAGAGTGAAATGCCCAACAAACATAGTTGGGTCTCAGTTTTTATAGAAAACGTGCAACCTCTTGTCTACGTGGCAGTTTAGCAGATGTGTGGTAACAGGGGCAGAACATAGTGTAAAAGGCAATTGGTTTGTCTGTGCAGATTAAGATAGCACAAGGGCTTATCCGCATAACTGCGTTTTGTCACAGTTCACAATATAATGTGCTCGTTTCTGCAAGTTTCCATACAGCTGACTTCCTGTAGATAGTAAAACTACGGGATGTCTTACATGCTGCGGTCGCACCCAAACGGATCTTATATGTACGCCCAGACTTATGACTAAGTCACACAAGACAAGCCTGCAACAGCAAAAAAAATTAACTAATATATAACAATGGACAATTATCTAAGTAAAAACAGCATAGTATGTCTAAATGTAATTCATTTTCCACCATAATAGCTACATAAATAGATATGCTAGTTTATTAGCCACGTTATGACTGACATGTGACCATTGCCCTTGCTAGTTTAATTGTATCGTCTTCCCGGGATTATTATTTTTTTGAATCCATATTTGCAAAGTAGTTAAAGCGCTGTCAGTTCCACTTTAAACAGCGCATACAACCCAAACGTTTGCCCCTGTTCTATTGACGTTAATGTGATATCAATATGAGTGATTAACAAAATAGTGTTGTGTTTACCTTTCCGCGTTGGCGACCCACGCTGCCTGATTTCTACAAGTTGTCCTCTAACCAGTGATATGCACATTATTCCCAGATTCCATGTGGTCTTTCAGTAGGGTTAGTTTGAACAGGATTTTCAACCTGACCCCCCCCCCCTGTTCTATTGATTACAACGTGATAACAATATGAGTGATTGACAAATAAGTGTTGCATTTCCCTTTCTGTTTAGTGACCCCCAAATCAAAATATGACACGTTTCAGGAAGCTAGGCGAATGTTGCACGTCACTACTTCACAAGATAGCCTTCTGGAACATGTGAACTTTTATGTGCCTTAATAACAAACTTGTATGCCATCTGTATGCCATCTTGTATGCCATCTGTAATTTAAATTTAAAAATGTAAATTACAAGCCTAGTTGGTTTAGCCACGGAAAAAGACAGGAACCTTCTCACTGGCCATGATTGGCAGAAATAATAGATGGGCTGGACATGCCAAGAGATGAGTTCGGATTGGTCTGCCATGTAGCATGCTTCTGTCTATAACATGAGCTGCTCAGTATGTCATTCCGTTTGTACTGTATGGGTTGGGATTATGGTTCATATCTAAACAAAAGACTCCACGTCGCCAGATGATTACACAACCCATCAAGTTAGCCAGGTGTGTCTGGGGGTGATTATGGCAATCTATTGTATTTCATGAACATGTGTACATGTCTTGACAATAGTGACCCATCCACAGCCCTTAACTGTTGGTTAAGGGCTGTAAGTAAGCATTTCACTGTAATGTCTGCACCTGTTGTATTCGGCGCATGTGACCAATAAAATTTGATTTGATTTGATTTGATTTAGATAGATGTGGCTTTAGCATTTATTTCACATTACCCATTAATTTAGACAAGTGTGTCTGGGTAAGCATAATCTAATAATTATAAAAGATTCATACAATATTTCTATGTGGACACTTTACATTTTTGACATTGCTACTATGCAAATAACCATTTCACTCTACCGTTTACACCTTCTGTAATTTAAGATATTTGATATAGTGTGTGTTTACCAGAGACGGTAATGTGAAGAACGTCAGATTAGGATATAATCCTAGATAAAGTGTGTTTTTACTACTACTTTCACCACTTTTAGTCTTGAAATCTTTGGTTGTTTCCTACACTATCATTACTTTGTTTAGCACATGGCCTTACATTTGAATCCTTAAAGAGATGGGTGGAGCGAAGGTTTAATAGGCTGTGAACTATGCTGAATGGGTGTAGACAAAGAGGAGCTCTCCAGTAGGTGTATCAAAACATTCAACGTCCATTTCTCAAAAGTGGTGCTATAAATTTATTAACTTTCAAAGCAGAATTACTTTCCCATTGTTACTCAACTGCAGTGTATGATACACCATTTATATATTATATATATATATATATATATATATATATATATATATATATATATATATATATATATATATATATATATATATATATATATATATATAGCTGATTACTATTGTGGCACTATGATTACTATTTTCAACTAAAGTTCCATTGTTATTCCTAAAACATAACATTAATTTCCAATAGTATTCTAGTTAAATAAGGTAAAAACTATTGAATGAGTCTAAAAATGCGCTGTGATTGATTTATTTTGATGATATACCAGAAATCGTGAAAACGGATGTCCATGTTTGAGTGTCCAAAAAAACAAGCATTTTCTTTTCCTTTTGATAATTACGTATATATTAACCAAATACTTTTAGACTTTTACTCAGTGGTATAAAGTTCTTAAGTAAAAATACTTGTAAGTACTACTTAAGTAGTTTTTTCGGGTATCTGTACTTTACTATTTATATTTTTGACAACTTTTACTTCACTACATTGCTAAAGAAAATTATGTACTTTTTACTCCATACAGTTTCCCTGACACCCAAAAGTACTCGTTACATGTTGAATGCTTAGCAGGACAGGAAAATGGTCTAATTCACACACTTATAAGAGAACATCCCTGGTCATACCTACTGCCTCTGATCTGGCGGACTCACTAAACAAATGCTTCATTTGTAAATTATGTCTGAGTGTTGGAGCATACCCCTGGCTATCTGTAAAAAAAATTAAATGGTGCCATCTGGTTTGCTTAATATAAGGCATTTGAAATTATTTATACTTTAACTTTTGATACCCAAGTATATTTTAGCAATTACATTTAGTTTTGATACTTTAGTATAATTAAAACCAAAGACTTTTAGACTTTCACTCAAGTAGGATGTTACTGGGATGACTCACTTTTACTCGAGTCCTTTTCTATTAAGGTATTTTTACTTTTACTTTTACTAAAGTATGACAATTGGGTACGGAGAACATTTTCACTTTCATTCTGAGCTGATCAGTCATTAGGCAACATAGCCTAGTAGTAGCTAGCTAAATCCACTAGTTACCAAGCCATCACATTACAGAAGTGAGATAGGATATTTAGCCTGGATGCATAAAGCTGATTACTTCAATATTTCCCCACATAAATAGCATGAGTATGACCTGAAAGGTTGGTGAAGTTGGCAAGAAGCTCATTATGGTTAAGGAAAAAAACATTTATTTAGCTGAAACGTGGTTTTGTCAATAAACTTACATGAAAATAAGGAACTTCAGATCAGCAATTTAGCTTGGGTAATTTCTACGATGAAATATAAGTTTTGTAGTTATCTCCATTCACAGACTAGGATGAAGAGCATGTATGTGCGATATGCCGCTTGAACCGAAATGACCATTGGAAAATGTGTATGCACATTCGCTATGGAACACTAGTTTTTCCATCGAGCTTTATCCGATCTGACGCAACACTATCCTACTACTTTTATCGAATAATAACACGGAAGTGAAACACACACCATCAACATGTTGCACACGTCTTCATAAATTTTTTCCAATAGAAGAGAGAATCGACATTGGCTTACTTTTTGCTAAGAGTCTCTGCGTCCACCTCTGTAACGTCTGCCATCTTTTTCCTGCAGCAAGTGAGTGATGCGCGCAAGTTCACCCCATATATAACTGTCGGCATTGAACTGTACCCAATGACGTTCCAGCGCGTTCGAGGGGATCAGTCTAACGCAAGACGCTGCGCAAAAGTAGTTCTCCACTCAGACAGGGGATCATATTAGTTTATTTTGTTGTTTTCAAATAACTCCATGGGCGGTTTTCATTTTTATCTTCATTGAAAAACACAGGTCCTTTACTAATTATAAATGTCTAATCAGAATATTAAAATACATGTGAATATGTGATCATATTCATCTGGTTTCTGAGCATGTCTGTCCTTTCTTCTTCCCTTGCTCTCCTCACTTCATCATTTTAAAACATGTTTTAGATGGACAACTAGGGTAAGGCCATGATGCATTTAATTGATGATTAGTTATGTTACTTTTCAAACGTAATTAGATTGATGTGCTTGTGATTTTGCCATTTCAAATATTTCACAGTATGGGATTCATGATGTCTTGTGTGTCTCCTGGACAAAAACAAAAGCTGATCAATGCAAAAATGTAACCAAAACCAATCATCAGAGGGTGGGGAAATCAACTTGAAAAAGGAAAACTGATCTATCTTTATTAATATATATACCAGAAGGTTTACATAAATATAACTGCAAGAGTATCCAAATGCCCCAACAAAAGCAAAAATACATTTATATAGTCCTTTTTTCAAAGGTAATATTTCACAGTTGTTCACATGGTAGCTAAAAACACATAGGTGATATGCACTCCCCATACCTATAACCTGTCACTGCTATCAACAGGTTCACTCCTGATGCCCAGAAAAAAATACATTAGTGGAAATAAAGCAGACTTTCACATCAAACCAAAGCCAGACAGGTTAAAAGGACACAAACAGAACAAAGTGTGAAAAGACTAACTGATGACATTTACAATAAAAACAAAACACCAATGATGAAAATTCTGAATGACAAGTTTGTTTGAATTTGGTGAAATTTGTGTTTGTCTTGACAGACATAAGCCCAATCATAACAAATATAAGAAATCCAGGTGGAACACAGTATCACATCTATTTCAAAAAGCTGCATTAATAATTAACAGAATTACAATGTTCCGTTACAGTTTCCCCTTTGCAATGAAGAATCAAGAGAGGCTAGATAGATAAAATATATTTTAAAAGTAACAGATATACATTTACATTGAATCAAGACGCATAGCAGTTTGATACAACACTTCAATTGCAGCTACAGTGCATTCGGAAAGTATTCAGATCCCTTCCCTTTTTCCACATTTTGTTACGTTACAGCCTTATTCTAAAATTGATTAAATAAAACATTTTCCTCATCAATCTACACACAATACCACATAATGATAAAGTGACATTTTAGCAAATGTATTCAAAATGTATTTACATAAGAATTCAGACCCTTTGCTATGAGACTCGAAATTGAACTCAGGTGCATCCTGTTTCCATTGAACATCCTTGAGATGTTTCTACAACTTGATTTGAATCCACCTGTGGTAAATTCAATTGATTGGACATGATTTGGAAAGGCACACATCTGTCTATATAACGTCCCACAGTTGACAGTGCATGTCAGAGCAAAAACCAAGCCATCAGGTCAAAGGAATTGTGGTCCCCAAGAACACAGTGGCCTCCATCATTCTTGAATGGAAGACATTTGGAACCACCAAGACTCTTCATAGAGCTGGCTGCACGGCCAAACTGAGCAACCGAGGGAGAAGGGCCTTGGTCAGGGAGGTGACCATGAACCCGATGGTCACTCTGACAGAGCTCCAGAGTTCCTCTGTGGAGATGGGAGAACCTTCCAGAAGGACAACCATCTCTGCAGCACTCCACCAATCAGGCCTTCATGGTAGAGTGGCCAGACGGAAGCCACTCCTCAGTAAAAGGCACATGACAGCCCACTTCGAGTTTGCCAAGAGGCAACTAAAGGACTCTCAGACCATGAGAAACAAGATTCTCTGGTCTGATAAAATCAAGATTGAACTCTTTGGCATGAATGCCAAGTGTCACGTCTGGAGGAAACCTTGCACCATCCCTACGTGAAGCATGGTGGTGGCAGCATCAGGCTGTGGGGATGTTTTTCAGCAGCAGGGACTGGGAGACTAGTCAGGATCGAGGGAAAGATGAACAGTGCAAAGTACAGAGAGATCCTTGATGAAAACCTGCTCCATAGCGCTCAGGACCTCAGACTGAGGCGAAGGTTCACCGTACAACAGGACAATGACCCTAAGCACACAGCCAAGAAAACGCAGGAGTGGCTTCGGGACAAGTCTCTGAATGTCCTTGAGTGGCCCAGCCAGAGCCTGGACTTGAACCCGATCGAACATCTCTGGAGAAACCTGAATATAGCTGTGCAGCGACGCTCACCATTTAACCTGACAGAACTTGAGGATCTGCAGAGAAGAATGGGAGAAACTCTCCAAATACAGGTGCCAAGCTTGTAGCGTCATACCCAAGAAAACTCTAGGCTGTAATTGCTGCCAAAGATGTTTCAACAAAGTACTGAGTAAAAGGTATGAATTATTTTGTAAATGTAATATTTCAGTTAGAAATTAGCAACAATTTTGCTTTGTCATTATCGGGTATTGTGTGTAGTTTGATGAAGAAAAAAACAATTTAATCAATTTTAGAATAAGCCTGTAACGTAACAAAATGTGAAAAAAGTCAAGGGGTCTGAATACTTTCCGAATGCACTGTATGGTACAGAAAATGATGTCATGGCTTTAGAAGCTTCTGACAGGCTAATTTACATCATTTGAGTCAACTGGAGCTGTACCTGTGGATGTATTTCAAGGCCTACCTTCAAACTCAGTGCCTCTTTAATTGACATCATGGGAAAATCAAAAAAAATCAGCCAAGACCTCAGAAAGAAAATGTGCAGACCTCCACAAGTCTGGTTCATCATTGGGAGCAATTTCGAAACGCCTGAAGGTACCACGTTCATCTGTACAAACAATAGTACGCAAGTATAAACACCATGGGACCACGCAGCCGTCATCCCGCTCAGGAAGGAGACGCGTTCTGTCTCCTAGAGATGAACGTACTTTGGTGCGAAAAGTGCAAATCAATCACAGAACAACAGCAAAGGACCTTGTGAAGATGCTGGAGGAAACAGGTACAAAAGTATCTATTCCACAGTAAAACGAGTCCTATATCGACATAACCTGAAACGCTGCTCAGCAAGGAAGAAGCCACTGCTCCAAAACCGCCATAAAAAAGCCAGACTACGGTTTGCAACTGCACATGGGGACAAAGATCGTACTTTTTGGAGAAATGTCCTCTGGTCTGATGAAACAAAAATAGAACTGTTGGCCATAATTACCATCGTTATGTTTGGAGGAAAAAGGGGGCGGCTTGGAAGCCGAAGAACACCATCCCAAACGTGAAGCACGGGGGTGGCAGCATCATGCTGTGGGGATGCTTTGCTGCAGGAGGGACTGGTGCACTTCACAAAATAGATGGCATCATGAGGAAGGAAAACTATGTGGATATATTGAAGCAACATCTCAAGACATCAGTCAGGAAGTTAAAAGCTTGGTCGCAAATGAATCTTCCAAATGGACAATGACCCCAAGCAAAGTTGTGGCAAAATGGCTTAAAGACAACAAAGTCAAGGTATTGGAGTGGCCATCACAAAGCCCTGACCTCAATCCTATAGAAAATGTGTGGGCAGAACTGAAAATGCGTGTGCGAGCAAGGAGGTCTAAACACCTGACTCAGTTACACCCAACTTATTGTGGGAAGCTTGTGGAAGGCTACCCGAAACGTTTGACCCAAGTAAAACAATTTAAAGGCAACGCCACCAAATACTAATTGAATGTATGTAAACTTCTGACCCACTGGGAATGTGATGAAAGAAAGAAACGCTGAAATAAATCACTCTCTACTATTATTCTGACATTTCAAATTCTTAAAATAAAGTGGTGATTCTAACTGACCTAAGATAGGGACTTTTTACTTGGATTAAATGTCAGGAATTGTGAAAAACTGAGTTTAAATGTATTTGGCTAAGGTGTATGTAAACTTCCGACTTCAACTGTATACACATACATGTATGAAAAGCACAAACAACAATATTCAAACTGTACGCCTATTATTTAATTATGTAGACTGGAAATGAATGATTTAAAGGCTGGATGATTTATTCTCTTGTATGAGTAATAAAATAGTTGAGATGTACATTCAGTAAACATGAGACGAGATAAATAGCTGACTAGTGAATGCATGGGCCAATTTAATGAGTAACTGGTCACAAAGGAAAGCATCGTAAAGTGCAAAAATAATAAATGTATTTTTCACGAATTGTATATTTTCTTTTTCTATTTAGTTTTCCTAAAATACTTTTAATACAGTATAAAAAGGACAACAATGCGTTATAAACAATTGTGAGCACCCGCTCTATTGATTTTAATGTGATATCGATATGAGTGATCAACAAAATAGTGTTGCGTTTATCTTTCCGCGTTGGCGACCCACTTGAAACAAAATGCAACAATCCAAAATGTAGTTGGCTGTTTTCTACAAGTTGTCCTCTAACCAGTGATATGCACATTATTTCCTGATTCTGTGTGTTTTTTCAGTAGGGTTAGTTTGAACAGGATGTGCAACCTGAACCTATCGACAAATATCAGTGAGAAAAAGTGATGGACAACTTTCTGTGATGGACAACTTTCTGCACACGGTCAGTGTGAACCGAAGTGACTTGACACAACGGGCCAAACAAGCGTTCATCCATGTATACGGGTAAGAGTCTAGCTACATTTTCAAATATTATACGTTTAAAATTTGGTCAGAAAGTAGTTTTCATTGCAAGATAATACATACTGTTAGCCAGCTAGCTAACGATAGCATGCTGGCTCGCTAGCTAACGTTACAGGTATGATCTGTGTAGTAATATTATTTGTATCTCAGAAGTCCATTTATATTGCTAGTTATAGCCTAGTGTTAGCTAACTAGCTAACATTGCACCTAATTGGTTAGCTTTAGCTACCTGCAGATTCATACTACAACATTGTATGCATGGTGGCTAGCTATGACTATCTGTTTGTCCTGTATGGGTTGGGATTATGGTTAATTGTTTAGCTAGCTAGATGGTGAAGTGTGATTAATCACTGCAGAGAACACGTTTCCACTGCTCCAGAGTCCAATGGTGGCGAGCTTTACACCAATCGCATTGCGCATGGTTATCTTAGGCTTGTGTGCGGCTGCTCGGCCATGGAAACCCATTTCATGAAGCTCCCGATGAACAGTTCTTGTGCTGACGTTGCTTCCAGAGGCAGTTTGGAACTCGGTAGTGAGTGTTGCAACCGAGGACAGACGACCTTTACGCGCTACGCGCTTCAGCACTCGGTGGTCCCGTTCTGTGAGCTTGTGTGGCCTACCACTTGGCAGCTGAGCTGTTGTTGCTCCTAGACATTTCCACTGCACAATAACAGCACTTACAGTTGACTGGGGCAGCTCTAGCAGGGCAGAAATGTGATAAACTGACTTGTTTGAAAAGTGGCATCTTATGACAGTGCCACATTGAAAGTCCCTGAGCTCTTCAGTACGGGCCATTCTACTGCCAATGTTTGACTATGGAGATTGCATGGCGGTGTGCTTGATTTTATACACCTGTCAGCAATGGGTGTGGCTGAAATAGCTGAATCCACTCATTTGAAGTGGTGTCCATATTTATTTCATGAACATGTCTACATGTCTAGACAATAGTGACCCATCCACTTAGCTAGATGTGGCTGAGGGGTGGTTATAGAATTTATTTCACATGACCCATCAATTTAGACAAGGGTGTCTGGGTAAGCATCATCTAATAATAATATAAAAATATTTTCATCTGGACACTTTCTATTTTTGATATTGCTACGATGCAAACATGCAAGTAACCATTTCACTGTACCGTTTACACCTTCTGTATCCTCTGCATGTGACAAATAAACTTAGATTTTATTTGAACTATAGTGTGTGTTTACCAGAGACGGTAATGCGAAGAACATGACCTGCACCAAAGTCAGATTAGGATATAGGTCAAGGACTAAATAAAGTGTATTTTTACTAATACTTTTTGCTACTACTTTCATCACTGGGTGGGGCTAAGGCTTAAGAGGGTGTGAACTATACTGAATGGGTATAGACAAAGAAGAGCTCTCCAGTAGGTGTACCAAAACATTCAAGGGCCATTTTCTCAAAAGTGGGGTTACAATGTAACCAGTGTAGTGTATGATATTCCATTTTGTAGCTCTGAGTCTGTATTTTTATCCAATGTAAAAAACACAATTTCAAATGTTGCTACATAAGACCGAATTGAGGTGGTGGGTCAAAAATACATGACTTCAAAATGTAGCTGGCCGTCTTCAGCAGGTTGTCCTTTAACCAGTGATGTAAACAATATTTCCAGTTTCTTTTTTTGGGTTTCAACAGCACATACAACCTGATTTCCCCCCTAATTGATATGAGTGTTTTCAATATATCACAAACTGTTTCTGCATATTTACATTTACATTTACATTTTAGTCATTTAGCAGACGCTCTTATCCAGAGCGACTTACAGTTATGTGAGTGCATACATTTTCATACTGGCCCCCCTGGCCCCCCGTGGGAATCGAACCCACAACCCTGGCGTTGCAAGCGCCATGCTCTACCAACTGAGCTACACTGAGCTACATTGATTTGGACACTTCGAAACGCTGTTTTGACATTGACCTATTTTGACATTGACCTATTTATCAAAAGTTATTGTCAACAGGAAGCAGCAACAGAATCATTTTCAATTTATGTTTTAGGAATAACAATGGAACTTAACATTAATTTCCAATTATTCTAATTAATCAGGTAAAAACAGCCGAATGAGTCCAAAAACGTGCTGTGATTTATTCATTTTTGATAAACCCGTTTTCTTGATTTCTGGTATGTCATGTCTAGTCAGTGTTTGAGTGTTAAAAACCCCCCAGAAAAATCATGCTGTCTGTAAACAATTTTTTTCTTTTGAGAAGTATATATAAAACCAAATACTTTTACTCAAGGAATATTTTACTCTGTGACTTTCACTTGGGTCATTTTCTATTAAGGTAACTTTACTTTTACTCAAGTATGACAATTGGGTACTTTTTCCACTGGGTAGGGAGAACATTTTCACTTTCATTCTGAGCTGATCAGTCATTAGACCATGTAGCCTACTAGTAGCTAGCTAAATCCACTAGCTAGCAAACCATCCCATTAAAGAAGTGAGATTATAAAATATTTAGCTTGGAAGCATAAAGCTGATGAATTCAATGTTTAATAATATAATATAATAATAAGCAATTTATAATAATATGTCATTTAGCAGACGCTTTAATCCAAAGCGATTTACAGTCATGCGTGCATACATTTTTACGTATGTTTCCCCACATAAATAGCATATCAGTATGTCCTGCAAGGTTGGTGAAGTTGGCGAGCAACTCATTATGGTAAAGACAAAAAGGCAAACACTTCTTTCGCCAAAACATGGTTTTGTTAAATCAACCTACACGGAAATAAGAAACTTAAAATCAGCAAATAACCTTGGGTAATTTGTACGATGCGATATGGGTTTTGTAGTTATCTCCCCTCACAAAATATGATGAAGAGCATGCATACGTGAACATTTAAGGACTACAAGAAACACGTGCGATATATTGCTTGAATGGACCATTGGAATATATATGCACATTCGCCATGGTACATTCGTTTTTCCATTATGCTTTATCCGATCTGATGCAACACTATCCTACTACTTTTATCGAATAATAACACGGAAGTGATCAACACACACCATCAAAGTGTTGCACAGGTCCTCATAAATGATGTCCAATAAACGAGTGAATCGACAATGGCTTACTTTTTGCTGAGTTTCTCTGCATGCACCTCGATAATGTCGGCCATCTTCTTCTTCGCTAGGCTTTGTCGGCCGATGGCATCCAACGTTATGGTGCATTACCGCCATCTACTGTACTGGAGTGTAGGCCAGAGACGGGGAGACATTATCGTAAAATGCTTACTTACAAGCCC
This sequence comes from Coregonus lavaretus, assembly GCF_964263955.1. NCBI lineage: Eukaryota > Metazoa > Chordata > Actinopteri > Salmoniformes > Salmonidae > Coregonus > Coregonus lavaretus. The sequence continues at coordinate 6,260,487 of NC_139991.1, read as the reverse complement.
TTAGCCAACAATGCAGATTTAAGAAAAATAAGATTTTAGAAAATATTGACTAAATAAACTAAAGTAATATAAATAAATACAAGTAACAATAAAATAACAATAACGACGCTAAATACAGGGGGTACCGGTACCGAGTCAATGTGTGGGGGTACAAGTTAGTCGAGGTAATTGAGGTAATATGTACATGTTGGTAGGGGTAAAGTAACTATGCATAGATAATAAACAGCGAGTAGCAGCAGCATAAAAAAAAGGGTGGGGGTCAATGCAAATAGTCCAGGTAGCTATTTGATTAACTGTTCAGCAGTCTTATGGCTTGGGTGTAGAAGCTGTTAAGAAGGCTTTTGAACCTAGACTTGGCGCTCCGGTACCGCTTGCCGTGCGGTAGCAGAGAGAACAGTCTATGACTAGGGTGGTTGGAGTCTTTTTGAATTTTTAGGGCCTTCCTTAGCCTGGTATAGAGCTCATGGATGGCAGGAAGCTTGGCCCCAGTGATGTACTGGGCTGTACGCACCACCCTCTGTAGCGCCTTGCGGTCGGAGGCCGATCAGTTGCCATACCAGGCGGTGATGCAACCAGTCAGGATGCTCTCGATGGTGCAGCTGTATAACCTTTTGAGGATCTGAGGACCCATGCCAAATCTTTTCAGTCTCCTGAGGGGGAATAGATGTTGTCGTCCCCTCTTCACGACTGTCTTGGTGTGTATGGACTGTGATAGTTTGTTGGTGATGTGCACACCAAGGAACTTGAAGCTCGCAACCTGCTCCAATACAGCCCCGTCGATGAGAATGGGGGCGTGCTCAGACCTCCTTTTCCTGTAGTCCACGATCATCTCCTGGCAATAATCACACTTTCCTGTTGGATGCTTCCCTGTCAAATTTAAAGTCTTATTCAACTGGCTGTGTTCCAGCCTTAGTCTTGTAAAAATAGCCTCCTCTCTTCTGTCCCTTCCTGCCGTCCTCCCCTCCCGGACATTCATCTGTACTTGCAATAAATGCCTGCCCTTAGTATCTCTATTCCACTGCTCCTGCCATCTCTGCATCATCACTGTCCATATCAGGGTTTTTGTCTCTGCCTTGCTCATTGAATCTACAACATCAACATCCCCAAACAAAGTGATTCTTTAGCCAGTCCATCAACTGTCTCTTTCCCCTCCACCCCCACATTGACTGGAACCCAAGTAAATCTTATCTGTATACCCATCTATCTAATCCTGCAATGGGTTTGTAGCACATCACAAAGCAGGTATTGTCTGCTACGTGAGCTAAAGGACTGAAGACTCATCAACACTGCACATGAATCAAAGCAAATAACTACCCTGTCTGGCTTGACTTCCTCCACCCACTGCAAGGCCAACAGTATGGCCATCAGCTCTGCCGTATATAGAGCCAGAAGATCTGTAATACGTTTCCTGAATGTCACCCCACATTCCTGCACTACAAATGCTGACCCAGTACGTCTGTCCTTGGATCTTTTGAACCATCTGTGTAAATGGCCACAAAATCCTGATACACAGTATCCAGAGGTGTATTAAACAAATCAGATGGATCAACACCCTCCCTATCTTTCCGTAGTCTCTCCAACACTTCTAGGTCAACTACTGGAGGCGGGAGTAGCCATGGTGGGTTTACAGGAATAGCTACCGTTGGACTAAACTCCCTTTCATACAGTCCCATCTCCCTCGCCTGAGTATTACCCACCCACCCAAAGCTTGTGTTCTGTCCTTGCTCATGTTCCCAGCATGCCTGTAAAATCCCTTTCGCAGGATAAGACACCCCATGTCCCTTTAGGTTGACCCAATAATTCATTGCCAGCAGCTGTCTCCTAATCTGCAATGGCATATACCCCATCACCACCTGTAGTGCAGACACTGGGGAGGTCCGAAACGCCCCACTACATATTCTGAGTCCTTGCCCATGTATGACATCTAGCCTTTCCAATGAGGTCCGGGCTGCCGAACCATACACTATACTGCCATAGTCTATTACAGATCAGATCAATGCAACATACATGGTCCTCAATGAGGAACGCCCAACCCCCCATTTCTTCCCCGTCAGACAGCACATCACATTTAGCACCTTCTTACACTTTCCCACCACTCTCTCAATGTGTTCTGCCCAGGTCAGCCTAGTGTCAAAGTAACCCCAAAGAACCTGAAGGCCCCCACCCTCTCCAAGTTTATCCCATATACTGTAACCTCAAGCATACCTCATCTCCCACCTTCCTACTGGTAAAAAAACACTGAGTTGTCTCTACAGAGAACCTGAATCCCCACATTAATGCCCACCGCTCTACCTCATCAATTGCCTCCTGTACCTTCCTGACTATGTATGGCACCTTTCTTCCCCTCTTCCATAAGGCCCCATCATCTGCAAATAACGACCTCCCAATATCCGTCCGTACCTGAGAGTAAACATAATTGATCATGAATGAAAACAACAGAGGCCTAATCACACTCCATTGTGGTGTGCCGTTATCCACCAGGTAGCTGCCATGTCCATCCCATCTGGACAAGAGGAATGGGGCGGCAGGTAGCTTAGTGGTTAAGAGCGTTGTGCCAGTAACCGAAAGGTCGCTGGTTCTAATCCCCGAGCCGACTAGGTGAAAAATCTGTCGATGTGCCCTTGAGCAAGGCACTTAACCCTAATTGCTCCTGTAAGTCGCTCTGGATAAGAGCGTCTGCTAAATGAATAAAATGTAAAATGTAAATGTAAAATGAATACCTATGTAATAATGCTGTTAATTGACTATAGCTCAGCCTTCAACATCAAGCTCAGGGCCCTGGGTCTGAACCCCGCCCTGTGCAACTGGGTCCTGGACTTCCTGACGGGCCACCCCCAGGTGGTGAAGGTAGGAAACAACACCTCCACTACGCTGATCCTCAACACAGGGGCCCCACAAGGGTGCGTGCTCAGCCCCCTCCTGTACTCCCTGTTCACCCATGACTGAGTGGCCACACACGTCTCCAACTCAATCATCAAGTTTGCAGACGACACAACAGTAGTAGGTCTGATTACCAACAATGACGAGACAGCCTACAGGGAGGAGGTGAGGGCCCTGTCGGAGTGATGCAGGAATATAACCTCTCCCGCAACGTCAACAAAACGAAGCAGCTGATCGTGGACTTCAGGAGTCAGCAGAGGGAGCACGCCCCTATCCACATCGACGGGACCACAGTGGAGAACGTGAAAAGCTTAAAGTTCCTCCGAATACACATTACTGACAAACTGAAATGGTCCACCCACACAGACAGTGTGGTGAAGAAGGCGCAACAGCGGCTCTTCAACCTCAGGAGACTGAAGAAATCCGTCCTGGCCCCTAAGACCCTCACAAACTTTTACAAATGCACAATTGAAAGCATCCTGTCGGGCTGTATCACCGCCTGGTACGGCACAAATCTGGGACCGAGAGAGTGAAAAACTGCTTCTATCTCAAGGCCATCAGACTGTTAAATAGCCATCGCTAGCCGGCTACCACCCGGTTACTCAACCCTGCACCTTAGAGGCTGCTGCCCTATGTACATAGACATGGAATCACTGGTCACTTTAATAATGGAACACTAGTCACTTTAATAATATTTACATACTGCTTTACTCATTTCATATGTATATAATGTATTCTACTGTGTTCTAGTCAATGCCATTCCGACATTGCTCATCCTAATATTTATATATTTCTTAATTCCATTAGTTGTATTGTTGTATTGTTGTGAATTGTTAGTTACTACTGCACTGTTGGAACTAGGAGCACAAGAGTTTTGCTACAGACGCAATAACATAAATATGTGTGTGACCAATCAAATTTGATTTGATTTGATAGACTTCCCCACCCTTACCTGGATAGAATTTCCAAACAGGAAATCCTTTATCCAGTTGTACATTCTTCCTCCTACTCCCATAATATCAAGCTTAATTAACAACCCCTCCTTCCACATCATATCGTACGCCTTCTCCACATCAAAAAAGACAGCTACAACATTCTCCTTGTTCACCAGAGCCTTCCTGACCTCTGATTCTAAGCAGAGCACTGGGTCCATAGTTCCCTTCCCGTTCCTGAACCCACTCTGATGTGGCGATACTAGCCCCTTGCGCTCCAGGAAGTAAGTTAGCCTCTCCGTAATCATATGTTCCATAATCTTACACACATGATAAAGCTATTGGCCTCGTTGGGTCCTTCCCTGGCTTCCGGATTGGTACCACTACTGCCTCCTTCCAGATGCCTGGTGGTTTCCCCTCCTCCCACACTCTGTTGTACACACCAATACCTTATCCAGTGCCTCATCATGAAGATGGGCCGACATAACATAGCACACCTCATCTTTCCCAGGTGAAGATAACCCAGCCTTACCTATTGCCCTTTTCATCTCTGCCACGGTAAATGGCAGTGGTGTAAAGTACTTAAGTAAAAATACTTGAAAGTACTACTTAAGTAGGTTTTTGGGGTATCTGTAATTTACTTTACTATTTATATTTTTGACAACTTTTACTTCACTACGATCCTAAAGAAAATAATGTAATTTTTACTCCATACATTTTCCCTGACACCCAAAAGTACTCGTTACATTTTGAATGCTTAACAGGACAGAAAAATTGTCCAATTCACGCAATAATCCCTGGGCATCCTGGCTGCCTCCGATCTGGCGGACTCACTAAACACACATGCTTTGTTTGTAAATTATGTCTGAGTGTTGGAGTGTGCAACTGGCTATCCGTAAATTAAAAAAACAAGAAAATAGTGCCATCTGTTATGTTTAATATACAGTGAGGGAAAAAAGTATTTGATCCCCTGCTGATTTTGTATGTTTGCCCACTGACAAAGAAATGATCAGTCTATAATTTTAATGGTAGGTTTATTTGAACAGTGAGAGACAGAATAACAACAAAAACATCCAGAAAAAACGCATGTCAAAAATGTTATGAATTGATTTGCATTTTAATGAGGGAAATAAGTATTTGACCCCCTCTCAATCAGAAGGATTTCTGGCTCCCAGGTGTCTTTTATACAGGTAACGAGCTGAGATTAGGAGCACACCCTTAAAGGGAGTGCTCCTAATCTCAGCTTGTTACCTGTATAAAAGACACCTGTCCACAGTAGCAATCAATCAGATTCCAAACTCTCCACCATGGCCAAGACCAAAGAGCTCTCCAAGGATGTCAGGGACAAAATTGTAGACCTACACAAGGCTGGAATGGGCTACAAGACCATCGCCAAGCAGCTTGGTGAGAAGGTGACAACAGTTGGTGCGATTATTCGCAAATGGAAGAAACACAAAAGAACTGTCAATGTCCCTCGGCCTGGGGCTCCATGCAAGGTCTCACCTCGTGGAGTTGCAATGATCATGAGAACGGTGAGGAATCAGCCCAGAACTACACGGGAGGATCTTGTCAATGATCTCAAGGCAGCTGGGACCATAGTCACCAAGTAAACAATTGGTAACACACTACGCCGTGAAGGACTGAAATCCTGCAGCGCCCGCAAGGTCCCCCTGCTCAAGAAAGCACATATACATGCCCGTCTGAAGTTTGCCAATGAACATCTGAATGATTCAGAGGAGAACTGGGTGAAAGTGTTGTGGTCAGATGAGATCAAAATGGAGCTCTTTGGCATCAACTCAACTCGCCATGTTTGGAGGAGGAGGAATGCTGCCTATGACCCCAAGAACACCATCCCCACCGTCAAACATGGAGGTGGAAACATTATGCTTTGGGGGTGTTTTTCTGCTAAGGGGACAGGACAACTTCACCGCATCAAAGGGACGATGGACCGTCAAATCTTGGGTGAGAACCTCCTTCCCTCAGCCAGGGCATTGAAAATGGGTCGTGGATGGGTATTCCATCATGACAATGACCCAAAACACACGGCCAAGGCAACAAAGGAGTGGCTCAAGAAGAAGCACATTAAGGTCATGGAGTGGCCTAGCCAGTCTCCAGACCTTAATCCCATAGAAAATCTGTGGAGGGAGCTGAAGGTTCAAGTTTTTATTTTTATTTATTTCACCTTTATTTAACCAGGTAAGCCCGTTGAGAACAGGTTCTCATTTACAACTGCGACCTGGCCAAGATAAAGCAAAGTAGTGCAATAAAAACAACACAGAGTTACATATGGGGTAAAAAAAAAACATAAAGTCAGAAATACAACAGAAAATATATATACAGTGTGTGCAAATGTAGCAAGTTATGGAGGTAAGGCAATAAATAGGCTATAGTGCAGAATAATTACAATAGTATTAACACTGGAATGCTAGATGTGCAAGAGATGATGTGCAAATAGAGATACTGGGGTGCAAAAGAGCAAAATAAATAATAATATAGGGATGAGGTAGTTGGGTGGGCTAATTTCAGATGGGCTGTGTACAGGTGCAGTGATCGGTAAGGTGCTCTGACAACTGATGCTTAAAGTTATTGAGGGAGATAAGAGTCTCCAGCTTCAGAGATTTTTGCAATTCGTTCCAGTCATTGGCAGCAGAGAACTGGAAGGAATGGCGGCCAAAGGAGGTGTTGGCTTTGGGAATGACCAGTGAGATATACCTGCTGGAGCGCAGACTACGGGTGGGTGCTGCTATGGTGACCAATGAGCTAAGATAAGGCGGGGATTTGCCTAGCAGTGATTTATAGATGGCCTGGAGCCAGTGGGTTTGACGACGAACATGTAGTGAGGACCAGCCAACAAGAGCGTACAGGTCACAGTGGTGGGTAGTGTATGGGGCTTTGGAGACAAAACGGATGGCACTGTGATAGACTACATCCAATTTGCTGAGTAGAGTGTTGGAGGCTATTTTGTAAATGACATCGCCGAAGTCAAGGATCGGTAGGATAGTCAGTTTTACGAGGGCATGTTTGGCAGCATGAGTGAAGGAGGCTTTGTTGCGAAATAGGAAGCCGATTCTAGATTTAACTTTGGATTGGAGATTCTTTATGTGAGTCTGGAAGTTGAGTTTACAGTCTAACCAGACACCTAGATATTTGTAGTTGTCCACATACTCTAGGTCAGACCCGTCGAGAGTGGTGATTCTAGTCGGGTGGGCGGGTGCTAGCAGCGTTCGATTGAAAAGCATGCATTTAGTTTTACTAGTGTTTAAGAGCAGTTGAAGGCCACTGAAGGATTGTTGTATGGCATTGAAGCTCGTTTGGAGGTTTGTTAACACAGTGTCCAATGAAGGGCCAGATGTATACAAAATGGTGTCGTCTGCGTAGAGGTGGATCTGAGAGTCACCAGCAGCAAGAGCGACATCATTGATATACACGGAGAAAAGTGTCGGCCCAAGAATTGAACCCTGTGGCACCCCCATAGAGACTGCCATAGGTCCAGACAACAGGCCCTCCGATTTGACACACTGAACTCTATCTGAGAAGTAGTTGGTGAACCAGGCGAGGCAGTCATTTGAGAAACCAAGGCTATTTAGTCTGCCAATAAGAATGCGGTGGTTGACAGAGTCGAAAGCCTTGGCCAGGTCGATGAAGACGGCTGCACAGTACTGTCTATTATCAATCGTGGTTATAATATCGTTTAGGACCTTGAGTGTGGCTGAAGTGCACCCGTGACCAGCTCGGAAACCGGATTGCATAGCGGAGAAGGTACGGTGGTATTCGAAATGGTCGATGATCTGTTTGTTAACTTGGCTTTCGAATACTTTCGAAAGGCAGGGCAGGATGGATATAGGTCTGTAGCAGTTTGGATCTAGAGTGTCACCCCCTTTGAAGAGGGGGATGACCGCGGCAGCTTTCCAATCTCTGGGGATCTCAGACGTTATGAAAGAGAGGTTGAACAGACTAGTAATAGGGGTTGCGACAATTTCGGCGGCTAGTTTTAGAAAGAAAGGGTCCAGATTGTCTAGCCCAGCTGATTTGTAGGGGTCCAGATTTTGCAGCGCTTTCAAAACATCAGCTGTCTGAATTTGTGTGAAGGAGAAGCGGGGGGGGCATGGGCAAGTTGCAGCAGAGGGTGCAGAGTTGGTGGCCGGGTTAGTGGTAGCCAGATGGAAAGCATGGCCAGCTGTAGCAAAATGCTTGTTGAAATTCTCGATTATTGTAGATTTATCGGTGGTGATAGTGTTTCCTAGCCTCAGTGCAGTGGGCAGCTGGGAGGAAGTGCTCTTATTCTCCATGGACTTTACAGTGTCCCAAAACTTTTTGGAGTTAGTGCTACAGGATGCAAATTTCTGTTTGAAAAAGTTAGCCTTTGCTTTCCTGACTGCTTGTGTATATTGGTTCCTAACTTCCCTGAAAAGTTGCATATCGCGGGGGCTATTTGATGCTAATGCTGTACGCCACAGGATGTTTTTGTGCTGGTCAAGGGCAGTCAAGTCTGAGGAGAACCAGGGGCTATATCGGTTCTTAGTTCTGTATTTTTTGAATGGGGCATGTTTATTTAAGATTGAGAGGAAATTATTTTTAAGGAACAACCAGGCATCCTCTACTGACGGAATGAGATCTATATCCATCCAGGATACCTGGGCCAGGTCAATTAGGAAGGCCTCCTCGCTAAAGTGTTTTAGGGAGCGTTTGACAGTGATGAGGGGTGGTCGTTTGACCGCGGACCCGTTACGGACGCAGGCAATAAGGCAGTGATCGCTGAGATCCTGGTTGAAGACAGCTGAGGTGTATTTAGAGGGTATGTTAGTCAGGATGATATCTATGAGGGTACCCATGTTTAAGGATTTAGGGTTGTACCTGGTAGGTTCGTTGATAATTTGCGTGAGGTTGAGGGCATCTAGCTTGGATTGTAGGATGGCTGGGGTATTAAGCATATCCCAATTTAGGTCACCAAGCAGTACAAACTCAGAGGATAAATGGGGGGCAATCAATTCACATATGGTGTCCAGGGCACAGCTGGGGGCTGAGGGGGGTCTGTAGCAAGCGGCAACAGTGAGAGACTTATTTCTGGAAAGGTGGATTTTTAGAAGTAGAAGCTCAAACTGTTTGGGCACAGACCTGGATAGTATGATAGAGCTCTGCAGGCTATCTCTACAGTAGATTGCAACTCCACCCCCTTTGGCAGTTCTATCTAGACGGAAAATGTTATAGTTGGGGATGGAAATTTCAGAATTTTTGGTGGCCTTCCTGAGCCAGGATTCAGACACTGCTAGAACATCAGGGTTGGCAGAGTGTGCTAACGCAGTGAATAACTCAAACTTAGGAAGTAGACTTCTGATATTTATGTGCAAGAAACCAAGACTTTTGCGATTACAGTAGTCATCAAATGATAGCTCCTGGGGAGTAGGAGTGATACTGGGGGCTACAGGGCCTGGGTTAGCCTCTACATCACCAGAGGAACAGAGGAGGACTAGAATAAGGATACGGCTAAAGGCTTTAAGAACTGGTCTTCTAGTGCGTTGGGTACATAGAATAAAGGGGGCAGATTTCCGGGTGTTATAGAAAAGATTCAGGGCATTGTGTACAGACAAGGATATGGAAGGATATGAGTAAAGTGGAGGTAAACCTAAGCGTTGGGTAACAATGAAAGAGATAGTATCTCTAGAGGCATCAATTGAGTTGGTCTCTGAGTGTATGGGGGGAGGAACAAAGGAGCTAACTAAGGCAGGTTTAGCTAGGCTGGGGGGTCTACAGTGATATAGTACAATTAGAAATAACCGAAACAACAATAAACTAACCATGTTTGGGCTGAGGCTAAACATAAACAGGATGTAGTACCGTAAAAAGGAACAGTCCAGCAGATATCAGCTGTATAGCTGAGTTATCATAAGGTCCGGTGGTAAGAGGCCACGGCTAGCGTGTGCTACGTCCGTTTTGTTGTAGCCAGCTGGTAGCGATGAATCCGGAGTTAAAGGTCCTTAAGTTGCCAAACGTCAGCCTCAAAACCTTAATGACTTGGAGAAGATCTGCAAAGAGGAGTGGGACAAAATCCCTCCTGAGATATGTGCAAACCTGGTGGCCAACTACAAGAAACATCTGACCTCTGATTGCCAACAAGGGTTTTGCCACCAAGTACTAAGTCATGTTTTGCAGAGGGGTCAAATACTTATTTCCCTCATTAAAATGAAAATCAATTTATAACATTTTTGACATGTGTTTTTCTGGATTTTGTTGTTGTTATTCTGTCTCTCACTGTTCAAATAAACCTACCATTAACATTATAGACTGATCATTTCTTTGTCAGTGGGCAAACGTACAAAATCAGCAGGGGATCAAATACTTTTTTCCCTCACAGTAAGGAATTTGAAATTATTTGTACTTTAACTTTAACTTTTCATGCTTTAGTATATTTTAGCAATTACATTTACTTTTCATACTTAAGTATATTTAAAACCAAATACTTTTAGACTTTTACTCAAGTAGTATTTCACTGGGTGACTTTCACTTGAGTCATTTTCTATTAAGGTATCTATACTTTAACTCATTGGGTACTTTTTCCACCACTGGTAAATGGTGCATTCAACACATCATTTACATCCTCCCTCCTATCCAGCACTCCAAGGTGCTCCTCTCTCGTTCTCTCTCTCTCTCTCTCTCTCTCTCTCTCTCTCTCACTCCTCCTCCTCTGACAAATTTGCCGAGCTATGCTCTTGGACAAATGCTTTGGCCATCATCTCTGCCTTCTCATCTGTTACTGCCATATCCTCCCCACTCGTCAACACTGGATAATCTCACTCCTTTCTAACCCCACTTCTCCCACAGGTGTCGCCCTTCCAATGGTGTCACAGAACCGACGCCAACATGACCTCTTTGCATGACGGATAGTTCTCCTCACCAGGGCCTGGGCCTGCTTATACTGAATCAGATGTTGGAAGTTATGTGTCCTTTTCAGTACTCTAAATGCCCTGTTCCTACTCCTCACCATTGCCCCACACTCCTCCATCCACCATGGGACTGCTTTCCTCCTCCTCCCTGAACTCTTAGATATAGCCTGAATAGCTGCCCCCACTCAGTTATTCATACTATCCACATCCCCTCTCATATCCACCTGAGCCATCACCTGCTCACTCAGGTCCTGAAACGGATCCCACTTTGTCCTTCCAAACACCCACCTGCCTACTCCACCCACTGACACCTCCTCCTCCTACTGTACATACTATGGGGTAATGATCACTCCCTCCTGTCGACTCAACCCATGTACTAGATACCAGAGTGAGGTCCAAGGCAGACTCTATCCCTGTTGCTACATCAATCCTGATCCCTTGGCCATCATTCAGGCACACCAGATCTTTCATGTCTATCAGATTTTCCATCACTTGGCCATTTCCATCCATCAGTTTCCCATTAAAATCCCCACACCACATTACCTTACTTCTATCCTGGCCTCTCCAGCTGCAAGCGAGATCAACGCACGTACACTAATTTTGACGTTGAACTGTACGCGATGACGTCTCGGTTTGTTCGAGGGGATCAGTCACGGAAGACGCTGTGCAAAAGTAGTTCTGCACTCAGACCACCAGGGGGATCATATGAGTTTATTTTGTTGTTTCAAATAACTCCATGGGCGGTCTTCATTTTTTATCTTCATTGAAAAACACAGGTCCTTTACTAATTATAAATGTCTAATCAGAATATTAAAATACATGTGAATATGTGATCATATTAATCTGGTTTCTGAGCATGTCTGTCCTTTCTTCTTCCCTTGCTCTCCTCACTTCATCATTTTAAAACATGTTTTAGATGGACAACTAGGGTAAGGCCATGATGCATTTAATTGATGATTAGTTATGTTACTCTTCAAACGTAATTAGATTGATGTGCTTGTGATTTTGCAATTTCAAATCTTTCACAGTATGGGATTCATGTTGTCTTTGTGTCTCTCCTGAGCAAAAACAAAAGTTGATCAATGCAAAAATCGAACCAAAACCAAACATCAGAGGGTGGGGAAATCAACTAGACAAAGGAAAACGTTTCATCTATCTTTATTAATATAGATACCAGCAGGTTTACATAAATATATCTGCAAGAGTATACAAATGCCCAACAAAAGCAAAAATACATTTATATAGATTAATTCTTTCAAAGGTAATATTTCACGGTTGTTGACATGGTAGCTAAAAACACATAGGTGATATGCACTCCCCATACACATAACCTGTCAGTGCAATCAACTGATTCACTACTGATGCCCAGAAGAAGAAACAAAATCATGGAAATAAAGCAGACTTTCACATCAAACCAAAGCCAGACAGGTTAAGGGGACACACAGTGTGTGAACAGACATTTACAATAAAAACAAAACACCCATGATGAAAATTCTGAATGACAAGTTTGTTTAAATTAGGTGAAATTTATGTTTGTCTTGACTGACATAAGCCCAATCATAAAAATAAATCCTGGTGGCACACAGTATCAATAATATTTCAAAAAGCTACATAAATAATTAACAGAATTACAATATTTCGTTATAGTTTCCCCTCTGCAATGAAGAATCAAGAGAGGCTAGATAGATAATATATATTTAAAAAGTAACAGATATACATTTACATTGAATCAAGCTGCATAGCAGTTTGAGACAAAACTTCAATTGCACCTACGTTAAACAACAAATGCAATTAATATGTGAAAATAAATCAGATGCACAAACAAATTGCACAACACTATACATTTATCTGGTCACTCATTTCTGTACGGCATTTGAAGCACACAAGTCGTATGGCTTGCAAGTTACTAGTTATCAAGGGCTAATAACCACTGACAATAGTGTCACAGTGGTAAATAAAACAGGCAACAATGGTACAAGATAAATCTGGTCTCTACTATAAAAGTTTGTCAAGGCACAAGTATGTCATCCAATGTACTGAGCAATACTTCTAAAATATATTTGCTGTACACTGTGATCTCATAAATCATTGGTTAGTCTGGGTGCAAATTTGTTAAAAATATAGCTGAACTTTCAAGGTGACCCCTGAATTTCTGTAGTCATTGGTTGGGTAGATAAAGAAGTTCATTTTTAGGTCTTCAATAAATTAAACCTTTACAGGCACAACAACGTATAGTGCCACTCAATTACAAAGACTCATGTCGTCATCAATGTAAAACATGTAGCCTACTTGACAAATAGTCCCCCTCTTTTGTCAAAGCTCATACTACTTGTGATATTCATGGGTTACATTTGAAAACAGGTATTTTGTTCCTCAATATGCTTATGCTTGAAAATAACAATGATCTTATTGTGTATTCATAACACAAAACATGAACATGCTGCTGCCAAAATATTGTATATCTATGTATACTATATGTATAAAGAATGTACTTTATCATTGTAATTGGTCCAATGTTGAGTAAGGTGGCTTGATTAGCAACCTGCTCAGGTTGAGGTAACAAACACATTCGATTTTGGAGTTTTTTGTAAACCCTATTAACAAATATTTAACGGATGCTGTTTTAACGGTCTGTATGGCTTTATAACTGGCATAGTTGTCCAATAACTTCCTGCACTTTCCTTATTCAAGAGGTGAAATAAGTTGTAGATGTGACAGTATAGGTTCAATGTTCCACAAATTATATCACAAGGGTTTGACTTTAAACTATCAGCTTTGTACAATTGATCTCAACCTGGCATATGAACGAAAATCTATCAGAGGAAAACAATGCACAGGAATGTACATGTGACTCAGTGTACATGGTACATTTTAACTCCCTCAACCATAAAGTTGTATCCCTGTCCTCACATCTAAAAGGAGAAGAAAAGCTTCACTGACAGATATGTCACACAAGACCACAGCCAATTACAGTTTCAACAAGTGGGGAAGGGCCAAATCCACATATTAATATAATTACAGAGTTAAATCAGAATTAAACTTGTACGTCAAGTCATTTGTAGCAAAAAGATGATTGTGGGACACAATTTAGACAATATCTAAGACAAAAAATACAAAATAAATTAGATATGATTTCTGAAAAGATGTATTAGAACTACACCAGTAAAAAATATGATAAAATATTTGTAAATCTTATAAATTCACATAAATACTCATGACTATTGGAAACAAAAGTACTAGTTTTTCACAAGAGTTGAAGAAAGCCAATCACAGACAGCTCTTTCTCCAAAGCAACTTAACGGTTCATTCTTCATGAGTAGGGTCCCTTTAAATATCTAAAAGAACACAGCTCAAGCTCTGGGATGGGGAATATGGGGCGTACCATAGGCCCCACCAATCACATTACTCAAAATAGTTTAAATACTCTCCCTTTAAAAAATCTGCTTGTTTTAAAGTGAATAAAAGGTATTGATGTTAAGAACACACACTAACAGACAACAACAATAAGAGAGAAAGATGGAGGCACTCAACTAAGCTGTTCTTGTTGTCATCAGAGACCAGCCCCTTGTTCATGCGTATACTCAGATTCAGACTAAAAACAAGACACAATCTTACTGTTGGCTCCACTCCAGCCCAATACTCACATGTAAAGAATAAAAGCACAAACCAGTTTGGCAGCAGTACAGGTGTAGGATATTAATTTGACCAGTTTGCTTCAGCAGAAAAATAATCATGCAGCAAAAGGAAATGTGAATTATTCTGTGGATTATAATTCATGGACATTTTTGTAGGGGTTGATACATTAGGGCAAATCAAGTATGAAATGTCAAAGTCGAAATTTAGAAGCCTTTTAAAAACTCAAATACACATGCCTCCCGAGTGGCGCAGCGGTCTAAGGCACTGCATCGCAGTGCTTAAGGCGTCACTGCAGACCCATGAGGTGGCGCACAATTGGCCCAGCGTTGTCCGGGTTAGGGGAGGGTCCTTGTCCCATCGCGCTCTAGCGACTCCTTGTGGCGGGCCGGGCGCATGCACGCTGATTTCGGTCGCCAGCTGTACGGTGTTTCCTCCGACACATTGGTGCAGCTGACTTCCGGGTTAAGCGAGCAGTGTGTCAAGAAGCAGAGCGGCTTGGCAGGGTTGTGTTTCGGAGGACGCATGGCTCTCGACCTTCGCCTCTTTTGAGTCCGTATGGGAGTTGCAGCGATGGGACAAGACTGTAACTATCAATTGGATATCACGAAATTGGGGGTAAAAAGTACCAAAAAAATAAATATAAGAATCAAATACACTACAAGTTTGCATTTCCTGCTGAAAGTTATCTGCAACAAAAGAGTGATCAAATTAAGATCCTACATCTGTAGATCACGTCTGACACTAATAATCCAACTACAAACAACCATACATGGTCAAGGCAAAACAGAAAACTGCTCCAGTCACTTTCACCACTTTCTCCCTCTCAAAGCATGGCGAGTCTCAAACGACAAATATGAACACACCAATCAATATGAGCCATAAAACTGGCCATTCATGAAGAAAAAGGAGACTGTGACTCGAGGCCTTGACTCAGGTCCTTGGGTGGCCCACTGAGAGTTGGTATTTTACAGTAAGACAAACATACGGAACTATTTAAACTGATTTAATTATCAGGGACAAAATGAACGATGTGCTTTACTCCTGCATGTAGCACCATGGCAACATTAACCGGTTGATGAAATAATAAATGGATGATGCCTTTCTGTAACATGGCAGTATTCTTTAAGCCCACCTCAATGTTGCAGTGGGCAGAAAACTCCTCTCTGATCTATGGATAAATGTCCAGTTCATGCGTGCCAGACGTGAGCTAATACAAACATCTGCCATGGAGACATCACTACAAAGCAACACATTATCTACATTTGCCATAGAATGATACAAATAACAATATACTCTTTAATTACGTCAATCAGAGAACCGTGCGCACTGGTATATGGTTATGATTTATTCAAACTGTAGGCCTATTATTTAATTATGTTGACTGGAAATGAATGATTTAAAGGCTGGATGTTTTTTTCTGTTGATCCACATTTACCCTAATCTAGAGCATCTCTCGTAAAATGTACTCCAGAGTCTAATCAGGGAGAGAAATCCATGGTGTAATACTCAAGTACTTGGGAGTTATTCTCAGGAATGGGTAATGGGAAGATGGCTGCCAATAAGATAAACTGATATTTCATGAAAGGAACAATAAAAAACTAAAGCCACAACTCAACACACATGTATGAGTAATAAAGTAGTCGAGATGTACATCCAGTAAACATGAGAAGAGATAAATAGCTGACTAGTGAATGCATGGGCCAATTTAATGAGTAACTGGTCACAAAGGAAAGCATCATAAAGTGCTGAAAGAATAAATGTCAAAATATCTTACAAAAGGTTTCTTCACGAATTATATATTTTCTTCTGCTATTTCCTAAAATACTTTTAATATCATATAAAAAGGACAACAATGCGTTACAAACAATTGTGAGCCCACACTCTGGTCCAGGAGAATACAGAATGCTGTGCTAGCTTCCACCACCATCTTTATAAAACCACACCGCAAAGTGCTGCTCTGAGAACTGATGAGTTAGCCAAACATTACAAAGTGTCATATGTTTCATTAACAGCTGGATGGGACTAGCTGCGAGATACACTGACCACACTGATAGTTGTGGGGTGACTACAACCTATGTCCTATTTTGAGGTCCAGGTTTAGATGCAGTGGAGGACTGGTGCCCCACTCGGCGCCACTGTGGAGCATCTACACATGAAGACCGTCCTTGGAGAAGAAGGCCGCTGAGGCTTACATGTAACTTGGAGTTCGGACAGGAGCCCACCGTTGAGTTTGTTTCCATTCTTCTGCAGTCTGTAATGGGGGTCCACACTGGGGGTCTTCTGCCGTCTGTAATGGGGGTCCACACTGGGGGTCTTCTGCCGTCTGTAATGTGGGTCCACACTGGGGGTCTTCTGCCGTCTGTAATGGGGGTCCACACTGGGGGTCTTCTGCCGTCTGTAATGGGGGTCCACACTGGGGGTCTTCTGCCGTCTGTAATGGGGGTCCACACTGGGGGTCTTCTGCCGTCTGTAATGGGGGTCCACACTGGGGGTCTTCTGGGCTCCTAAAGGGAGGGGCAATTACATGTTTAAAGGACATAGGAGCATGTAAACAGTAGTCAGTTTTAACTAGAATTCCAACAGGTTAATCCTGCTTTCTGAGATACCCTCAAGATGTTTAAACTGAACAACAAAAGTGCAGCCGTTTTAAACACATTGGCAAACCAAACTTGTTTATATAGAGATGAGCATTCACCTGAAACCTATAGTAGACCTAGTAGGAGCGAGTGAGGTTGTTGCCCTGCTCCTGCAAGCTGACAAGCAGGTCATCTATCTTCTCCATGTTCTGGGAGGCGGTCATGCTGTTCTGCATGCTCCCTGACTCAGACATGGACTGGTTGAGCAGCGACTGGATCTGGGCCTCGCTCTCTCTCTGGTTCTGACCAGACTGACTGATGGCAATGATCTGATCAGAAAGAGTGGTTCCAGGAGAGTTTATCAGCTGGCCACACTCTGTATGGGGAAGAAAGGGGTATTCACTGACTACATGCCACATGAAATGTTAAATGTTAGCATCATACTGTTTTCTGGAGTATACTAAAAAAGCTGACATTTGATAAAAAGGACAGAAATCATAATCATGAATCCTTACCGTTCTGAATCCCAAAGAGGAAGAGGCCTGGCTGCTGGGCCTGGCTGGGCTGGTTGAGGGTCCCACTGACTGCTGTCTGGAACAGAGACCCTGGCTGCTGCACGGGGGAGGAGGTGGTGGTCTGCAGGCCTGCCACCCCATTCTGGGTGCTGAAGATGCCCGTCTGCGGGAGCTCCTGGGCAGCCATGCCACCCTGCAGGGCAGCCATGTTAGATTGGGGCATGAAGAGGGAGACGGGCTGCTCTGGGCCATTGTTGGAGCTGGTGATCAGCTGCATGGGCTGCTGCTCTTGGAACAGGCCCTGCTGGAGAGGCTCAGAGGGGTTCCCCACCACCTGGCTCTGGTCCTGGAAGGCCATGGGCTCAGAGGGCTCCTGCTGGCTAACCGTCACCATGCTGGCCTGAGAGAACAGCATGGAGGGGTTCTGGGGCTCCTGAGAGTTCAGGCTGCTGCTGCTCATGGGGGGCATCTGGCCCTGGCCGCTGAACAGCAGACTGGGGGGCTGCTCCGGAGTGGAGAGGGGGTTGCTGCAGAACAGTAGGCCGGCCTGCTGCTGCTGGGTCTGAGAGAGAGTGTTCGCAGGTGGATGAGGGGAGATGTTCTGAAACATGGAGTTCTGCTGAGGTGGCTGAGGCTGAGGCTGGGAAGGCTGCTGCTGCTCCATGGGGGTCCCCTGCTGGATTGGGGAAAGCTGGGTCTGAGCCTGGAACACTGACTGGGGCTCAGGGGCAGAGGTCTGCAGGGCACTGAGGAATGCCAGCTGCTGCTGCTGCTGCTGGCTGCCGTTAGCGGAGAGCTGCCCGGGCAGGGCACTCTGGGGGAGGAACAGGTTGGCGGCAGAGGGGGGCTGCTCTGGGGAGAGGCTGGTCCTACTCAACACTGTCAGGGTGTTCTGGAAGAGGGCTGCCTGGACCTGCTCCTGGGTGGGAGAGGCCTTCTGAGTGTGGAACAGCGCCCCCTGTGGGTCCTGTGCCTCAGCCAGGGGGCTGGGGTTATGGAAGAGGGGTGGAGAGGGATGAGGAGGGGTCTGCTGGAGGAAGTTGGTCTGAATGGAGAGGAGCTCATTAGCTTGCTGAAAGAGCGCTGCTTGCTGCTGCTGTTTCTGTTGTTGCTGCTGCTGTTGGGCCTGCTGAAATAGGGAACCATGGTTCTGCACCATGCCCTGCTGGGAACCCTGCTGTTCAGTGTTCTCACCTCGAGAACCGCCCTGGAATATGCCACACTGCATGGGCATCTGTGACTGAAACAGCTGCAGGTTCTCCAACACTTGCTGTTGCTGTTGCTGGTGTTGAAGTTGTTGCTGCTGCTGCTGTTGAATTTGTTGCTGTTGAATTTGCTGTTGCTGAATTTGTTGTTGTTGAATCTGTTGTTGTTGCTGTAGTTGCTGTTGCTGAATTTGTTGTTGCTGTTGTTGCTGAATTTGTTGCTGCTGTTGTTGAATTTGTTGTTGTTGAATCTGTTGCTGTTGTCGCTGTTGCTGCTGGCTGCAGTACCCTTTGGCCTGCAGTTGTCTCACTGCTTGTTCCAGTTGGGCCACCTCGTCTGGGGGGAATATGGGCAGCTGGTGTTGCTGGGGAGCAGGCTGAGGGGCCTCCAGTAGTTGACCGAGCCTCCCTACCGCCCCAGCGTTGTTGCCGGCCCTGTCCTGCCCCAGCCCCTCTCTGGGCTCCAGGAGGAACTGCTGAGGCCCAGGTTGGAGTAGAGAGTCTGCAGGCACGGGGAAGGAGTTGGTGGGAGCGATGTCCTGCTTCTGTATGGTGCTCAGGGCCTCTGCACTGTTGAAGACTGCTGTTTGGGATTCGTCAGGGTCACTGGCAGGCCGCGGCAAGGAGTTGGAGAACGGGCTGTTGTTGGGAAGGTTGGAACTCATGTCCAGCGTCTGCTGGGCCGAACACATGACATCAGGGGTCCGCTGAGAATACAAAAAACAGATGATACCTGCTAGCTTTTTATATATTTTGGGTGGAAAATATGGTTCATATGGATATGGTTCAACTATTTAATGAGGCATTATCACAGCCAAGGCTAATGAATGCATTTGTAGATATTTTACCTTGAACACGCCAGCAGAAGTGAGGTTGCTGGAAACCTCCATTGGCGTGACCTCTTCTCTCTTCACAAGAGGCAACATTGGGGGCATCAAGGCACCATCAATTACTGTAGGGGCGTGAATGACAATGTTACAATTTTGTCATACTGAAAGCCAAGATACAGGAGTACACTTGACACCCCTCACACACACCTATACATTACAAACAAGAACACACGATACAGCATGTACAGCACGGTAGAGATATACTCTACCTTTCATCCGTTCATCAAAAGAGCAGGGCTTGCCTGGAGATGGGACTTCTTTCTTCACAGATATGTCCCCTGAGACATACACAAATAAGCAGGTTGAGTTATGGACATGCAAATCAGATGACCTTATTCTTCATACCCTGTCTCATTCTCCATCCTCTGCATGTCAGGATTTCATTTACAAAAATATAATATGAAATTAAATGTTACTGTATAGAGGGAAAAACAATGAGGAATAAATCTGTATGACTTGACTGTTTTGTAAAGGGTGCTGCCTAATCCGGTATAATGTTTAGTACATACTGTCTATAAAAGGGTATTTTTTTAGATGGATCATCTACACTTCCATGTTTTGTTTAATTGTTTTAGTTCCTTTCTCTGACACTTCCTGCTTGCTCATTGACAGTTCGTGCCACAGTGCCCAAAGGACGTTTTGACGACTGGAAGTGATGAGAGAGAAAAGGAGGAGACAAATCCCCCTCTGTTCCCGAGTGGGCATGGCTTCCTGCACCAAAGACTGGAATGGTACATTTAGAGCAGGCTAGAGGATATATCCACCTAATCCAGTAGTGGTGGTAGAGTAATGGTTGTAATTTAGAGTGGCTGAAGACGTGCTCTGAGGAAATTCTGCTTTAAGGTGGCGCAGGAGGAGTAAGAGGAAGAACGTTTGTTCATTGACTTATCACAGACCTGGTTCTGGAGTGTAGGTAAAAGGCTGCACGTCATGGGATCGGCCAGCATTGGTCACCACGTAAATCCCCACACACACCGCTGACGCGATGGCTGGGTTCTGGTATGGAGGAACCTTCACAATCAAGTGATTCTGAGGGGAAACGCATGACAGACAAATCCACTTAGCTAACAAAAATGTACAGTAGCCCCAAGCTTAAAATGACATACAGTGGGGAAAAAAAGTATTTAGTCAGCCACCAATTGTGCAAGTTCTCCCACTTAAAAAGATGAGAGAGGCCTGTAATTTTCATCATAGGTACACGTCAACTATGACAGACAAAATGAGGAATTTTTTTTCCAGAAAATCACATTGTAGGATTTTTAATGAATTTATTTGCAAATTATGGTGGAAAATAAGTATTTGGTCAATAACAAAAGTTTCTCAATACTTTGTTATATACCCTTTGTTGGCAATGACACAGGTCAAACGTTTTCTGTAAGTCTTCACAAGGTTTTAACACACTGTTGCTGGTATTTTGGCCCATTCCTCCATGCAGATCTCCTCTAGAGCAGTGATGTTTTGGGGCTGTCGCTGGGAAACACGGACTTTCAACTCCCTCCAAAGATTTTCTATGGGGTTGAGATCTGGAGACTGGCTAGGCCACTCCAGGACCTTGAAATGCTTCTTACGAAGCCACTCCTTCGTTGCCCGGGCGGTGTGTTTGGGATCATTGTCATGCTGAAAGACCCAGCCACGTTTCATCTTCAATGCCCTTGCTGATGGAAGGAGGTTTTCACTCAGAATCTCACGATACATGGCCCCATTCATTCGTTCCTTTACACGGATCAGTCGTCCTGGTCCCTTTGCAGAAAAACAGCCCCAAAGCATGATGTTTCCACCCCCATGCTTCACAGTAGGTATGGTGTTCTTTGGATGCAACTCAGCATTCTTTGTCCTCCAAACACGACGAGTTGAGTTTTTACCAAAAAGTTCTATTTTGGTTTCATCTGACCATATGACATTCTCCCAATCCTCTTCTGGATCATCCAAATGCACTCTAGCAAACTTCAGACGGGCCTGGACATGTACTGGCTTAAGCAGGGGGACACGTCTGGCACTGCAGGATTTGAGTCCCTGGCGGCGTAGTGTGTTACTGATGGTAGGCTTTGTTACTTTGGTCCCAGCTCTCTGCAGGTCATTCACTAGGTCCCCCTGTGTGGTTCTGGGATTTTTGCTCACCGTTCTTGTGATCATTTTGACCCCACGGGGTGAGATCTTACGCGTAGCCCCAGATCGAGGGAGATTATCAGTGGTCTTGTATGTCTTCCATTTCCTAATAATTGCTCCCACAGTTGATTTCTTCAAACCAAGCTGCTTACCTATTGCAGATTCAGTCTTCCCAGCCTGGTGCAGGTCTACAATTTTGTTTCTGGTGTCCTTTGACAGCTCTTTGGTCTTGGCCATAGTGGAGTTTGGAGTGTGACTGTTTGAGGTTGTGGACAGGTGTCTTTTATACTGATAACAAGTTCAAACAGGTGCCATTAATACAGGTAACGAGTGGAGGACAGAGGAGCCTCTTAAAGAAGAAGTTACAGGTCTGTGAGAGCCAGAAATCTTGCTTGTTTGTAGGTGACCAAATACTTATTTTCCACCATAATTTGCAAATAATTCATTAAAAATCCAACAATGTGATTTTCTGGATTTTTTTCCCTCAATTTGTCTGTCATAGTTGACGTGTACCTATGATGAAAATTACAGGCCTCTCTCATCTTTTTAAGTGGGAGAACTTGCACAATTGGTGGCTGACTAAATACTTTTTTCCCCCACTGTACATCAAGTCATGTGACAAACGTGTGTCAACATCCCTTATAAAACATGTGCAAGTGCAAAATTACTTTGATTCAATAATCAAGCGACGTCAGCACAATGTAGAGTTGAAAGAGAGAGAGAGAAACAATGGACTCCGTACGTCAACTAGTTCAGACACACAACACCTTTCTAACTTTGCTGACTAGTAAAAGGTGTGGTGGTGAATTTACATGATTTGCCTGGTTACAAATTGTGAATAATATGTGAAAGACGTCTAACACCTCAGGGCTCAGACAACTGATTGAGGCTTAGCTAACACAGCTCTGACCCTCTGGCTCCCAAGGGCAAAGGTTTATGCAGGACTGTTGAGACACGCTTACCACTGTGGCTCACAGTAATTAGGTCACAAAACAATGAGGCCATTCACCTCACTGAGTGAGTAGCAATTTAAGATGATTACATCTAAATCTACAAATCTCAAATGGCTGCTGTTATCTAATCAACCCGTTAAATCATTGGCATTAATCATTCTAGGACCACAATAAGCAGAGAATAATCTTATTTACCTGGTGAAACAGCTCCATGTCAATTTCAGCCTCTGCCTTCCAAGACTTCTCATCTTAGGGGGAAAAATTATCGGTTTCATTAGTATGGTAGGTAAAGGAATAAATATAAAATGGCCAAGTTTACATTATTCATATAAAGTAAGGACATGGATTTCAGACAATACTTGGTTGTGTAGGCCTACCTGATACATTTTCCTGAAATATGACTTTGGTGTCCTTGAGGAAGTTCTTCCCAATAATGAAGACCTCCTCACCTCCCCTCACCGAGCAACTGTGGAGGGACTTCTTCAGAATCTCAGGCACCCCTGCAGGCTGGGCTGTAGACAAGACACAAACAGACTGTCAGGCTTCTTTAACTAGTATTCTGTCACGGGTACAGAACTGCTGGCCTTCTCAGGAGGAACCATGGGATGCCAACAGAAAAGCTTAAACCAATTGCTCAAGAGTACCTTGTGATTTCTTGGAAGGCACACATGTAATCTTGGGGAAATAGTAATTGTGCTTTAATTGCTTTGCCAGGAAAAATGTGAGCTGAGCTGGCATTAATAAAATAGTGTGTATGTGCATGTGCTTGAGATGTGTGTATGTGCATGTGCTTGAGATGTGTGTATGTGCATGTGCAATTTTTTTGTATATGATCATTATCCAGACAGTAAAATGACTGTACTATAGGTAAAGTTGACACTATCTTTGCAGTCCCCCTTTCTCACAGGCAAATAGAAATCCCCAAGTTTCTATAAACAACAAGCTCAGACTCCTCCTACTCCTCCGCCCTCCCCAGTTTTCACAGGCCTTCCTCACTCTCACCACCCCGCTGCACAGCACAACACACACAGACAGACAGACGCCATTGGAGATTTATATTTTATATTTTCTGGCCAGATTTTCCCTTGGTCGGATTGCACTCTGACATTGTAAACAATAGAAGTCCACACCTCTTTCTTCCCCCTTTCTTTCTCTCCCTCATTTTTTTGGAGAAGTTCTGCTTCTAAAACCACCGACAAATAGAATTTCTTATACCCCAGAGCAGTCTTTCCTATTTTTGCCACTCACAGCCACACCCTATGCCCACAACAGGAGGAACACATGACGCTGAAGAGAGTCTATATACATGGTCTCTGAACATTTAATAATAATAATAATAATAATAATAACATTTACTTAAATTAGAAAACGATCTGCTAAGTATACATAACGCATTAGAAATGGAACTTCTAGACTGAATCATCTCTTCAGAGTGTTCAAGTCTTCAGCTTAGAACTTAAAAACAAGATGAAAACAATAAAACTAACCTATATTACAAATGGCTCATAAGGCTATCCAGTCCAATTTTGACAGTAACGGCTCCCAATGGAGACTTCATTATTGACATCCTTGTCCTGACCCAAGCTCCTTTTCACTTTCCTCCTGTCCACCCAACCCCCTGAAGGAACTTTTTCTCCCTCCCCCTAATCCCCTGGTGACGTGCGTCAGCTCTGAGCTCCGACAGCGTTCCTGAGAGAACTCCGGTAAGCAGATGCTATGAATAACCTAAAGCCACTCACTGCACAGGATGGGGGACGACGGTGTCTGTAATGTGAGCACCGAGCCGTCCGGCCTGGGGATGTTGACCC
This sequence comes from Coregonus lavaretus, assembly GCF_964263955.1. NCBI lineage: Eukaryota > Metazoa > Chordata > Actinopteri > Salmoniformes > Salmonidae > Coregonus > Coregonus lavaretus. The sequence continues at coordinate 6,236,105 of NC_139991.1, read as the reverse complement.
GAAACACAAGCCTGGCACGCGTGCTCTTCTTTTTGGAGCCGGCCACCCCGATACGAGCTTCCACATCAGCGTTACGCAGCTTCAGGATCCCCACGCAGTCCACCCTTCAGAGAGACACACACAGCACAGCTGTTAGACTGGCAGGCCGGCCTGCTGACCAAGGCCCCAGCGGCTGCTGCTGCAACAGCCCCCGACAGCCCCTAACACACTGAAACAGCCACTAACACACTCCCAATGGAAGATGACTAAGAGGAGCAGTCTCCATTATGTGTGATTTTACAGAATTGCAACAGCTATGGCAATAAGCAGATACATACGCAAGGGTCATGTTGTTGCTGGGGTCCAGGGGCACTTCAATGACAGTGGTGCCCTCGGTGTCCACCTCCTTGCAGGCTGTGGTGTTGCGCCCCGTCACCCTGCAGGCCTGATAGAACCCATGTGGCTTCACACGCCCAGCATCATTACCCACAAACACCTGGAGCACCACTGCCTCATTCACACCCTCCAGCTGTGGACAAGAAGGAAACAAAGAACACTCAGATCAGAAAATAGCGCAGCTGCTCCAAAGTCAACTCTACCTATTTATGTAAGTTACTAGAGAATTTCGAGCGTTGAATGTATTGTGCAAGTGATAGTTTTCACAAGAGCCAAAAGGGTGCAGCTAAAATAATGTACAAAAGTGAATACGTGATAGATAGTGCCAGCTTTCTGCTTAGTAAGATGATAATGCCATATCTTATAGCATTCTATGATAATAGAACTGCAACTGCACAACTGCCTGTTTTGCCATTTACTTAAGTAAAACATTTGAGGTATGCAATACATTGTGAATAGCATTGTTGATACAGAGATATGACAAAGAAATGCAAACAAAGTCACGATTTGACGTTGTAATCACTTCAAGAGAATAATGATAGTTACCTCTTTTCTCGGTGGATAAGAACATCTGTTGTTTTTATGTAGGTTATATAATATTTAGCAGGCACCAAAGCGACTTACAGTCATGCATGCATACATTTTACGTACCGGTGGTCCCGGGAATTGAACCCACTATCCTGGCGTTGCAAGCGCCATGCTCTACCAACTGAGTGCTGCCTTACAAGGTGTGTTGTAACAGCTAGCTATAAAACCTTATTTCATAAAAAGAAAATACCCTGGGGTTGATACGTTGCATCACTTATACAAGTTTCTACATAGCCTGTGACAATCACTGGATCACTGACTTAAGCATGTTAACCCAATGTAGAGGTGTTATGTAACAATGAGTATGGAGCAGGTTGATGGTGGCGTTTGGTGAAGGACAGATAAAGGCATACTTACAAAGGGGTAGAGTCAAAACAGTGAACAGTGTATGGGGCACTGACTGTCCACAAAAAGCCCTAGAGGCCCCAGCCCAGCACCCCTGTTCTTGTTGTTGGTTTAAGGCATACCTTTATGGTGGGGAAGCCCTGCTGAGTGCGGTCCTTCACTGACCCCCTGCTGCCCTCAGTCAGGTAGCGGGCTCTGTGCTGGGTCTCAGGCTGGACCAGGATCTTCAGCTCTTTGCCCTCACTCTTCTGAGGGAACTGGCTCGCTAGGGTCCCCCCTTTCTGATGGGTTGTCTGGGGGCCATCTGCCGAACTGCAAGACAGACTGGTTAGCTACAGTGTCAGCCCAACAGCTCCTAAACAACCTACATTGAAACAAGCAACACTACCATTGACTACAATACGCTTGCTTATATATAATGCAGGGGATTGTTTCCTTTCACTCATTCACAGCACTGTCCCCTGCTAACCCTAACCCTGCCTGTGTCCTTGTAATCATTGGGGACTGAGGGTGCACAACTTGGCGTTGGGTGGCACTTGCAGCAACCCTCACCCCCACTCCTACTCTCCTCCTTGTGTTCATTTATGTAAGGGGAGGAAAGAGCAGCTCCACTGCTGGCACCAAACGTCCTCTCGGTGGAAGAGAACTTGACAGGACTTGGAGACCGTCCACTTACTATCAAAGTTCCAGCCAAGCTGTGACCCCACCAGCAAATATCTGTGTGTGTTTGTGTTTGTGTTTGTGTGTGTGTGAGTGTGTGTGTATGGTGGAGCATAGGGGGTATTTGGAACTAGAGAGCAGCAGGAGACTAGTGAGGGATCCCCAAATAGTTGCCATGGTTTCCCAGTGACACTAGCGAGCAATGCAGAGTTTGGAGGCCCACTACCAAGCAGAGTCCATCAGAACCTCTTAGGGGATCCAGACTTATCAGTTTATTTAATCTGCTCTGCTTTCTCAACGCTTTTCAAAAGAGGCTCAGTGTGATTCACCATGGCTGACCATTGTTTGTGCTGTGGTATCCTGCCCCTCCCTAGCCTCTGATCTGCCCGCTCTTCTTCAAGCACAGAGGAAAATGTTCAGCCAGTGGTTTGGTACGATTTCTGCTTGTTGTATAGTGGTTTTACACCTCTTAACAATGGGAATAAGTATGGAGCTAATTTAGATCAACTTCTTCAAAAATCAGGCAAGGTATAAAATGAACAGTTCTGTTGAGATGTCCATTCAATAGTAATTGTAAATGGCCACTGCCAATTTCAATGGTATAAGTCTATCAGTGTTTTTCTATGAATTAATCACTTTCTCTGACATGTAACTTGTCTTAAATGTTCAAGATTCAAACTGAGAACTGAAACTTAACCACAACTTCCATAGAGCTATCTCAGAGATGTAAAAGAAAAGGAAAGTTAACTCTGCAGACCAAAACGAAGTAAACAGTAGGCTAGATAGGTTTCCACATGGGCTAATTTCACTGTAAAAGAGATCCAGGGGCACCCACCTTCCTTTGGTACAGGCCTTGCTGTCTGAGCCCAGCTGCGAGAGCACAAAGTGCGGCCCTTTGGCACTGTCTGCATCAAACACGTCCATGCTGGCCTCCTCGGTCGAGGCAGGCTTGGGGCCGGGTCGCTGGCGGGGGGTGCGCTTGCGGGACTTCCGGGGCACCTCTGTGTTGTCGTTGTAGGAGCTGGAGCTGACGATGCTGAAGTTGGAGGCGGAGTCATCCATCCAGATGCTGTTGCTCTGCTCTGAGTCCTGGAGCTGATCCTCCTGGCAGGACATGCAGCTGTCGTCAAACAGGTCCTCGGGCGGAGGCGAGATGTTCAGCACCGTCCGCCGTTTGGAGGGGGTCATCTGGTGGTGCTGCTGGGCCTCCTGGGATGCCCCCCCTCTTCCTCCTCCTCCTCCTCCTAGGGATCCGGCCCCTCCTCCTTTCTCGCCGCCAGCCCTGCCGCCACCAGCACTCCCACTGTTGCCAGTCCCGCCCTCAGCGCCAAGCATCTCTGCCACCACTCTGCTACTTACACCTTCGTCTGGAGCGGCGATGCCGGTGTGAGCAGAGGTCTGGTCGGTGGCTGAAGTAGTGGAGTGCATGGTGGAGCTGGAAGAGGTGGGAAAAGCACTGCGAGGGCCTCCCATGGTCATAGAAGAGGAGACGGTGGTGGCATCTACAGTGCATACAATTGGACAGTAAATAAAGGCATCTCAACCAGCATTGGCTAGCAGTCCCATTCAAGCAGCGAAATTTGTGCATGATTGTTTTTAGTTTTTTTAGTTTTTGCTTTTCTTTGGTCATCCAATTATAATTTTCACTTTTCTTTTATTGCATCATGATGTGTAAGTGTGTCTATGTGTGAGTATGAGTGTGTGTAGGTGAGTATGTTTGTACATGTGTGTTCTGACCCAAAAATGGGGGAAAGGGTCATATTATAGGATATGATATAAATGGAAAGTCATGAATCTTCTGACATGAATATCTAATTATCTGAAATTGATACTCAGTTTCTAATTCAATCTGCAAAAAATAGTACCCCAGAACGTGAAGTAATCCAATTCTTTAGCCATCTTTCAGTGACACTGGGACTTGATTTTCAATAGCATTTACCATGAACAGAAATTAACTGGGAAATCTACATGAAGAGGGATGTTCAAATGAAATTAAGATTATCTGGTGTGTAAGATGATGCGTGCCAATTGGAGCTTTTTTTCATACAGGTTCAAACAATTTAGTTGGGACTGAGCAATTAACTGGGAAATCTACATGAAGAGGGATGTTCAAATGAAATTAAGATTATCTGGTGTGTAAGATGATGCGTGCCAATTGGAGCTTTTTTTCATACAGGTTCAAACAATTTAGTTGGGACTGAGCGTAGCCACAGAGACAAGATAAACAAGCTTCTGACCTATGAAGCAGAGAACTGCAGACCATTTTATATGCAGACACTCCCTGCTTCAGAGGGAACTTCCTGGAATAAAAACGAGACAGCGAATGAGCAATAAGAGCTGAACATTCAAATGTAATAAAAACCTATGTTGAACAAAAAGTATGTGAAAATGGAACCGTCATTCAAGGGTCTCATTCTATTCCTGCTCAATATGTTTTTCTGAAAGTCCTCCTAAGACACTTTAGGAAACCTTAGCCAGGGTTGAAAATAGCAGCAAATGTTGAGTACATTTCAAAAGCATTCCTAGTTATCAGGTCTTCAATGCAGGGTACAGTACAGTGCAGCTTCAAGCAGGTGAAATGGCAGATGCTACATGGTAGATTGTTTGCACAGAAGTGGAAGATGACAAACTGGATTGTTTGGCTACTGTAGGGCTTGTCCCTGGCATAAAAGGGCAACAAAAACATGGAGTTGGAGAAAGCTTATCACACCCCATGTTAAGAAATAAAGCATTACAAACAAGCAATACCTGACTGTCTACTAGAGATATGATGGAAGAAGTGGAAGCCTTGGTAGCCTAAGGGCCTAGCACTAGGCTAAGGTCTGAGCGTGGAGGTGAAAACCTGAAGACTGTTGCAGGAGAAGGGAGGGGAGTGAGAGGACAGGCAGACAAGCTATCCTAATTTGTAAAACCTATATCGATACGCTGAATTCAACATGTCAATTAAAAACAATAAAAAATAAAAAAGAGGTGCAACTAGGCTACACTTCATTCAAAACTGTAGTTACAGTCCTTATGACTGAAAAATAAGATAGCTTTTTGATGGTAATCTGAAGAATGCCAGATATCTATGACTCATTACAAGCCAATGTGGTGCATTGTCTATGAGGAAATTCCAGTCACTTTACATTCCACCCACAAGCCCTCTCACTTTTCCTGTTCCAAATGCACACATATAGGAACCATGCCAGAGTGCAACAATGTGAAGCACAATTTTGCTTTAATAGGTTTATATTTTTCTCAAATTAATTTTTATGGCTAAATTGATTGAACTTATTGAAGAGTAGTAGCCATGATAAACAGAAGAAATGGATAAAGCCATACATCTATTTATGCTCTGGTGAACAAGAATGCTTTCAAAACCTACAGCACATTGCTTCTGTTTGCGGAAATCCATACAATCTAGCAAACAGACAAAAAACTTTCACCTGATTGCAGATGGTAGGGAGCAGCTATTTTACCCAATAGATTATAGATTACATTTTTTATTCAAGAGACAGGAATAGTTTTAGTTCAATTGGGATCCAGCAAGACAGCAATTTGTTCCCCATGGCAGCTGTAAACTTCCTCCCACAGACTCCATATGCAGATCCTAGGATGCAAAAGAACTAGTTCCATTTTCACAACCATGTAATATCAACATGTAATATCAAATGAAAATCAGTTTAAAAACAAGAATAAACATAACAGTACAGTGGTTTTGAAATGCTGAAGGATTAGTTCATTAAAAAATTATGTCAAGTAGAAAATCTAACTATGATGCTTTCCTTTGAAACATTTCATGATGTGCAGTTCATGCAGATTTTTAGAAGAGCAACAAACATGAGAAACATATAGGCCCTACTAAGATTGGAACCACAGTGAATGATTTGCAGCCACTTTGAGCGCCCTCTCACCACACTTAAAAACACTGGAGAAACAAAGGCCTCAAAGAAACCCAGTCCAGTAAACCCCTCCAGCTTTGTAAAGGTTCACAGCTCTTCCTCTGCTCCCTCCTGACTTATTTATATGGCCTAAAAGCTTTCTGTAGACTACTGTACATTGGCAAATATGCCTGAGTAAATCGTCCCATCCGTGAGTTGTGTACACATTTCAAACAACTGCCCTTTTATGTCATGCTATCTCTCCAGAGGAAGGAGGTAATCAATTTTTTTCTAATCTAAAAACAAGTTGCCCTGCTTTGAGTGTAATGAAACTAAAGACGACCGTGTAATAAATGGCAGGACAGCAAACGCTGCGGGAGAGGATGAAATCCCTGTTTTTGGCCTGTGCTGTGGAGCAGTAGAGCTGTTGGATAGAATCTCCCTCTCTGTCTCTCCCACGCCACCATTAGCCTTCTAGTCTAAACACGCAAGGCTGATAGTTTGTTTAAAATGTAGCCAGGTCTTAAAGAAGAGTAAACTCAGACACCTACAGGTAGGATGGAGGAGAGCACTGCTGCCTCTCTTTATCCAGGGTATAAATAATTTAAATCAGGATGTCTGATTTATCACAGGAGAAAGGCACCTGGCCACAGGAAGAGGCATTTATTACAGACACCTTTTAACCCCTGTTGTTTAGCCTCGTTAAAGCCTAATGTGTCTTTGGTCATCATCATGTCAAGTTAAGACTATTTCTGGACTAAAAAGCACTTTCAATGGAGATTCTTTTTAATCCAGGAGTAGGCTTAATCTGGGTCCAGGAAACTGGCCCTCATAAAGCATTGCCTGGTTTTAAACCTTTTGATCTTGACAAACTATTATACCTGCAAACAGCACAGTACATCTGATAACCTTGAAATGCTGAACGCCAGGTGGTAATGAAGACATCCTGTTCAATAGGAGCCCATCCATTCTAAAAGAAAAAGACAGCTGGCCAATAAGACAGCTATAACCACCAAAATGGCTGACTTGAAGGGCAGAGATTCAGGATTCATTTCTTGTTAGAATTTTTAGTCATCACCTGCTCTGTTTGTGCATAATACCCTGGCTAAGAAATGCATTGCAATTCAAGATTCAAAGTGAGATGGAGGTAAAAAGGTTGAAGGCTTCATGTATAATTACTCTGAGGAGGTTTGGTACAGAGACATCCAGAGGGACAAAGTACAGATTGAAGCTAGAGAACTTCACACATAAAATGGTGTATATTATGAACAAATTATATACAGTGCCTTCAGAAAGTATTCACACCGGTTGATTTTTCCCACAATTTGTTGTGTTATAGCCTGAATTTAACATGGATTAAATTGAGATTTGTCACTGGCCTACACACGATACCCCATAACGTCAAAGTGGAATTATGTTTTTCTAAATGTTTACAAAAATGAAAAGCTTGAGTCAATAAATCATGCCTTGAGTCGATAAGTATTCAACCTCTTTGTTATGGCAAGCATAAATAAGTTCAGAAGTAAACATTTACTTAAGTCACATAGTAAGTTGCATGGACTCACTCTGTGTGCAATAACAGTGTTTAACATAATTTCTGAATGACTACCTCATATCTGTGCCCCACACATACAATTATCTGTAAGGTCCCTCAGTTGAGCAGTGAATTTCAAACACAGATTTAACCACAAAGACCAGGGAGGTTTTCCAATGCCTTGCAAAGAAGGACACATATTGGTAGATTGGTAAAAATTAAAAAAGCAGACATTAAATATCCCTTTGAGCATGGTGAAGTTATTAATTACACTTTCGATGGTGTATCAATACACCCAGGCACTACAAAGTTGCAGGTGTCTTCCTAACTCAGTTGCCAGAGAGTAAGGAAACTGCTAAGGAATTTCACCATGAGGCCAATGGTGACATTAAAACAGTTACAGAGTTTAATGGCTGTGATAGGAGAAAACTGAGGATGATCAACAACATTATAGGTATGCCACAATACTAATCTAATTGACAGAGAACAGAAGGAAGCCTGTACAGAATACACATATTCCAAAACATGCATCCTGTTTGCAACAAGGCACTAAAGTAATACTGCAAAGAAATGTGTCAAAGCAATTAACTTTTTGTCCTGAATACAAAGTGTTATGTTTGGGCCAAATCCAATACAACACATTACTGAGTACCACGCTCCATATTTTCAAGCATAGTGGTGGCTGCATCATGTTATGTGTATGCTTGTAATCATTAAGGACTGGGGGGGTTTTCAGGATAAAAAAGAAATGGAATGGAGCCAAGTACAGGCAAAATCCTAGAGGAAATCCTGGTTCAGTCTGCTTTCCACCAGAAACTGGGAGATTAATTCACCTTTCAGCAGGACAATAACCTAAAACACAAAGCCAAATCTACACTGGAGCTGCTTGACAAGAAGACAGTGAATGTTCCCAAGTGGCCGAGTTTTTACTTAAATATATTTGAAAATCTATGGCAAGACTTGAAAATGGTTGTCTTGCAATGATCAACAACCAATTTGACAGTACTTACATTTTAATTTTTAAATACAATTATATAAAATAATTTATAATCATAAAATATACAAAAATGGTGTGGAAAGCTCTTAGAGACTTACCCAGAAAGACCCACAGCTGTAATCGCTGCCAAATGTGCTTCTACAAAGTATTGACTCAGCGGTGTGAATACTTATGTAAATTTGATATTTCTGTAATTCATTTTCAATAAATTTGCTAAAATGTCTAAAAACATGTTTTCATTTGGTCATTATGTGGTATTGTGTGTAGATGGGTGAGAGAAATGCAGGCTTTAACACAACAAAATGTGTAATAAGTAAAGGGGTATGAATACTTTCTAAAGGCACTGTAACTATTTGTTTCGGCCATAAAATGGTAGTATCGGTAGTATATCATTCAATTTATGTAGGCTATTCTTTCCACAAACCCTACCAATTTCCACTCAACAAAAATGCTCAGTGGCTGCAAATCACCATGCTCTTAAAACCAATGTGATTATTGCACAGTCCCAGCAGATGGAGGCAATGGGATTCAAGGTGTATTACAGCGTAGACTTAATACATTTTGAAATAAACATAGAACATTTGCTCTTATTGTAAATGGCATTACCAAAGACCCATGCCTCCACCTATGGGACCATTGCATGTTCCATCCTAGCCCAAGTTCTGCTTTTCTTTACCCTTAAACCCTTGAAGGGAAACTTCACAATTTTTCAATGTCATATTCATCATCTCCAGCACCACCCCAACATCAACATATGTGAAAATTGTGCATTTCTATGTTTTGTAGTAAAAAAAGATAGTGGAAGATAAGTGTATCCAATGGCATCATCGGTGTGCATCGTGTGATTTGGACAGATTTTGAGTAGACATTGCCTACTAATTGGTTGATGTCATTGGAAACACTTATCTTTATCTTTTTTTTTTTTACTACAAAACACAGAAATGCGCCATTTTCACATATGTTAATGTTGGGGTGGTGCTGGAGATGAATATGACGGGTTTTTTTTATGTCCCTTTAACCCCACCCCCTTCTACACTGTGTTCCACTACCATTTAAATACAGAATTAAAGAAACAAAACTTTGACATCAAAAACTCAGTGGCAATACAATACAAAAAACTGTAAATGCAATAAAATGCAATAAATTTAAATAATAAGAAGTCTAAAAGTTTAGACGGACCTACTCGACACCCTGGGTGATTTTTGATGGGTTAAGAGCCCTTGGGACTAAATGTCTTCACTACTGATAGACAGACACAGTCACACAACCCATCACGACGCTTGTGGGGCCCAGCTAAAATGCAAGTTAAGTTCATTAATAGCAAAACAACTTGCATCCAATCAACAAAAAAGCAATTCACTTTGTGCATTTGCTGAATATTATTGAAACAAATAAAGGAAGAACATTTCATAAAGACTTTGTGGAGTATGTTCACTTGTCAATATATTGCTGAGGTGTGTGGATGCTGATATTGATCAGGTGCTGTTCAATGTACTGGCTGAGTGTCATTTTGGAGCTTGTAAAATAACATGTATTTCCACTTTAAACTCATGCAGAAGCGAAGTTGGCACAAGCAAACTGACCCTTTGGCATGGGTGGGAAGCAGGAGAAGGAGTGGCTGGGATAGCAAGGTGTGAACTGAACAAACATTCCTAAAGATCAACTGGATGAAATTATGGGCAAAAGTAACATAAGGTCCTTTCCCTCTCTAATGGGTGTACACCTATAAAAAGACTCCCACTGCAATTACTTACTTAAAACTGAAAAACAGACTCTCTTGTGAAGTGCACTATTTGAAATGACCTCCCTTAAAAATGGCCTGGCATTAGTACCAATTTGGATTTCACGTTTTCCCATATAGACTGACTGAAAGGCAAGGAAGAAAGTTGACCTCAGACAACAAATAATTCATGCTCATTTCAGACATCTAGATGGAAATCAATAACATGTTACATCAATTAGAAAAATAAAAAGGGGAGAGCTAATCAGCAAAGTAAAAGCAATATGAATTTTGTATGGCCAGAGTTGACTAAAAATAACAGACATTCCTACATAACAGCTGAAGCCAACCTAGAGTGATGCTACATCTCCATATATCTCAAAGTGCAGGGGTCAGGGAAGGGAATGGAGGACAAACAGGACAAAAGTAATGAAGCCTTAAGGTTACAGGCAGGGGCGCTAGGACAGGGACAAGAACAGGGATAGGAACAGGGGCAGGGAAGTGTGCAGCCGTACAGAGCTAAACAGTAAGGACACTGGCATCAGGGATGTGGTGACAGCCAGGCCAAGCTATAAAAAGCAGTGTCAGTAGCAGGGCAGGCGTAGGATTGGAGTAGGGTAATGTCACAGCCAGCATGCACCCGCCTTGCAAAGTACAGTAACAACACAGTACAGTAGTAAAAAGGCCAAAGCAGCAGCTCCAGAGCAGAGATGCTTCAGCAGAGCGCTATCTGGCTGGCAAACGGAGGAAGGCTGTGCAGGGATATGGGGAGGGAGAAACAACTTGAACAAAGAGCCAAAGCGACGGCCAAAATTGGCTGGTGTGACCAAAAAAAACCTGAACTGCTGGACAGCCTAAAATTAAAGAGTTGTCCTCATTTGACAGAGAACCAATAAAAACCTACAATTTAATGTCAAATTATTTTTTCAATACTTGATTCCAAAGATTTGGGGTACAAAATAAAGTTCACATAAAAGTGAAAAGAAGAAGAGATAGCCAGAAGAAGTAAGGCCAATTTGCAGTGAAACCTACAGTCCCAAATTCAATTTCATGTAAACTGAAAAATACTTCACCTTCCTCCAGCTACAGCCAGTATGTCCCGCCTTGTCTGAGGGCTGCATTGGCTTCATTGAAGCACTGATGTCCGAAGGCAACAGACTTCTGGTTCTACTGAAACTCACTCTAAACCGGGACACTTTGGTAAGGGGCAGAGTAAAAAGAGCTAAAGTGAATTGCATTTTGAATGTTCAGGTTGTGAAAAGTTTTGTTTGATATTTTTTCTCTTCCTTTGAATATGATATTGGGTTGATTAACATTTAGGCCTACAGTTGCAAACATACTAGTTTCAGTGATTTTCTGGATTCCTTATGTGCAAGTAGTGTACTAGATGTACTATTTAGCCTTACACAGACTGATGCATGGTGTCAGTAACTGGTTAAGCAAAATAGCTGCAAAACACATAAGTAAACAGTTAGTGATATTTCTGGTATTTTGCAAGGAGATATCACTGAATTTTTGGATCTCAAACAATGCTTTTGTGAGCAGTACCGAAATGGTTTTGTACCCTGCTTCTGACTTGTGTCTTGTCCCAAAGAGAGATGGTTAGCATTTTTATAACGTTTATCTTCACAAATGTACCATATCAGACTGGAGGCCAATTGCTATTGTCAATTAATGGGGTACATTTTGCTTTTCATTATTTAGTGGACCCCAAATAGACTGAGACTGCCGTATTGAAGATCATTAAGACAGCCCAAGAAGATGGGGACTCTGTAGGTCTTGTGTGCCCCGAAAGAATCAGGGGTGTCCTCTAATGGGAAGGAATGAAGAGGGTTTCCTTAGACTCCAACTGCAAGGCACAGTGTTCCCAGCAAGGACTGTAGGCATGACTTTGTTTTGGCATAACCCAACCACTCAAAACAGTGCTTATCCTTATAGCCAATTGTTGAGCTGGGATCATGAAGTTGGATTTCTATGGAGAGAAAGAATGCCCACTCTGTTTGTGTGTTACAGCCGCTACGCCCTGATGGGGAAACCTTTAAAAATGTATACTCTAAAGCACATAGAGTATTAAAAAGAGGCCTTTCTGATCTGCTTGCAACCTGTAGGCCTATGTCATAAAGAGATGTTTGGATCCTATAGCCCCTGTATAGAATCATTGTGTCAGCATAAAACCAGGCAATGCTTTACTACTGCTCATTTTCAGTCTAGCCCTCTGATTGGGGTTCTAAAAAGGGGCTGCAGCTGGAGCTGATTACATCTGAGCTGTGAGGTTTATAGCAACCACCAACAGATCATGATATAGGGTGCTCATAGTTCTGCATGTCTCCAATAATTATCTCTGTGTAAAACCCAGGGGATAATGCACACCAAAACAAAAAAACAGGAACAGGTCATTCCCATCCCTCACAGTCAGAACTGTTCACAGTCTTCAGAGACGTGAGCAAGCCCCCAGGGCCCAGGGATGGCTGGCTGGCACTGTGTGCAGTGTGTTTGCTGAGGGCCACAGGATGCCCGAGGGAGAGGGCAATAATGCCTCATAACTCCGGTCTTCAGCAGCTGCTCCATGCCTATTTGTCAAGGCATGTGATGGACGCATAATATGAAATATGGAGGGTTGGCTGTACTCTCTACATGCAGGTGTAAGCCTACAGGTACAGACTGTGTGCTGCCTACCCCTAATGTAGTTGGAAGTGGTCTTGCAGGTAGCCTAAAGAAGGGTTGACTCCAGGAAACAGGATGGAACCATTACCAGCACTGCTCACTGTTACCATGGAGGCAGAAGAGAAGAGGAGAGGGGGTAGAGGAGGAGGGGCTTACCTGAGTCAAGGGCAGCTGAGGGAGGAGGAGCCACCTCTCCACCGCTCTTCTGGCTCATGGCTGCTGCTGTGTTTTGCTGAGTGGAGGATGGCAGCTGCAGCTCTTTGGGGAGAAGGTCATACACTGATTCTGTAGACAGAGAGAAAGAGGAGTGGGGGGGGGGGGTTCAGAAGGTGAGTCAAGTCCCTTTGCAAGGATTTGAAAGGCTGTTCATAATCTCACAGCATGGGAGCACTTGCAAAGAAGTCAGCAGATTTACTGTAGATGAAGCTCTTTCAGAATTCAAGAAGACAATTGTAAATACAGCAAAGTTGCAGTTCCTCCTTTTCAAAATTTGAGTAAGATGGTCAACTTTCAAAAATGTAAAATACAATTCTGTGAGTTCGGATCTTTTTTCCCTTTCACTTATAGGCTCTCCTTATACACATCAAGCAAAACTTTCAACAGCGAAAAACAATAACCTTCGTAAACATGGTACAGCATGCCTTTGGCGGTTGACACTGACCCTGTACCAGGCCCAGAGCATTGTCCTGCCTGGCCATCACTCTGGAAAATGGCCTAGCAGTTTATAAATGTACTATAACAACAAGAGCATATTGATAAATACAGCCCCAGTCCAGATTCCTGCCATGTCTCCACAGCCTGGCCTATCTGCTGCTGCCCGGTGCCCACAACACCTACCAACCCCCATCACCACGTGTCTGTGCCAGGGGCCTGGGACGTCTCGCTCGGCCCCCTCCCTGCAAAATGGCAGGGAGCTATTTAGGGGAACAAGAGCACAATGCCCCCGAGCCATGTTTAGTATGCTGATGAGCACCACACTGAAAGCCAAAGGGTCGAGGAGGACTGGAGGAGGCCGGGTGTGGAGGGAGGTGACTTCAAGCGCTACACTACTTACATTTACATTTTAGTCATTTAGCAGAAGCTCTTATCCAGAGCGACTTACAGTTTTAGTGAGTGCATACATTTTCATACTGGCCCCCTGTGGGAATCGAACCCACAACCCTGGCGTTGCAAACGCCATGCTCTACCAACTGAGCTACACGGGACTGTCTCGACCGCTACCTTCGGAGGTAGCGCATGACACCTGTCCAACAGTTGCCCCCCTTGAAGCAGGGCAGTGTGAACACAATTGTCTCGTTCAGCCCAACACTCCTACAGTATAAATGGCAATAGCAGAGCAATGTTTTTGAAACAGCTGAAATGTATAGACATTTTCCTAATATTTGAGACTTGTTTTATAGATTTTTTACCTGAAATTGCAGTAAAAGCCTGTTACATTCTGAAATTGTCGCAGTAGGTGCCGACTGCACTGAGCCATGTTAAAATTATGGAAGCCCATCCCACCAAAAACATACAAATAGGATATGTTTTTTCATTTGTAACATTGTGTGGTGATTTCAGAGGTGGCACCACAGGTCCTAGAGTGGTGGTGGGGGCAATTGTTTTCCTGGGGCCTAGAGTTTTTCCTGATCTGGTAGTAGGCTAACCTAACCAACTCCGGACCCTATTTGAAGTGTATGACATAGTAATAAATCATAGTAAAAAACTGTTTTATATGAGCTATAATGGGACCAGATAATCTTTCTAATCAAGTCATGTTTAAAAAAAAAATATATATAATAATGGAAAAACTCATGGCCCTAAGGAGGATGAAAACATTACAACCGTTCACACAGACTAAGAGACAACTGCGATTGGATAAAAACAAACAAAACAACAAACAGGGCTGAGCTCGCTGTATGCAGGGTTGCATTGTGTAGGCCTTTGCATCTGTAATTAAAAAGATACTCATACAGCAAGTCATCACTATTTTGTTGATTGATTCATTCCAGTCAATAATTTTGGATTAAAAAGGCCTAGGTAGCCTAGCCTCCTAAAGTATGAATATAAACCAAATTTGATCACATTCACATTTTCTCAGAAAACAAATAAATGGGCCCATTTTAGGCTATAAATTAGGAATGTGCATCTTTCCTTTTCACAACGATTCAATACGTATTTAGATACATGGGCTCCGATACGATACATGAATGATACGTTTTAGTTTGAAACAATTTGGTGCGATTCGGTTTGATTAGAGAACGAATCAATGCGATACGATTCGATGCAGTAACATTTGTTGCATAAACACATTCATTTTTCATTCTAAATTAAAACCAGCTGCTGATAGAGCTTATGAGATGGGCCTCGCTGAGCTGGATCTGTCTGTATGTAAATGATGTATGTCTATGGTGTATATTGTGTAGGCACCTGATCTGAGCCATAAGGGAGACTAGACATCTACCACCCTACTACCACTATCAGATTAGGGGGGGCAATGTAGCTTATGTTTTTTGTCTCTTTGGTTCTGAAATCACCTTTGCCCACTAATTAACTCGTAATTTTTGCAGATTAAGTGTTTGAGCTAGTAATGTATCAATATTTATCGTTTACAAATGACATATGACATAGCAAATGAATATATAGCACAACTTTAGATTTCACCCCATCTCAAAACCGATTGGTTTTGAACGTTTTACATTTTTAGCGAGCTTCTTCTCTCCTCCCGTTTTAGCAATGCAGTGCAGCTCCCAAAAGTGATTCCTTGTTATGAAATTATCAACTTTACCCTATATATAAAAAAATTACCATATACACTGAGTATATAAAACATTAGGAACACCTTCCTAATATTGAGTTGCACCCCCTTTTGCCCTCAGAACAGCTTCTATTTAGTATGGACTCTACAAGGTGTCAAAGCGTTCCACAGGGATGCTGGCCCATGTTAACTCCAATGCTTCCCACAGTTGTGTCAAGTTGGCTGGATGTCCTTTGGGTAGTGGACCATTCTTGATACACACGGGAAATTGTTGAGTGTGAAAAACCAGCAGCGTTGCAGTTCTTGACACACTCTAACCGGTGCGCCTGGCATCTACTACCATACCCTGTTCAAAGGCCCTTTAATATTTTGTCTTGCCCATTCACCCTCTGAATGGCACAAATACACAATCCATGTCTCAATTGCCTCAAGGCTTAAGTCTTTCTTTAACCTGTCTCCTCCCATTCTCTACACTGATTGAAGTGGACTTAACAGGTGACATCAATAAGAGATCATAGCTTTCACCTGGATTCACCTGGTCAGTCTATGTCGTGGAAAGAGCAGGCGTCCCTAATGTTTTGTACACTGATCGTTTAAAGCAAAACGACCAAAACTATTGCTGGTGGTGAACCTGAACAATTGAAATAAAATCTATTGTAAGCCCCGTTCAGCAGGTATAGCCAGATTAGAGTAGTCTCTTGTAGCTTACTTTTACTCCAGTAAAACACCATTTTCAACAGTGCATTGATAACAATCTAGCAAATTACATAGGTTGTCACTCAACTAATGAAGCCTAATACTGCGCAAGCCATTTTAGCATTTGAATGCTGAAAGTGCTGCACATATGTGCAAGATCCTGCAGGGACAGGCTGCCTAACTCGCGTTGGTCAGCACGCAAAGCTGGGCACAGTGTGCAGTTTGAATAGGCTACTGATATTCCCTGGGGTTTTTCGGCATACAACATTACTTGTAGATCAATGACTGTCAACACAGTTATATGGCTAGTTCGACACTGAATGAGAGGACACATCAGTTGTCACAAAATATGAGGTAGTTGCGGAAGGTAGAAAGAAAGTAGTACGAGCAAAAAATTATGTGAACCGGTGATTCACAATGTTTGAAACGATTTTCTGACTGATGCATGCTACATTTGTTATATCCCTACTATAAATACATAGCTTAGGCTATAAAAACATGACATTACGTTTCCCCTGGACCAGATGGGATCAGATCGCATAGCCTTCTCTAGGCTACCTGCAGCTGTGGTTGTTATCAGTAGACTACAGTTGATCAGACTGAAGATCAGACTAATTGTGCACGTTGACAAATCATGAGGCATTTTATTTAAACAATTTTGTGGCAGGTATGGCTTCCAAATAAAACAGCTTTGCTAGGCTAACTTTACTTGATGAAGACATGCTGGTATAGCAACTCTGTGCTTTTGTCTTGACGTTAAAATGTAATGACTGTAGCCTATAGATGAGAAAATAAACCCTTTAATTGTCTGCACATACAGTTGAAGTCGGAAGTTTACATACACTTAGGATGGTGTCATTAAAACTAGTTTTTCAACCACTCCACAAATGTCTTGTTAACAAACTATAGTTTTGACAAGTCGGTTAGGACATCTACTTTGTGCATAGGGCGGCAGGTAGCTTAGTGGTTAAGAGCGTTGTGCCAGTAACCGAAAGGTCGCTGGTTCTAATCCCTGAGCCGACTAGGTGAAAAATCTGTCGATGTGCCCTTGAGCAAGGCACTTAGCCCTAATTGCTCCTGTAAGTCGCTCTGGATAAGAGCGTCTGCTAAATGACTAAAAATGTAAATGTGCATGACACAAGTAATTTTTCCAACAATTGTTTAAACAATTGTTCACTTATAATTCACAATTCCAGTGGATCAGAAGTTTACAGACACTAAGTTGACTGTGCCTTTAAACAGCTTCGAAAATTGCAGAAAATGATGTCATGGCTTTAGAAGCTTTTGATAGGCTAATTGACATCATTTGAGTCAATTGGAGGTGTACCTGTGGATGTATTTCAAGGCCTACCTTCAAACTCAGTGCCTCTTTGCTTGACATCATGGGAAAATCAAAAGAAATCAGCCAAAAAAATTGTAGACCTCCACAAGTCTGGTTCATCCTTGGGAGCAATTTCCAAATGCCTGAAGGTACCACGTTCATCTGTACAAACAATAGTACGCAAGTATAAACACCATGGGACCACGCAGCCGTCAAACCACACAGGAAGGAAACGCGTTCTATCTCCTACAGATGAACGTACATAGGTGCGAAAAGTGCAAATCAATCCCAGAACAACAGCAAAGGACCTTGTGAAGATGCTGGAGGAAACAGGTACAAAATAATCTATATCCACAGTAAAACGTGTCCTATATCGACATAACCTGAAAGGCCGCTCAGCAAGGAAGAAGCCACTGCTCCAAAACCGCCATAAAAAAAGCCAGACTACGGTTTGCAACTGCACATGTGGACAAAGATCGTACTTTTTGGAGAAATGTCCTCTGGTCTGATGAAACAAAAATAGAACTGTTTGGCCCTAATGACCATCGTTATGTTTGGAGGAAAAAGGGGGTAGCTTGCAAGCCGAAGAACACCATCCCAACCGTGAAGCACGGGGGTGGCAGCATCATGCTGTGGGGGTGCTTTGCTGCAGGAGGGACTGGTGCACTTCACAAAATAGATGGCATCATGAGGAAGGAAAATTATGTGGATATATTGAAGCAACATCTCAACACATCAGTCAGGAAGTTAAAGCTTGGTCGCAAATGGGTCTTCCAAATGGACAATGACCCCAAGCATACTCCCAAAGTTGTGGCAAAATGGCTTAAGGACAACAATGTCAAGGCATTGGAGTGGCCATCACAAAGTCCTGACTTCAATCCTATAGAAAATGTGTGGGCAGAACTGAAAAAGCGCGTGGGAGCAAGGAGGCCTACAAACCTGACTCAGTTACACCAGCTCTGTCAGGAGGAATGGGCCCAAATTCACCCAACTTATTGTGGGAAGCTATCTGAAACGTTTGATCCAAGTTAAACAATTTATAGGCAATGCTACCAAATACTAATTGAGTGTATGTAAACTTCTGACCCACTGGGAATGTGATGAAAGAAATAAAAGCTGAAATAAATCACTCTACTATTATTCTGATATTTCACATTCTTAAAATAAAGTGGTGATCCTAACTGACCTAAGACAGGGAAAGTTTCCTAGGATTAAATGTCAGGAATTCTGAAAAACAGAGTTTAAATGTATTTGGCTAAGGTGTATGTAAACTTCCGACTTCAACTGTACATGCTTGTGAATTGTTGCATTATTCAAGAGTGTAATATGGTTTGGTTGCATTATTCAATAATGTAATATGCTTTAGAAGAAAAGTTTGTCATTGTTGAATAGTTTGTGCTTTCTGGCTGGTGGCTACTGTGATATTTACGTTAAATTTGAGCTGCGGACAAAGAATGTCGTGTTGCCAGCTGCAACAAAATGTAAGGCAAGGATGTAATGTGAATTGAAAAGTATAATTATCTTTCACCACCCCGCTCCTCAGACCCTCCTTCATATTTCGTAGTGGGAATAGGGCCATAGTCAGCCCATACAAACAAAGTCCTCCCTTTCCCAATTATCATTTGAATATCATTTGCTTTTAGTGTCCTGGTAAAGCCCCTGCTGATACTTTATATATTTTACAACACAAAAAGCTCCATAGCTACTTTTCTCTTTATGATTGAGATTGCAACACCAGATCTGAATGAATCCATGCAGTCATGTCAAACTAGAATCAAATGAATGGCCTGCTGAGGGTTCTCTGAGAAGGAACCATCTTTTACTTTCAAACCTGAGACAGTAACACCTCAGGGATAAACAACTTCTATGGAAAAAATAATATGCCTAACAAGACTATGCAGGTCACAGCAAAAGCCCTGGCATGTCAATAAGTAGTGTTTCAGATCTGATTACAGTAGAGAGGATTTACAGAGGGCCTTTCTCCCTCGGACTCCCCCCTCAGGGTGAACGGGACACAGGGAGGGGAGCTAGAAAGCCTTAGGTCAACAACATGACAACACGTTTACTACCAGACCCTATTCATCTTCCACATATTATGGTATGAACTTACAGCGGCCATTACAGTCGCCTGACTCTCTGCCAACTGCCAGCTTTAATTACTTGCAGCTGAGTCCCGGGGTTTGGTGTGTGTGTGTATCAGATACTTAACCCTCCCATTGTTACCGCTGCCTGTCTACTACAGCCAAACCTGGGAAGCAAGCAGTGAAACCAGCCCACAGGCCTTGAGAGTCCCACAGCACTACTCATTTTGGATGAGAACACATTTTCCCACACAGAGGGGCCTGAAAATGACAAACTCCTCCGCCTCCTCCTCCCAGCTTCACGTTGCAGCAGCACAAGGGGACCTGGTGTGGTTTTAATGCCTCTATGTTACCTAACCTCCTCAGAAAAGAAAGGCATAAACAAACACACTTTCTCTCTAATTCTCTGAGTCTGCCCCTCCGTTTACCATTCCCTCTACCAGTCCTCCCTGGGCACACTGACGGCACATGTGGGAGCATGTGCACTCTACACGGGGCCCTTCCAGTAAACAGAATGCAGACCGCACAGACAGAAAATATGTACTCTGCTCTCAGAGCTCTGCTCTCGAATCAGTGGCTGGCCTGTTTCAGTGTTTCCACAGTCCCAGGACTTTATAAAGAGTGAAAATTCCTATTCTGCTGCATAGTTTCCTCCCTCGCAAACAGAGCACAGTGCTTTCTTTTCACATCGCTAAACACGGTTTTCCTTTCGCATGGGGAAAAGAAAAACAAGGGTCAATATCATTAACTGGCAAAATAAACATATTGACTCGACACCATGTGTTGCCTCCATTCTAACACGCTCTATTTTCTTAAACCCTGTTTTGCTGTTCTGTGAATTTGATCAAGTCAGACTGAAAATGAGGATAACTTCATTTCCTCTCCTACTCTGACAGATGTCACAATTCAGAAATTGGATCAGTTCACAGTTTAAAAACTGAATTTAAGATGCCATTTCTCAAAGAAGAATGCTGTTACTATACATGCAATGATGATAGGGTTTAAACTATAATGAAGATACGGGTACAATTTATTTTGCCTAACTCTGCCAAGCTTATGATCTGCCACATGTAGCCTACTGTTCAAAGATTCACCTTCTTTAGAGGCAAATCCAGGCAAAGTTGATCAAAACGTCCACACAGTTAAATACCGTGCCCATACCATGCGCCACGCTTGTGTTCAGTTTTTACTGCACAACTCTATGTTGAAGTAAAAGTGTAAAGAGAGACCACACACGATGGGAAAGGCAAGACTTACACTCCCATTCACTTCCCTCACATTCCTGCTGCTTGCTCTTACTAGCCCTGGCACCTGGGGCGTGGCACTGTGTTTTGGCTGAGTGACTGTTAACCCCCCCTTCTGTCCCCCTCCCCTCCCACTTGTATAAAAAAAATATATATATATCATGCACATTTACATTGTTACGGTGTACACAGACTCTTTTCTAACAGCTTGTTCAACAGGTTGGTGGCATTGACATTGGAAGCTTGTCAAGCAGAAATGGGGGCCATTGAGAAAAGCACAAACAGCCAAAGTAGGAGAAAGCTGCAGGGTGGCTACGCTACATTGTGGTGGGACACCATTAAATGAAGAGACACAAGGAAGGATAAAGAATAGGCTTACCTTCACAGCAGCACATCTGATATGCAACCTTGACAGGGAGAAACCCATTCAGAGGGCTGGCACCTGCAGTGAGCTATTTACAACGCTCCTGATATGTTTACAACCAAGCCTACATGAGGGCTGCCACTGACACCATAGCAACAAGGAACATGGGGGCACTTTCCATAAGAGAGTTGTCTCTTCTCATGAGCTAATGAGGAGAAAAAACAGATACACACACTACCGGTCAAAAGGTTTAGAACACCTACTCATTCAAGGGTTTTTCTTTATTTTTTTTATTACTATTTTCTACATTGTAGAATAATAGTGAAGATATTAAAACTATGAAATATCACATATGGAATCATGTAGTAACCAAAAAAGTGTTAAACAAATCAAAATATATTTTATATTTGAGATTCTTCAAATAGCCACCCTTTGCCTTGATGACAGCTTTGCACACTCTTGGTATTCTCTCAACCAGCTTCACCTGGAATGCTTTTCCAACAATCTTGAAGGAGTTCTCACATATGCTGTGCACTTGTTGGCTGCTTTTCCTTCACTCTGCAGTCCGACTCATCCCAGACCATCTAAATTTGGTTGAGGTCGGGGGATTGCGGAGGCCAGATCATCTGATGCAGCACTCCAACACTCTCCTTCTTGGTAAAATAGCCCTTACACAGCCTGGGTCATTGTCCTGTTGAAAAACAAATTATAGTCCCACTAAGCCCAAACCAGATGGGATGGCGTATCGCTGCAGAATGCTGTGGTAGCCATGCTGGTTAAGTGTGCCTAGAATTCTAAATAAATCACAGACAGTGTCACCAGCAAAGCCCCCCCACACCATAACACCTCCTCCTCCATGCTTTACGGTGGGAAATACATATGCAGAGATCATCCGTTCACCCACACCGCGTCTCACAAAAGACACAGCGGTTGGAACCAAAAATCTCAAATTTGCACTCCAGACCAAAGGACAAATTTCCACCGGTCTAATGTCCATTGCTTGTTTTTCTTAGCCCAAGCAAGTCTCTTCTTCTTATTGGTGTCCTTTAGTAGTGGTTTCTTTGCAGCAATTCGACCATGAAGGCCTGATTCACACAGTCTCCTCTGAACAGTTGATGTTGAGATGTGTCTGTTACTTGAACTTTGTGAAGCATTTATTTGGGCTGCAATTTCTGAGGCTGGTAACTCTAATGAACTTATCCTCTGCAGCAGAGGTAACTCTGGGTATTCCATTCCTGTGGCGGTCCTCATGAGAGCCAGTTTCATCATAGCGCTTGATGGTTTTTGCGACTGCACTTGAAGAAACGTTCAAAGTTCTTGAAATGTTCCGTATTGACTGACCTTCATGTCTTAAAGTAATGATGGACTGTTGTTTCTCTTTGCTTATTTGAGCTGTTCTTGCCATAATATGGACTTGGTCTTTTACCAAATAGGGCTATCTTCTGTATACCCCCCTACCTTGTCACAACACAACTGATTGGCTCAAATGCATTAAGAAGGAAAGAAATTCCACAAATGAACTTTTAAGAAGTCACACCTGTTAATTGAAATGCATTCCAGGTGACTACCTCATGAAGCTGAGAGTGTGCAAAGCTGTCATCAAGGCAAAGGGTGGCTATTTGAAGAATCTCAACTATAAAATATATTTTGATTTAACACTTTTTTGGTTACTACATGATTCCATGTGTTGTTTCATAGTTTTGATGTCTTCACTATTATTCTACATTGTAGAAAATAGTAAAAATAAAGAAAAACCCTTGAATGAGTAGGTGTTTAAAACGTTTGACCGGTAGTGTATTTCCGTAAATACAAACGCCAAAATAAAGAAGTTAACCTACCATTACAGGTGGATATTTCAACAACTGCCAGAGTTACTGTAAATACTGCAGAATCAGCTCAGTAAGCAATGAAAAAAAATATGTTATCTTTAAATGCCACCCATGACCTCCCCTGACATCTAAAGCTGTCAAAGGATCTGGGCAGCCATCAATTCTATATTCAAATCAGGTGCTACTCTGGTATGAGCCCAGAAGGAGAACTCAACATCTTCGCAAAATGCACTCCTAACGGCAAACCAATACAAACCATTGAAGCACAATTCACATATGGCCCACCTACTTTGTAAAACATTGACACAGAAAAATATGATATTGAGTGATGAATGTTGAATGATGAGGTCAAAAGCGTTGTCTCAGATTTGTTCAACAGGAAGGAAGATGTTGCCATCCATGCGGCTTGATAAAATGTATGACTGAAACATGGTGAAATTGTTGCGACAAAAAAGAGGTGCTAATAGTTTTCACCACAGAAATGTCAACCAAAATCGGTAAAGAGAAACAAAAGTTATTTGACAAGTAAGCCTAACCTGTACACTGTGATTCTCACACCCAACAGTTACCTATATCAGCTAGAGTCCACTCAAGCCACATGAAAAAGGTTTTCCCAAAGGCAACTGTGACAATCATAACTGTTGCCATGCCCTTGAGTCTCAATTTGGCCAACCTAACAGAGGCATGATTCAAATGAGCCTGACAACTAAGGGGTGGAGTGATAAAATGCTTCCACGGTATCACCCAACAGCAAATCTGTCCCCTTTCACGCTCTCCGGGAAAACTGGAGGGGTGGTGGAGAACAATTATATGAGGGGTCGCCAGCTCTGGTATCAGGAATGCAAATGTTCACGTCCTCCATGTGTTGACATCTAGGGGGCAAGCTCAATCATCAGGCTTGCACATTATCAGTGTCACCATACAGTCATCAACCCTCATCTCTTGCTGCTGTGCCCACTGCCCAAATAGCGGTGTAAGCAAGGACCACACGGCCCAGTGACATCATTATAGACGTGGTCACCAGCACACCTCCAGTTTGGATAAAAGCACAACAGATAGACACAACTATTACTTGATGTTCTCTCCAACACACAGTTCCAGTCACAGACACAGAAGAAACTCCTACAGGTTCCCAATACACTGCCCCACCACACAGCTGAACTGGGGTCTCTATCTGTGCATAACCAAAGGAACATTCATATCTCCATCTAGGGTACCTGAACACTGGAAACCAAATGCAAATGAGAGCGACCAGCCACAATCTCTCAGTACCTGAGAAAAAAACGTAATGGCTTCTTTAATCCAATAGAGCAGGTCTGGTCTTCTCACCTACTTCCTAATGCATGGCAAGTGCCAGGTCCTGTCACCTAAGCCATCTACTGATTAATGTTTTACGGCATTGCTCTCCATGGAATTGAATCCCAGAGCAGATCTATTCTTCACACAGAGACAGAGAGGAATCAACCACCTGAAAGACAAAACAAACACAATGTGTGACTAACAACACAGGGGCCTATACCCTGAGCCTCCAGTCCACTTCCTCCGACGTTGGCCGGCTGTTTCGTAGCTTAGGTGAATTTGATCACAAATAACAAGATGAGGATTCTCCATTTTCTCTGTATATTCAAACCACCGTACTACTTGGAACGATGTTGTTGGAGCATGTTAGATAATTTAATTATCAATCTTGGAAGATTCAAAACCAACTCTGAGAATGTTAAAAAAAGCTCACTATATCTCTGATAGGGTTGGTGAAATAGGCCTACCTAACTTAGACTGACACCTCCAGCTCAAATAAATTACTTAATGAGTGACAATTTGAGCCCAGTTGCAGTCCAATGTTTGGGAGGAGGCACAACAATAACTACATAACATAATTTTATTTGAAAGGTAAATCTCCTGATAAACTGGGTATATTAAGATGGCATAGCCCTACTCACAATACATGTGAATGCATATTCAATTAGAGTGTGTGCATGCATTGAGTTATTGAGCTTGTTTTGGCTGATCAGTGGAGTCTATAGTGCTACAGATGACAATCTGTTTGCCTTCTATTTGGGACTTATATTAGCCTACTGATCAACAACATTTGCATAGAAGCACCACTCCAGCATGTCACGCCTGCATGGAAGGACATCATATAGGCTAATAGCCATCATAGCTAGCTAATGTTATCTGATATCTTAGCACCATGTTTATCTAGCCAGCTAGCTAGCATAGTAGCTAATAATAGCTAGCTAGCCAACACGACATACGAAAGGGTCATTTATCGTAATCTTTGCTAACAGGTCACATAGCTATCTGCTTAGCTAGCTTGCTTATTGCATGCATGTCCGGGCACGTCGACAAAAGCCTTATTAGTGAATTCGCTAACTAAACAACAGGAATTCAATTTTGGTCACTTTGTCAATTCATCCATTTCTCAATACTGCACCTTTCTGTTGGAGAATGAGCTAGCTTGCTGTTGATGATGATTTTCCCAGCTAGACATTCCTCGGCATTGTGCAGTGCTCGTGGCTCAGGCGATGAGTGGTGGCTCGCATAGCGGAAGCTTTGCTATGTAGAGGCACTATCGGCAAGGCCGATAGAGAAGGGCCGATAGCTGATAGAATAGAAAAGGCCAATATCGGCCCGATATATCTCTAGTTCTGTTAAGATTAATTTACCATAATCTAAATGTGATTTCTGTCATTCTGAGCACTGTGGGTGGACGCCATAATCAGGTTACGCACCCAATGCATATGGACCCGGTACATTTCTCAAATGTCCGGTAAATTAACATGCTGCCATTCAAATGTCCTGCGCCACTTTTTCCTAACGGAAACCCTGGTCTGTCTGTGCTGTGTTTACCAGTGGCTTCAGAGAGGAGAAACAGACACTGGGATAAGATGAAAGGAAGACTTCAGAAAGCTGTGGAATTCAAGCTATTTACACAAGCCAGCCCTCTGCATACACCCACAAACGGGATGTGTTTACTGAACCAGGCCTTGCATACCATCAGGTGTGGGCTGTCAGTCACAATAGGGTACATCTGCTTATATCCATCTTGTTACTGCCCGTCTCATTCATAGGACACAAATCACAGGACTGCCATTCCCCCACTCCCCCATTATCACAAGGACGCTGCTTCACAGTGAGCTTAGTGTGCCAACATAGGCATTTCTCCAGCCAGTGGGAAAACCATGCTTAGGCAACAAGGAGGCCTGTGGTCACTCAGCACGCACAAACACACTCACTGCATGACATCACCAAGCCAGGGCTACACTCAGAGCTTTTAGCTTCTCAGCCTCCCAAACAGGACAACCAGAAAAACAACCAGCCATACAACACTGAAATTAGAGTTCATTTACCTCAGAGACTATCCGCACCTTAGAGATTAGATGCACTGACTAGTGATGAAAAAAATGGTTAGTTACATATCGGGATATCATTTTGGACGATATATCGTATCGTTTTGACAATATCGCAATATTTTTTTGTGCTAATTGCACCAAAGTTCCAGTATTTTTCCTTCATGGCTTGTTCTCCATCTTCTTTTTAAATAGGGAGCCAATTTGTTTTCAGCACTTTTATTTCCATGAGTGATCAAAACCCGTTTTCTCATGGCTCTCTCTTGTCCCGCTGCAGAAAACATATGGTGAGCAATACGTTTATAACATAGAACAGCAATAAAATGTAAATATCGAATTGCAATAGAATAGAGAGAACCGCAACATTTCGTATCCGCACCTAAATATCATGATAATATTGTATCGTGAGGTCCAATATTATCACCCAACACTGCTGTTCACACACACAACACTGCTGTTCTACTATATAATATTTATTCCACTGCGTGACCAAGACACTATCCACTCTATATGTATAAATACAGTATAATACAGTCCAGTATGCATACTACCTCTCTTATTAATTATATTACTTGTTATTTTTTCAGTATTATTGTTATTGACTGATGTACTGCATTGTTGAGGGAGCTAATCAAGAGGCCAGGGTTCCGGTCTGGAAGCACGCTTTTGACTTCACCTACAGTATTGCGTCGGTATTGCAGTTTAACTGAATCACAGCCAAGAAAGACAGCCCCATAGAGAAGTCAAATTAGAAAATTCCTAATAAGAAACTTTAGTCATCACCTTTATGCACAAAATTATTCAAATAATTGTCGCTGAGGCCGATTGTTTTTCCATCACTCACAGCAGAAGTTATTAACATTTTATATTCTTGGTCTGAGGTCATGACCCCAGCTAACCAGGGGAAGTACCGGTTGTCTTGTTTAGCTGCCCATGTGCTCTGACATAGTTCCCGGAGCAGGTTCGCGCGATACTGCTGTCTGTCCAGTGCACACAGAGTGCTAATGCACAGGTGGAGTAGTCCCAGTTAGAAAGATGGCAGCAACCACGGAACGGTGTATGCAAACGCAAGTAGATTAAGTTGAAAACAACAGTCGGCCATCTTGGAGGCAGTCTCTAGTTCATTTATACCTCAGTGGAGCTAGCACATAAGCATTTCGCTTCACCTTGTATACCTGCTGTAAACTCTATACGTGACAAATCCAATTTGATTAGATTTTGATTTGGTTAAAAGACAAAAGGGCAATACTATGTACTAGGGCCGGGACGATACCAGTATCGCAATACTCATTAGCATCGTGGCAAGGAAACAAAACACAAAGCAGATTTAACTGCTTTAGGAAAACAGCCCTAATGTTGGAAACAAACATCATTATGTTGTCATCCAGAGTCACATTTATTTATTTTCCAAGCTATAGCACACAATATTTTACATACAGCAGTTTTTTAAAGGACCAAATAGTTAGGTCTGCTTCATGGTTTCATTTTTGTCATGGAAAAAATATTGCAATACTGTTATTGTCCCGGCCCTACTATTTATAGCCAGGATCATATGAAGGAGAAAAATGCATCTCTTCCCAAGTGAATGATTGATGAACAATGGTTAGTAGTTGAGGTTCTATCAGTACCAGCCATGTTGACATAGGAGAACTATGAAAGACTTCAAACCATTTACCCAGCAGCCCATGAAATCCACAGTCAAACGTCAGCTCTGTAGAGCATGGGGAATCAGAGACTCCTCTCCTACCATCCATCTATAAAGCCCAGGAGAGTTATTAGTAACATGCTTAAAAATAGCCTGCGGCGTCACAAGGCTACAAATTTGGAACCTTTGTGGATTTGCTCTTGATTTTGCTACGAGCGCATGTTGACTCTGCTGATAAGAATGTAGCAATAAGCTGATAAAATATTTGGCATTAACAATTTATGTTAGGAAGGGTTGTTTTGGCCTTGAGGCTCCCCCTACATGGGGGTTGGGGAGGGAGGTCGTTGATGCATTTAGAAAAATCGATAAACCTGAATATAACATAGGTTATTACTGAGCAGAGCACTATGAAGGACTGCAGCAACAGCAGTCAGAACAACCAAAATAAAACCAACTGTGTATTTACCTATTTTTATAATTTAACCCATGATGAGATAGCCTTGCTGTACACATTGACCACATTCCTGATTGGATTCTTCAGTTGGACCATGATTGGGCTGCATGGAGGGCTGTGTGTGGTGGTAGCAGTCTTTGCCCTGGCCAGTGCTGCACAGCAGTGCTAATTTGTTCTTCAGTCTCACCTCTCCCAGCCAGACTAAGACCACACCTACAGTATATTAATCACCCAAGAGGATTTGGAACTAAATCTAATTAAGGCTTTAGAATGTCTGCTGATTAATTATAAATAACCATGGGAGAATGAAGCTATTATCACAGCAATGGTACAAGCCAACACCACAACAAATAAATACCGTATTTTCCGCACTATAAGGCGCACCGGAGTATAAGCCGCAGCAGCTAAATTGAATGATGTGTACATATATAAGCCGCACTGGACTATAAGCCGCAGGTGTTTTAATGTTGAATTACCATATGAAAGCTTTTTTTGACTTTTTGCATTGAGACAGTTCTTCCCGCTGGCGTCTCCAACGTCTCACCATTGACTCATTGATGCCAAGGCTACGTGCAGCAGCTCTATTTCCTTCTTTTACAGCCAGATTGACTGCCTTTAACTTAAAAGCTGCATCATATGCATTTCTACGTTTGTTTTCCATAATGAGGGTTTGTGCATGAAAACTTCCTTTGCACAAACTGTCTCGCTCTCGTAATGTCTGTCTGTCTTGCTCTCGTTCTGTCTCTCGTTCTGTCTCTCGTACCACTCTCGGTTTCACTTTTACTTTTGCGCGCTACCTGTCTCACTCTTTTCCGGCCTCCAGCTTTTCCTGCTGGAGCCCGCCGCTTAAAGGTGGGGGGCGCGGACCGGTCATAGAGCCCATAGAGTTAAAGTTGGTGGACTGTAACCTGTAAAATCCATAGATTTAGGAGGTCTTCTAGTGGCCGTTAGCTGTAAAAATCCATAGATTAGCCGCACCGTTATATAAGCCGCAGGGTCGAAAAATGGGAAAAAAGGCGCGGCTTATAGTCCGAAAATTACGGTAATTGATAGCAACCCAGTTTGCAATGTTTGTAGGCGAGGGTGTTATCCTGAGAATAACAAAATTAATTCGGCTATATAATTTAGTTCAGCAGAATTGTTTTGTTGCTAATGTATTGAGGGGGATTCAAAACGATGAAGGACAATGAATGCTGTTCCAGATAAGTTTTGAGAAAGGTAGTCGCCCAATTTATTGCAACACAGATTGATTAAACAGGATACAATGCCATCAAGCAGATCCTGACAGAGGGCCTGAGATAAAATGTCATCATTCCTATCTCTAACCAGAAGCTGGTTCCATCCAGTTCAGAGCTTGGCAGTGGGGCACCGTCATACCTGATGATGACATCTGGTTTTCCCATTCACCAAAACCCTTCTAACATTTCATAATTTATCAGGCTGTGACTAAGAGGCAGTTCTGCGAAGGTAAAGTGATAACTAACTGTACTTCAGTGAAAGTGAACCTTATTATGCTCCCAATTTCAAGTTATTGAGACTTAAGAGGGGTAGCTAAGCTACTTACATAAAACGTCAAATATATGTTTTTTTTTAACGACAGGATGTTAGGGGGAAAAATAGGACACTGTCACTCCAAAGGTGCCATTCTTTCTGCCCCCCATCTCCCTGGGAATTAACAGGTAACTCAGGAAAAAGGAATGAAAACACAGGAAATTGAGATTGCACAAGCGTTATGGTGCGCTGGAATGTTTGTCTCTTTATACCCCCCTGTGAAGTCACACAGCATTGCCGAAGCCCTTGACATACCTTTTGTGTATAATAATCTGCCGTTGGGCAAGCTCTCTGACACAGAGCACATGTGGGTGTGGCAATGGCAGGAGCAGAGAGGGAGAAGAGAGAGGAGAAGAGAGAGGAGAGAGAGACAGCTTTAACAAGAATCACAAATCAGGAACAGGACTTTAAATAGCACTAAAGAGCAAGGGGTTATCTGAAAACTACCACAAGAGGAAAAGGCTTATGTCCTTTGGTTAAGATTGATGAACAATACTCATTAGCGGTGGATCCAAGTAGGGCAGACATGTCACGAAGTCCACATAAGGAGCCATGCTCGTTCAGGCGGGACTACCAGAGCTGTAAGCCTACACTGAAACCTGACCTTGTCTCCTCATCTGCCAATGGAAAAGCTCCTAGCAGCTATGATTTAGCCCTCTAAATATTTAACATCTTTGTTGACATAAAAAAAGTGTGCATTTCGCTCTGGGTAGAAACATCAGAGGGATCAGAGCTCGGAGACGCTTTTGGGTTTTCACAGAAAGGTGTCACAAATCAGTCTCCTACGAGGGAGAGGCACAGCGAGAGCAGAGGGCGCCACAGCCAACCTCTCCCACCTCTCACTGGTACAGCACCTGTGGCCAGAGAGGATTTAATAGAACACTAACCTCGGACACCCAGAACTAAAACCTTGCGTAATTGCGTCAGATGATCGATTAGGTTATAGGGAGAGACGTGTTCGATAATGTAGTAATGAGACTAGCAAAGTCTCCACCCCTCTAAACATAAACTCTCAGACAGTTTGGGGCAAGTTTACAGGCCAAATATCTCTTCCCCTTCTGAAATTCGAAAGATGCGAGGACCTGCTAAATCGTGATTTGTCCAAATGACCAGTGACAAAAAATCTGTGTACCTGAAAGCTCCTCGTAAAGGCGTCCGCATACTAGGTTCAGTTTGCTCCTAGCAGAACTCGGCTAGGCGAAGTGAACGTCTGTGCCTCGCATGATCCCTTAAAAAGACCTTAGCTTGAAAAATTAGAAAAAAGCGGCAATATTATTGTTTGTCCCTCTTGAGATGCTGTAGCAACAACATACCCAGTAACACTTCCTCAAAATAATTAATCTAAGATGAATCAAGAAATCTGTCATTCATTTTGAAGTTTTTGCAAAGGAGGTCTTAGTTGTGCAATTTCACATCTAGCTAAGATGTTTGGTGGAGTATTTCTTAAGTGAACAAAATTGGCATGAAAACTAGTTGTCTCTCGTTCAATGACAACAAACACTTTATTGAAAAATCCTGTCCATAGTTCCCACTCCTACTAGGAGTAGTACTGTTGACCAATCACTGACGAAGTGGAGCAGACTTCGGCTACCGAACTTCGACTTGCCTCAAGAACATTTTTTGTGCGCGTGAACAGATGAAAAAAAAACCTGCCAAACACCAAAACTTCACCGAATTTTGTCATAATATATCCGCAGAAAGTTTCGATAGGGAAGCATGCAACAGGCTTTAGTCGGACAGCTGCTACTACCATTTATGTTACGTTCATCTGTCAACACGAGATTTATGAAATACTGAAAACGTGAGAATTAGTCTACCACCGGAGTTCAACTGTGGGCACAGAGTATCACTGTATACAGTAGGATCTGTCTCTGAGACAAAAGCCAAGGGACAGTGTTGAGACTGGGCATTCGTATCGCCCAATTTAAGGCCCTATTTGGTCAGAGACTGCTGTTAAGTGCATAGGCCTACAGGGGCGGTGTGTTCAATAGGGCGATATGGGCGACGCACTGCCAAACGGGAAAAGGAAGGGATTTTTTTTCTAATCAATTATATCACGGCAACAGTAGTTATCAGTGTTGTAATCTAGACGTCTGATCTGCCACTAAATGTCCAATCAGGCTAAAGTCGTGCTTCAAATGGCCCCCCCCCCCTTTTGGGGCGATTTCAGTCAGGTTGAAAATCGCCCAGAAGTCTCTCATAGACTCCCATGTAAAATCTATTTTTTTCAAATATCAGAGCTTTCAATACAATCTCTATGGGTTTCTGAGGGCTTGCACTTACGCGCTTTCGTCATACGTAACGTAACCATGAACGTAACTAAGAAAAGAGCGGGTAGCAGCGTCAATCAATTCACGTACTACTGGTAAGATTGCTATAGCGTTCAGTGCAACTCGATTGTCTCTTTGAAATAAGTTACTTTTTGTCGGCGAACAAATCAAGATAAATTGGCAACGAAACAATTAGGACCTCCCAGACCAAATTTAATAATTCAACAGGTTTCTACTAAAGGCGGAAAGTCCTACACCCGAGGATTTTCCAAAAATTAGTACGAACGAAAAACCTGGCTAGCAGGCTGCGATGTAGCTAATGCAGTCTTCTGCTACCCCCTACTTACTCTTTCACCCTGAAGGCGGCACGGCAGACAGCACCGCTTGGACAGCGACTGGTGTGTAACGGACATGCACCATCTTTCAGGAAAGATTAAGAAACATGAGCTGTCAAAGACCCACATGGATAGCTGTTTGAGATTGTCTGCTTTGGGGAGTGAACATTGCCACTCAACTGGATGAGGGATACAGGCTAGCTGTCCGCCGCCACAACGATGAGGTTAGTGTTGATAATCACAAGTTTACTGGAGAACTGAGACCAAGTAGAGACTTTGGACAGGGTGGATATGGTATAATAAAGGCAGTTTATTCAGAGGTAAAGATATCTGGAATCGCGTGCACGGACCCGTTCGTTATCTGAAGACAATGTTTCATTGTGTGCAGACATTTTATGCAATAAATGAAGTAGGTTGAATCTAGTAGTTCTGATCTTCTGATTGGTCCTGATGAGTTGGGCGAGGTCACCTCCAGGCTAGTGTCACTGTTGCATTGGCTCTGAGTCGGGTTCTCTGTCTTCAAATGTTCAGCCTAAGAGAGGGGATTTTTGTGTGTGTGTGTGTGTGTGTGTGTGTTTAACAGTGATGATGTGTGTGTGTGTGTGTGTGTGTGTGTGTGTGTTTAACAGTGATGATGTGTGTGTGTGTGTGTTTGTGTGTGTGTGTGTGTGTGTCCTCAGAGCAAGAACTCGTGAGTTGGAAGAACTGAGAGGCCTATGGCGTGGGTGTTGTCCTTGGCCAC
Source organism: Coregonus lavaretus (assembly GCF_964263955.1). Lineage (NCBI taxonomy): Eukaryota > Metazoa > Chordata > Actinopteri > Salmoniformes > Salmonidae > Coregonus > Coregonus lavaretus. The sequence goes on along the minus strand of NC_139991.1, from coordinate 6,202,740 downwards.
CTGCTGACAAGGCTGACAAGATAGGACCCTTTTGTCCATTGTTATTGGATAGGAACAGAACTTATAACCAGCTCCTGACCTAAATAGATCTTAGCACAACATTTTACTCAACATATCATATTCCATATTCACTATAACAAATATATTTACTACGACATTAGCAAGAACCGCCACATCCTCAGCCGGCTAATCCAGTGTGTGAAGTTTTGCGGAGTGTTTGAGTTAGCTTTGCGAGGCAAAGATGAAACTGAGGGCTCCACCAACCCTGGTAAGCCAACACTTTTGAGATCAGTCAATAAATGCTTCTGGTATTGACTTATATGCTGCCCCTGTCTTCATGTTGTTGCTGGACATATCTTTTTTAAAATGTGTGTAGGTCACCTAAATCATCAGAAAAATTGCCCCCCCTGAGAATTTTTTCAGGAGCCGCCACTGTAGGCCTATATAAGGCCCACATTTATTTCTTTATAGTTACTGGCAGTAGCTGAAATCAAATAGTGTCATGTTCTGATTTCCAAAAATAAGCTACAACTGGGGAACGTGCACATCATTTGGCACAAGATTAAGATAACTTTATTTGTCAATTGTACAGAAGGTCTAACAGAAATGTGACTTCTGCTTTATCCCAACCCCTCCAAAAGACACATACAGGTTGGAGAGGTTGGAGCAGGGGGGCTGTCACACTGTGCGCCCGTGGAGCAGTTGTTGTGGGGGGTTAAGTGCCTTGCTCAAGGACACAACGGTAGGCAATGGCATCTAGGATACCAACAACCCTCCAATTGCCTGGCTCACTTTCAGGCAGATTTTTTCCCTGTCAGACCCGGGATTCAAATGGGCAACCCTCCGGTTACTGGCTCGCCTCTCTAAATGCTAGGCTACCTGCCGCCCGATGTGTCATTCTTCCTGCACGATTGTGTCATTCTTGAATTGTCCCCAACAGACAACTGATCTGGGCATCCTTCCAGTAGCTCCTAAAACAGGGTTTCTGAAATAAGAGCCCTATGTAATCAATTAGAGTCACATGAGACCATAGTCTTGATGTTCACTAAATCACAAATGGCATTTAACAGTACTGATAAAAGCCACGCTTTTAAAAACTCAATGAGGCGAGGCACTCAATTCACAGCAGTGACTATGATTGTATTAATACAAACCATCCAACAACAGGGACTGGTGTGTCGATCATTATGGGATACTGATGTTTTGAGAAAGGTAGGCATTAACCAACTGGCCTTGTTGTATTGCCAACCTCTTGACATGCTTTATAAAGACTGTAGCCCTGCAACTATTGTGGCTTTTGCTCTACATATTTTCTCACGCTCATCTGACCTAGTATTCCCTTGCCAAATTATGATCAGGGTGTCTATGACACTGCCTACAGTGTTCTGCAGTCATTTTAAACATTGATTAATGAAACCCTCATAGCATAATACCGTCAGAAATCTGTCAATTTGATATGAGAACAAGAGTGATGATAACCACTACACAACCTTGCAAGGTGAAATGACAAGTGTTGATGTTATTATCAGTGACTGTTGCTAGGGGTGCTAGGAGGTTAAACTGCTCATGCATAGAATGGTTAGAGCTGAAACAAAGTCACGGTAAATACTGGAAGAGGTAATTTTTCGACCTGAGGCATATTACCTATTTTTACTGAGGTTTGGTTAGTGTTAACCATTAACCTCCTGAGTGTTTCTAAAAAGGAAGTTATGGGGGAAAGCAGTGCTGTTTCTATGCATAAGTGGCCGCTTAGGGCCCCGCGGCCGATATGGGGCCCCCAACCAAAAAGGAAGGAAGTATTCCTCGTCATGTCAGTCAGTCAATAAGCCCATGTCAGCTAATAGTTTATAGACTGCTAGGTAAGTTAGTCTAACCAGCGATCTAAACCTTGTAGTAATCATGAATTAGTGACTGGGCACTCAAGGCACATGCCCAGGGGTCTTGACCTCTAGGGGGCCCCCACTGATTTTGATATTCACTCTCTCTCAGATATCATATGAACATGGCATAAGTCATGGCAAAATGTGTAGGAACTGCAGGAAATCAGCTTTAAAACTACAATTTTTTCTTTCAACCCCCATGGCAAAATGACTAGAATTGCATGAAATTAGTTTTTAAACTGCTAAATGTTCTCTCTGCCCCATGGATTTCGTTTTAGAAATGCAGAACATCTCTATGCCCCATGGCAAAATGTGTAGAATTGCTTGACATTAACTTTAAAGCTTCAATTCTCTCTCCACCGCCAAGAGGGGGGGCACTAAAATATGTTTTGCCCGCGAGGTGGCAGGGCCTCCCCAACCAAATATCGTTTAGGGCCCCCAAAAAGCTAGAAACCTGCTGGCCCTGCTGTTGCGTCATAACATGGATTTAAGATCCATCAGTGAAGCCTTAATGTACAGCCTGGTTTGAAGTAGGCTAGTGTGTTGAGGGGGAGAGGACTGTGCGATCAAATTTCATTGCTCAAAACAAGTCCGCTCACTTTTTTGCATACACCGCTGTAATAACTCAGCTAGTGTTGACAGCTCTTGTTCATTGACAACATTGTACGCTGAGAGCATAAGAAGCATTTAAGAACCTGTTAAGCATGTTGGCCCCAGACCCAATACATAGTTCAAACAATAACATTGGGTGAAAAAAAGTAGGCTTTTGGTCAACCTATCATTTACCAGAAATCGTGTTGTTTTCACATATAGATGAAGGATTTTAATTTGATCACACTTTTGTTGCTGAGAATTTTCTTGCGCCGCAGGAAATGCAGATTATGATTTACAGAAATTCACTGAAAACCCACACTAACACAAAGTTAAATTAACAGTATTCCACGTTTCATGTAGCCTCATATTGACCAGCTAATAGCCTAACCACTGATCAAGCAACATTATGGACTAAACGTTCAAATCCTTTTGCTGCAGGACTATTTTGCTGTGGCAATACAGGTCAAATTAAGATCCCACACCTGTAACTGTCATCTGTATTTGCTCTTTGAACCAAGAGAAAGGACTACCACTCTCAGCCATGTCAACACAGCGGACGCGATGCCGACCCATTTCCTTCCATGTTGGTGGTGACATACAGCTTTCAATATGCAGACAAGCATATCAGCAATGAGCGACTCAGAAATAACAGAGCATTTTGGTAACCACTCGATGGATTCACAACAAAGAGAGATCCAGACCCATAGATAAAAAAAGACTAGGGCCTAAGATATAGTTTGACATTGAACATTCCTTTTGCCTAAAGTACACCGCAACTTTATTGACCATGATTTTTTTTAAATAGTTCTGGATTAAGCTAATCCTAGAGAAAGAAATGGACTGAAAAATACCAGCCATATTTCAAAATGTCCAGACCACACTGTAAAGTAGGCCTATCTCTGTACATGAATAATACCAATAGCCTTTGGATACAAAACCAAAACAATCCATTCATTAATAGTCTCATTCACATTTTGTTACGTTACAGCCTCAATTTCCTCAGCAATCTACACACAATACCCCATAATGACAAAGCGAAAACAGGTTTATAGAAATGTTTGCAAATGTATTACAAATAAAAAATAAATACCATATTTACATAAGTATTCAGACCCTTTGCTATGAGACTCGAAATTGAGCTCAGGTGCATCCTGTTTACCATTGACCATCCTTCAGATGTTTCTACAACTTGGAGTCCACCTGTGGTAAATTCAATTCATTGGACATAATTTGGAAAGGCACACTCCTGTCTATATAACGTCCCACAGTTGACAGTGCATGTCAGCGCAAAAACAAAGCCATGAAGTCGAAGGAATTGTCTGTAGAGCTCCGAGACAAGATTGTGTCGAGGCACAGATCTGGGGAAGGGTACCAATAACATTTCTGCAGCATTGAAGGTCCCCAAGAACACAGTGGCCTCCATCATTCTTAAATGGAAGAAGTTTGGAACCACCAAGACTATTCCTAGAGCTGGCCGCCCGGCCAAACTGAGCAATCGGGGGAGAAGGGCCTTGGTCAGGGAGGTGACCAAGAACCCGATAGTCACTCTGATAGAGCTCTAGAGTTCCTCAGTGGAGGTGGGAGAACCTTCCAGAAGGACAACCATCTCTGCAGCACTCCACCAATTAGGCCTTTATGGTAGAGTGGCCAGACGGAAGCCACTCCTCAGTATAAGGCACATGACAGCCCTCTTGGAGTTTGCCAAAAGGCACCTAAAGACTCTCAGACCATGAGAAACAAGATTATCTGGTCTGATGAAACCAAGATTGAACTCTTTGGCCTGAATGACAAGTGTCATGTCTGGAGGAAACCTGGCACCATCCCTACGGTGAAGCATGGTGGTGGCAGCATCATGCTGTGGGGATGTTTTTCAGGATCGAGGCAAAGATGAATGGAGCAAAGTACAGAGAGATCCTTGATGAAAACCTGCTCCAGACCTCAGACTGGGGCGAAGGTTCACCTTCCAACAGGACAACAACCCTAAGCACACAGCCATGACAACACAGGAATGGCTTCGGGACAAGTCCCTGAATGTCCTTGAGTGGCCCAGCCAGAGCCCGGACTTGAACCCGATCGAACATCTCTGGAGAGACCTGAAAATAGCTGTGCAGCAACGCTCCCCATCCAACCTGTGATATTTCCATAATCTTTTTTTTTATAAATTAGGAAAAATTTATAAAAACCAGTTTTCGCTTTCTCATTATGGGGTATTGTGTGTAGATTGATGAGGGGAAAAAACAGTTTGATCAATTTTAGAATAAGGCTGTAACCTAATAAAATGTGGAAAAAGTCAAGGGGTCAATACTTTCCAAAGGCACTGTACAGTATTAAACGATTTAGCCTAGTTTATGACAATATTCCTAAAGCAGTAGTCTACGCCTAAAGAGACTAAATCATATGATGGTTCTTCAAAACCAAATCCAGCGGATTTATCTACATGTAATTAGGCATTGAGACAGGCATCCACTTTGGCAGAAAGATACTGTTACCTTACACATGCCCTTAACTAACCCACTGTAGATCCTTATAGCCTAACTCACTGACACGGATGGCCCTGTAACAGCCCTCTGTGACCCTTTTACCTATAGCCCCCCAGCTGGCATTCTCCTACTATACCCTGCATGGCTTATTATAACCTGGTGTTTGAGAGGAAAACACCTTCTGTACCTCTTGAAACGCAAAACAATATATATTTTTTTAGACTTTAGAGCCTCCTAATACCATTAATAAAAACACAAGCAACCATCCAGTGAACAAGGAGATCATTTCATAAGGACAGGTCTGAGAAATTAGAACCTAGGCCTTATTCTGCACAACATCAACAGAAGGCTTTAGGGCATGTTTCAAAAGTGTGCCTGGGTAGTACTGTGAAACTGACACCGTCAACTGCTGTGATTAGGCTAAATGAAATTGTGTAGTGCAGAAAAAGAGTGGGAGAGCTGATTTTATTTTAGATTCCGGCCTCTCTCTAAATCCATGTTAATCCCAAAGGTTAAAAAGAGAGATCACTAATCTGTCCTTTCTCTGTGTATGCCATTCAGATTTGAGGTAGAAGTGCAAGCACAGGAGTGTGGAACTGAATGTTTGTGCATCGGTTTTAAAAGAGAGAGGAGATTGGTATTGTAGTCTCATTGTTCCAATCAGAAAGTCAAACATTTCAAATTATTATCAAGAATCTAATCAAAAACTGGCTGCCTTTGTTGTCCCTCTGAGGTCTTTGGTGTTTCATCATCATAAATATATTAGCATTCAAGGCAATCAAATATTTTGAAGCGCATGCCGCCAAGTTTGTTTAACATAGCAGAGTCAATATGAATTGAGCGCAGGCACAGGTTTACACACAAAGCAGCCCGCTCCCCTTGTGATGGTTAATGATTGACCCTATGGGCTCTGGTGGGCCAGTTTAGTAGAGATAAAGAGGGCCTCTCCCAAAGGGAGATCTGTGGTCCAGGGTAGGACAAAGACATCAATACTGACAGAAAGCATCACTGTGAAATGCAGTCATTAAGACAGGGACCAGGCTCTCTAGGACTGAGCTCTTAAGCTTACCAAAACCACAGGGCTTGTAAATTGGGCCAACCAGTTAGCTTAACAGTGAAGTGAGTGTTCAGGAATAAAGGTTTCATTGTGTGGCTGGCCATTTCAAATATCTTGCCTTATAATCTACCAATTCCATTTGACTTCTAATGGCAGTTACACCTTCTCATAAAATGCCTGTCACATTGCAACTTGACAAGGCAAGCTAGTGATGGGGGTAAAAATCTATAGTTACATATCGCAATATTATTTTGGACAATATTATATCAATACTTTGACTCCAAGTATCGATTATGCTAGGTAGCATTAGCCAACGCTAGTCGGCTGTACCTGCGCCAAAACTCCAGTATTTTTCATCCTATAACTTGTTCTCAATCTTCTTTAAATAAATATTGAGCCAACATGTTTCAGCACTTTTATTATCATGACTGATCAAAACTAATTATCTCATGCTCCCTCGTCTCTCTGCAGCAGACACATATTGAGCAAAATGTTTTGAACATCAATACACAACACATAGAATCTTGTTAATCTCAATACATATCGTATCGGCACTAAGTATCGTGATATCATATTGTGAGGTCCATGGCAATTGCCAGCCCTAAGACAAGCGAAGTATGCCCTTATCCTATGGTTTCAAATATTCTTACGTCTTTGGTACTGTACACGGATCACATTACAAAACCCACCTGAGCTGTATTAAATGTATTAAAAGCAACCTAATCCCTCACTGCCTTAATATCTACATATAGACTACGTGAATTATGACTAAAAACAGATGTAATAGAAGAGGTGTAACAGAAATAGAAGTGTTTCATCTCTAGGGCATTCTGCCATGGTTCAGGACAGCAGAGAAACGGCCATATGCTTGGCTCCATCTCCACAGCAGTGTTTGCAGTGATTCACTGCCTCATTAGAGAGCGTGCTCCTAGAGGCTCCAGAACTTTCTGAGCCAGAGGGGAAACACCACAATATGATCATCATCTGTCTATAAAGGACAGAAAATAAAAGTACAGTATGATGACACAACCTCACGCAGCCATGAGGTAAAAACAGCTGTCTGCTCCAACTGTGAATGTTTCATGTTTTCGACTCAACTTCAGCTGCAGGCAAACATTGCATACAAAACAATCAACAAGTTTAAGGAAAGTAATGTAGTGTCAGTGTTTCAATTCACATACATTTCTATCCTTAAACAGGATGAAAATCGTTATCCATCAAAGAAGTCCTTGTACAGTTTTTACCAGCCAAAAAACATTGGAACAGATGTAGCCTACCTACAAGGATTTAGGTGTTTGACAATTGATTTAACAAACTACCACTTATAGCCTAGAAATTTGGTTTTGAGAGAGTCAACAGAACATTTGACGTTCATTGCACTCTGTCCTGTCTGTTTAATGCTTATCACCATGCCTCAGCTGCCAGCAACATCTGCTTTATCATCCTAGTGTTTCACTTATATTACTTTAGCTGCAATAAATATGTACTGTTTGTGTATATACAGTGAATTCAGAAAGTATTCAGACCCCTTCCCTTTTTCCACATTGTTACGTTACAACCTTGTTTTAAAATGGATTAAATTATTTTCTTCCCCTCATCAACCTACACACAATACCCCATAATGACAAAGCGAAAACAGGTTTAGAAATTTTTGCAAATGTTTTAAAAATAAAAAACTGAAATACCTTATGTACATAAGTATTCAGACGCTTTGCTATGAGATTCAAAATTGATGTTTTCAGCGGCAGAGACTGGGAGGATCAAGGGAAAGATGAACGGAGCAAGTACAGAGAGATCCTTGATGAAAACCTGCTCCAGAGCACTCAGGACCTAAGACTGGGGGTGAAAGTTCACCTTCCAACAGGACAACGACCCTAAGCACACAGCAAAGACAACGCAGGAGTGGCTTCGGGACAAGTCTCTGAATGACCATGAGTGGCCCAGCCAGAGCCCGGACTTGAACCCGATCGAACGTCTCTGGAGAGACCTGAAAATAGCTGTGCAGCGACGCTCCCCATCCAACCTGACAGAGCTTGAGAGGATCTGCAGAGAAGAATGGGAGAAACTCCCCAAATACAGGTGTGCCTAGCTTGTGGTGTCATACCCAAGAAGACTCGAGGCTGTAATTGCTGTCAAAGGTGCTTCAACAAAGTACTGAGTAAAGGGACTGAATACTTATGTAAATATGATGTTTCAGGTTGTTTTTTTTGGAGATGCAGAGATTAGTTTTCATACAAGTGGTTTCAGTGTCAATATGTTCTAGTCCATCAAAATGACACATTACATTTTGTTATGTCAATGCTTGTAAAACTCAGTAAACTATGAGTAATTTGGGTAATGAGTAAAAATAGACAATGGAAACACAGTGTCTCATTTAAATTTTAGCGTTTTCAACCTCTCAAAAAGTTTACAGGGCAGCAATTGAGGAAGCTCTCTCTCCCTCCAATTCCCTACTTTCCCTTCTTATTACAAAAGTGGATAAACTTCCCCTAAGCCCGCACAAACTCTTTTGGATTACGATTATGTAAGGAGCCCGCCAGTCTAGAGAATCATAAATCTGGAGAGCAAAACGAATAGCTTTTTTCTCCAAGCTGATGCCCGGTCACTCACTCCACCCTTAAAAGTAGTGAAACAGAAAAATAGATAGCCCTGTGAGCCCACTATAATGATAGCCATCTGTAGCTCCTCAAAGAAGCAGACTTTCAGTGAAGAAACTAGGCCTAGCCTAATCATTTTCATATTCTGACATGGGGCAGTCCATTACAGCCTCAAGTCAAGCCAACTCAAGTTAACCCATTTATGAGCAACTCCCTGACATCAGTCAAGAGGATGATTGAGTAATTTTTATGAAGACATTTACATTTTAGTCATTTAGCAGACGCTCTTATCCAGAGCGACTTACAGTTAGTGAGTGCATACATTTTCATACATCACTTTAAACCTGGCTTAACAGCACCTGAGGAATGCGCCACTCTTCACTCCGCTGGCTTTTAAGTCACACTGATTAAGGGTGGCTCTTTGACCCCCTCTGGGCTTCAGTCCGCCACCTCTCCAACACTGTTGGGCCTATGACATTTAGACTACCCTCAGCAAATCTGAGCCACAGAAACAGTGTGATCGTTTGTGCAGAGATTACTCTTGGCATGCAGCCTCTGTGGTCACTGGCAGCAGCCAGCCAGGTAGAGGATTAACAGCACTACACAGCACGGTCAGACACATCCACTTCTTTACTTCAGCACCTTCTGTTATAGACCCTAACAGAACTATCCCTTTATACTTTAGGTTACCCAGATTCTTGTGAATTCAGATGAAAAACACAGTCAGTCTTATGGTTACCCTCAGCAAACCACAAACATACCAAAGACACCAGAAAAACATACCCACTGTTTTTCTCCTTTCTCAGTTGAGGGAACATGCAGCTTAAGTTATGCAGTATCTATCTTTGAAAGTAGGCAATGAAGACTGAAGAGTCCTCTAAAATGCTAAGGCACTCAGGACGCAGGTCCAACACTACACCAGCAGAGTCCCTACTTGTCCAATATTGTGATGAAGTTGAATACTTACATGCACCCTCGGGACTGACTGCATGAAAATGCTGGTAACTGTATGGTAATTAGGGGTTTGATAAAGATACCAGGATAAAAGTTTAATTTATCTTGGACTAAATTGCACAGAGATTACTGGGGTCCTGTACTAGGAACCAAAGATGCGTGTATATTTACATACAGAATATACAGTGGGGAAAAAAAGTATTTAGTCAGCCACCAATTGTGCAAGTTCTCCCACTTAAAAAGATGAGAGAGGCCTGTAATTTTCATCATAGGTACACATCAAATATGACAGACAAATTGAGGAGAAAAAAAATCCAGTAAATCACATTGTAGGATTTTTAATGAATTTATTTGCAAATGATGGTGGAAAATAAGTATTTGGTCACCTACAAACAAGCAAGATTTCTGGCTCTCACAGACCTGTAACTTCTTCTTTAAGAGGCTCCTCTGTCCTCCACTCGTTACCTGTATTAATGGCACCTGTTTGAACTTGTTATCAGTATAAAAGACACCTGTCCACAACCTCAAACAGTCACACTCCAAACTCTACTATGGCCAAGACCAAAGAGCTGTCAAAGGACACCAGAAACAAAATTGTAGACCTGCACCAGGCTGGGAAGTCTGAATCTGCAATAGGTAAGCAGCTTGGTTTGAAGAAATCAACTGTGGGAGCAATTATTAGGAAATGGAAGACATACAAGACCACTGATAATCTCCCTCGATCTGGGGCTCCACGCAAGATCTCACCCCGTGGGGTCAAAATGATCACAAGAACGGTGAGCAAAAATCCCAGAACCACACGGGGGGACCTAGTGAATGACCTGCAGAGAGCTGGGACCAAAGTAACAAAGCCTACCATCAGTAACACACTACGCCGCCAGGGACTCAAATCCTGCAGTGCCAGATGTGTCCCCCTGCTTAAGCCAGTACATGTCCAGGCCCGTCTGAAGTTTGCTAGAGTGCATTTGGATGATCCAGAAGAGGATTGGGAGAATGTCATATGGTCAGATGAAACCAAAATAGAACTTTTTGGTAAAAACTCAACTCGTCGTGTTTGGAGGACAAAGAATGCTGAGTTGCATCCAAAGAACACCATACCTACTGTGAAGCATGGGGGTGGAAACATCATGCTTTGGGGCTGTTTTTCTGCAAAGGGACCAGGACGACTGATCCGTGTAAAGGAAAGAATGAATGGGGCCATGTATCGTGAGATTTTGAGTGAAAACCTCCTTCCATCAGCAAGGGCATTGAAGATGAAACGTGGCTGGGTCTTTCAGCATGACAATGATCCCAAACACACCGCCCGGGCAACGAAGGAGTGGCTTCGTAAGAAGCATTTCAAGGTCCTGGAGTGGCCTAGCCAGTCTCCAGATCTCAACCCCATAGAAAATCTTTGGAGGGAGTTGAAAGTCCGTGTTGCCCAGCGACAGCCCCAAAACATCACTGCTCTAGAGGAGATCTGCATGGAGGAATGGGCCAAAATACCAGCAACAGTGTGTGAAAACCTTGTGAAGACTTACAGAAAACATTTGACCTGTGTCATTGCCAACAAAGGGTATATAACAAAGTATTGAGAAACTTTTGTTATTGACCAAATACTTATTGTCCACCATAATTTGCAAATAAATTCATTAAAAATCCTACAATGTGATTTTGTGGATTTTTTTCTTCTAATTTTGTCTGTCATAGTTGACGTGTACCTATGATGAAAATTACAGGCCTCCCTCATATTTTTAAGTGGGAGAACTTGCACAATTGGTGGCTGACTAAATACTTTTTTCCCCTACTGTATATCTCTGCAGTATACTCAGGAAATTAAAAACATGTTTTCAGGAATGGGTCACAAAAAAGTTCTGATTTTAATAAAGACTGCATTTTCCACTTTTTAGGGGATTTGAGGGAGTAAAAAATAGACATGGGCTAGCCTAAGTCCACTGGCTGTTTGCTTCACAATTCACTTTTACTGTGAAATTGGACATGTTTAATACTGTTGTTTGTCAAAGGGCTTATAGATATGTTGTTGAAGTGCTGTATTGAGACATATTGCCAAACCATATGAAAAAGAGATTTGGAGGATGAATCAGTGTACCTGGCCCTGGGTATTGCCAACATAACATCATACCCTTGGAAAACAAAAGTTGCTCTGAAACGGTTGTCAATTTGCCACACAAATAGCACATGACCTTTAAGCAACTACAGTGTGAGATACTTAATGACATCTCAAATTCTACACTCTCACCTTTGACTGTGCAGCAACCCACTCCTCTCGTTGACTCTGCTCTTTGCTGCAGATCTCCTGCAACCCCAGTTCAGCTCTGCTGTTGCATCAGTCAGGAGGACTGGCATGCTGCTGCAGAGACACCCCAAACTGTTCAGCCAACCAGTGCACTCTCCCTTAGCTGTTGTTCAGTGGGACTAGGCCATGGTGAATAGATTATATTTAGAGCTACAACTACACCATAAAATAGGGCCTCTACCTATATTGTACTCTAGTATCTGCCTCTTTTTTTTTTTTATCACCATCTGAGTGATGAGTGTGTTTGTTTAAACATTAAATATTTAAATGACTGCTGGCACAGTGTTGGTAAACACTTCCACTGAATACATGAATGGCTTTCAGCATAGGGTATCAGGAATTAACCATTTTTGTGTTGTGACCTCAATGAGGCAGCCTTTATCCTTTCACACTCATGATAGCACTAAAAATATGTGTAGGGTATGGGACCATAAACACAAATTGCTTTATTACCATCATTACATGTTTTAAAAAAGATAGTGTAGTCATTTACCAGCTGAATAAAATGCCTAGTTGACTTATGACGAACAACAGTAACATGTTGACATTGCATCAAGGTAAGCAGCTTTTGGTCCATTATCAGATACGTGTCTTTATATCATATAAAGCAACATTGAATGGTATCAAAATCGTATTATGTCTTACATTCATAAGACTAGCCTATTATTAAGAGGCAACTTTCTATTTTCTTATATAAATCTACACATGGCTCTAATACATAACAGATCACTTGGCCAATGCCTACTAATATTTTCTAGACCGCAGGAATGCAAACAATTAGGCTAGATCTGCCAAATAAGTCCTCACCTTTGTAAGGGGGACAAATAATAAACTGGGTCAAAAGGGTAAATGTGCCATGTGTATGAAATTGACAGGATGTTAGGCAATGTATCGCCTTTTTTAAATGACATAGTCGTCGAAAATACATAGAGGAAACAAACATGCTTCAACTAGCTTTAGTGTTACAGCAAATATTCTAATAATTAAAAAAAAAGATGTACGTGTGACGTTGCACTGATGGTGCTTTCAAGACAACTGGGAACTTGGAAAAAACGCGGTCAAATCATGACATCAGTGATCTTCAGGTCGGAAAGTCGGTGCTCTAGGAAGATGCCTGAGTTTCAAACTTAGAATTCCGGGTTGGATGACCCTTCAAACCAAATTTTCCCCAGTCGGAGCTCGTCTTTTCCGAGTTCCCAGTTGTCTTGAATGTACTGAATTCGGATATTTCCGAGTTCCCAGTTGTTCTGAACACGGCATTAGCTATAGCTCTACTGTTTAGATGCAATGCCAAAGCGACGTAGAGGGATGCGGTGCGCTGGCGTTCACGCCGACGGGGGCGGAAAAAACAGCACGACAGCGCTCTCACAACACACATGTACGAGAATAACAACAGCGTATGTCAACGAAAATAACTAAAACACAGACAAGAAAAGAGGACAGTCTCTGCTTAACATAAAATAGATGTATTACCTTTGGAATATAGGGATTTGGGGGAATTCAGGTCGAGATCCGCGCTGAGTAGAGATATAAAATCAGAGGGCATCGCAATGCCTCTGAAGAAGAGGGGAAATCGGACCCCCTCAGATATGAACGTCGCTGAGCTAGCAAGCTAGAAATACATATTTCTCTGACACTTAATTAATGGTAAATAAATACTACTGACAACAAACAAAACTCTATTTGACATATAGGCTATGTATATCTTGAACCAGTCGTTATTAGCCTGTGTAACACGCTTCTTTCTGACTCCGTTACATGCGTGTTCGTCAAATGTGTTCAGTTCGTCTATTTTCTGTACAGCCCCGCCCCCCATGACGCAAACCCGTCATTCAAGATAAGACAGTAGCCACTGGACAATAATCTGTCACATGATTGTAGGCCTACAACTAGTCTTACATTTGCATAATTGAAAGTGTAAAAACACTAGGCCTACTCAAATAATAAGGGATAATTTTCATTCTTGCATTTGGTGATCTCCCCCTAATTTCAATGTAGTTCTAGGATAATGCACAAGCAAATGGTCCTGATGAGATTGTTCACAGCTTTTCTTTCTTTCTTTCTTTCTTTCTTTCTTTCTTTCTTTCTTTCTTTCTTTCTTTCTTTCTTTCTTTCTTTCTTTCGGGCATAGTGGATATAAGTCATGTAGGTGCATCCACTTATCACTTTGGCCATTTCTGACGTGTTTTGTCATATATATGATATTATATTAGTAAACAAAGACTGTGGCACTGCAACTCCTATAACTTTAAAAAGTAACAGCACACAACTCCTTCTTGGATATTATCGTGGACTTCAGGAAACAGCAGAGGGTGCACCCCTCCTATCCACATCGACGGGACCGCAGTGGAGAAGGTGGAAAGCTTCAAGTTCCTTGGTGTACACATCACTGAGAAACAGAAATGGTCCACCCACGCAGACAGTGTGGTGAAGAAGGCGCAACAGAGCCTCTTCAACCTCAGGAGGCTGAAGAAATTTGGCTTAGCACCTAAAACCCTCACAAAGTTTTACAGATGCACAATTGAGAGCATCCTGTCGGGCTGTATCACCGCCTGGTACCGCAACTGCACCGCCCGCAACCGCAGGGCTCTCCAGAGGGTGGTGCGGTCTGCCGAACGCATTACCGGGGGCAAACTACCCGCCCTCCAGGACACCTACAGCACCCAATGTCACAGGAAGGCCAAAAAGATCATCAAGGACATCAACCACCCGAGCCACTGCCTGTTCACTCCGCTATCATCCAGAAGGTGAGGTCAGTACAGGTGCATCAAAGCTGGGACAGAGAGAATGAAAAACAGCTTCTATCCCAAGGCCATCAGACTGTTAAATAGCCATCACTAGCACATTAGAGGCTGCTGCTGCCTAATGAAATCACTGGCCACTTTAAGAAATGGAACACTAGTCACTTTAATAATGTTTACATATCTTGCACCAGTCATCTCATATGTATATACTGTATTCTATAATATTCTACTGTATCTTAGTCCATGCCGCTCTGTCATTGCTTGTCCATATATGTATATATTCTTATTTCCATTCCTTACTTAGATTTGTGTGTATTGGGTATATGTTGTGAAATTGTTAGATATTACTTGTTAGATATTACTGCACTGTCGGCGCTAGAAGCACAAGCATTTCGCTACACCCACAATAGCATCTGCTAAACACGTGTATGTGACAAACAACATTTGATTTGATTTGATATTAGAGTATAATGAAGGATCATGGTTCTATGATATGCATCTCATAAGGCCAAACTATCTGCAGCAATAAGAGGATTTTGATTCAGTGTGAGAAACTATTTGATTTGGCAGTTACATATTTTTCACTTATGCCACCTGTTGAAGTATGATAACTATCCGTTTAAATAGATGTACAGACTTAAAATAAAAAATTAAAGCGTTTATAAAACACAATGGGCTTCTTGATGGAATGAATAATGATATGCTTATAAATCCTAACAATGGCCAAGAGCAAGGTTAACGCAGCAGCAAGGTAATTGCAGAAACCTGTTTGTTGATTGGGGCATGACTGTAACAATGCGTGTACTGCACTGTGCTGTAGATGTTGTGAGGTATGTGAGACGATTTTGTTATTCATGTCATATGAACCCTTTAGAAAGCCTGCAGGTTTGAAGATAGACATTATAGTGATGATTGGAGAATGGCACAGTACAAATCCCAACATCATTGGACATCAAATCAATCAAATCAAATTGTATTGGTCACATGCGCCAAATACAACAGGTGTAGACTTCACCGTGAAATGCTTACTTATGAGCCCATTCCCAACAATGCAGAGACCTAATCATATACCTAATCTCACCACTGCACTCACCACATACCTCCTAAAATAGCCATTCACATGCCATGGTCTAAATCTGCGTTTGATCATTACTTTCTCAGTGCATTGAGTTAATAAACAGCAAATGTTTCGTCAGTTGTTTCAAATTCACAAGTTCATTACTCTTTCTATAAAAAGAAAGGAACACTGAAAAAGAAACTTCAAACGACCTGCAGCCTTAGTGTTTACGACCCTGTCCTTGGGATTTTATGCCTTTATTGTCCCTCTGATTCTGTTGATAACTAGGCCTCTCTGACCACCCTTCCCAATACTTTCTGTTCAGTGGTGACATCTTAATTTGTCACCTATGGTGGACACAAGAAAAAGGTTAATCAAAAAAATAGTTTGACCAGTAGGCTACATTTGAAGTAAAATAGACAATACAGTAGGCCAGCGATAGAATAGCTCCCTGCCCAGCTTGTAACAACCTAACAACCTAAGGATTTATAAAGAGGGTTATAAGTAGTTTATAAACTGCTCATTATTAGTTTATAAAGGCACTACCCTAACTCCTCCATCACAAGAAGCCTCATCAACCTTAGTAGAAAACACCATACAACCAGAATTGTAAATATTATGTACCTTAGATAACACACCCAGGGTGAGGCCTGCATCCACACAGCATGTGGCAACTACTACTAACCTTGGATGAGCATGAGGGTAATGAAGTTACCAAGGGACGATTATTATTAACTCTGAAGAAATGCAAGAAGAGTTCACTATAAAGTGAAGCCCCAACTCTAAGAGCTATAGCTATAAACAATGGAAAATAAATTAGGATGCAATTTATTGATTGATTTGTCCACCAAGATGACTATATGTATGGTCATCATGAGCAACATTGAAAATAGGTGAAATGTCTCAATTCAAAAGGACTTTCATGCTAGAATCAAACTATGACGTGGGGGGGGGAGTTATTTATGCATTTACAGCCCTCTAGTGTTAAAACCAGGGACAGCCCAACCCATGGAGGAATCCATACAAAAAAAGCTTCAACTGCAACTTCGCAATGAATCTACACAAAGTATGTTCTCGACTCGTTTGGGTAAAAAAAAATAGCTTGCCAAATGCATTTATGATATTTCCCAAACCAATTTTTTTTTTTGAAAGGATACTCAAATGAATGCAAAATGCACGTTTGAATCCAAACGGAGCATTTTTTGCGCAGTTTGACAAATCGATCCACTTTGGCTCTTTGGTCACAAGACCCTACGCAAAGGATTGTGGGATTGTGGAGTTGTGGGATGGAAGTCAGGAAACGTATTACAGATCAGCTGGCTGTATATACGGCGGAGCTGATGGCCAAAGTGTGGGCCTTGCAGTGGGTGGAGGAAGTCAAACAAGACAGGGTAGTTATTTGCTCTGATTCATGTGCAGTGTTATTGAGTCTCCAGTCCTTTAGCTCACGTAGCAGACAATACCTGCTTTAAGAGGTGCTACAAACCCATGGCAGGATTAAACAGATGGGTATTCAGATAAGATTTACTTGGGTCCCAGCCCATGTGGGGGTGGAGGGGAGCGAGGCAGTAGATGAACAGGCTAAACAAGCACTTAGTAGTGGGGATGCTGATGTTGAAGTTTCAATGAGCAAGGCAGAGGCAAAAATACTGATATTTAAAGTGATGGTGCAGAAATGGCAGGAGCAGTGGAATAGAGATAATAAGGAAAGGCATTTATTTCAAGTACAGAGGAAAGTCGGGAGGGGAGGACGGCAGGAAGGGACAGAAGAGAGGAGGCTATTTTTTAAAACAAGATTAAGGGTGGGACACAGCCAGTTGAATAAGACATTAAATGTGATAGGAAAGCATCCAACAGGAAAGTGTGATTATTGTCAGGAAACAGAGACAGTGGAGCATGTATGGCTACAGTGTGGGCAGTATCAGAGGGAAAGAGAGAGGATGAGATCTAGTATGAGGGAGAAGGGGATACAGGAAATTAGTTTAAAGAGTATATTGAGTAGAACGTCATTAGATATAGTCTCACATATTTTGTTAACTTGTTTAAGAGCAACGGGGCTGGCAGGTAGGATTTAGTTTCTCCCTGTCTCTGGCCTACACTCCAGTACAGTAGGTGGCGGTAATGCACCATAACGTTGGATGCCAACCGCTGATAAACCCCACTGAAGAAGAAGGGATCGTGGCGAACTAACAGTGGTCGTGGTTGCTCTATGGCGAAAATATTTAATATTTAATTCAATTCACACATAAACATGCCGGAGTTAGCTGTTGAAAAAGTTATTGTCCATCCCTTGGTGCTCCTGAGTGTGGTGGATCATTTTAACAGGTAAAGGATTCGAATGAGCTAGACAGTTGTTGATGATTGTTAAAAAATGTGGACTCATTGTTGTTTCCCAAATAACAGTACAGTTTAGATAGCTAACTAACGTTAGCGACTAGCTAGCGACAGTAAGTTAACGTTAGAGCAAGCAAGCTATCTAACTTTATCTAACTAGCTACTGTGTAGCTATCTAGCTGATTCACCTCAGAAGGCTCTGATTCACCTGCTATCCAGTATAGCTAGTAGCTAGCTAGATACACAACATGTTCTCATATTACACAAATTGCAGGTTTCCTCTACGATTAGTGCATCGTTTTATGCACTTTATTAGCTATTGTAGCTAGATAATGTTAACCAGCTTGTAACGCGTTAGCGCCATCCGCTCTCTAGTCAGGGATGTCACTGTCACATGTCTGTAGCAAAGACAGTTCAGAAACCCCATGTCTGTACCTAACAGCCTATTCTCATTCTGTATTTGATCAGAATCGGTAAAGTTGGAAGTCAGAAGAGGGTTGTGGGTGTACTACTCGGCTCATGGCATAAGAAGGTTCTTGATGTGTCCAACAGCTTTGCAGGTGAGTTTCCTAACGTTACCTATTTCTATAACCACGGTCCATTCTTTGATAACACTCTGGTTTCTTGTCGATATGGCTGATCTCCCCCCCCTGCTCTTCTTACAGTGCCCTTTGACGAGGATGACAAGGATGATTCTGTGTGGTTCCTGGACCATGACTATTTGGAGAACATGTATAACATGTTCAAGAAAGTCAATGGTAAGAATGGAGTTCTTTGTAAATTAGTATGCATTTTAATAACACTAGATTTTACTCTACAATGTGATTGAACTTGAACATGTATTCCCATTGTGTTTCAGCAAGAGAAAGAATAGTTGGTTGGTATCACACAGGCCCCAAACTGCACAAGAATGACATTGCCATCAATGAACTCGTGAAGCAATATTGTACCAATTCTGTAAGTATAAGTACAACATTTTAGTTGAATTTAATACAAAACGTTGATGTAATTTTTTACTTAGCAATTAGCCAATTACTACTGATGTCACTGTAGTAAATATAATAATAAATATACTATGGTACAAAGATTTTAATTGGATTTTTTTGGTCGTTTTAGGTTTTAGTCATCATTGATGTGAAACCGAAAGACCTGGGTCTACCAACGGAGGCCTACATATCTGTGGAGGAAGTGCATGATGTACGTTTTTATCAGTGGAATTATTGAAAGAATGTAATAGTGGAATTACAATTCTCTACTATTACCTCTGCAACAAAGGTTTATGCTGCATGTCAGTCTTACATCTACCACTAAGTAAAATCTAAAAATTGTAGGATTAGAAAGAATGTCACTGTAAAAATCAAAGTTTGTTATGTTGTGGAGCAACGGATGCCTTTTTGAGCTTTAATGTTGAGGAAAACGGATAACCTCGCTTGAGAAGAAGGTCTAATGGTTGGAACATTCCTTTTGTTTTTAGGATGGCACTCCCACATCCAAGACATTTGAACATGTCACCAGTGAGATTGGTGCTGAAGAAGCAGAGGAAGTGGGCGTGGAGCATTTACTCCGGTAAGACTGGACCCAAGCATGTGGTCAATGTGTATGTACTTGTCATTTGTCTTGAAGTTCCTTGTATTATTGCTCATCATTTTTTCATACCAGACCTGGGTTCAAATACAAGTACTTTTATTAGAGTATTTGAATGGTTATTTGTAAAAAAAAAAAGAAATAGTCTAGCAAATTGTGTTTGAGACCATTTTCAAATACCTATTTCAAATACTATTTTCAAATACCTGAGTTAAGTGCATGGGTGTGTATTTGGGTCAGTGTATTTTCAAATGCTTTCCAAGTGTATTTCTAATTATACTGAACAAAAATATAAACGCAACATGCAACAATTTCAAAGATTAGGGCCTAATTTAAATAAATTAGGCCCTAATCTATGGATTTCACATGACGGGGAATACAGATATGCATCTGTTGGTCACAGATATCTTAAAAATAAATAAAAAGTAGTGGTGTTGATCAGAAAACCAGTCAGTATCTGGTGTGACCACCATTTGCCTCATGCAGCGCGACACATTTCCTTTGCATAGAGTTTATCAGGCTGTTGATTGTGGCCTGTAGAATGTTTTCCCACTCCTCCAGCGAAGTTGCTAGATATTGGCGGGAACTGGAACACGCTGTTGTACATGTCGATCCAGAGCATCCCAAACATGCTCAATGGGTGACATGTCTGGTGAGTATGCAGGCCATGGAAGAACTGGGACATTTTCAGCTTCCAGGAATTCTGTACAGATTCTTGAGACATGGGGCCGTGCATTATCATGCTGAAAATGGCAGTGGATGAATGGCACGACAATGGGCCTCAGGATCTCGACACAGTTTCTCTGTGCATTCAAATTGCCAGCGATAAAATGCAATTTTTCGTAGCTTATGCCTGCCCATACCATACCACCAACACCATAGGGCACTCTGTTCCCAATGTTGACATCAGCAAACCACTCGCCCACACGACGCCATACATGTGGTCTGTGGTTGTGAGGCCGGTTGGACGTTGGAGGCGGCTTATGGTAGAGAAATTGACATTAAATTATCTGGCAACAGCTCTGGTGAACATCCCTGCAGTCAGCATGCCAATTGCACGCTCCCTCAACTTGAGACATCTGTGGCATTGTGTTGTGTGATAAAACTGCACATTTTAAAGTGGCCTTTTATTGTCCCCAGCAAAAGTGGCACCTGTGTAATGATCATGCCGTTTAATCAGCTTCTTGATATGCCACACCTGTCAGGTGGATGGATTATCTTGGCAAAGGATAAATGCTCACAAAGAGGGATGTAAACAAATTTGTGCCCTACATTTGAAAGAAAAAACTGTGCGTATGGAACATTTAATAATAAATAATAATAATAATAATAATATAATAATAATTTCTGGGATATTTTATTTCAGCTCATGAAACATGGGAGCAAAACTTTACATGTTGCGGTTATATTTTTGTTCAGTGTACACTAAAATATTCAACTACTTTTCAAATGAAATGTTTCTGAATACGTACTTTAAATGTACAGTACCAGTCAAAAGTTAGGACACACCTACTCATTCAAGGGTTTTTATTTATTTTTACATTGTAGAATAATAGTGAAGACATCAAAACTATGAAATAACACATATGGAATCATGTAGTAACCAAAAAAAGTGTTAAACAAATCAAAATATATTTTATATTTGAGATTCTTCAAATAGCCACCCTTTGCCTTGATGACAGCTTTGCACACTCTTGGCATTCTCTCAACCAGCTTAATCTGGAATGCTTTTCCAACAGTCTTGAAGGAGTTCCCACATGCTGAGCACTTGTTGGCTGCTTTTCCTTCACTTTGCGGTCCGACTCATCCTAAACCATCTCAATTGGGTTGAGGTCGGGGGATTGTGGAGGCCAGGTCATCTGATGCAGCGCTCCATCACCCTCCTTCTTGGTAAAATAGCCCTTACACAGCCTGGAGGTGTGTTGGGTCATTGTCCTGTTGAAAAATAAAAAATGATTGTCCCACTAAGCCCAAACCAGATGTGATGGCGTATCGCTGCAGAATGCTGTGCTAGCCATGCTGGTTAAGTGTGCCTTGATCTCTAAATAAATCACAGACAGTGTCACCAGCAAAGCACCCCCACACCATAACACCACCTCCTCCATGCTTTACGGTGGGAACTACAACTGCGGAGAACATCCGTTCACCTGCACCGTCTCACAAAGACACAGCGGTTGGAACCAAATATCTCAAATTTGGACTCCAGACCAAAGGACACATTTCCACTGGTCTAATGTCCCTTGCTCGTGTTTCTTGGCCCAAGCAAGTCTCTTCTTCTTATTGGTGTCCTTTAGTAGTGGTTTCTTTGCAGCAATTCGACCATGAAGGCCTGATTCACACAGTCTCCTCTGAACAGTTGATGTTGAGATGTGTCTGTTACTTGAACTCTGTGAAGCATTTATTTGGGCTGCAATTTCTGAGGCTGGTAACTCTAATGAACTTATCCTCTGCAGCAGAGGTAACTCTGGGTATTCCATTCCTGTGGCAGTCCTCATGAGAGCCAGTTTCATCATAGCGCTTGATGGTTTTTGCGACTGCAGTTGAAGAAACCTTCAAAGTTCTTGAAATGTTCCGTATTGACTGACCTTCATGTCTTAAAGTAATGATGGACTGTCGTTTCTCTTTGCTTAATTGAGTTGTTCTTGCCATAATATGGACTTGGTATTTTACCAAATAGGGCTATCTTCTGTATACCCCCTACCTTGTCACAACACAACTGATTGGCTCAAACGTATTAAGAAGGAAAGAAATTCCACAAATGAACTTTTAAGAAGGCACACCTGTTAATTGAAATGCATTCCAGGTGACTACCTCATGAAGCTGGTTGAGAGAATGCCTAGAGTGTGCAAAGCTGTCATCAAGGCAAAGGGTGGCTATTTGAAGAATCTCATATATAAAATATGTTTAACACATTTTTGGTTACTACATGATTCCATATGTGTTATTTCATAGTTTTGATGTCTTCACTATTATGCTACGATGTAAAAAATAAAGAAAAACCCTTGAATGAGTAGGTGTGTCCAAACTTTTGACTGGTAGTGTATGTGAAAGTAATGGAAAAATCTGAACTAGTATTTGGACCCAGGTCTGATTCTTACCATAAAAATTGAAGGCCAGTTTTGCCACCAAAAAGGGAAACCGGTTGACTTAAAACATGCAAGTCGCTGAAATAAAATGTTTTGTATCTCTATCCAGAGACATCAAGGACACAACAGTTGGCACCCTGTCTCAACGCATCACCAACCAGGTGCATGGCCTAAAGGGCCTCAACTGCAAGTTAGTGGATATCAAAGGGTATTTGGAGAAAGTTGCCACAGGTAAGCTGCCCATCAACCACCAGATCATCTACCAGCTGCAGGACGTCTTCAACCTGCTGCCTGACGTCAACCTTCAAGAGTTCATCAAGGCATTTTACCTCAAGACCAATGACCAGATGCTGGTGGTTTACCTGGCTTCCCTCATCCGCTCCGTGGTTGCTCTTCACAACCTCATCAACAACAAGATCGCCAACCGAGATGCAGAGAAGAAGGAAGGCCAGGAAAAAGATGACAGCAAGAAAGAGAAGAAAGAGGACAAGGAAAAAGAGAAGGGAGACACTAAGAAAGATAAGAAGGAGAAAAAATGAGGAAGCAATGCTCATTTCTGACTACGGACTGACTGTTTGTTTTTGTTCTTCCCACCTGTCGGACACTATTTATCTATTTTTTTTTTATGAAGAAGACCCTCGCATTTTCTTTATGTATTAAAAGAGTGAAGGGAATTGGCTATTTGGTTATCTACTCCACATAAGTCTAATCATTTTTCATTCTTATGCAGCTCATTTGGTTAATGTTGACAAAATACTAGTTTGCTATTAATTTCACCACAAACATTACTAATACAACAACATTTTAATTATATTTTTATCCTGCTCTACTCCTCAGTGTTGTCTCCTCCTCACATTACCATAGTAACCATACATGTGTGTATTTGTGACAGAAAAGTGTGAGGGAAAAGGAGCTGTTATTTCCTCTAACATATTTTTAAAGCTTTGCATTAGATCACAAAACGGCACAAATAGCCTCATTCATGCATGATATATTAGATAATTAAACGGCTAGAGGCAACAAGTCAACAAAATGCATCACCGCTCCTATGAAGCAACAGAACTGAAAATGACAGCTCCCTATGAATACATACAGAGTGGTACACCAGTACTTAGAAGTAATCATCTATGAGGATATAGTGAAGAATCCTTTGTTAGTTGCTGAGGCAGTCATGCCAATCTCCTTGGGGCTGTCACTGTCTTCCTTCTTCTTAATTTTGATTCCAAACAAGTTGCAGAGCTTCATCAGCATCAGATCCACTATCTCCTCCTCCTCTGAGGGCTGTGGAACAGTGAACAGACAGCTCAGAATGGATAGTCAAGTGACCGCCTCAGTCGAAATGTATTGAGGTATTGGTCCCGGTTGATTCTGATATATTGATGTTCAAATAAGACCTAATATGACCAGAACAAGGTTAATTTTACATAGTGTAAGGTTGATGCACAGTACCTTGTGATGCATTTGCTCTTGAGTGAACGCCACCAGGATGACAGAGATGAACAGGTTCAGAACCACAAAGGTCATGAATATAATGCAGGAGCCGATGAGGAATGCACCAAGCACCGGGTTGTAATCAAGAACCTGGATTAGAAGGAGAAGTTACAGAATTTAATCACAACGCTACCATCATGACTACAGCAGTAATCAGTCTAGTAGAGCTGTCCTCTACTAACCTCGTCATAGTTGAAGATGCCCAGTTGCAAGCTGACCATGGCCAGAGCAGAATCCAGGAGAGTCCTATATGAGTACAGCTTCCAGCCATACATCAGATTAGACTGCAGACGGAGAATGATCACAGTTTAGTCACTCACACTGCAAGTCAAGGGGACACCCATCATACACAAGCACAACATCACATAAGAAGAGAATGAGGATGAAGTTGGAGAATGACAGCACCATGGACAACTTATAGGCTAGGTGTTTCAGAAAGACCCTTACAGCAATAGAATAGGCCAGGAACATAATGGTGATGACTACGAGGAAGCCTGATATGTCTGTCCAGGCCCGTTGGAGTGTGGCTGTGATCATGTGTAGCTTGGGGTTGAGCCTCAGCAGATGCCACAGTTTGACTGTAGCCAGTAGCACCAGGAATGCGATCAGATACCCCAGCACTGCATCTGCTATGGCTGTTTCATGGAAACTGGCAAACCTGGACAGAGAGCGGAGAAGTTTAACATCACACAGAAGCAACTGACCAACAATAGGGATAAAAGACTAGCGAAAGTAAAGCAGAAACCCATGATACCCCAACCCAGTGTGAACTCACTGCTCTTTATGGTTGTGGTAGTACTCCATGTCCCGGTTCCCTAACAGGGTCCTCTTGATGAAGACAGACAATGCGCTCCAGCTCAGGAGGATGATGGCCAAATCCAGCAGGTTCCACTTTGTCTTGAAGTAAGCCCACTTCTGCTGCTTCATCAGCTTTCCCTGTGAGGAGATGAGAAGAGTTAGACTGAGGAGGAATTCCAGAACAATGGCACTAGACCATTGTGGCACTGATTTTATACTCTTTACACATAAGAAAGGTATTTAAATGACAGCTTACCTGAACAAACATGTAGTAGAGGATAAAGAGGAAATAGATGACCTCAGAGGCCATGACAAAGATGTGGAGTCCACCGGTGGACTGGTACAGTCGGACACTCTGCAGCTCACTGCGAAACTGGAACGCTCCTGAGAGAATAAGACAGGTGCTGACAATCTGAGCTTTGGGTGCCTTTAAATACTTACTTTGTGCTGTATTCATGGAGTGATATAACAACTGTCTCACCTACAGCTGTGGTCTCCAGCATGAGTGTGACAATGCAGAAGAGGTTGACATTGGCATTGTATACGGTGAACTCTACAAAGACTGCCCGGGTGAACATATCAAGCCAGGTGTTGTCAAACAGATACTGAAGGGTACTGCAGGGACAGAAGACATGCATGAATAAAATAACATCTTTCTCTACCACAAATATGGTTTGATAACTCTGATCATTTTTAAACATTTGGTCAATGTTAATTTACCTGCTAGCGTTCTGTGAGTCAGGGCCCAGGTCCACCACAAACCCCCCTCCCCGGTAGAGAACCACACTACCCCAGATGGGTTGGGCTCTGAGTCGGGCCTGGGTTTGGTATTGCCAGGGGCTGCGGAGGGTCTTTGAGGTGTTTTCACTCCCCGAGCGGTTCCAGCCTGGCCCATAGGAGCCCATGTCCTCCACCTCCCATGAGTATGGAGCATGACAGTCAGGAACAGACTGGCGCATGGAGCGGGCGATGCGGCAGGAGTTCTTCTGCACCCTCACCTGGCGAAGACGGGCATTACCAACCAGTTTGGAGTTCCCATCTGTGATGAAACCTATAACACAGCATGCTGAAAATGTTAAGGCAAAGAATAACTAAAAGACAAAACGCTAGCACGCTTTCATCTATACAATTTCTCTTTAACCTTCTAGAAATTAATGTTCTCTATGAAATAAACCTCCTCTTTTGAGAATGCTACCTGGGTTCTCTCCAAAGAGGTTGCTGAGAAGAGAGGTATTTGCCCAGGTGAACACATTTCCGTGGCTCATGCTGTCTGAGATCCCTTGGCTGAAGCTCTGCCGAATGTGCTGAGTCAGGAAGTAAGCGTTAGGGTCCCTCTGACCATACGCCACCAGGAGCAACATCCACATGAACCCCATGTAGGCTGCAAAATAATCATAGGCCTTAAGCATGTATGTTAATCAATAGGTGCGGTGAATGGCAGTGAATGAAAAAGCGGTTCATCTTACTGAGAATCTCTTTGATGAGGGCGAAGACCTTCTGCTCCTTGATCATGTTGTTCCTCATCCTGTCGATGTCTGTGGGAGGAGGGGGCTGGTAGAAGCTGCATGTGCTATCCCTCCTGACAGCCCGCACTGCATCAGGGTCATCTGTGGACAAGATGGTTGTAAAAGGTGAAAACAAGCTGTATCTAGTCTTAGCTTGCTCATATACAAGTAAACAGAATATCCATAACGAATAAGGAAAGCAGAAAGGATATGCTGTTATGCCTGAAATATGGGAAATTAGCTTTAAGATAAAGCACCTGGGTTTCGGAGCTCCCCCTCAAACTTTGGATCCCCATACTCCTCCTGATCAACTTTCTTCAGAACGAGAGCAAAGAAGGCTGCAAAACCTAGCACCTGTGATAGGAAATCCACAAAGTAATACCCAGATTTCAGATACATGATGCAGGACATTTTACATTGTACAGTATGTATTGTACTGTAGGTCTCACCTTCAGCGGCTGAGTGATGAAGAGGCTCTCAAAGAAAGACACAACCATGGAGATGAGCCAGCTTATAGAGCGGTCCTTCCCATAGGTCAGCCCATACATCATGGTGAAGTATCCTGATACTCCGCTGGTGGCTAACACCAGTATCCAGCCAATAAACACAAACCACCAGGGAAGCCCGCCCTGCTTCTTACTGCTGCTGTCTCCCTCACTGCTCTCTGCTGGGCTGGGGCTTCGAGCCAGCTGGTCCCCTCCCAGGCTGGAAGAGGAGAGGTGGGACTCCAGCAGCCCCTTCATGCCCTGGACCTGCTGCACTGCCCGGCAGTAGCTGTCTGGGTTGGGGAAGCGAGAGGGTCCCAGTAGGCTCAGCTCCTTCTCTACATGACGTAGCTGCCTGTACAGATACTGGCTGTTTTTGCTCCTTTTCTGGATCCCATCCCCAGTCTTCTCAGGGCTCCCACACAGGCTGGTCTCTGAAAACACAGCATTGATTGATTTGATTTATTTCATTATGAAAGTGTCTTGCATTTTCAAGATGCCCAGCCCACATGGGCTTGTAAGACACTGTATCTGCAGTAGCAAAGACAATAATGATATATATGCATGCATACAAACTCCCCAGTCAAAATTAAACTGCTCCTTTCATATTTATTTTGATCCTGACAAACTCCCCATTAACTGCCGGTGACAAGCATACCCATAACATGATGCTGCCACCACAATACTTGAAATTACAGAGGGCTTCACTCTGTGTTGTATTTGACCCAAGCATGTCATTTTTAAAGGTTCATTTCTTTGCCGTGTTGTCTTGCAGTATTACTTAACTGCCTTGTTGCAAACAGAATGGATGATTTGGAGTGGATGTTTTTACGCAGGGTTCCTTCTTTTCACTTTGTCATACAGGCCAGTAATGTGGAGTGAATGCAATGTTGTTGATCCTCTGTATTTTCAAGTATTGTGGTGGCAGCATCATGTTATGGGTATTGCCAAAGACACACCGGATTGGCTTTCCAATAGGTATTGAGTGTTCCTGAGTGGTCCAGTCTCAGTCCTGACTTAAATTAGCTTAAAAATCAGAGACAAGGTTTGAATATTTGTTGTCCATAAATTATTCCCAACCAAATTTACTGAGCTTGAACAATTTTGACAAAAACAATGTACAAATCATTAGGAACAAAACATTAGGAACACCTTCCTAATATTGAGTTGCACCCCCTTTTGCCCTCAGAACAGCCTCAATTCGTCTGGGCATGGACTGTACAAGGTTTGTTAAGCATTCCACAGGGATGCTGGCACACGTTGACTCCACAGTTGTGTCAAGTTGATTGGATGTCTTTTGGGTGGTGGACCATTCTTGATACACACGGGAAACTGTTGCGCGTGAAAAACCCAGCAGCATTGCAGTTCTTGACACACTCAAACCAGTGCACCTGGGACCTACTACCATACCCCGTTCAAAGGCACTTAAATATTTTGTCTTGCCCATTCGCCCTCTGAATTGCACACATACACAAGCCATGTCTCAATTGTCTCAAGGCTTAAAAATCAGTATTTAACCTGTCTCCTCCCCTTCATCTACACTGATTGAGGTGGATTTAACAAGTGACATCAATAAGGGATCATAGCATTCACCTGGATTCACTTAGTCAGTCTATTTCATGGAAAGATCAGGGGTTCTTAATGTTGTGTATACTCAGTGTAGCTTATCTTGATGTATCTTCCATGCTTTGGAAACAACATTTGTAACCAGGAACACTTCTTTTCTAAATTACCATTCCAGTTTCTCTTTGTATCTAACCAATAATATTTCTGGTTTCAGTTGTTGAATTTAATCAAACAAGGTTACTCTTAATATCATGTAAAGTACAGTTAATTCTCAACCTCCCCTAAATCGTCCCCTAGCTGCTCTTCTTCAATTATTGCGTTAAACCTATTTTTTTTTTTTTTTTGTCATTTAGCAGACGCTCTTATCCAGAGCGACTTACAGGAGCAATTAGGGTTAAGTGCCTTGCTCAAGGGCACATCGACAGGTTTTTACACCTAGTCGGCTCGGGGATTAGAACCAGCGACCTTTCGGTTACTGGCAAAACGCTCTTACCCACTAAGCTACTTACCTTAATTGCCAGAGGCAATTGGTTTCTTGTAAGGTGAGAGGTGACATAGGGTTCTGGATCCTAGCTGTTTTTAATCTGGTTATAAATTCTGAGTTTCGGTTTAAGCCATATATCATATGATTATCCTTTGGCTGACTGACATCCCGGAGGACCTGAGGCCTAGGACCATGCCTCAGGACTACCTGGCCTGATGACTCCTTGCTGTCCCCAGTCCACCTGGTCGTGCTGCTGCTCCAGTTTCCACTCTTCTGCCTGCGGCTAAGGAACCCTGACCTGTTCACCGGACGTGCTACCTTGTCCCAGACCTGCTGTTTTCAGCTCTTTCTCTCTACCGCACCTGCTATTTCAACCTCTAAATGCCCGGCTATGAAAAGCCAAGTGACATTTACTCCTGATGTACTGACCTGTTGCAACCTCTACAACCACTGTGATTATTATTTGACCCTGCTGGTCATCTATGAACATTTGAACATCTTGGAGAAAAATCTGGCCTTAATGGCCATGTACTATTATAATCTCCACCTCAGTTGGTAGAGCATGGCGTTTGCAACGCCAGGGTTGTGGGTTCGATTCCCACGGGGGGCTAGTATGACCCCCCAAAAATATATAAAACTAACTGTAAGTCGCTCTGGATAAGAGCGTCTGCTAAATGACTAAAATGTAAACGTAAAAGGGCTTTATAAATACGATTTGATTGATTGATTAAACTTTGGCCACTATATACTGTAAATATTGCATCTCTGGACATGCTACCAGAACATGTTATCAGATCAACCAGCAGTGCAATGCAGACAACCCCCCCCCCCCCCCCCAACTGGGCTGTACCTTGCAGATTAGCTACTCCTAGTGAGAGAATGAGCGCCCCCTCTTTCTTGGAGGCATCAGTGTAGAACTCCCCACCGGCTCGGTTCTGCTTCCGGATGATGTCCTCCACCAGAGAGAGCAGAGTGTTGATATCAGTTTGTTGTCCAGGCTTCATCTCTAACTCCAGGCGTGGAATGGGGCTCTTCATAGCCTTGGAGAGTGACTGAGCAAGCTTCTTTATGTCCTGAGAGAATAACGTATTCAGAAAGACCCCTTGACTTTTTCTACATTTTGTTACGTTACAGCCTTATTAAAAAATGTATTCAATTGTTTTATTCCCTCATGAAGCTACACACAATACCCCATAATGTCAGTTCCTTCACTCAGTACTTTGTTGAAGCATCTTTGGCAGCGATTACAGCCTAGAGTCTTTTTGGGTATGATGCTACAAGCTTGGCATACCTGTATTTGGGGAGTTTCTCCCATTCTTCTCTGCAGATCCTCTCAAGCTCTGTCAGGTTGGATGGGTAGTGTCGCTGCACAGCTATTTTCAGGTCTCTCTAGAGATGTTCGATCGGGTTCAAGTCCGGTCTCTGGCTGGGCCACTCAAGGACATTCAGAGACTTATCCCAAAGCCACTCCTGCGTTGTCTTGGCTGTGTGCTTAGGGTCATTGTCCTGTTGGAAGGTGAACCTTCACTCCAGTCTGAGGTCCTGAGCGCTCTGGAGCAGGTTTTCATCAAGGATCTCTCTGTACTTTGCTCCGTTCATCTTTCCCTCGATCCTGACTAGTTTCCCAGTCCCTGCCTCTGAAAAACATCCCCACAGCATGATGCTGCCACCACCATGCTTCACCGTAGGGATGGTGCCAGGTACTTGGCATTCAGGCAAAAAGTTCAATCTTGGTTTCATCAGACCAGAGAATCTTGTTTCTCATGGTCTGAGAGTCCTTTAGGTGCCTTTTGGCAAACTCCAAGCGGGCTCTCATGTGCCTTTTACTGAGGAGTGGCTTCTGTCTGGCCACTCTACCATAAAGGCCTGATTGGTGGAGTGCTGCAGAGATGGTTGTCCTTCTGGAAGGTTCTCCCATCTCCACAGAGGAACACTTGGAGCTCTGTCAGAGTGACCATCGGGTTCTTGGTCACCTCCCTGACCAAGGCCCTTCTCCCCCGATTCTAGAGTCTTGGTGGTTCCAAACTTCTTCTATTTGAAGAATGATGGAGGACACTGTGTTCTTGGGGACCTTCAATGCTGCAGACATTTTTTGGTACCCGTCCCCAGATCTGTGCGTCAACACAATCCTGCCTCTTGAGCTCTACGGACAATTCCTTTGACCTCATGGCTTGGTTTCTGCTCTGACATACACTGTCAACTGTGGGACTTTATATAGACAGGTGTGTGCCTTTCCAAATCATGTCCAATGAATTGAATTTACCACAGGTGGACTCCAATCAAGTTGTAGAAACATCTCAAGGATGATCAATGCAAACAGGATGAACCTGAGCTCAATTTCGAGTCTCATAGCAAAGGGTCTGAATATTTATGTAAATAAGGTATTTATGTTTTTTATTTTTAATACACTTCCAACAATTTCTAAAAACCTGTTTTCGCTTTGACATTATGGCGTATTGTGTGTAGATTGATGAGGATTTTTGTTATTTAATCCATTTTAGAATATGTCTAGAACGTAACAAAATACGGAAAAGGGGAAGGGGTCTGAATACTTTCCGAATGCACTGTATTAACAGCTTTGCTGATGTGGCGAGGCAAACAGGCTGACTCTTGATCATAAATTATGTTACAATTATTTACTTATTTTACCTTGATGACAGTGTCTGGTGTGAGTTCTCTCTCCCTCTGTGGGGAGGGGGGCTGTGAGGGAGACACTCTGCCAGTCTTCCCCTGCTTGGACCCCTCTGCCTTGGGCTTTCCAGGCTTCGTCTCTCGGGGGCGGGTGTTTCTGAAGATACTCACAATGAGGAGATTAATTGGAAACATTATGATTGAACTCTGAATTCCAATCATCACCTGCTGCCATGTGAACTCGATATGACCTACAGGAGTAAAAAGAAGAAAGAGTTATTGTTCTGAAAACCTACCATTTGCAAATGCCATCAATACTGTGCAGGCGTCCATACCCAGGTCCATGGTCTGCTCAGAGGGGTCGGTAGGGATGCCCCAGAACATGATGCTGGTCAGCATGGTGCAGAGCAGCAGAGAGAAACAGCAGGAGACTCGCTGGACACATGTGAAGGTGCTCGTTGGAGGCCGGCTGATCACAGAAAACCAGATGTGGCCATCACGGAAATCCTTTGCCGTTTTCATGAAAAACAGATTACTGCAGAATATACAGTGTAAGAAGATTTAGTTACATGATGGACAATTGTTCTGGGATTCATATATTGCTATAACAAGGTGGATCCATGCTTTACCTCACCTGAATTTCTTCAATTCTATGTCAGAGGCAACAGGGAAGACTTTATCAAGGATGCACTCGCCCATATCTATGGCCAGCCATGAGTTACACAGGAAGTGCCGCTTCTGTCCAGTTTCTAGATCCTGCACCATCACTTTGTTTATATACCTGCATGAAAACCGTTATTGTCAACTACATCCACAATTTCAAACGTCAGCTTGAATTAATGTAAAATCCATCTGTCCCTCTACTACTGTGAAACATCCCCCTCCTCCCCCTCTCCTACCAGGCAGGGTGCCCCCCTGAGTTGTCGTGCCACAGCCTGATGCTCTGCAGCTCCCCCAGGGAGAAGGGTGTGGTCAACAGGAACGTATCCACTGCACCCCTCTCAAACACAGGCTTGTCAGGGTCAGTGAGGTGGTGTGGCTCACTCTCTCCCTCCGTGCCCAGCAGAGTCACAGTAACCTGCAGCAGCAACACAGGGTCAGGGTCAGGGTCACTGAGTGTGGTTTTATCAGAGAACAGAATATGATGTCCTGCAGCAGTGGGAACTGTTGCTACTGACCTGAGAGGAGGTGGACGCACCACGCCGATGCCCAGTGCTGATATTCAGCATGTAACGGTATTCAGCCAAGGGGTCATTATCTTCCAGCACTGTCACCTTCACCTACAACAAGTATCATTTGAAGGTAAAACTCTGCATCAACAGCAAACCAACAGGATGATACATTCTCAAACCGGTAAATCTAAGCATTGTAAATCTGCTGATTGGGTCAACACAGTAGCATGTTCTCAAGTTGTCTGTATAGTCTGGACAAAAATTGTATAGAAAATGGCAGCAGCGATTGTTCAAGACAGACCTTGGCTATGTCCTGGATGTCCTTTTTGCGTGCCCACACGACCACCAAGAGATAAGCAACGAAGATGGCTCCAACAAAGCACACCACCACAGGGTTGTCTGAGAAGGTGGCGAAGAGCTCAGCAGTACGGGACACATCCACAAGGTTAGGCATGACGAAGAAAGAGCTCCCGAAGAAGGTCAAATGGTTACATAAGCACTGAGTGACCAATGGCGTGGTTAAAGGACCAACCTAAGGAGACCACAGTCAGTTTATGCATTTAATTTTAGCAGTGCCTGGTTGCAATGATGTGCCAATATTTTATTATAAAGGTGTTGTGTAGTACTTGTTGCATTTACCCTGCAGCCATCTTCACTCCAGTTGGATTTGGTTTCATTCCAATATTTGCACTGAGCAGCAATGGAGGTGACAGTCACAGTGGCATTGACAGATTTAACCCCTGCTTCTACAATGGGCCTCACCACAAGGTAGTGCACCCCAACCTTTCCTGTCAAATCATTGGGACCCAGGACCCAGGTGTATCTCTCTGTACCCAAAATAAACACAACACAAACACATTTATCTTTCTAAACACTCAGTGTTGTTCATTGTGCTTCACAAGAGTTATATGTCTCTGCCATTAACAAGAAGTCAGTTCAGGAGGTTGATCACCTTGTGAATTGCCTTGGTGAGGCATCTGAGTCTTGGCTATATATTGCTTGTCCTTTGGGTAGTCTTTATACCCCAGCAACAGTACAAATGGTATTTCCTCTGAGGGCTCCATCTTTAGCACCAGTGTTACGTCCGGTGAAGGGACGACAATCATCAGTGTGCTGTAGTTTCCCAGGTCAAGGATTGTGCTGTTCACCTGCCCTCCTTCAAGTCTCGGCAAGAGGATCTGAGAATCATAGAAGATGTTGTAATATATACAACTGTAATCATAATTATGTCTATTTGATCATATAGTCTTTAAAGTATAAGTCTTGGACATTATCTTAGAAGATATACTGTAAGTCTTGGACATCAAGGGCACTCAAGAGAAAAGCCCCACTAAAATTGCTACATGTTTGCAGCGTTCTGACCTCAATCTCCTCAGACAGGTTCTCCACAGGGATGGCTGATCCATCCTGTCTGGTGAGAGACACAGACCCCATGGCGCCACTGATGTTACCCCCCTCACTCCAAGAATAAGGGTTCTTCTCAAAACTCAGCATCTGTAAAAATAAGGAAATTATGAAACAAGAGAATGAAAACCGTCCACAACAGACTAATAGACAATTGCTATATGAACAATTAACCAAATGAAAACCCTCCAATGCTCGACACAAACAAAAACTCACTTTCACTGCCGTATCCACTTGCATGATAAATCCCTCACTAACCTCCACACATTCTCTCGTAGACATTCACACTTACTCGCACATCCACTTGTTCATCTGGAGAAAGGACGTCAGCACCAAGGGGAGGGAAGGAAAAGCTTGCAGAGGAGCTATCTGGGATGTTTATAGACTGCATCTGAATGCTATTTGGAGACATTCTAAGAGAAGAGAGTGTATAATATACTGTAACTCAATATTGAGGCAACTTAACAGTAGCATTTTGTTTTTGGCATATTGTATTGTAAATATAAATTACATATCTGAAATTACATTTATTTTACAGGCCTCGCATTTTTTATAGTATTGTTTCCTCTCCAATGCTCGTTCTCTTACCTGTTAGCATACACACTGATCTCAGGGCTCTTGATAATGGTAGGCTCCTGACCAACCTTTTTCCCATTTAACAGTGCACTCTGCACATTGTCCATACTGTTAAGGAGAATCTTTGAGACCTTTCTCTGTAAAAGACAAACAAAATTCAGTAGGCCTGAAAAGGGCTGAAAAGTAACCATAGTTCATTACTGTCATCAGGGAACTCAGTGAAGGTATATACAGTGCATTCGGAAAGTATTCAGACCCCCTTGACTTTTTCCACATTATGTTACGTTACAGCCTTATTCTAAAATTGATTAAATAAATGTTTTTCCTCATCAATCTACACACAATACCCCATAATGACAAAGCAAAAACATGTTGGTTTTTAGACATTTTTGCAAATGTATTAAAAATAAAAAACACATTTTTTACATAAGTATTCAGACCCTTTGCTATGAGACTCGAAATTGAGCTCAGATGCATCCTGTTTCCATTGATCATCCTTGAGATGTTTCTACAACTTGATTGGAGTCCACCTGTGGTAAATTCAATTGATTGGACATGATTTGGAAAGGCACACACCTGTCTATATAAGGTCCCACAGTTGACAGTGCATGTCAGAGCAAAAACCAAGCCATGAGGTCGAAGGAATTGTCCGTAGAGCTCCGAGGCAGGATTGTGTCAAAGTTTGGAACCATGAAGACTCTTCCTAGAGCTGTCCGCCCGGCCAAACTGAGCAATCGGGGGAGAAGGGTCTTGGTCACCAAGAAGCCGATCGTCACTGACAGAGCTATAGAGTTCCTCTGCAGCACTCCACCAATCAGACCTTGAGTTTGAGTTTGAGTTTGAGTTTATTTTTACAGGGACAGTGCACATTAATCAACGTTTCAGTAAAAGTGCCGGTTTTAGCCAGCCGGCTAATTTTCAACCGCAGTCCCTGGGCAGGGTGGCCATATGGAATCCACTCCTCAGTAAAAGGCACATGAAAGCCCTCTTGGAGTTTGCCAAAAGGCACCTAAAGACTCTCAGACCATGAGAAACACGATTCTCTGGTCTGATGAAACCAAGATTGAACACTTTGGCCTGAATGCCAAGCGTCACGTCTGGAGGAAACCTGGCACCATCCCTAAGGTGAAGCATGGTGGTGGCAGCATCATGCTGTGGGGATGTTTTTCAGAGGCAGGCACTGGGAGACTAGTCAGGATCTAGGGAAAGATTAATGGAGAAAAGTACAGAGAGATCCTTGATCAAAACCTGCTCCAGAGCACTCAGGACCTCAAACTGGAGTAGAGGGTTCACCTTCCAACAGGACAACGACCCTAAGTACACAGCCAAGACAACGCAGGAGTGGCTTCGGGACAAGTCTCTGAATGTCATAGAGTGGCCCAGCCAGAGCCGGACTTGAACCCGATCGAACATCTCTGGAGAGACCTGGAAATAGCTCTGCAGCAACGCTCCCCATCCAACCTGACAGAGCTTGAGAGGATCTGCAGAGAAGAATGGGAGAAACTCCCCAAATACAGGTTTGCCAATCTTGTAGCGTCATACCCAAGAAGACTCTATGCTGTTTTCGCTGCCAAAGGTGCTTCAAAAAATACTGAGTAAAGGGTCTGAATACTTATGTAAATGTGATATTTCCGTTTTTTATTTTTAATAAATGTGCTAAAATTTCTAAAAACCTGTTTTTGCTTTGTCATTATGGAGTATTGTGTGTAGATTGATGAGGGGAAAAAACAATATAATCAATTTTAGAATAAGGCTGTAACGTAACACAATGTGGAAAAAGTCAAGAGGTCTGAATACTTTCTGAATGTACTGTATGTCACCTGTGTGCTTGCATTTGAAGAGACTCCCAGGATATTGCTGGCTGCCTCTACTATGGGTGTAGCTGCCTGCACCATCTCTTCTCCACCATGCTCACTGACATTCATATAGAGAAGGGAAGAGCTGAGGTCTGCCACCAGGGAGCTAGCTTCTAGCTGGAAAAGATCCACAGCACAACATAGACCGTTGGGAACTAAATCTCTGCTCTTATTCAGCAATACATGTTTGGGAAAGATGATGTTGCCTTGCTCTCATTTACAAGTGTACCTGAGCAGCGGAATTGACCTCGTCCCCCCGCTTGGTGATCCCTGCCACTGCTCTGGCCATCACCTGCACTTCCTGAGGAGTGTTGTTGGGGACACTCTTCAGCACTGCAGTCATGCTGCTCAGCATCTGTTCTCGCAGCTGGAACACAAATCAGAATACCTCACAAACATCCATCTGAAGACACACTTCCTTTTGTCTTGAACTTCATACTAATTTAGCGTAACTCTTTTAGTTTGGTGTAATGTCTTATTTTCAACAATACACAGAGTCCCTAGACCAGGGATGGGCAACTTTAATGGGGGTGGGGGCCACAAAAAATTTGAACTCATCATGAGGAGCTGCAGTGGCTCGCGAGTCTGCGTACCCACATCCATACCCACACATGCAGTCAACTGATTTGTGCAATCAATCCATTTGTGCAGTTAAATTACTTACCTCTCTTAACTAAATGCATTATACCAGTAGCCATGGCCAGCCCTAGTCTCTTGGGGGCCCTAAGCGAGATTTGGCCTTGCACCTGGTGGGCCAATTTTTTTACTGGTCTCTGTCTTGACTGGTCCCCTTCTTAGCAGCCGGGGGCCCTAAGTGACTGCTTATGTCGCTTATGCCTGGAGCCGACCCTGATAAGTTGTTTATGAACTGCTCATTATTAGTTTATAAACACTATTTAATAATTGGTGCCTCGTTTTTGGAAATGGATCCACGGGCCTACAAAAGCGGGTCGCAACTTGCCCATCCCTGCCATAGACATTCCTGGCATCAAAGCCCATACGCCCTATGACCTTCTTAGCATATTACTCCGTTCTCACCTCCTCCCTGGCACCTTTCTGATCCTCACTGGAGCCCATATTCAGAATGTCGGACACGGACTTGAACATCTGACCAAGGGTCTCCCCAGTGAGCAACCCCTGCTGCTGTAGCTGAGCGACAGTGTTCTCCACCACAGACTGCAGATTCTCCACTGGGGAACTGGAGTTGGCTGGCCAAACCTTGGAGGACAACAATGAAATGAGAGTTCCATATACTCAATTATAAATGTGAGCTCTATAGAGCAGAAAGGCAGGACATATTCCATGCATTAAATCATTAAGAGTTTTACTTGATGACAAACCTCAGTGGTGATTGTGGCATTGGTTCTTCTATCCCCATTTATTACAGTAACCACCACAGACAGACTGTAGTTGTAACTGTTGTTCCCGAGAGGTAGGAAGATTGACTTAACTTCATTTACGTAACTGCAGCGCAAATGTTTATCTGAAATATAAATAAATATTATATAAAGTATTCTCATACAGTGGATAAAGCTTTATCTGAATACACGGCACATAATTTTTTATTTTTTATTTACAGTCCTGCTACTCAACTTCTTTGATAGGGGAAAGTCTCCTGAAATAGACTACATTGTGGACAGATTTCAGACAACTCACCTTGGTCAGTTTTGAAACAATATTGGCATTTGCCTGTGGAGCAGGAGGTTGTTGCACAGGTGATATTGAAAGCATCTAGAACTGTGCCTGACTGAGGGGAAATTATACAGGAAGGGATGCTGGCGATGGTAGTTGGGG
The DNA here is from genome assembly GCF_964263955.1 of Coregonus lavaretus. Taxonomy (NCBI): domain Eukaryota; kingdom Metazoa; phylum Chordata; class Actinopteri; order Salmoniformes; family Salmonidae; genus Coregonus; species Coregonus lavaretus. The sequence goes on along the minus strand of NC_139991.1, from coordinate 6,164,315 downwards.
CTGTGGTTTTAGGTACAGTTACAGGTACGGTAGTAGTTGCCGGTATGGTGGTAGCAGCCGGGAGGGTAGTAGCTACCAGTGGGATGGTAGCAACTGGTATGGTAGTAGCAGCTGGACGAGTAGTAACAGCCGGTAGGATGGTGGTAGCAGCTGGTAGGGTAGTAGCAGGCGGTATGTTAGTGGCAACAGGTGCAGGTGTTGCAACACCTGGTATCTGAATGGTGTACTTGACAACTCCAGATGTCGTCTTACCTAGAAAAAAAAGTTAATATAAATAAATACATTCTGTATATTTTGGTCTGGATGTACAGTATTTACTCTAAATATCCATGATCAAGTGATACATCACCTCAAATATAACACATTGGAACGCCGTGATTAGTTTTATGGCCCACATTACAATGGCTAATTTGACATTCTGATGTCAAGTTGAACATAAATGAAACTCATCCTACTATTACCTGTAACTAAAGCCATATAACAACACATACTCTAAAGTCAATGAATACCTACCATACGCTATCACATTGAGATTCAGAGACCTGGACTGTGCATTTTTCAGATTTTCACTTGTCACCATGTATTCATTGCCACCATCTATTCTGTGTAGCAGTGGTCTTTGCTTTGCTTTTTCGTAGCAGTGTTTGAGGGCGCCCTAGAAGAAATTAGCTCAAAATTAAAAATGTATGACTACAGCTTTTAAACAATCGAACTTCACATGCATTCATTTCGGTTACTTATTTTGCTCATGTGACAAATGACAAATGAATGTGTGTATGTGTGTTCAAACACCTTTGTGTTTGTGTGCATATCGGAGGGGTTGGTTAATAGCAGAAGACACATTTCCGTCTGGACTAATAAAGTATATCTTATTTGATTCAATCTGAAATTAGACAACAGAAGTTCTATCTATTCATGCACTGAAAAGCACTATTCATAAATATGCACAATAGAGGAGTCTCAGACTTACTGTCAAAGGTCTTGTGTCCTCAACATGCCAAACTACTGTTGGGCAACTCGTTGTGGTGGTACACTCCAATTTTAGCCTTACATCGTTGTTTATGTTCACTGGGTTACAATTAGAACAACTAAAATAATAAAGGTTCACTTTTATCATACAATAGATCTTCTGGGACATAGATTACTGTAAATTAGAATTTGATTCATATTTATCTTCCTTCTTTGATAATGCAAACCTCTTCTAACAAACAAAATGTCACTCAGGATTACACATCTGTCAAATGAGCCATTCCCTCCCTCGTTTTACCTTATGGCAACATCGGTGAATTCTGGCGGAGTAACAGTGATGCATTTCTCTGCTTTAGCCACTTGAGCCCCAGGACCATTTTTCTTCCGCACAGTGAAACTGTATATATAAAAAAGAAATGGGTCTGGAAGACAGGCTGCTGTAATCACATGAGACTCCTGGTTTGTTTTGTCTCTGCATTTACATTGTTCATCTGTTGGAATAAATGGGGAACATGGTTTGAGTAAAACATCTGTGCTGAAAGCACATTAAAGGTCCTAGACAATCGATACTGTCAACTGGAAACCAGAGAAATACTTAGTGAGTTTAGAAGAACAATTATATTCATAGAATTCATTTATAACTAGCACAGGCCATGAAGATACGACTTGAACAAGTGAGCCACGTAAATAGTCTTGACCAACATTTTTACTGTAGCCTACTAATGAGTTGAACTGAGAGGTGAGTGTTCTCATTGACAGCCCTGGTACTTACTGCATTCCCATTCAAGTTGTATCCCAGGCTCACTGATTCCGGGTACTCCACTCAAGCCAGTTAACCCAAGTGTGATACTTTGAGTGAAGTCAGATGGACGTTCTGGATCGGAAGTGATTTCCATATTAGCTTGGGGAAGTCTTTTATGCTCCTCTGTCTGAAAGTCTGATTTATTGTGGCAAACAACTGTTGTGTTCCCCACATCCACATCCATGTGTGAGAAGACATTCCAGGCCCTGACTTTCACTTGCAAATATCCTGTAACAAAACAGCTGATATAAATAAACAAGGAAACGTTTAATCTTTACCTATCTTCTGTCAATGTTTCTGATTGTATTTGGTTAGGTACCTTGGATAGTGGTTGAGATATTGTAAACCTGCATGCTGCTGTTTTGCATGTCTCTGGTCTCAGAGATGCTGTCGTTGGCTCCAGACACCTGGAAGAGAAGCTGCACCGGGGCTCCCCGATCCAGGGAGACTCTAACAAAAAGGTCTGAGTCTGGACACTCTCCCTCCTCAGCCATCACTGATCCCAGGAGGCCCTCCACAGGCTCCAGCAGACACACCTGCAGCTCAGTGGACACACCCAAGGCCGAGACCCCGTTAGAGGCATGCAGGGTCAGCTGATGGCAGCCAGAGCCCAGCTGTTGCTCCACCTCTGGTCCTACTGTGATGTTGTGGGGGATGATTCCTCTGACTGCTGATGAATTGGCCACCAACATCTCACCACTGTGGATTTTGTAGGTCACATTCGTACCTGTAGATAGCAAAGTTGTCTCATTCTACCAAGAATTGTACTCTCGGAAATGGAAGACCAGATGCTTTTATTTCTGCCTATGTTGTTTTTACTTACCAGCTTCTACTTCAACCTGGATTTGAAGGGGGCTTCCATACATGGCCTTGCAGTTTACACTATCTGTTGATTGGTTCATGCTATAGCACTTAATGACGCCAAACTCCCCGATGGGCTCCTGAATGGTGATGGCTTTCTGAGCTGTCACATGCCACTCACTGGTGGTACACTCCACCCCAACCATGAAGACACCCGGACGGGTGTATTTATGAACCACAATGCTCTCCAACCTGTGAGAGTGGAAATTCCATTAATTGTGGATGAATTAGGGACTTTTTGCCTTTGATGTTGGGTGATTTACATTACTCAGTTACTCACTCTTCTGGACTATAAGGATCAATGTTGTGCCCATCTCCAGCACTTAGAGTGCAGGTCAGGTTGCCCTGGAATGGATGGAGAAGCCACTTCACTGTTATGGAGACGTTGTCAAAGACGGCAGCCAACTTGCTCATTAATAAGTGGAGACCTGTGAACCACAGATATGGCTAGGTTAAATTGTGACTGTGTGTGCTAGCCACCACTCATAATGTGTTGAAATACAACATTAGAAAACCGTAAATCGAGGCCTTCACTATCTTAAAACATATTTGGGTATTTAAATGGAATGTAGAAGGGAGGAAAGGAGAGACAGTGAGAGAGACAGAGGTAGAGTGTTCTGACCATCTTTGCAGTGGTATTCCACAGACAGGTAGCTTCCCAGCCCTGGGCAAGGTTCACCAAAGGAGGCCACATCTGCTGTGGCCTGGCACGCCTGCAGCCCAAGGCAGTCTCCTGGAAATGATGCACATTAAATATAGATATGAGAGGTGAAGAAATAGAAGAGGAGAGTTTTCCATCATAATTATTATCAAAATCATCATTAAGATCATCCACATCATCATTATAAAAGACTTATGCAAGTGGTCTGAAAATAAGAATCATGTGTGCACACTGTGCAGAGGAAGGATTATTATCACAACACCTATTCTATTTGCCATTCATAAATGAAACACCAGCTTAAGCAATGACTTAAACCTAAGGTCCATATTTAGTGCAGTACATTTAGATTTCATTCATGGTATTACAACCATTTAAAGCTTGTAATTTCAAAAGAAGGGATATATATTTTGTGGCTTTGCTTTCAGTCTTGACATTGTATTAGCGTCTGTACCTCTATTATGGTTTTCGTTGAGCCGCAAATACATTTTTATTGCTGCCTCAGTGCATCTGGTGCCGTTGTTGAAGCTGTGTGTGTTTTACAATATTTACAGTTCTGCTCTATGCTTTGCAAATGCAAGCATGTTCTAAGAGCTCAATGTTTAAATATTGTTCATCGGGTTGTTGTTTCGCAATAGCTTCTTGCTAAAGTGGAATTAAGTTGAATTGCTGCCTCTATGTTCAGTTGAAGTCGGAAGTTTACATACACCTTAGCAAAATACATTTAAACTCAGTTTTTCACAATTCCTGACATTTAATCCTAGTAAAAATTCCCTGTCTTAGGTCAGTTAGGATCAGCACTTTATTTTAAGAATGTGAAATGTCAGAATAATAGTAGAGAGAATGATTTATTTCAGCTTTTATTTCTTTCATCACATTCCCAGTGGGTCAGAAGTTTACATACACTCAGTTTGTATTTGGTAGCATTGCCTTTAAATTGTTTAACTTGGGTCAAACGTTTCGGGTAGCCTTTCACAAGCTTCCCACAATAAGTTGGGTGAATTCCTCCTGACAGAGCTGGTGTAACTGAGTCAGGTTTGTAGGCCTCCTTGCTCGCAAACACTTTTTCAGTTCTGCCCACCAATTTTCTAAAGGATTGAGGTCAGGGCTTTGTGTCAGGCCCATTCCTCCTGACAGAGCTGGTGTAACTGAGTCAGGTTTGTAGGCCTCCTTGCTCGCAAACACTTTTTCAGTTCTGCCCACCAATTTTCTAAAGGATTGAGGTCAGGGCTTTGTGATGGCCACACCAATACCTTGACTTTGTTGTCCTTAAGCCATTTTGCCACAACTTTGGAAGTATGCTTGGGGTCATATTCCATTTGGAAGACCAATTTGTGACCAAGCTTTAACTTCCTGACTGATGTCTTGAGATGTTGCTTCAATATATCCACATAATTTTCCTTCCTCATGATGCCATCTATTTTGTGAAGTGCACCAGTCCCTCCTGCAGCAAAGCACCTCTACAGCATGATGCTGCCACCCCTGTGCTTCACGGTTGGGATGGTGTTCTTCGGCTTGCAAGCACCCCCTTTTTCCTCCAAACATAACGATGGTCATTATGGCCAAACAGTTCTATTTTTGTTTCATCAGACCAGAGGACATTTCTCCCCATGTGCAGTTGCAAACCGTAGTCTGTTTTTTTTATGGCCGTTTTGGAGCAGTTGCTTCTTCCTTGCTGAGCGGCCTTTCAGGTTTTTTTTATTTAATTTTTTATTTTACCTTTATTTAACTAGGCAAGTCAGTTAAGAACAAATTCTTATTTACAATGACGGCCTACAGCGGCCAAACTCGGACGGCGCTGGGCCAATTGTGCACCGCCCTATGGGAGTCCCAATCACGGCCGGTTGTGATAGAGCCTGGACAGGTTATGTCGATATGGGACTCGTTTTACTGTGGATATAGATACTTTTGTACCTGTTTCCTCCAGTATCTTCACAAGGTCCTTTGCTGTTGTTCTGGGATTGATTTGCACTTTTCGCACCAAAGTACATTCATCTCTAGGAGACAGAACACGTCTCCTTCCTGAGCAGTATGACGGCTGCATGGTCCCAAGGTGTTTATACTTGCGTACTATTGTTTGTACAGATGAACATGGTATCTTCAGGCGTTTGGAAATTGCTGCCAAGGATGAACCAGACTTGTGGAGGTCTACCATTTTTTTTCTGAGGTCTTGGCTGATTTATTTAGATTTTCCCATGATGTCAAGCAAAGATACACTGTTTGAAGGTAGGCCTTGAAATACATCCACAGGTACACCTCCAATTGACTCAAATGATGTCAATTAGCCTATCAGAAGCATCTAAAGCCATGACATCATTTTCTGGAATTTTCCAAGCTGTTTAAAGGCACAATCAACTTAGTGTATGTCCTAACCGACTTGCCAAAACTATAGTTTGATAACAAGAAATGTGTGGAGTGGTTGAAAAACGAGTTTTAATGACTCCAACCTAAGTGTATGTAAACTTCCGACTTCAACTGTATCTGGGCACTTTATTGAATCTGTGTTAGCTTTACAATATTTACATTTCTGCTTTTTACTTTAAGCCGCATGTCCTAAAAGTGCAATGATCAAATACTGCAAAGCAGGCAATTACTTTGACCCATTACAAGCACTTTGCTTAAAGGCCCAGTGCTGTCAAAAACATGATTTTCCTGTGTTTTATATATACACTACCAGTCAAAAGTTTGGACACACCTACTCATTCAAGGGTTTTTCTATATTTTTACTATGTTTTACATTGTAGAATAATAGTGAAGACATCAAAACTATGAAAGTGTTAAACAAATCAACATATATTTTATATTTGAGATTCTTCAAATAGCCACCCTTTTCCTTGATGACAGCTTTGCACACTCTTGCCATTCTCTCAACCAGCTTCATGAGGTAGTCACCTGGAATGCATTTCAATTAACAGGTGTGCCTTCTTAAAAGTTAATTTGTGGAATTTCTTTCCTTCTTAATGTGTTTGAGCCAATCAGTTGTGCTGTGACAAGGTAGGGGGGTATACAGAAGATAGCCCTATTTGGTAAAATACCATGTCCATATTATGGCAAGAACAACTCAATTAAGCAAAGAGAAACGACAGTCCATCATTACTTTAAGACATGAAGGTCAGTCAATACAGAACATTTCAAGAACTTTGAAAGTTCCTTCAAGTGCAGTCGCAAAAACCATCAAGCGCTATGATGAAACTGGCTCTCATGAGGACCGCCACAGGAATGGAAGACCCAGAGTTACCTCTGCTGCACAGGATAAGTTCATTAGAGTGAGACGCGGTGTAGGTGATGGATTATCTCCGCATATGTAGTTCCCACTGTAAAGCATGGAGGAGGAGGTGTTATGGTGTTGGGGTGCTTTGCTGGTGACACTGTCTGTAATTTATTTAGAATTCAAGGCACACTTAACCAGCATGGCTACCACAGCATTCTGCAGCGATACGCCTTCCCATCTGATTTGGGCTTAGTGGGACTATCATTTTTTTCTCAACAGGACAATGACCCAACACACCTCCAGGCTGTGTAAGGGCTATTTTACCAAGAAGGAGAGTGATGGAGTGCTGCATCAGATGACCTGGCCTCCACAATCCCCCACCCTCAACCCAATTGAGATGGTTTGAGATGAGTCGGACGGCAGAGTGAAGGAGAAGCAGCCAACAATTGCTCAGTATATGTGGGAACTCCTTCAAGACTGTTGGAAAAGCATTCCAGGTGAAGCTGGTTGAGAGAATGCCAACAGTGTGCAAAGCTGTCATCAAGGCAAAGGGTGGCTATTTGAAGAATCTCAAATATAACATATATTTGGATTTGTTTAACACCTTTTTTTCACGATCGTCGTTAATAGAGGAAGCGGACCAAGGCGCAGCGTGATAAGCGTACATACTTTATTTGTACTGAACACGACACAAAAACAATAAACAACGATCATGAAGTCCTCAGTGACAATGACTGACAAGGAACAAAAACCCACAAACACAAGGTGAAAACAGACAGTATAAATATGGCTCCCAATCAGAGACAACGAGCCAACAGCTGACACTCGTTACCTCTGATTGGGAGTCACTCAACCAAACAAAGAAATACAACCCATAGAACCACCCAACCAAACAGAACACCACGAAACGAACACACCCTGGCTCAACATACAAAGTCCCGGAGCCAGAGCGTGACAGTACCCCCCCCTAAAGGCGCGGACTGCGACCGCGCCTCAATAAGGCTAAACAAGGGAGGGCTGGGTGGGCATACCTCCTCGGCGGTGGTTCTGGCTCCGGCCCTGATCCCCACCTCCTCTCCAACCCCCCAAGGTACCCCTGGTCCTGTCTAGCCCCGCTGGTCGGAGCCGGACTGACGACACGCGCCCCTGGCTTGGTGCGTGTAGGAGGAACGAGCTGGACCAGGCTGACGACTCGCATCCCTGGTTTGGTGCGAGTAGCAGGAACGGGCTGGACCAGGCTGACGACGCGCACCACTGACCTGGTGCGGGGAGCAGGACTGAGCCGGACCGGGCTGACGACGCGCACCACTGACCTGGTGCGGGGAGCTTGGATGGGCCGGACTGGGCTGGCGACGCGCACCACAGACTTGGTGCGGAGAGCAGGAACGGGCCGGACAGGGCTGACGAAACGCACCATAGACTTGGTGCGGAGAGCAGGCACGGGCCGGACAGGGCTGGCGACGCGCACCACTGACCTGGTGCGGGGAGCTTGGATGGGCCGGACTGGGCTGGCTACGCGCACCACAGACTTGGCGCGGAGAGCAGGAACGGGCCGGACAGGGCTGACGACGCACACCACTGGCTTGGTGCGGGGAGCTTGGATGGGCCGGACTGTACTGGGGACACACACCACTGGCCCTACACTGGGATCTGGAACGGGCCGGACCGGACTGGCAACACACGCCAGTACCTCTCGCCGTGCCTCTACTTCCTCCATCCCCTCTTCGACCAGTGGCCCCCGTAACCCGGCGGCCTCCTCCGGCAACCCACTGGACCGCTCTATCGCGGCCTCCTGCTGGTCCGACGTCGTGAGCCCCCCCCTAAAAATTTTCTGGGGTTCTCTCCTCTTCGTGGACCAGGCCTCCATCGTTCTCGCCAGCCTCTCGCCCTTCTGCCATAATGTCAAGCCCTTGTCTTCCTCCCTCGGCTTGACCCAGTCCAGGAAGTGAAGGAGATCTGTGAGGGATCTCCCTGGCGATGGCTCCTGGACACGCTGCTTGGTCCCATCTTGGTGGGTTTTTCTGTCACGATCGTCGTTAATAGAGGAAGCAGACCAAGCCGCAGCGTGATAAGCGTACATACTTTATTTGTACTGAACACGACACAAAAACAATAAACAACGATCATGAAGTCCTCAGTGACAATGACTGACAAGGAACAAAAACCCACAAACACAAGGTGAAAACAGACAGTATAAATATGGCTCCCAATCAGAGACAACGAGCCAACAGCTGACACTCGTTACCTCTGATTGGGAGTCACTCAACCAAACAAAGAAATACAACCCATAGAACCACCCAACCAAACAGAACACCACGAAACGAACACACCCTGGCTCAACATACAAAGTCCCGGAGCCAGAGCGTGACACTTTTTGGTTACTACATGATTCCATATGTGTTATTTCATAGTTTTGATGTCTTCACTATTATTCTACAATATAGAAAATAGTAAAAATAAAGAAAAACCCTTGAATGACACTATTAGGGTGGAATAATACTATGAAATTGTGAAAATTATGATAATGCCCCTTTAGTGTAAGAGCTGTTTGAAAAGACTGCGTGAAATTTCTGCCTGTTTTGGTGGGATGGAGTTTTGTCCTGCCTGGCGACATCACCAGGCGATAAATTAGTTAATAAACCAATAAGAAATATAGTTCAATCTAAACTTCTCTGCCAATAACAGCTATTTTTCAGTTTTCCCCTTCCAACTAAGACCACTCCCAGACAGTCCTAGCAAAATTCTTGCTTTAGAAATGGCTGTATGCTAAGAATCTATTTTTATTTATTTTTGACCATTTTAATTGAAAACAATCACAGTAAGGTACTTAATTGTTACCCAGAAATAATTGTATATTGAGATAAAAATGGCTGCTTTGGACCTTTAATGTTCTTACTCATACAATGTAAGAACAATACTATTCTTGAATCAATAGTCAAACCAAAACATATATCCATATCCTAAGTGATGGATGGAGCAACATTCATGGACAAAATACACCTTGCACAATATTTCAACAGTTTCAAAAACATTAGACTTCACACCATACCTGTCACTGAATCTATAACATCTATCCAGCTACACTCCTCCTGTGTGGTGGTGGCTGAAGAAGCGGGACTCGTCCGGCAGTAGTGAACCGTCTTACGACCATAGAAGCTGTCATCAATCTCTATTACCTGACCAGAACCACACTGTAGTGTGGCATTGTGGTCAGCACAAGCAATGGAGCGCCCAGACTCTGAGACAAAGAAGTAAATAAGGTTGAATAATTTCAGAGTGAAAGGGAATAGCAAGCGCACACAGTATATTCCTCGCTACCTTGTTATTCTGCATGCATGATCAGATGCATGCACCTATTGTATGTGTGCGCACACAAACACATCAAATACAAACCAAATTGGCAGATGAAGTGTAGCTCCTGGCTACAGTTGCTTGTTGCCTCCCACTGAAACCCTGAGCTCCTCAGTATGTGACCACAGCCAGCCCCTGGACCAGGGTCGTTCACCCAGTTAGAGTAGCTGACATCAGAGCCATCAAGCCAGGAGAGAGGACCTGAGGATGTGCAGCACACACACCAATTAAAGTATTATATTCTATATAGAGTATATAATTATTCTATATTTTTATATTCTATTCATGACATATATTCCTACAAAATGATATTCCAGCTGTTCATCCTGATACATCATTCAGTTAATACTCTAATACACGTAATAAAACAATTAAAAAGCAGAGTAAGGGATATGACGTAAGAAAGCAAAGTCAATGCCACAGGAGCCGGCTGTGAATAGGTGATAAAGTTAATCCTTTGTGTGGGAATAAAAAAAGGCCTGTCTAAATCAAGGGACTGGACAGCATACCCTATTGAAGACCTTATTGAATGACAAGTGTTCCTCATCAGCCAGGTGCTGCTAAAAGGAGATATCCAAATGTGACCATCTCCTAGCAATGGTGCGAGATAAATACATTATAAATCTCCCAGTGAGAGACAGACAGGCCAGCTGACTTGTGAGATAGCCACCAAACCCAGCCTCTGTCTACTTCCAGTTTTACTGGCAGATCAAAGAAGGTCCACTGATAAAACAAGACCAAGAGTAACCATCTTTGTCTCAAGAGAAGTGGTAGGCAGGTGGGCGGATCATGTTAATTTTGGAGACTGGGAATTGAACTGATTTCTGATTAAAAGAATCATGAAAAAACTGATTTGGAGGAATACTTCCACCACAGCTCAGTAAATGAGTAGGATTGTTCTATAAAAAACACAAGACACTATTACCTCTTTCAAATATCAGTTAAATATCTAGGCCTACTCTCACACAAAGTCATCATGGGCAATTCCATGGAAATGTAATTGCGCTGAGACTTTTTCACATAAGACTACTTTTAACAATTTACACTGAACATTTTACAAAAAAACATTTACTGCAAGAACTGTGCAGATGAGTGTTTGGTAACAGAATTTCGGTAAAATCTCCCTCCGTTTTTTATGTGACCACATTGTCCAAAAACTCAGTTAAATATCTGCCCCGAATTAAGATTCAAAGACGTCTGCAGAAACAATCGGGTGTCAGCTATGACATGAAACCTTTAACCTTGAAGATCTTTTGGTTATTAAACTACAGTAATTAAGTGGATTTACAGACCAGGTAACATAATTGTGATAACAGAATTGCATCATGGGTCCCTGATCTGTACTACACAGAAATGCATCATTATGGATATGAAAGTCATGCTCTTCATGGTGATGTAACCTTTAATAGGTACACAGGTAGAAATATGCTATATGAGTCAATATCACTATGAGGTGCCTTTGGTGTCCTCATCAGACTCACTCAGTCATCATGAAAATGTAGCAGAATAATGAAAGTCTGAGGTCTTATTATAAGTGGCCAAACATTTGCACACATATCAGTAGAATGATAAGTCTCTAAAAAAGTGTTTCCTTCATTTTATAAAAAAAATTTCATTGGATGTATGTGATTTTGGCATGTCCCACACACTGCTCTGCTAACTACAGTGTGTGTAATAAGTGGTTAAATGATACTAAATCCATTTTTTTTTTTTACATGGTTTTACTGTCCACAATAAGTTATTTGATAAAACAAGTAATATTGATCATGTATATTGTATTTTCATAATCATATTGAACATTTTGCATGTGTCCCTGAAATTGCTGTCCACCCTGTCATTATGGGGTAACTGCCCCTTTAAGAAACCCACTGATGTTTTCAGTGACATCACTACGAGCATTTTGTCTTTCTTCAATGAAGGCTGAAGCAGTGTCTAGTTGCAGAGTAAGTATTTAATTTTCATCATATTATGTGTGTTGGATGTTGTCAAGCTTAACATGTCCACTCTGTCATAGTGAAATATCAATTGATAGAAAAACCTATCAGAACTTTGAAATATATTTGTAAAACAGTACACAGTCAGCTTGCTAACTGTAGTATGTTGCTAAGTGAAGGTCCACCATGTGCTCATTAAATGCTAACATTAGCCAAAAATGTCCACCCTGTCATTGTCCACCCTGTCAGCAAGCCTTCCATGACAGGGTGGACATGGTTCATGACAGGAAGGACATGTGCATAGTTTAGGCCACATACTGATAATGTTACACATATTACAACAGCTATTACACACATTTTATAACAGTACATGCTATACATAGTAAGAATGGACAATATGGACAATTTTTTTGGCGATATTGGTATCAGCAAACCTAGTTTGATAATGCAAGCCTAGTTTACCGGGACTGCCAATTAAAGTGTGTAAGGGAACATTTTGAATCGTCTTTTTCAAGGAATGAGATCAAAAGGAGCTGAGATAGCAAGGAGATATCGGGAACGTCGTGATGCTGACCCAGACATAAGAAGAAAGTACCTTGAGAAAGAAAGGGTCAAATGGAAAAAAGACAGAGAGACTGGAAAGAAGAAGGGTGTCAATGAGCTCAGTGAGAGAGAGAAGAGGGCAAAAACAAAGAAATGGAGAGAGGCAAAAAGTCAAGCCAGAGCCAGAAACAGAGCCAGTGCTTTGCTACAGTCAGAGACACCACCCAACTCCCCTGCTGAAACTCCTGAAAATCAGCATGATGCCAATGCCTTGCAGAGCCAAGGGTTACTGTCCTCAATAAATATTGAGGAAATGTCTGAAGCAACCATGTGTGACCCGAAAGCCAAGGTCTTATGGTGAGTGCAGTGAATGCCTCCTAACTTGTCACCCGATGCTGAAAACCCCTGGGGAAGAGAACATTCGTTTATCTCAGTGGATGACAGAGAAGATCAAGAAGGATGAGAAGGTGTCAACAATAACAGTGAAAAGGGAGATAACAACAACAGAGCATGAGCTTAACACAGATTTCCAGGAGAGGCTTCTCCATTTTAGGAGCCATGTCTTCAACATTAAATGGCAGTTTGATGCCTACAGGGAGCTCAGGAGGAGTCTGAAGCACAATGAGTCCCTCTTGCATATAGATTTTAGCGAAAATTACTCATGTAAGTACAGCAAAGAAATACAATCTGTGCATTTTGGAGGCTCACACAAGCAGGCCAGTCTGCACACTGGAGTGCTCTACACCACTGGTGAACAAGCGCCACACACCTTCTGCTCCATATCACCCTCCAGAAGACACGACCCTGTGGCCATCTGGGCCCACCTTGATCCAGTTCTGAAGGTAGTGAGAGAACGACACCCTCAAGTCAGCACACTTCATTTTTTCAGCGATGGGCCTGCAACGCAGTATCGACAAAAGGGAAATTTCTTCTACCTCTCAACGGAACCCTACAAGTATGGCTTCAAAGAAATAACGTGGAATTTCTTTGAGGCTAATCATGGGAAGGGGGCACCAGACGGTGTGGGTGGGGCCCTCAAGAGGTCAGCAGACCGGATTGTAGCCCATGGAGGAGACATTCCTGATGCCCAGAGCTTGTATAACAAGCTGAAAAGCCTGGACACATCTGTCGAGCTGTTCTTCATCCCAGAGAGGGATATTGAATCAAAGCCTGAGGTACCTGCAATAGCTGCCATAAAAGGCACTATGAGAATCCACCAAGCTATCAGTCTGACACCCGGCCAAATGAAATACAGAGACATTTCATGTCTGTGTAAAAGGGAGGAAGGTGTTTTGGACTGCCCCTGCTTTAACCTTCAAGAGGTCACTCTAGCTAATGTTCCTGTTTCATCTGACAAGTCCCCAGCATGTGGAAAGACACCAGATAATCCTAGGAGACCAGAAATGATTGAGGTAAAGCACATTGGAGAGTGGTGCGTCGTTAATTATGACAATGAAGCATACCCAGGTATCATCATGGATGCAGAAGGGCACAGTGTGAAAGTTAAGTGTATGCAACGCCATGGCATAAACAAGTTCAAATGGCCAAGTCTTCGGGACGACATCTGTTGGTACCATGACTGGCAGGTACTTTGCCTAATACCAGAACCACAGGCTCTGAACAAGCGCTCTGTACAGATTGAAGTGTCCCCCCAAATTGTAAAGTGGTTATCCCACTGGCTATAGGGTGAACGCACCAATTTGTGAGTCGCTCTGGCTAAGAGCGTCTGCTAAATGACGTTAATGTGCCCTTGAGCAAGGCACTTAACCCTAATTGCTCCTGTAAGTCGCTCTGGTTAAGAGCGTCTGCTAAATGACTAAAATGTAAATGTAAATGTAAGTAAAGAAAAAAAAAAGTAAAGAAAAAAAAAGTAAAGGAAAAAAAAAGAAAAAAAAAAGAAAATAGTATGTGGAACAGCAACTGCAGAACTGAGCCATGTCTCTGCAGAAAGGGAGAGACTGTTTGGAGATGCGTCCAAGTGATCTTTCTGTAATATTCTGTTTTTTCAAATCAACTGTTCTCCACTTAAAAAACATTTTTCTTCTTGTTCTACAGTTGAATGTTTGACTTTCACTGTGCAGAATGATGTACAGAGTTTAACGCTAGAAGGCCACATTAATGTCTCATTTTGGGCATCTTTATTCAGTGGCTGCATGCAGGTAGAGTGGATCAAAAACAGTCTGTTCAACTTGTAATTTCCCCCTACATGGGAAAAGGCATTTTTTACATCATTTTCTTGCATTGTTCCTTGCATTTATGAGGCCATTCAATGACATTTCACAACGTGTCCACCCTGTCATGCCCAGGGTCCACCCTGTCATGTCACTGTCCACCCTGTTATTTTCATGTTCTATGAAAATAAACAAATTATTTTCACAAGTTAGCAAAATCTTTTGTGTGATTCCTTTATAAACAAATGAGGGCCAAATAGTATTGTTTGAAAGTTTGACCAGATATCTTTTTTGTTAGATTTTATTTAGAAAAGAAAGTGCAACTCTCGCAGATTTTATAGAGAAACAAATAGTTTGCCATAATTTCATTATTATCCAAATACTTTTCCCATAAACTAAAATATATTATTGAGAAAGTGACTAAATAGTTTTCTGAAAATGTATGTTTTATAATCACTATGTAATTACAATGTATTTATTCTGCTTTGAAATTGTCCATGACAGGGTGGACATATTCTGCTGTTTGCATGTAAATTGTCTGCTTGCAGTTAATTTATAAAAAGTGTGGGAGCTTGACCAATATGCATTTCTAACAGCATAACATATACTTAATACAATGAATATGAAGTTCAATGGAAAATCTCAGCTTTTTGGGGGGGAAATGGGGAAGTCTCAAAGGCACCTTATGGTGATATTGACCCATATATATCTTTGCATATTTGGGTATTATTCTACACACTGGCTATTTAACGAGCTCCTCCCAAAACAAGACAAAATTTGAACCAATCATAGACTGTTAGATGTTTTCTAAGACCCCTTTTCCATCTGTTTGACCAGCAATCAAAGCCTTTGCTCGTTATTCCTAATATTTAGGATAGAAAATGGTTGAAAAAAAATTATATGTGCCTTAATTTAAAAAAAATATAGCTTTCATTATAAACTGGGTGGTTCGAGCCCTGAATGCTGATTGGCTGAAAGCCGTGGTATATCAGACCAAATACCATGGATATGATAAAACATATATTTTTACTGCTCTAATTACGTTGGTAACCACTTTATAATAGCAATAAGGCACCTCAGAGGTTTGTGATATATGGCAAATAATAAAATAACTCCTTGCAAATATGTCCTTGCACAACACAGTTTGCTCTCAACATTTGATTTCCTTTGCATAATCATATCTATTATTATACAATATGTTGATGGCAATTAGTGTTTTCTTCAGTTGTCCTCTTACCCTCAGCAGCAGCAGAGTCCAGTGTTAGGTTTGGGGAGGCAGGTGCCAAACCCAGCCACCAGTCCTGCTCCGGCTGCAGGTGCTTCTGCAGGAACTGCTGGGTTTCGTCGTTTAAAATAAAGGCCAGGTGTCCACCACCCCGCTCACACCAACCCTGTGCACTGAGGAAGGAACGCGAACGCTGTAGACCCACAAACTCATAACAGGAGCCGTCAAAGCCCTCTTGGTACTCTGGGCAGGATAAAGCTGCTATCTCATCCTCAGCACAAGACAGGCTTAAGAGCAGAGCCATCAAGAGCAACACAGAGAGATTAGTGCTGTCCATCTTCACCCCTTCACCTGTGCACTGTTACTGGCAGCCTGGTGACATGCTGTCTTTAAAGGGGACTGACGTCAGCAATTCCCTGCCACCACTTCAGCACCACAGAATGATCTGTTCTGTCTCCAACAAAGGGCTGTCCGCCTTACAATCTGGCTTTGTGAGTTCCCATTGGACGCGTTATCATTTTTCACAAACAAACAGAGCACAGGCCTATGATGAATGGGCTGTAATAAGGTCCTCTGTCAACAGCCTCCGAGTTTTACTCTGCCTTTAAGGCTGCCAATGATGTAACACTCATTGCAGCCTGCATGCAGTATAAGATAATTGTGCCCAGTAGGCAGTGCTATAGACTACAGTAGGCTACTCTGGTTAGAGAGAGACCTTTATACTGTATAACAACCACTATTCAAACCCTAGCAGAAGCCCTAACCTGTCTTATTCAAATGATAAGAAATCAACATATTTTTACAGTCAGAATTTCCTTTTCAAAGTATTTCAAGGACATATAAAAAAAGTTTGTATTTTTAGTAGTAGAGTATTATAGCCACCATTAACTATGTTCCCGCTCTCAACCCAGTACTATTCTGCCAGCAGCACAAATGATTACATTACTTTCATAGGGGAACGAGGAAACCTTAATAAAATAAAAGCCTGCATTTCAACAGATTGTAATCTCATTAGCTGATTAAAAAGATATTGAATTTTAATCAATGGCCACTTTTATTGTGGCAACAAGAAAAGGCAATAAGTAATTTATGAAATCAAACAAAAAATATGGTTTTAAAAAGGGTTTTTTCAATAATGCAAAAACACAATGTTGACACTGGTATGCTGAGAGTATTGGGCTGTAGAGAAGAAACTTTACTACCTGTCTCAGCTAAAGTGGGGTGGAAAGACTCAGTAGGGTCTCTACCAACCAAATATGGTTAATTTTTTAGGGGGACTGTGTCGCATGGTCTGCTGCTGCTGGCTGCTCTGGATAGGTCGAGGCCTCCCACTGGGTGCGAGCGGGTCTCCTCCTCACTGTGCACCAAGGTTAACCTCAATGTTGCTAGGGGCTACCTGGTTGATCCTGCCAGTAGCATATGCTTGGCTCAAAGATTAAGCCATGCAAGTCTAAGTACACATGGCCGGTACAATGGTTATTATCATTGTACAAGGAAATTATTTGTTTTTCTATTGAAATTTGAAAATTAAAGACAGAAGTAACTAATAATGAATACAAATCATTTTCTTGTCTATTTGAACATTTATATTTACATGAATAATGATGCCACACCAGAGGACAAATTCAAAGCACTAATGCATGAAATGGTTAATTAAATTTGATATAAATGTTAATTCAACGGTGGCCACGTAATGTTTTGAGATGTTTAGACATTATTTGCAATTATATGTTATATTTTTTCTTCCATTTTAGAATAAATTATTTTTTCACTTTTGTTTTGGCCATATGGCAACTATACATTTGCATACACTAGCGTTGCTCCTTATTGTATTGGGTTGCACAAAAACAGTTAGCGGGAAGCCAGAAATTAAATACAATTCCATTTCAACTTACTGGTGGGCAGGACGGTTGGACATTAAGACAGAGGGAATTTAAGACAAAATATTAAACATATTATTAAAATATTATTAAACAAACTTTCCAAACATGGGTCTGTTGTATACCCACTTCCAGTTGACCGCCATATGCTGACAAAAAAGGAATAACTTGTGGGGGAATTTAATTTTGACATGAGGTAAGCAGAGAGGAAGTGGGCCCACAACAGACCCATGTTTGGAAAGTATTTTTAATAATATGCTCCTTTAGATATTAGGTAAGTCCTCCTGTCTTAAAGAGATTCTCCAGTACTTTTGTATACTTTTTAGAAAGTAGTTCTGAAAGTAGCGCTCACAAGCCAAAAGTGTTTCCCGAAGAGTGCGTACTACATCACATATTTGCAGATATGTGCACCACATCATTGCTCTTTTTCACTCTGCTTTGTGTTCATCTTGCTAGCTGTCACGCAAATGGCGAAAAGCTCATTGGCTGAAATTTGAATTGCTAGTGGGGGAAAATGTAGGGAAAATTGCTAGTGGGGGAAAATGGCTGCCAGAAAACAGTCGCTTTTAAACGATCTAATTTGTGGCTAATTGAGGTAAGACAGTAATAAAAATAGTATCCACAAGTTCATCTGACTCTGAGGAAGTAGATAAAGGGCCTCATTGCCAAAATCCTGAAATATCCCTTTAATGACCAACCATCCTGCCCACCAGCACAGTAAGTTTAAATTGAATTTTTATTTACTTCTGGCTTCCCACTGACTGTTTTTGTGCAACCCAATACAATAGGGAGCAACACTAGTGTATGTAAATATACCAGCGTTGTGAAAAGCAGCTATGTTGTAGCTACAGTAGCTAGCCAAGCTTGCAGTTTGTCCATGCAACTATGGGCCAGTCAAGCCAAGCTTGTTTTCTGCTTAATCTATGCATGGTAGGGCTAGCTTAGCCTATAACCAACTGTGTTTGTTTTCATTATTTCATTGTGTGGCTTATTTATATTTGTAGGATAGAGGATGGTAGACCTGATGCAACCACTGAGCTGGGTGAAACTTCACTCAACTTCGACATGGCCTGTCAATCAAGCATGTCTAACTCTGTCACCCAACCAGACTGGGGTTAAAATACTTTTTCAGGTTTTTCAATTATTTTACAATACATTTCAAAACAAGTATTGAGATAAACTTTATTTGAAGAAAAAAAAGACACTCCTGTGCATTTAACCCAGGTATTTTAAAATACTTACAAATACAATTTAGTTGTAACCATTCAAATACTAAAATAAAGGTACTTGTTTTGGGCTGTGTATTTGAAAATACTCAAATACAGGATGTGTATTTGAAACTACTCAAATACACAGAAAAAAAGTATTTATATAACAAATACTCAAATACACATGTATTTGAACTCAGGTCTGCACCCAACTCTTACACGTAAAAACAGAAGCTGTACTAAACAGTTTCTGTAATAGTTCTTTATCCTAGGGAAGGTGATCAGAATTAATTGCGCTGTCCACAACAGTCATCTCAGGCCTTTTATCTGATCTTAATGCAACCCATTATAATGATGATAGAATACAGTTTGCTATGGTTCAACACCCTTTATTTTGTCTATTTATTTTGGAACTAAATATATTGAAAAAGCAGAATTGTTAGATAGAGGGATTATTATTTCCTGTACATATTGTTAGAACATAGCTAGATTTGATAAACAGCTACAAGCAACCATACAAGTGGCGCAAAAGTCTTGATTAACATGTTTCAATACTCCTATTGAGTAACATAAATAAAAGCAGTTCCAATATCAATTCATACAGAGTGGCAGATCTTTACTGAGAATTAAGCATCTATGAGGATATAGTGGAGGCTTCTTTTTTAGTAACAGAGGCATTGTTGGCATTCACCTTGAGACTGTTACTTTCTTCTTTCTCATTCTTACATTTGATCCCAAACAAGTTGCAGAGCTTCATCAGCATCAGATCCACTATCTCCTCCTCCTCTGATGTCTGTAAAAAAAAAAGTTTTGGACCTCATCAGTCAAATCTGATGTATTGGTCTTACATTGATTCACCTACAGTAGCCAATGGTCACTGTTAAATGGTGGTGTTGATACTGTATTATTTAAGTGATAATGCCCTCGAAGCCGGTATTTGGAGGATATATTGGCACGGGTGTTGTTAGCAGCTGCAAACCGTGCCAATATATCCTCCAAACACCGGCTTCGAGGGCATTATCACTTTTATACAACAGGTTACCAACATATTCAAATAATTATCGACATATTTTCATTAAAAACGTTATTTTTGATTAATTTATTCATACTATTTCATCCTTCCACAAGATATAGTCCTGACACAAATCTAGGGTTGCTACGCAAGCCGCCTGCTCGTTCAGTCTTTTTGTTCTGTATCTATGGACGCGACCCAGTCGTTCAGTCTTTTTGTTCTGTATTTATGGACATGACCCAGTCGTTCGTTCTAAATGTTCCATTGCCATACTGGCTGGCAACGTTCTTATCCCTTGCTTGCTAGCTAGCCAACTACGGCTAATTTACAGTCACGTCAAAAAGTGCAGCCAGAATAACAGCAAAGTAGCTGCATTTGCATTTGTTTAAACTGTTTTCTAGTAACATTTATTTGGATACATCCATAACAATGAGCTAATGAGGCACGATTTCGCTTGGCATAGAAAATGTGCTCACTCGTCAGGACACTGTTGTTCAGAGGAGCTAGCCAACATCACAGCTAACACAAGCACTTCAAACTGAAGCTGGAAAGATTGCAAACTAGCTGCACTTCGTTTCGTTTGACCTTTTTTCAATTGCCATTTCTTTGTATATATCCATAAAAATGACGCCAGCTGATTCATGATTTCGACTGGCTGACAAACGCTGCCTGCCTGTCTGTCTCCTCCCGACTCCCGACACATTCATTACTATGGGACAGCTGGAGATCAAATTTGAATATTGAAACAATGTTTCAAATGTTGGAGAGACAGACAGCAAGGTTTATACAAATCTCCGCTGTTGAAAACTAAATGTTAGTCTAAAAGAAATGTGAGATAATGTCTAGATGCTTTTTATAGTGGAGATCAAGTTTATAAATTGCTTGGCTGGGCTGACAAGACAGTGGCTTGTGCAGTCAGATGGAACAGAGTAAATAGGCATTTTAATGTCATAGATTTAGCCGGTGGTAACTTGTGGAATAGACACCGGCTGGAATGCAGTTTTAACCAATCAGCATTCAGGATTAGACCCATCCTTGTATAAATTAGGATAAACACAGAATATTATATGATTATGATGCACAGTACCTTGTGATGTATTTTCTCTTGGGTGTACGCCACCATGATGACAGAGATGAACAGGTTCAGAACCACAAAGGTCATGAATATAATGCAGGAGCCGATGAGGAATGCACCAAGCACCGGGTTGTAATCAAGAACCTGGATTGGAAGGAGATGTTACCAATTATAGACCTGCCATCATGACCATAGCTGTAATTTAGAGAGCTGTCCTTTCCTTTACTAACCTCGTCATAGTTAAAGATGCCCAGTTGCAAGCTGACCATGGTCAGAGCAGAATCCAGGAAAGTCCTATATGAGTACAGCTTCCAGCCATACATCAGATTAGACTGCAGACAATGATCACATGATAGATTTAGTCTCAAAGCGCAATGAATCATAACTCAGCTGTGAAAAGTGAAAGATTCTGATAAACTGATGAGACAATTATCACAAAAGCAAGCACATCACAATTTTTTAGGAATACAGATGCATTGCTGCAAGAGAATGCCAAATGGGAAAGTTGGAGAAGGAAAGCACAAGAATGAACGTTTTCCAGGTAGACCCTTACAGTAATAGAATAGGCCAGGAACATAATGGTGATGACCACGAGGAAGCCTGATATGTCTGTCCAGGCCCGTTGCAGTGTGGCTGTGATCATGTGTAGCTTGGGGTTGAACCTCATCAGGTGCCACAGTTTGACTGTAGCCAGTAGCACCAGGAATGCGATCAGATACCCCAGCACTGCATCCGCTGTGGCTGTCTCACGGAAACTGACAAACCTGGATAGAGAGCGGAGATGCTAAACATCACACAGGAGCTGACCATCAGTAGAGATGTGAGACTGAGGATAACAAATGACCCATGATACCCCAACCCAGTGTGAACTCACTGGTCTTTATGGTTGTGGTAGTACTCCATGTCCCGGTTCCCTAACAGGGTCCTCTTGATGAAGACAGACAATGCGCTCCAGCTCAGGAGGATGATGGCCAAATCCAGCAGGTTCCACTTTGTCTTGAAGTAAGCCCACTTCTGCTGCTTCATCAGCTTTCCCTGTGAGGAGATGAGAAGAGTTAGACTGAGGAGGAATTCCAGAACAATGGCACTAGACCATTGCGCCACTGATTTTATACTCTTTACACATAAGAAAGGTATTTAAATGACAGCTTACCTGAACAAACATGTAGTAGAGGATAAAGAGGAAATAGATGACCTCAGAGGCCATGACAAAGATGTGGAGTCCACCGGTGGACTGGTACAGTCGGACACTCTGCAGCTCACTGCGAAACTGGAACGCTCCTGAGAGAATAAGACAGGTGCTGACAATCTGAGCTTTGGGTGCCTTTAAATACTTACTTTGTGCTGTATTCATGGAGTGATATAACAACTGTCTCACCTACAGCTGTGGTCTCCAGCATGAGTGTGACAATGCAGAAGAGGTTGACATTGGCATTGTACACGGTGAACTCTACAAAGACTGCCCGGGTGAACATATCAAGCCAGGTGTTGTCAAACAGATACTGAAGGGTACTGCAGGGACAGAAAACATGGATTAATTAAATTACACCCTTCAATACACAGGCCCGGAATACAGCATTTGGGGCCCCGGGGCACGAACTTCAATTATATTAATTTTCTCTTCTGCATTTCAACACATTTTTTGTCTAAAACGTGCAGTTTTAGAATGCTATTCTACACATTTTGTCATGAGGCAGATTTTTTTGTTGCAGTTTTAAAGATAATTTCCTGCTATTCTACACCTCCTAGTGTGCCTCATCGGTAATCTGTCCCTCTCAATACACAAGACGGATTTGATTTGCTATGGCATGATAATTGTGATCAATTTGAAGCATTGGTAATTGTGAGCTTACCTGCTAGCATTCTGTGAGTCAGGGCCCAGGTCCACCACAAACCCCCCTCCCCTGTAGAGAACCACACGACCCCAGATGGGTTGGGCTCTGAGTCGGGCCTGGGTTTGGTATTGCCAGGGGCTGCGGTGGGTCTTTGAGGTGTTTTCACTCCCCGAGCGGTTCCAGCCTGGCCCATAGGAGCCCATGTCCTCCACCTCCCATGAGTATGGAGCATGACAGTCAGGAACAGACTGGCGCATGGAGCGGGCGATGCGGCAGGAGTTCTTCTGCACCCTCACCTGGCGAAGACGGGCATTACCAACCAGTTTGGAGTTCCCATCTGTGATGAAACCTATAACACACAATTTGCTTTTGTTGACACAGGACTCAATCTTTACCTTTTTTATGAGATTTTAGAGCTTTCTCCAAGAAATAAACATCCTCTTGTTTTTGAGTAGAGAATGCTACCTGGGTACTCTCCAAAGAGGTTGCTGAGAAGAGAGGTATTTGCCCAGGTGAACACATTTCCGTGGCTCATGCTGTCTGAGATCCCTTGGCTGAAGCTCTGCCGAATGTGCTGAGTCAGGAAGTAAGCATTAGGGTCCCTCTGACCATACGCTACCAGGAGCAACATCCACATGAACCCCATGTAGGCTGCAAAAGAATCATAGGCCTTAAACATGTATGTTAACCAATAGGTGCAGTGGATGAAAAAGCGGTTCCTCTTACTGAGAATCTCTTTGATGAGGGCGAAGACCTTCTGCTCCTTGATCATGTTGTTCCTCATCCTCTCGATGTCTATGGGAGGAGGGGGCTGGTAGAAGCTGCATGTGCTATCCCTCCTGACAGCCCACACTGCATCAGGGTCATCTGTGGACCAGATTGTGTCATCTCACACTGCTTAATGTTGTAAAAGTTTAGCTAATGTACAAGTAAACAGAATTTCCCCAAAACTGTGAATAAGGAAAACAAAGAACCTGGGTTTCTGAGTGCCCCCTCGATTTTTGGATCCCCATACTCCTCCTGATCAACTTTCTTCAGAACGAGAGTAAAGAAGGCTGCAAAACCTAGCACCTGTGATAAGAAATCCACATAGTAATACCTAGATTACAGATAGATATTTTACATTGAAATTAGAAAGTTCTAATCTGATTTCTCACCTTCAGCGGCTGAATGATCAGGAGGCTCTGAAAGAAAGACACGGCCATGGAGATGAGCCAGCTTATAGATTGGTCCTTCCCATAGGTCAGCCCATAAATCATGGTGAAGTATCCTGATACTCCGCTGGTGGCTAACACCAGTATCCAGCCAATAAACACAAACCACCAGGGAAGCCCGCCTTGACAGCACTTTTTACTGCCACTGTCCCCATCACTGCTCTCTGCTTGGCCTGGGTTTCGAGCCAGCTGGTCCCCTCCAAGGCTGGAAGACTCTAGCAGCCCCTTCATGCCCTGGACCTGCTGCACTGCCCGGCAGTAGCTGTCTGGGTTGGGGAAGCGAGAGGGTCCTAGTAGGCTCAGCTCCTTCTCTACATGACGTAGCTGCCTGTACAGATACTGGCTGTTGTTGCTCCTTTTCTGGCTCCCATCCCCAGTCTTCTCAGGGCTCCCACACAGGCTGGTCTCTGAAAACAGAGGGGCATAGGAAATACTTGGGTCAGACAGAGTTTCAAACTTTTAACCAATACTGATGATCATCAATGTAGGATCTGGAGGCTTGGGCTGTACCTTGCAGATTGACTGCCCCTAGTGAGAGAATGAGTGATCCCTCTTTCTTGGAGGCATCAGTGTAGAACTCCCCACCGTCTCGGTTCTGTTGCCGGATGATATCCTCCACCAGAGAGAGCAGAGTGTTGATATCAGTCTGTTGTCCAGGCTTCATCTCTAACTCCAGGCGTGGAATGGGGCTCTTCATAGCCTTGGAGAGTGACTGGGCAATATTCTTTATGTCCTGAGAGAATACAGTAAATTAACAGCCTTGCTAATGTGGCGAGAATACAGAATAAAGGCAATCAACTGTCTTGTTAACATATAGACTAATATGTTATAAATTGTGTTCTTATACTGGTACAGTTATGCCCTATGAGAGATGTTCAACTGCGCATGTGCGAAAATAAAAAAAAAGGGCATTCCCGCGTTCTGGTTAAAACACCAATGATGAACATGTGTGTTTATTCCTCTGTTAAGTAAGCCGGTATTCCTGTCCTGAAGATGACAGCACCAACAGGTTATGGGCCCAGGAGGGAACATGGAAGCCGATGGAATAGATTATGTTTCGACGGAGATGAAAACAACTATGAGTTATGGGAGACTAAGTTTTTGGGGCACTTGCGTTTGCTAGGGCTAAAGGCCACCATATTGATTGTGGATGAAGATGAAGAAGACGGAGAGAAAAATGAAGAAGCCTACGCTGAATTGATACAGGTTTTGGATGATAAAAGTATTTCCCTGATAATGAGAGAAGCAGCAGATGATGGGAGAAAAGCGTTGAAGATATTGAGGGAACATTATGCAGGTAAAGGGAAGCCACGTGTGATTAGCCTCTACACTGAGCTAACTTCTCTTCAGAAAGCCAGTGACGAAAGTGTTACGGATTATATCATTCGTGCTGAGACGGCTATTACAGCACTGAGGAATGCTGAAGAGACTTTAAGTGACGGGCTGTTGATTGCAATGATTCTGAAAGGTTTGCCCAAATAATTTAAGCCGTTTGCCATCCACATGACGCAGAGTGACGAGCCGACAACTTATGGCAAGTTCAAAACCAAGTTGAGGAGCCATGAAAGCACCGAGAAGTTTAGCGCCATTTCCACTGACGACAACGTGATGAAGGCAAGTAACATTAAAAGTTAGCTGGCCAAGAGGAAGAGATAAAGGGACCGAGATAACCTGCTTCAACTGTGGCCAGAAAGGGCACAAGGCCCGGGAATGTACCGTTACTGGAGAGCACAGAGAACGGAGACAGTGGTGTAGTTTTTGCAAGAGCTCCACTCATACTGACGCAAATTGCAGACGAAAAAGAAGAGACAATGTAAAACAAGCAACAGATGCTGAAGGCCACACATTTGCATTCAGAATAAGTGACTGTCAGGTTCGTGGACTGAAACAAAAAGGGCTGATGGTTGATACAGGAGCAACGTCACATATAGTCACGGACATCGGGAAGTTTAAGGAGTTTGACGAGACTTTCAAACCGGAAAAACATTCCGTGGAGCTGGCTGACGGAACAAGAACGAATGGTGTCGCGGAGAGGAGAGGTGCAGCGGAGGTTTACCTGAGAGACAACACGGGTCGTCGGGTGAAAACAACGCTGATGAAGGCGCTGTACGTGCCGTCGTTTCCACAGGACATTTTCTCTGTTAAAGCAGCGACAGCCAACGGAGCTTCAGTCAACTTTCGACAGGGGTGTAACAAGCTCATCCACAAGAACGGTACCACTTTTGACATCGAGGAGTACGATAGAGTTTACTATCTTAACACTGTAAGTGATGAAAATGATGATGGATGTCATGGGTGCTATGATATTCACACATGGCACAAAATTCTTGGCCACTGTAATTTTGAGGATGTGTCAAAGTTAGAAAATGTGACAGAGGGAATGAAAATCACAGGTAAGATAGACAAATCTACCCTCAACTGTGGAAAATTTGTTCAGAGCAGAAACAGAGAGCCTGATGAAAAGGCAAAAGCAGCTCTTGAGCTTGTGCACACTGATTTGGCTGGCCCTATTGAGCCAGAGGCGAAAGATGGGTTCAGATATACTCTAGCATTTATGGATGATTATTCAGGGGCAGTTTTTGTGTATTTCCTAAAAGCAAAGAGTGATACTGTAAAAGCTATTGAGAAGTTTATTGCTGATGTGGCCCCTTATGGAAAAATAAAGTGTGTCAGGTCAGATAATGGCACAGAGTACACAGCCAAAGAGTTCCAGTCACTGCTCAGTAAGAATGCCATAAGACATGAAACTTCAGCCCCTTACTCACCCCATCAAAATGGGACCGCTGAGAGAAATTGGAGAACACTGTTTGAAATGGCAAGATGCATGCTACTTGAGAGCAACCTACCAAAGAAATTGTGGACATATGCTGTAATGACTGCTGCAGTAATTCGCAATAGGTGTTACAATAAGCGTGTAGGACAGACTCCACACTACATTTTTACTGGGAGAAAGCCTGATCTTTCAAAGATGAAAGAATTTGGTTCTGTTTGCTATGCATACAGACAGAACAAGAAAAAGTTGGACTCAAGATGTGAAAAGGGTATTTTTGTCGGGTATGATAAAAATAGTCCAGCATACCTAGTCTACTACCCAGACACTGGAAAAGTTCTTAAAAACAGATTAGTCAAGTTCGTTACAAAAGGTGTAGTCGAACGCCAAACTCAGACAGATTTGGAAATGAGTGATGATCTTCATGGGGAGAGATTTGAATCCCCCATGCCAAAAGCCAAGATGGCAGATAAAAATTCCGAAGAGACACAAGATGTGCAAATCGAGACTTCAGGTAGTCAGAGTCCACGCTATCCAGACAGAGCGAGGAAGAAACCCCAGTACTTAAAAGACTATGAGTGTAAAGTGAAGTGTGATGACCAGATCCCACCTAGTGTTGACTACTGCTACAGAGTAATGTGCAATGCACCACAAACCTTCAAAGAAGCAATGATTTCACCAAAATCAGAGATTTGGGCTACTGCTATGAAGGAGGAGATGGATTCCCTTAAGGAAAATGATACATTCACATTGACCACACTGCCAGAGGGTAAAAATGCAGTGGGGGGCAGGTGGGAATATGCGGTCAAAAACAATTCAGATGAGACTGAGACATACAAGGCAAGATATGTTGCAAAGGGGTATAGTCAAGTGGCAGGAATATACTATAAGGATACTTTTTCTCCAACTGCAAATATGACATCAGTACGTTGTTTGATGCAGCTAGCAGCTCAGTATGACTTAGAGTTACATCAGATGGATGTCAAAACAGCATATCTACATGCTCCTATTGACTGTGAAGTGTACATGGAGCAACCAGAGGGTTTTGAAGTCAGGTCAGATACAGGTGAGCAACTAGTCTGCAAACTGAACAAGTCACTGTATGGCCTGAAACAGTCAGGAAGGACCTGGAACCAAATGTTGCATGATCACCCAGCTGATCACTGTGTTTATAACAAACAAACTGCAACAGAATAATTTGGGTCGATGATCTAATTATCGCTGCTAGTGATAGTGACTCATTCACAAGTGTAAAAGAAATGTTAAGTGAAAAATTTAAGATGAAAGATCTTGGGAGGCTTAGACATTTCCTAGGCATTGATTTTATACAAAGTGAAGGGAAAATAAAGATGAACCAAACAAGGTACATAACCAAGATACTGGAAAGGTTTGGTATGTCAGACTGTAAAACAAGGTCAACACCATGTGAACAAAAACAAAACTTTGATGGTGATGGTGAACCTATTGATTCAAAAAGGTATCGTGAAGTGATAGGCAGCTTGATATATGTTATGACATGTACAAGACCGGATATCAGTTGGATTGTCAGCAAGCTGTCACAATACCTATCAGAACCAAAAGAGCAACACTGGATAACAGCTAAACATGTGTTGAGGTACTTGAAGGGGACAATGAATCAGGAGTTGTGTTACAAAAAGGGGGTGGAAAAACTCAACCTCGTAGCATATAGTGATGCTGATTGGGCAGCAGATCAAAGTGACAGACGGAGCATAACAGGGTATTGTTTTAGTTTAACTAAATGTGGACCTGTTATTTCATGGAGGTCTAAGAAGCAGCCAACAGTAGCTTTATCTACATGTGAAGCAGAGTACATGGCACTGGCTGCTACTACACAAGAAAGTTTGTACCTTGTACAGTTATTGGGTGAGATGGATAGTAAGTGGCAATATGCACCAGTAACAATCTTTGAAGATAACCAAGGTGAAATTGCTCTGTCAAAGAACCCAGTATGTCGTCAGAGATGTGTGTAGCTCAGCTGGTAGAGCACGGCGCTTGTAACGCCAAGGTAGTGGGTTCGATCCCCGGGACCACCCATACACAAAAAAAAATGCACGCATGACTGTAAGTCGCTTTGGATAAAAGCGTCTGCTAAATGGCATATTATTATTATTATGTAAACATGTCGACATCAGATATCATTTCATTCGATCTGCACTCAGTGATGGCAAAATAAGTATTGAATATTGTCCAACGGCAGACATGGTTGCAGATGTTTTGACTAAACCTGTAACGAAGTTCAAAAATGAAAAATTATTGGGTTATATGTTTGGAATGTAAACTGACATTTGTGAGATGTATAACTGTAAGCTAAATGTGTTGATAGTTAGGTTGAATACGACTTGTACAGTATAAGAGCAAGTGTGGGTGTTAACATATAGACTAATATGTTATAAATTGTGTTCTTACACTGGTACAGTTATGCCCTATGAGAGATGTACAACTGCGCATGTACGAAAAAAAAAAAAGGGCATTCCCGCGTTCTGGTTAAAACACCAATGATGAACATGTGTGTTTATTCCTCCGTTAAGTAAGCCGGTATTCCTGTCCTGAAGATGACAGCACCAACATGTCTACTTACAAATCATGACTGACATACAGTATCTAAAATTAGATTTTATGCTAGGGATTTGTTGGCTTCAATTGGAATATTAATATATTTACTTATTTTACCTTGATTACTGTGTCTGGCGTGAGTTCTCTCTCCCTCTGTGGGGAGGGGGGCTGTGAGGGAGACACTCTGCCAGTCTTCCCCTGCTTAGACACCTCTGCCTTGGGCTTTCCAGGCTTCATTTCTCGGGGGCGGGTGTTTCTGAAGATACCCACAATGAGGAGATTAATTGGAAACGTTATGATTGAACTTTGAACTCCAATCATCAGCTGCTGCCAGGTGAACTCGATATGACCTTCAGGAGAGAGAGAGAGAGAGAGAAACTGTTCTGAAAACATGTTTTTATTTCCAAACAGCACCAATACTGTGCAAGCGTCCATACCCAGGTCCATGGTCTGCTCAGAGGGGTCGGTAGGGATGCCCCAGAATATGATGCTGGTCAGCATGGTGCAGAGCAGCAGAGAGAAACAGCAGGAGACTCGCTGGACACATGTGAAGGTGCTCGTTGGAGGCCGGCTGATCACAGAAAACCAGATGTGGCCATCACAGAAATCCTTTGCCGTCCTCATGAAGAACAGATTACTGCAGAATATACGGTATAGGAAGCTTGTTACATAATGGACAATTATCTTGTTATTCATATTTTACCATTCCAAGGTGCATTCAAGTTTTATCTCACCTGAATTTCTTCAAATCCATTTCCGTGGCTACAGGGAAAACCTTATCCACAGAGCACTCACTCATATCTATGGACAGCCATGAGTTACACAGGAAGTGCCACTTCTGTCCTGTCTCTACATCTTTCACCATAACTTTGTTTATGTACCTGCAAGAAAACTCTTATCGTCAACAAGGCCTACATCTTCACTTCAAAGTTAAACTTTGGTCATCGATTTTCCCCCTCCTCCCCCTCTCCTACCAGGCAGGGTGCCCCCCTGAGTTGTCGTGCCACAGCCTGATGCTCTGCAGCTCCCCCAGGGAGAAGGGTGTGGTCAACAGGAACGTATCCACTGCACCACTCTCAAACACAGGCTTGTCAGGGTCAGTGAGGTGGTGTGGCTCACTCTCTCCCTCCGTGCCCAGCAGAGTCACAGTAACCTGCAGCAGCAACACATGGTCAGGGTCAGGGTCACTGAGTGTGGTTTTATCAGAGAACAGAATATGATGTCCTGCAGCAGTGGGAACTGTTGCTACTGACCTGAGAGGAGGTGGACGCACCACGCCGATGCCCAGTGCTGATATTCAGCATGTAACGGTATTCAGCCAAGGGGTCATTATCTTCCAGCACTGTCACCTTCACCTACAACAAGTAACAGTTGAAGGTAAAATTCCCACATTCAACAGCAAATTCATTGGCAAAGATAATAAAATGGTAGCAGTGGTTTTTCAAGTCAGACCTTGGTTGTGTCCTGGATGTCCTTCCTGCGTGCCCATATGACCACCAATACGTAAGCAACAAAGATGGAACCAATAAAGCACACCACCACAGGATTTTGGGCGAAGGTGGCAAAGAGCTCAGCCGTACGTGACACGTCTACGAGGTTGGGCATGACAAAGAAAGAGTTCCCGAAGAAGGTCAAGTGCGTACATAAGCACTGGGTGGCCAATGGCGTGGTTAAAGGACCAACCTAAGGAGATCACAGTTGGTTTATGTATTTAATTATGGCCTGGTCTAGGATTGCAGGGATGCTGCAATGTGGCTTTGTTTTATCATAAGGTGTTGTGTCATGTAGTACTTGTTGCACTCACCCTGCAGCCATCTTCACTCCAGGTGGATTTGGTTTCATTCCAATATTTGCACTGAGCAGCAATGGAGGTGACAGTCACAGTGGCATTGACAGATTTAACCCCTGCTTCTACAATGGGCCTCACCACAAGGTAGTGCACCCCAACCTTTCCTGTCAAATCTTTGGGACCCAGGACCCAGGTGTATCTCTCCTCTGTTCCCAAAGCACACACACACACACATACAATTTCTAAACATGAAATGTTATCCGTTCATAATGCTTCACAATTGTTATGTCTATGTGATTCATATGTACGTTCAGGAGGTTTATCACCTTGTGTGTTGCTCTGGTGAGGCATCTGAGTCTTGGCTATGTATTGCTTATCGTTTGGGTAGTCTTTGTACCCCAACAACAGTTGAAAGGTTATGTCCTTTGATGGCTTTATCTTCAGCACCAGTGTTACATTAGGTGAAGGGACATCGATCTTCAGTGTGCTGTGGTTTCCCAAGTACAGTATTGTGCTGTTTGCTTGCCCTCCTTCAGGCCTTGGCAAGAATATCTGAGCATCAAAGAAGAGATTATGTTTTTCAAAGAAGAGATGATGAGATTATAATTTCTTATATACAACAGGATGTCATTCGCCACTGATATCTGATCCAGTATCTGCAATCTTATATTTTTAATTTCATAGGGTATTATTAAGGCAACAGTAAATTTGTTGCACTCTCAAATTACATAGAATATGCAGGGATTTGCAGCACTCTGACCTCAATCTCCTCAGATAGGTTCTCTATGGGGATGACAGAACCATTTCCTCTGGTCAGGGAGACAGACCCTACAGTGCCAGTAATATTGTTCTCCTCGCTCCATGAAAATGGGTTCTTCTTCAAACTCAGCATCTGTAACAAGTGGGAAATAGTGAATCAAGAGAGAGGGTTTAAAAACCAGACCTAATTATTCATCAACAAAACTAACAAGTACAAAAATACCAATTCACGCAATGAAAATCCCTTTCATGCATATTGACTCATGATAATACATACATACAGTATATAGGCCCACATGCACACTTACTCGCACATCCACTGGTTCCTCTGGAGAAAGGACATCAGCACCCAGGTGAGGGAAGGAAAAGCTTGCAGAGGAGCTTATTGGGTTGCTTATAGACTGCATCTGGATAGTTTCTGTTGACACTCTGAGAGGACATGATATGCTGTCACTCAATATTGAGGCCACATAACAGTTGCAATTTCTTCCAGACATTGCATTGTAACAGAAATTAAAATATATTTCTGATGTGTTACAATCGTTGCTTATATCTGAAACTACAGTTCCCTTTCTTATGTCCTCTGCCCACATTATTTTTACCTGTTCACAAACACAGTGATCTGAGAGCTGTTGACAATCACAGGAGCTTCATCAACCTTCTTCCCATTCAACAGTGCACTCTGCACATTGTCCATGCCCTTGAGAAGTAAATCAGAGACTTCTCTCTGTGAAAGACAAACTGTTCAGTAAGGCTGCTTCATTACTGTCATTAGACTAAGTGAAGGTAAATATGTGCTCACATTTAAAGAGACTCCCAGGATATTGCTGGCTGCCTCTACAATTGGTGTAGCTGCCTGCACCATCTCTTCTCCACCATGCTCACTGACATTCATGGAGAGGAGGGAAGAGCTGAGGTTTGCCACCAGGAAGCTAGCTTCAAGCTGGAAAAGATAG
The DNA here is from genome assembly GCF_964263955.1 of Coregonus lavaretus. Classification (NCBI taxonomy): domain Eukaryota; kingdom Metazoa; phylum Chordata; class Actinopteri; order Salmoniformes; family Salmonidae; genus Coregonus; species Coregonus lavaretus. The sequence continues at coordinate 6,131,518 of NC_139991.1, read as the reverse complement.
ACCATCTGAAATGAAGTCTTTATTCTTGGCACATTTTGACCAATAGGCCTATTTGTTTGTGTGCATTACTCCATGCTACCCTGCTTCCATGTGGGGCTAGGTCTATCCAAGTGTACCTGAGCATTGGGACTAAGCTCATCATCCCGCATGGTGAGTCCTGCCACAGCTCTGGCCGTCAGCTGCACATTCTGAGGAGTGCTGCTGGAGGTGTTCTCCAGTGCTTCAGTTATATTCATCAGCATCTGTTCTCGCAGCTTAAGGAGACATACCAACATTGAAGAAGGATGTTTAAAGCCCTTAACTTGGACCTTTTACATGTAGTCTTTTAAACTACCAAAACATACCACTATCTTTGTCTTAAAGTTCATATTCATTTAGTATCCCCCCCCCACACACACACACTCCTCATACCTTCATCCTGTTATTCTTTTCCTTACTGGAATCCTTATTCAGCATGTCCGACACAGACTTGAACATCTGTCCAAGGGTCTCTCCAGAGAGCATCCCCTGCTGCCCTAGATTAGCCACTGTGTCCGCCACTGCAGATTGGAGCTCCTGCACTGGAGTACCGGACTTGGCTGGCCACACCTTGCCAGATAACAATTAAATGAGTGCTCCAATTACTAAATGGATGTGAACTATGGAGCTGAAAGGCAAGACAGAGCCCATACATTTAATCATTAGTAAATTATAGAATTGATTATTGATTTTGTTTGCTATTGACAAACCTGAGTGGTGAATGTGGTACTTCCACGGGTCTTTGTGTTAAATTCTGTAACAGTCACCACTACCGAGAGCTTGTAGTTTCTGCTTATCTCTCCAAGAGGTAGGAAGATTAACGTTACTTTATTTACAGAACTGCAGCGCAGATGTTTACCTGAAAGATAAAGAATAGAAACTATCTGATTACATAGATATTTATTTTTACTAAATCAATATGGCATTTTCATCTTAATCCGGCTCTGGTGCTAAACTTCTTTGATGGGAGAAGGTCTCCTGAAATATACAACACTGGCAAAGAGGGATACTCACCTTGGTCAGTTTTAAAACAATATTGGCAGCCGTCTGTGCAGGATGTAGGTGTTGTACAGGTGATAGTGAAAGGATCCAGAACGGTGCCATTCAGAGGGAAAATACTACATGAAAGGGGACTTAAGGTGATAGCCGGAGCAGCGGTTACAGGTAGTGTAGCATCAGCAGGTGCAGGAGTAGTTACACCTGGTATCTGAATGGTGTACTTGGCATATTCAAACGTTTTCTTATCTAAAGAATGGTGATATAAAGGGATATTGATATCTTATTTCCACTTGTGAACATGTTACATTAGGTCCATACTTTCTGAGGATGAATCAATCCAAAATAAGCTCCTATAATTGGCTCAAACAGAAAAAGGGATGTGTAATTGATCAGTCGGAAATGTCTAAATATTACAGTTTTTTTGCACATTAATTTTTCTGTCAATACACTAAAGAACAGTTTGATGTAAGTTCAACATATCTGATGGACATCCTGTCATCAACTGTATTAACCAAACTTTTAGCCTGTACTTACAGTAAATGCTTTTGGCATTGAATACAAGAAATTGATACTCACCATAAACTATCACATTGAGATTCTGAAACCCATCGGAAGCTTCTTTCAGATAGTTTTTGCTGACTTTGTACTCTTTCTGACCGTCCTGATCTTTTCTCTCCTTAAGTGGCTTTTTCCCTGCGTTGTTGTAACAGTTTTGCAGGGCACCCTAGAACACCACAGAATTCAAAATGTTGTCCTCATGTACACTGAACTCTGGCTATTGTATAGTCAATAACATGCAGTCCACAAATAATGTGTTTAAGCATCGATTTGTTTTATTTATCTAGAATATGTCAACTCCAAATTAGACAACATGAGTTAGTCAATTAATTGATTAATGCACTCAAAGAAACTCATTCACACATGAAAATCAATTAAAATATAATTGCATTCAGCATGCAACAGTAGAGGAATCTTAGACTTACTGTTGAAGGTTTTGGGTCCTCAATATGCCAAATTACCTCAGGGCAATTGGAGTTACAGTCCAGTTTTAATTTTACATCTTTTTTTACATCCACTGTTTTACAATTATCAAGGCAACTGAAAGAATATAGGTACGTTTTTAGCATAAAATAGATAATCTTAAGAACATTGGATTCACATTTTGTTACATAGTAACTTGATTATTGCTTCGTAATTACATAGCAATGGACTTCAGCAGTTATTGTTATCACACAAATGGAAATAGGAACAGTGACTATTCCACTTGTTGTACCAGAAACAGCTTACCTTTGTAATAACAAAGCAATTAATACATTATTATGTAATTATTGGGCATTTAATGCAACATTATTATTAGGATAATTACAGCATGCTACAGAGGCATGAGAGCAACTCAATGTAAATGTGACCAATTTACTTCTGAATTCTAATGAAATCAGTTAATTAATATGCTAATGAAATAACCCTGTGTACACTTAAGGATTACAAATCTGTTAATAGTTTTAACTAAATAATTTCTAACCCGATTCATTCTAGATATTTAGTAACTGTATGGCCACTTGTATATTGGAAATCATTAATCCTTATGATGTCCAACATACAGGTAACTGCCAAAATAAAGGAAACCCTTGAGTAAATTAGGGATACAAAGTATATTGAAAGCAGGTCCTTCCACACAGGTGTGGTTCCTGAGTTAATTATGTAATTATTATTATCCTATCATGCTTAGGGTCATGTATAAAAATGCCCAGTTGCCCATTATTTTGGCTACCATGGCTAGATGAAGAGATGTCAGTGACTTTGAAAGAGGGTTCTCAAAGGAGCATAGGGGGTTTAAGGGGTGTGTGTGTGTGTGTGTGTGTGTGTGTGTGTGTGTGTGTGTGTGTGTGTGTGTGTGTGTTTGTGTGTGTGTGTGTGTCTCAGTCACCAGATCGCAACCCAATTGCAGACTTATGGGAGATTCTGTAGTGGCGCCTGAGACAGCGTTTTCCACCACCATCAACAAAACACTAAATTATGGAATTTGTAGTGGAAGATTGGTGTCACATCCCTCAATAGAGATCCAGGCACTTGTAGAATCTATGCCAAGGCGCATTGAAGGAGTTCTGGTGGCTCTTGATGGCCCAACACCCTATTATTATTTTGGCAGTTACCTGTACTTCTCTGAGGATGATGATGATGATGATGATGATACTAGAATTATTAATAGGCTTATAGGGATATTTGAATAGCAGTTTTTATACTATTGTCATTACCTGTTTTAAAATGATACTGATAGGATTTATCAATAAAATAGCATGACTTTGTTTAAATATATTCACTTCACTATTTTAAGCCTATCCCCATATTACCTAATTATAATGTTGGTGAATTTTGTTGGAGTAACCGTGATGCATCGGGATGTTGAAATCCAGTCAACCCATTTCCCATTCTCAACCCTTCTCTTCACAGAAAAAGTGTATTCAAAGAACTCAAATGGGTTTGGAAGACAATCTTTTTCAATCAAACGAGTCTTGTCCGTTGTTTTATCATTGCATTTCCCCTTCCCCTTACAGTCTTCTTCTATTGGAATTAGAAAGGGGAAATGGTTAGAAAACACCACCATAAGGACATGCTGTAAAAAGATGACAGACACGACACTGAGTAAACAGAGGAAAAAACGATTGAGATTGTTATAGAAAATTGAAATTACATTGATAAAACAAAGTTTATAGTCATTGTTTTTCATTTTATAATAGGGTGAGATGAGAGGGTTCTCATCGACAGCCTTGTGGCTTAAAGGCCTTAAGTAGTACTTACTGCATTCCCATTCAAATTGGCTCCTCATTCCATTAGATAGTCCTCCTAAGCCAGTTACCTCAAGTTTGACGCTTTCAGTGTCTTGACTGGCAGTTTCTGGAATGGCAGTGATTCTCAAGTTATAAGCTCGGCGAACTCTCATATGCTTTTCTGTCTGGGGATGAAAATAAATGTGTGAAGAAAAACTGCAGGAAAATAATTACCATCACATTAGTGAAAAAGGTGCTACCTGTTTAATGTTAAAGAGGGAACAAATATATATTTTTAAATACTTAGCTATTTCACATACTGCGTTTACATAGTCATCCCGCCTGAGGTCTGAACTGTTGTGACAAACTGCTGTTGTGTTCCCCACATCCACATCCATCTGTGAGAAGACATTCCAGGCCCTGACTTTCACTTGCAAATATCCTGTAACAAAACAGCTGACATAAATAATATAAACAAGAATATTATAAATAATCTTTTTTTTTTTTTTAAAGGTATCTTCATCTGTCACTGTTTTAATCCCTGATTAAGGTTTGTTGGATGACACTTTGAGTAGATAGGTTAGGTACCTTGGATAGTGGTTGAGATATTGTAAACCTGCATGCTGCTGTTTTGCATGTCTCTGGTCTCAGAGATGCTGTCGTTGGCTCCAGACACCTGGAAGAGAAGCTGCACCGGGGCTCCCCGATCCAGGGAGACTCTAACATAAAGGTCTGAGTCTGGACACTCTCCCTCCTCAGCCATCACTGATCCCAGGAGGCCCTCCACAGGCTCCAGCAGACACACCTGCAGCTCAGTGGACACACCCAAGGATGAGACCCCGTTAGAGGCATGCAGGGTCAGCTGATGGCAGCCAGAGCCCAGCTGTTGCTCCACCTCTGGTCCTACTGTGATGTTGTGGGGGATGATTCCTCTGACTGCTGATGAATTGGCCACCAACATCTCACCACTGTGGATTTTGTAGGTCACATTCGTACCTGTAGATAGCAAAGTTGTCTCATTCTACCAAGATTTGTACCTTCGGAATTGTCAGACTGGATGCTTTTATTTTTGCCTATGTTGGTTTTAATTACCTGCTTCTACTTCAACCTGGATTTGAAGGGGGCTTCCGTACAGGGCCTTGCAGTTTGCGCTATCTGTTGGGAGGTTCATGCTATAGCATTTGATGACACCAAACTCCCCGATGGGCTCCTGAATGATGATGTTTTTCTGACCTGTGGACCAGAGACACAGCTTGTTGATGAATATGATTGTATGTTCCAGATGTTAGTCTCCACTCAAGCTTATTCAAATACAATAACTGAAATTTACCAGACTAGAACAAAGTGAATAGCCTACTTGGGTATTTTTGTTTAGTTTCATTTGAAATGCATCACATTGCATTCTGTATTTGAATTGAATGTATTCTCATGTGTGTTGCTGTATTATTTGAATGTGCCTGAGGGAAAAAATAATGTTCATTGGCTGATGATGCTGTGCCATTTTTCACATTGTGGTCGACTGAAGATTAGTTGTTGTATAATCCAACTGATGAGAAGTAGAGAGATTAGAATCAAGCAGAGAAGCAGGTAGTACAGGTGTAAAGGTCTGAAGGCTACACAGCAACCACTGCTTCCTATATACTGAGGTAGAAGAAAAATCACTTTACCTAGTACATACTGTAACAGAGCAGTATTAGCTGTGTAGACAATAGGTGACATATACTGTAGGCCTATTTTTGTCACTGCAGAAAGTGCTACTAATAATGTAAATTATTTGTGATTATCAATATCGTCTTCATCATTAGGCTGTCTTCCTTTTTAGAATTGAGTTGCACAAAAGCCATTACATTTATGGGAGGGGTATCAGTGCACACTGTTTAGATAGAGGATCATTATTACAATGCCTAGTCTAAATGTCTGCCATTCATACATGAAACACTAGCTTAGGAGTACAAACAGTGCAATATTTTAAGTGCAATGGTCAATATTTACTACCTTGTATTTCTATTGGTTTTTATGGTTTTTACAACCAAAGCATGTAATTTCAATTGAAAGGCTATATTCAGTGGCTTTGCTTTTATTCAGCTTCTGTGGTTCCTGTGTGACAAGACATCTTTTATGTTGATTATTCAATAGCTCCTTCCTCAAGTGGAATTTAGTTTTAGTGCATTTCCCTTCGCTACAGCTGTGTTTGTTTTACAGTATTAACAGTTCCACCCAGCTGCACTCCTCGCTCTCTGCCTCACAAACACACAAACACATCAAATACAAACCAAATTGGCAGATGAAGTGTAGCTCCTGGCTACAGTTGCTTGTTGCCTCCCACTGAAACCCTGAGCTCCTCAGTATGTGACCACAGCCAGCCCCTGGACCAGGGTCGTTCACCCAGTTAGAGTAGCTGACATCAGAGCCATCAAGCCAGGAGAGAGGACCTGAGGATGTGCAGCACACACAATTATTAAAGTATTATATTCTATATACACTGAGGGTACAAAACATTAGGAACACCTGCTCTTCAAAGTAGAGGAAATAAAGTATTATTTCCCCACAATATTAGACGTCCCATCTGTTCAACCTGACATGCTTACTTTGTACTATCTAGTTAATTTGATATAAATATGACAGCTTGTGTTCTCATGAGGGATATCAGAGGCATTAATAAAATATGTTAAAAAAAAGCAGGATGGAAAGGAAACAAAACTATTAGGTGATATTAAATCAAAGGACTGGACAGCATACCCTATTGAAGACCCTATTGAATGACAAGTGTTCCTCATCAGCCGGGTGCTGCTAAAAGGAGATATTCAAATGTACATGGTCTCTCAAATGTACATGGTCTACAATGGTGGGAGATTAACACATTATAAATCTCCCAGCAAGAGGCCAGCTGACGTGGGAGTCAACAAGCCCAGCATCTTAGTCTTAGGTTGGGAGACAGCAGTGAAAATTGAACGGTTTTCTGTACAATTTCTGCTCAATTGCAGAACAATTTATACCTCTTTTAAATATTAGGTCTCATACAATATCTTATTGATTTTATAAAACACAGCTATCATAAATCTGTTCAAATTTATGACTGAATACAATGCATTCTACTCCCACCCTTTGAGATCCTTTGCATGATCAAAGGATCTAATGCATTAGTGTCATCAAATAATGCCCACTTTAGTTGCCTAGGCTGCTCTCTTACCTTCAGCAACAGCAGAGTCCAGTGTTAGGTTCGGGGAGGCAGGTGCCAGACCCAGCCACCAGTCCTGCTCTGGCTGCAGGTGCCTCTGTAGGAACTGCTGTGTATCGATATTTAGAATGAAGGCCAGGTGTCCGCCATCCCGCTCACACCAACCCTGTGCACTGACGAAGGAATGCTGTAGACCCACAAACTCATAACAGGAGCCGTCAAAGCCCTCTTGGTACTCTGGGCAGGATAAAGCTGCTATCTCATTCTCAGCACAAGACAGGCTTAAGAGCAGAGCCATCAAGAGCAACACAGAGAGATTAGTGCTGTCCATCTTCACCCCTTCACCTGTGCACTGTTACTGGCAGCCTGGTGACATGCTGTCTTTAAAGGGACTGACATTACAGAATGACCTGTTATGGCTGACTGCGCTTGCTTTGTTAAGTTCCAATGGACACATAATCCTTGTGTACAAACCAACAGACCGCAGGCATCTAGTAAATGGTCTGTAATAAGGTCGTCAGGGAAGGTCCCTGTGTCAACAGTGATAATGGGTGCCTCTGAAGGCTGCCATTGATGTAACACACTGCAGTTTGCAGGTGTAGATATACTTTATACAGGTTTGGCAGCAACAATCCAATGACCCAGATAAAGACCATCAGAGTTATCAAAGTCCAAAATACCTTACCGACAACAGAGACGCTTTATATATATACCACATATTTAAACTTTTCAGGGCAATCTGTAGACCAATAATTTTGTTGATCAACATTGGTACTGCTGTGAACTGTAAGAGGACTTTTAATTCAACCACTGACCCAGACAGTGGCCTTGTCTCCTGACAGTCATGTCCAACTCTTCTGGAATTTTGACATCCTCAGCTGTAAAGGAAAATACATGTGTTAGTGTGGTGAATATGACAAGTCTTCTGTCTGTTTTGACTAATAAGAACATGTCTCTTTTTAGGAGCTGCGTGTGAGTCATTATCATGTCATTTGGAATGCATTCAGTTTTAGCTCCCTTGTTTCTATTGTGTATGAAAATGTAATCTAATGAAAGAATGTTGGTTTATATGGCACTCTAGACCAGGTTGTCCCATACTCGGTCCTGGGGCCCCCCTGGGTGCACGTTTTGGTTTTTGCCCTAGCACTACTCAGCTGATTCAAATAATCAAAGCTTGATGATGAGTTGGTTATTTGATTCAGCTGTGTAGTGCTAGGGCAAAAACCAAAACGTGCACCCATGGGGGGCCCCAGGACAGAGTTTGGGAAACCCTGCTCTAGACCAGCTGTACTATGTGGTAATCAGTGATAGTAGAATTGACCTCTGTAAAACCATAAACCTATATAGCTAATTATGTGCACAGATAAAGGCAAACAAACTTAGGTCCAAAGTATAGGCCTGCTCTACATTTTCCAATTGACAAAAGAGAATCCAGGCCATGGTGGATTAATGCATTTTGCATTTGGATACATTTTATAAACTCCAAGGAGTTTGTGGGATTAAACTCAAGTTGCCTAACAGCATGTCAACATGATGCTTAATAGGCTACAATAATTGCACTGAGATAATAATAACAGAACATATTAAATGTGTTATTCCCAGATGCCTGAATTTGTGTGGCCTTATCGTGTGTTTAAAGATAACGGACCTTATCCGTGTTTGAAAGACTTGCGTGATAATTTTGCACAGAATTGGCATTTAGATAGCAGTTAGTTTCACAACAGGTTATCTTTTGCAAGCATAGTTGAAAAGGCATGTGTGTGCGTGCGTGCACGTGTGTGTGGAGTGTGCATACTAGTCCATGAGCCAGGGGGTTCGGTCGGGCTCACTTGGGGTGACGATGTGTTTAAAGGTCTACGTCCCTAGAGTTGGAAAATGTGTGATTGCAGTGCAGCAATTGGAGCTTTCTCCAGTTATCACTCTTTCTTTCATCCCTCAATCCCATTCATTTTCCCATTGGGGTTTTACCCAATGACAAACAATGCTAGTATACAACAAGTTATTGCTCACGTACAGTATACCCTTTAATCATATATTATTGGAAAGCTCAATTTTACAGTTGTCCATTTTCGGTATGTTCAGGTCAACAGAGCTTCGACCAAATTGTGCCATTGACATTAGAATGTTGGAAGCTTAGCTATAGAATTCCATGTAGTGGGGCAACTAAGTTTTTGGATTGTAACTTTGGTGATAGAGGAACCAAATTTCACACACACAGCTAGAAAAGATTTGTAGATCTTGTAGATTTGCGAAATCTATCCATTAAGGCCCCAATGAGTTATTTGGCGGCCATATTTAAAAAATGTTTCTGTGGGGTTAATGCCTGAATCCTCTGATGGCCCTGTATCTACAGATCTGTTTTAAACCCTGTTCTAACCCTGTTCTATCACCAAAGTTACAATTAAAAAACATGGTTGCCCTACTACATGGAATTATATGGCTAAGCTTCCAACATTCTAATGTCAATGGCATAATATGGGTGATTATTAAACAATAGTTGTAGCTAGTAATTTTAAAGTTAGTTATATTATATATCATTTGAAAGGTAATTTCATGACCTTTCAGAACCACTTGTCAAACAAAGTTTAAAATGTGTCAGGGTTTCCTTTTAAAAGCAATTTATACAGGTCATTCTGATATGCACCCTAGAGGTCAAAGGTTAAACTTCTGTTGAACATTCCAAAAATGTGTCTGATGGATAGCTGTGAATCTTTCCAATGATATATAATTAAAGCTTATACGTGAGCAATAACTTGTATACTAGAACTATCTGTCATAGGGTAAAACCCCTATGGGAAAATTAATGGGATTGAGGGATGAAATAAATCGTTATTACTGGAGAAAGCTCCAATTGCTGCACTGCAATCACACATTTTCCAACTCTAGGGACGTAGACCTTCAAGAAATCCCTAAGAGACATTGTCACCCCAAGTGAGCCTAACGGACCAGATTTGGGGGTCTGGCTCATGGACTAATATGGGGTAGAAGTAGAACATAAATCACATTCCATAATGTAGCCACCAGAGTAGCGTGCAGCTCGAGACTGGGAGTCTGGCCTAACGCTAAAAGATCCCCTGGCTAAATTTGCCCCTCAGTAAAACCTGGCCACTCCTACTGACACGTAATTTCCGTTTATTTTCACGCCTACTTTTCGGCTCAGAAGGACGCAATTACCAGTGCAAGAAAATGAACTGATATATTTATTGATACACTGATTGCAAATAATTTACATAAAAAAATATATATATGACTTTTGTGCAGACAAGTAGTAAATAAGGGTAAAAATAAATAGATAAATATATAGTTAACCATGCTAGCTATCTTAGTTGTGTAACATGCAAATACAGTTCAGCTACAAAACTCACTAGGTGAATCTTTTTGGTTAACATATGCTTACTAGTTCATAGAATTTATATGCCGTCTGCTTAGAATAGATAGTGCTTGGGCCTCCCAGGCTGGTCACTGTAGATAGGAGCCTGGCAGACTGATCAGTAGTGCCTCAGACTTCAGTGTATGTAGCAGCCTGCCAGACTGGTTGATAGTGCTAGGTCCATACCGCTCGCGTTTCCCTACATATCTTCATCTTGGATGTCTTGTTGCCAGAGGTGAGGTTCTAGTGAAGTCTAACCATCTACTGACACTTTCATGGATTTTAACATCTGTATGCCTGTCTACTCCTTTAACTTCCCTTTATCCATTCATTAAGTTGCAATAGTTAATTATTGGTTTTTAATACCAGTCCCAGGCCACAATCCAGGCCATGGCGGCCAGAGACAAAATCTCTGTTGGGGAGGCGGAAAGGAAGTTTGAGAGGGGACCAATTTATCATGAAAGGTAAAAAGGTCTTAAAGGGGCAATCTGGGATTGGCATATACAGTGCTATGAAAAAGTATTTGCCCCCTTTCAAATTTTCTCTACTTTTGCATATTTGTGATACTGAATGTTATCAGATCTTCAACCAAAACCTAATATTAGATAAAGGGAACATAAGTGAACAAATAACACAACAATTACATATTTATTTCATTTATTTCCTAAACAAAGTTATGCAACACCCAATTCCCCTGTGTGAAAAAGTAATTGCCCCCTTACACTCAATAACTGGTTGTGCCACCTTTAGCTGCAATGACTCCAACCAAATGCTTCCTGTAGTTGTTGATCAGTCTCTCACGTCGCTGTGGAGGAATTTTGGCCCACTCTTCCATGCAGAACTGCTTTAACTCAGTGACGTGTGGGTTTTCAAGCATGAACTGCTCGTTTCAAGTCCTGCCACAACATCTCAATTGGGATTAGGTCTGGACTTTGACTAGGCCATTCCAAAACGTCCAATTTGTTGCTTTTTAGCCATTTTCATGTAGACTTCATTGTGTGTTTTGGATCATTGTCTTGCTGCATGACCCAGCTGCGCTTCAGCTTCAGCTCACAGACGGATGGTCTGATATTCTCCTGTAGAATTCTCTGATACAGAGCAGAATTCATGGTTCCTTCTATTAAGGCAAGTCGTCCAGGTCCTGAGGCAGCAAAGCATCCCCAAACCATCACACCACCACCATGCTTGACCTTTGGTATGATGTTCTTACTGTGGAATGCAGAGTTTGGTTTTCACCAGGCATTACTGGAACCATGTCGTCCACACAATCATCTAATATTAGGTTTTGGTTGAAGATCTGATAACATTCAGTATCACAAATATGCAAAAGTAGAGAAAATTTGAAAGGGGGCAAATACTTTTTCATAGCACTGTATATGCCAATCCCAGATTGCCCCTTTAAGACCTTTTTACCTTTCATGATAAATTGGTCTCCTCTCAAACTTCCTTTCCGCATCCCCAACAGAGATTTTAAACTCTATAGGACAGCCGCCCATTATCATGAAGACTGCACAAAAGCACAATGCATTTATAATCTATCCATTTCTTTATTTTATTTTCCATCGCCTGTAGCTCAGTTGGTAGAGCATGGCGCTTGCAACGCCAGGGTTGTGGGTTCATTTCCTCACGGGGGGGCAGTATGAAAATGTATGGACTCACTAACTGTAAGTCGCTCTGGATAAGAGCGTCTGCTAAATGACTAAAATGTAGTAAAGTTCAAGAAGTCAATTTGTTAACAGAGCTGTAGAAGTTGTAAGAAATGCATTAAATGAGTCTGACTTCTCTGTTTCTTCGTGATGATGAAATAACCACCGTTATGTTACAGTTTGGTTATACATAAACCGGCCAGTAGATAGTTGATAGTATTAGTTTCAGTGAGGGATCACTTTTTGTGATTGCTTTACATAAACCAGCCAGTAGGTGGCGCCTAGTAGCCTACGTGATCATACGTGATACAGTTATGTAATACATTTGGAATTTTACCCCGAGACCATTGACCTCAAATATATAGACGGACCCGTCATAATCTATCTTGCTATAACCTACTCTAGTTGATAAGGGACCACTGTACCACATAACAGCCTAGCTGATGCGGATCGAGGTAAAAAAAAACAAAATGGCTCAATCGATCATCGGCAAGAACGGGACTGAATCGCCCGAACCTGTCAAAGCAGAAGTAACAGGTAGGCCGTAGGCGTAACCCTTTATGTACAAGCTAGCCGATCTTTAAAGGTGTTATTACTATGTCAGTAAGTTATTTTCCATTTTGCCAGTGACTTGCATAATACAAATATTATTGCTTTCTTCTGAGCAACTTTCTTTTTTAACGTTGACACGTTCTGATTAATCTCTCGTGCAGTGTGTCCAATTATTTTTCAGTGAGATCCGCTATTGGCTCCGCTAGAAGTCCCTAGATGACGTTTTGCCGTTGCCGCGACGACGTCACAGCACCAATTTGTCTTGCTGCAGAAAAGCTGCGGACCACGAAGTAGCGTTTCGTCCCAACTCTCGCCGCACACCCATCCCTTTGGGCTTCTCTGCCTGTGTGTTCGCGGTTGCTGTGACTTCTGTTACACAGACAGCTTCTCTCACTCTCGTTCGCCTTAGAATTGATTGGGAAAATATGGAGCGAGATAGCTGCCAAAATGTTGAGCATAGGTATTGTTAGGATCGTAAGAAAAGCCATGCATGAAACATGAAATGTAAACATTAAATTAGATCTGTAAACGTAAAAATCCTAAATTATGACTATGAATTAACATTTACACATTCAATTCTTACTTTACATCTCCCTTTACTCGGTTACAGATCTTTTTTATGTCTAAAAACTTTTGTCAGTAATGTGGCATCTGCAAAGGACATGAACCAAACGTAATATGTCGAAGTTAGCTAGTCAATCAAGCAACTCTAGTCCAGATGTTAGAGTTGCTTTGCAGCTTTCGGTTTCATTTCCAAAATAAAAGTCAAGAGCTTGTTTTTGAACTGCATTCAATAATGACGTTATACATCGTAGATGGCGTAGGATAGGCTTGGGCCTTCAGCAAATGACTTGTGTGAGAATGATAAAGACACAGAAGAGCCGTATCTAGAATAACCGCCTGAGCTGCAAAATATAAATTAAATGTGATTTAGGCTAGGCCTATTCCGCTATCTGTGGTCCTCTGTAGCTCAATTGGTAGAGCATGGCGCTGGTAATGCCAGGGTAGTGGGTTCGATCCCCGGGACCACCCATACGTAAAAATGTTGGCGCACATGACTGTAAGTCTCTTTGGATAAAAGTGTCTGCTAAATGGCATATTATATTAAATATGCCATGCTGTTGTGTGTTATTAAATGGCCATATAATTGCAGAATTTGTTTTTACATCTGTGTGGGGCTACTGTGGTGATTATGTAACCTAATGAATCACACTTTTTCCAGTATTTGGGAGCATGGACTGTAGGCATTTTGACTGTTGTATTAGTGAATTCCACTCTGCATGTAGGCTTTTTATAGCCATTTGTGTTGCACAACCCCATAATGCAGAGGCTATAGCTATATCAATAAACAAAACAAAACAAAATATTGATTAAGTCTTGGCTATAACCTGTCCTGAGGAAATAGCCAAGGGGTCCCAAATGGTCAAGACTATCTATAGCCTATTCTTATTGCCAGATCTGTTTTCCCTATCAGCCACTGCATGTGCTTCTTCAACTATGTTGTTTAAAATATATTTAGAGGCTATATTTAGAGGCCTGTGAGCTAGGGACTCTTTTTAAGGGGAGCCCTATAATAAAAACAGTTATAAAACATAAATAGAGTTCTAAAATTATTCCGCAAGACACCAGTACCCAAAATGATAGCCTAAATTGCAATGCCTACAAGTTGAAGGCCTATTTTTTAATCAATTATTTGGTGACGTGATTATATTTAGTATAGTTTTATCTAAAAAGGATAGCTTTTTTAATGTTTTACAATTTTTATTTTTATGAAAATCACTGAGGAGGATGGTCCTCCCCTTCCTCCTCTGAGGAGCCTCCACTGACACACACACCTATATACAGTATATGAGGTATCATGCACCTCTATTGTAAACTTTCAACAATGATCAAATGTGCCATTCAAAAAAATGTATAGGCTGAAGGTCAAACTTTATCAGCGATCAGCTCCATTTCTACATAGTTTGGTTTATGACATGAAAATATGGTAAAAATGAAAACATGTATTATGTGTGCTGTATCTTCTGTGCTTGCAGGATGTGTCCCTGAGTGGCTACAAGGGACATTGCTGCGCAATGGTCCTGGTCTTTTTAAAGTGGGAGACACTGAATACAACCACTGGTTTGATGGCATGGCCTTAATTCATAGTTTCACCTTCAAAGATGGTGAGACACATGATACATTTCCACAAATGGTAAACACTTTCCTAACTGGCTGAATAGGGCTGAGAATCTTTGTGTTTTACAGGTGATGTGTACTACAGGAGTAAATTCCTGAGGAGTGACACCTTCAAGAAGAACATTCAGGCAAACAAGATTGTTGTGTCAGAATTTGGGACCATGATATGTCCTGATCCCTGCAAAAACATATTTTCAAAGTAATTCATAGATGTTTTGAACATGATTTATAGTTTATTTGTTCTTATTTTTACATTTCCCTTACATGGATATCCACACAAAATATATCTTGACAAACATAACCAAAAACACATAATGTAATAATACATTATGTATCTTGTCCTTTTTTCAGAGCCTTCTCCTACCTTCTCGCTGCCATCCCTGACTTCACAGATAACAACCTGATAAATATCATTAGATATGGTGAGGACTACTATGCCTCATCAGAAGTCAACTACATGAATCAAATTGACCCAATGACCCTGGACGTAATTGGAAAGGTAAATTCAAATCTCTTGAAATGATCACTGTTGTCCATGTAATCTATCATCACTGGCTTTAGTATATTCTCCCTTTGCCTGTCCTGTAAACTCAACCTCAGATGAACTACAGGAATCACATTGCTCTGAACATGGCGACTGCACACCCTCACTACGACGATGAGGGAAACACCTATAACATGGGAACTGCCCTCATGAGGTTTGGCATGCCAAAGTATGTCATCTTCAAGGTTCCAGTCAATGCATCAGGTATCGGAAAATTGTCATTTTGGGGGTTCCTGGCCACATACATGTTAGGGAAAAAACCTTCATGAATGATTACACATTTATGTGTTCACAGGACAATGTTCTTTCCCTCTCCAGATAAGGAGCATAAGAAGCCTGCCCTGCAGAAGGTGAAACAGGTCTGCAATATACCGTTTCGCTCCACCCTCTTCCCCAGCTACTTCCACAGCTTCGGCATGACAGAGAACTACATCATCTTTGTCGAGCAGCCATTCAAACTGGACATCCTCAGACTGGCCACAGCTGTCTTTAGAAGCGTAAACTGGGCCAGCTGCCTCAAATACGACAAAGAGGACATTGTAAGCTACACTTGTCTGATCACAGCCTCATGGAAAGTTCCTTTTTATCTTCAACTCACTTTGGCAATCATGCTTCTTACATTCTCTCTGGTGATCCCCTGGTCCGTCCTTTAGACGCTGATCCACCTGGTCGACAGGAAGACTGGGAAGGCTGTGTCCACCAAGTTCTACACAGATGCCCTGGTGGTTTTCCACCACATCAACGCCTACGAGGACGACGAACATGTAGTGTTTGACATGATCACCTACAAAGACAGCAATCTGTATGAAATGTTCTACTTAGCGAACCTGAGAAAGGAAACCCATGAATTCATTGAGAGCAACATGGTCAACTTCTCCCCACCAATCTGCCAGAGATTCGTCTTGCCTCTCACTCTTGACAAGGTATATACAGATAGATGAGATCCCAACTCTATCCTGTAAATGCATTCATATGCTGGTAGTAAACTCTGTTACACTTTACATGAAGCAGCTCCGTATGAACAGTTAAAACATTCCAAGCACCTTAAAGAGGTAGCCATTGAGCATAATAGGCATTATAAACTGGGTGGGTCGAGCCCTGGATGCTGATTGGCTGACAGCCGTGGTATATCAGACCGTATACCACACCTCCTTGGCCTTATTGCTTAATTAAAGCATGAGAGGTTGTGATTAATATATCACATCTAGAACTGATCAGGGGCTGTGATATTTTGCTTAATTAGACATTTTCATGATGAACTAGCTATGAATTCATATTATATTTTCAAGGCAATATAACAGTTCATGAAAAGCTTCATACGAAGCCACTTCAAATTAAATTTTACCATTACATGTTTATACAACAAATAAAGACTGGATACATGTATGTTATAGGATACTCCAAAAGGAACCAATCTGGTGAGGCTCAAAGACACAACAGCCAAAGCAGTGATGCAGAAAGATGGCTCGCTGTATTGCCTGCCTGACACAATATTTGAAGGTGAGACTTTGTTGTCAACTGAACATTACAGTGATCGGTATGAATTACAGTGGGGAAAAAAAGTATTTAGTCAGCCACCAATTGTGCAAGTTCTCCCACTTAAAAAGATGAGAGAGGCCTGTAATTTTCATCATAGGTACACGTCAACTATGACAGACAAATTGAGGGAAAAAAATCCAGAAAATCACATTGTTGGATTTTTTATGCATTTATTTGCAAATTATGGTGGAAAATAAGTATTTGGTCACCTACAAACAAGCAAGATTTCTGGCTCTCACAGACCTGTAACTTCTTCTTTAAGAGGCTCCTCTGTCCTCCACTCGTTACCTGTATTAATGGCACCTGTTTGAACTTGTTATCAGTATAAAAGACACCTGTCCACAACCTCAAACAGTCACACTCCAAACTCCACTATGGCCAAGACCAAAGAGCTGTCAAAGGACACCAGAAACAAAATTGTAGACCTGCACCAGGCTGGGAAGACTGAATCTGCAATAGGTAAGCAGCTTGGTTTGAAGAAATCAACTGTGGGAGCAATTATTAGGAAATGGAAGACATACAAGACCACTGATAATCTCCCTCGATCTGGGGCTCCACGCAAGATCTCACCCCGTGGGGTCAAAATGATCACAAGAACGGTGAGCAAAAATCCCAGAACCACACGGGGGGACCTAGTGAATGACCTGCAGAGAGCTGGGACCAAAGTAACAAAGCCTACCACCAGTAACACACTACGCCGCCAGGGACTCAAATGCTGCAGTGCCAGACGTGTCCCCCTGCTTAAGCCAGTACATGTCCAGGCCCAGGCCCATCTGAAGTTTGCTAGAGTGCATTTGGATGATCCAGAAGAGGATTGGGAGAATGTCATATGGTCAGATGAAACCAAAATATAACTTTTTGGTAAAAACTCAACTCGTCGTGTTTGGAGGACAAAGAATGCTGAGTTGCATCCAAAGAACACCATACCTACTGTGAAGCATGGGGGTGGAAACATCATGCTTTGGGGCTGTTTTTCTGCAAAGGGACCAGGACGACTGATCCGTGTAAAGGAAAGAATGAATGGGGCCATGTATCGTGAGATTTTGAGTGAAAACCGGGCAACGAAGGAGTGGCTTCGTAAGAAGCATTTCAAGGTCCTGGAGTGGCCTAGCCAGTCTCCAGATCTCAACCCCATAGAAAATCTTTGGAGGGAGTTGAAAGTCCGTGTTACCCAGCGACAGCCCCAAAACATCACTGCTCTAGAGGAGATCTGCATGGAGGAATGGGCCAAAATACCAGCAACAGTGTGTGAAAACCTTGTGAAGACTTACAGAAAACGTTTTTACCTGTGTCATTGCCAACAAAGGGTATATAACAAAGTGTTGAGAAACTTTTGTTATTGACCAAATACTTATTTTCCACCATAATTTGCAAATAAATTCATTAAAAATCCTACAATGTGGCTCCTGTAAGTCGCTCTGGATAAGAGCGTCTGCTAAATGACTAAAATGTAATGTAAATGTATTTTCTGGATTTTTCTTCTCATTTTGTCTGTCATAGTTGACATGTACCTATGATGAAAATTACAGGCCTCTCTCATCTTTTTAAGTGGGAGAACTTGCACAATTGGTGGCTGACTAAATACTTTTTTCCCCCACTGTATATACCACTACATCAAGAGGTCAAATGCTACATTAGTAAAAGTGGAGTCAAACAGTTGTTAGTTTTAATGACATATTGAGGGTCATAAATAGGCCCCGTGTAGCTCAGTTGGTAGTGCACGCCAGGGTTGTGGGTTCGATTCCCACAGGGGGCCAGTTTGAAAATGTATGCACTCAGTAACTGTAAGTCGCTCTGGATAAGAGCGTCTGCTAAATGACTAAAATGTAAATAAATTGCTGCATTTTTTTATGGAACATACCCACAAATTATTTTATTTTCTAAATACATTTTACTATAGAATTTTACTTATCTCCATTTGTACACAAACAGGTTTGGAGTTGCCAGGGATTAACTACAAATTCAATGGCAAGAAGTACCGTTATTTCTACGGCTCAAGAGTGGAGTGGACTCCACACCCAAATAAGGTAAAGTCTCTTACCAATGTATTCTCCTTAACATAGAGAAGTGAGTCCTCCTCATTTCTCACTGACGACATGCTGCTGTTTGTGTTATTAATACTTACACAGATTGGGAAGGTGGACATCGTGACCAGAAAGCACATTGAGTGGATAGAGGAGGACTGCTACCCCTCTGAGCCTGTGTTTGTTGCCTCACCAGGAGCTGTGGAGGAGGATGATGGTGAGAGGCAGTAGGCCTACTTCAGCACTACAAAAGCATTTAATCAGCACTGATATCTACACTCCCAGTCAAAAGTTTTAGAACACCTACTCATTCAATGGTTTATCTTTATTTTTACTATTTTCTACATTGTAGAATAATAGTGAAGACATCAAAACTATGAAATAACACATATGGAATCATGTAGTAACCAAAAAAGTGTTAAAACAAATCAAAATATATTTTATATTTGAGATTCTTCAAATAGCCACCCTTTGCTTTGATGACAGCTTTGCACACTGTTGGCATTCTCTCAACCAGCTTCACCTGGAATGCTTTTCCAACAGTCTTGAAGGAGTTCCCACATATGCTGAGCACTTGTTGGCTGCTTTTCCTTCACTCTGCGGTCCAACTCATCCCAAACCATCTCAATTTGGTTGAGGTCGGGGGATTGTGGAGACCAGGTCATCTGATGCAGCACTCCATCACTCTCCTTCTTGGTAAAATAGCCCTTACACAGCCTGGAGGTGTGTTGGGTCATTGTCCTGTTGAAAAACAAATGATAGTCCCACTAAGCCCAAACCAGATGGGATGGCGTATCGCTGCAGAATGTTGTGGTAGTCATGCTGGTTAAGTGTGCCTTAAATTCTAAATAAATCACAGACAGTGTCACCAGCAAAGCACCCCCACACCATAACACCTCCTCCTCCATGCTTTACGGTGGGAAATACACATGCGGAGATCATCCGTTCACCCACACCGTGTCTCACAAAGACACAGTGGCTGGAACCAAAAATCTCCAATTTGGACTCCAGACCAAAGGACACATTTCCACCGGTCTAATGTCCATTGCTCGTGTTTCTTGGCCCAAGCAAGTCTCTTCTTCTTATTGGTATCCTTTAGTAGTGGTTTCTTTGCAAAAATTTGACCATGAAGGCCTGATTCACACAGTCTCCTCTGAACAGTTGATGTTGAGATGTGTCTGTTACTTGAACTCTGTGAAGCATTTATTTGGTCTGCAATTTCTGAGGCTTGTAACTTTAATAAACTTATCCTCTGCAGCAGAGGTAACTCTGGGTATTCCATTCCTGTGGAGGTCCTCATGAGAGCCAGTTTCATCATTGTGCTTGATGGTTTTTGCGACTGCACTTGAAGAAACTTTCAAAGTTCTTGACATTTTCCAGATTGACTGACCTTCATGTCTTAAAGTAATGATGGACTGTCGTTTCTCTTTGCTTGAGCTGTTCTTGCCATAATATGGACTTGGTCTTTTACCAAATAGGGCTATCTTCTGTATATTTACATTTACATTTACATCATATATCCCCCCTACCTTGTCACAACACAACTGATTGGCTCAAACGCATTAAGAAGGAAAGAAATTCCACAAATTAACTTTTAAGAAGGCACACCTGTTAACTGACATGCATTCCAGGTGACTACCTCATGAAGCTGGTTGAGAGAATGCCAATAGTGTGCAAAGCTGTCATCAAGGCAAAGGATGGCTATTATATAAAATATATTTTGATTTGTTTAACACTTTTTTGGTTACTACATGATTCCATGTGTTATTTAATAGTTTTGATGTCTTCACTATGATTCTCAAATCTAGAAAATAGTAAAAATAAAGAAAAACCCTTGAATGAGTAGGTGTTCTAAAACTTTTGACCGGTAGTGTATGTCATTATCAAACAGTGAATTTATATATTTTCTGTTTTCAGGAGTCATTTTGTCCTCAGTCGTCTCACTCAATCCAAAGAAATCCCCCTTCATGCTTGTCCTCAATGCCAAAACCTTTGAGGAAATTGCTCGTGCCTCAATCGACGCCAGCATTCACATGGATCTGCATGGACACTTCATTCCCATACAGAGCTCCAACTGACATAGCCAGCAGAGGGCAGGATTCTACTTTAACATTGTAGAGGGCAAAGTCTTACTCCCATCCATGTAGAGTCGTTGTCCGAGCCCCAGTGGAAATCGAATTAGCACAATTAGCATAATATCAAATCCCCATCAAAATCCTTCTGTTTAAGCTAGAGATATCTGTTTTGCGTGGGCTGCGTCTCAATCCACCGCATCCGCCTTCTGCATCTGCATCTGCAGTGGAAGGTGGCAGAGCTACAAGATCATGTCTAGATGGTATACAGATTTTGTCAAATTGACATCAAAAGTTGATTATTTTAGCATTTTAGCTAACACTAACCCCTTTCCTAACCTTAACCTAATTCTCCTAACCTGATACTTTAATTATCCTAACCTGCTGTGTACATTTTAAACCTGATACGAAAAGTAAATCTGTTTTTCTATGTATGAATCTGTTATTCAATATGTTTCTATGGGCTAATAGCAGTAAGGCCAAATTCAATGTTTCATCAGATATTGTATTTATTTAAAAACATGTATACCTACAGGGGTCCTAATATTCTAAATAAAATCAAATAGCTAAATGATCCTTGGTATGACCATCTTAAAATAATTCCATATAGCTTAGTATAAAACCAGCCCCGGGCCCTTCGATTACTAGGCTCCCTCTCCAATAGTATTTGCTCAAATGTATAATTTATGTTTACAGAACATCTACCCCAAAGTGTCTTTTAAATCCTATCTTTAGACAGAGAACCACGTAACCTCTATTTTTCTAATCAGGATGTATAAAATCTAGTTTTGTATGTAAAAAGGGTTTATAATAATGTATTATTAATAATAATGTATTAATTTATTAATTCAGTCTATCCTGGTCACCCTAGTGTAAATTATATTGTGTTTCTGTACAGGTAATTAAGGAAAACAATAGTGTGCTGCAAAGCTACACGACCCTCTAAAATCTGAATTTTACAGTTATGGCATTGTTATTATTGCTGTGGCATTGTTATCACCATTACTTCTCTCAAAAGTGAGAACTTACAGCACTTTCTGCACATATAATTTCCTCATTCAACAACATATTATTACCATGTGTCACTACAATGTACTTACATTAGGTTTGTAAAGATATTTTTGAATATACATTAGAATACTGTGTTTATGAACTATGTCATACTTGTATTTAATTCACTCATAAAAAACATGTATACTTTGATTTAGTACATTCTATAGGAAGACTGAAACAAGACATTCATGCGCTAAAGTTAGAATGAAGTTTGACAATTTGCTGTGCATTAAATGCCAGTTATTGTTTGTTGTTGTTAATGTTATGTTTTGTTTTAATAGTGTGTTAGTCTGAGTTTTATTCTGAAATCATTCTGTGACTTTGCTGAAAACGGATCCTTTGATATCTGTGTAAATGTGCAATTGAACTATCTGTCTTTAAGTCTGACCAAGTCATCACCTTTTAATTAATAACTTCTAAAAGCAACATATTGTTTACAACTACAGTAATACAAATGGTTATTTCTTTATGTGATATATATAGTCCAACAACAACATGGCTTTGCCAGTAAAGTATATTTTTGCTTGCTAACAAATAAAAACATTCAAACCTTGTTGTTGCTTTATCCACAACTCTTGATGTTTGTAGAGGAACCAATGTTTCCTTGCAAGGAAAAAAATTACAAAAATGTACAAAGAATATTACTGAAAAACCAGAATTTTTTAAAGATAATTTGTTCAGTTGATATGATTGATATGCTTGTTAGTGTAGCTCCCCCTTTCCCCATGTGAAATGTGGTTTGACTTGGGGACTTCACATGCACTAATAAGAGACAGACACTAGTTATCCCTCAGTGCCAGGCATGCACAATGAACACGAAATTGGCATAGGCTAGCACAAAGTACCAATGGCTTACAAATAGAAGATATTAGGTGACCTGGTGCAATCTCTAGAATGGGATTAAACTAATCATGATATACAAGTATAAGATATTGGGTAACTCAATGCAAAGAAATGCCATCATGATTTCTTACCCTCAACTTTACCTCAGAGCATTTTCACAATATAGAGATACCATTATTTAGACATTTTTCCTCGAGCAGCAGGGATTTGCACTGTGTATAACATAATTTACTCATATTTATCTGTGAAAATTATTTGACTTTTCAGATGATCACTATAACATTTAAATGTTTTATATTGATATGTTTTACTATTTACATTTACTGTGCATGAGTAGCCATTTTGACAGCTTCACACAGCAAAAATGAAATCACCCAAGACAGACAAGTTATTTATTGTAACTGAGGAGTACTTGTGACTAATATCCTTACACTATTTCTTCCACAAAAAAACGTGTCACAACATGGCAATTACAGTAAGTAGAAATCTTACCTTAGTCTTATCCTTACCTTTCAGACAGCGGAATGAATGGAGAATAGAGGCTTTTAAATCTTACAGGCAGTGTCACAGAGTTCACTGAAATCAATTTCACAGGTCTGTCTAAACCAACTGTGTAATAAAAGTGTTTAATTACATAAATATGCAACCATAACTGTAATTCCCAGAATGTTCAAGAGACTTAATAAAGAGAGACCAAAGATTAGGCCTACTATCTGATACAGAGTTTATAGCCAAGTACAACACCTGACAGTTACATAAATGGTTAACATGGTGAGTTAACTTAAAGGGGCAATCTGCAATTGGTACGTCCATTTTTGGAATTTTAAAATAATTATATATTCCCATTGATCTCTGAGAATATGACTTACAAATTCCTCATACACCTAGTTTAACTGTCGTACCCCATCAGAACCCAAAATATAATCTTGTTTGTACATGTGCATCATGACAATATTTCATGAAAGATATACTTATGACACTGGTTGATTATCTCAGTTGATACTACAATCATGGTTTGTCGTTGTATTTAAATGGTCCACTATGCTGCAGAATATGAATATGTGGCTACCTCCATATGTTGAGGTGTATTGTGATTATTTGCTTCTGATAATGCATTTTATATTGCCCCTGAGAAGTAATAAATATTTATTATACAATAGTAGTATATTTTATTCAGTTCTATTGTATTCCCAACTAGACTTTGTTTAATTACATAACATTTATGCGTTAGCATAGAAACATGTAGGTTAAAGTTTCATAGCAAATCTGGTTCAGTAATTTAGTGTGCCATAGTTCTGAGATCAAAAAACAAAACAAATTTCTATGAAATGGAAATTATTCAAATATTATGTCTTGTGAAAACATTCCTGGTATATCTGTTTTACAAAACATATTGCTAACATTGCTGGCATAAATGTCACTAAGCCAAAGTATGACAGCATGATCACTCAACAAAACCATCAATCTAGCTTCTACAGTATAACAGCAGAGTTTAATTTAATTAATATAGGTCTAATCCAAGTGTGCATGAGGTCATTGCATTCAAATAAATACATTTGATACAAAACGTTTTGTAATGGCTTAATTTAAAGTAATAATTCACCCAAAATAAATCACCAAATGCAGCTAATTTTATGGATGGTGAGAAAGTGGTCTGTGAGTTGGCTTAACATTAGCCCACTTGCAAAACAAATTGGACATGCAATCGAAGAGTGGATGATCATTTTGGGTATGATAACAGGGGTCATACAACTTCCATCCTTTTGTAGTCAACAATACTAAGGCTATATATGCTTTAGTTGAGTATACAAACCTGAATCTTAGGTTGCAGTGTCCTTAAGCTCCATTCTGTCTCTTTACACTTCTATAACAAGTCTAGACTGAACTAGGGGTTGCACCAAATATTGATATGCTTTAGCTGAGTATACAAACCTTAATCTTAGGTTGCAGAGTCCATATTCTGTCTTGAAACACTTCTATGACAATTCTAGGAAGACTGAGCTTCTAATTGCACCAAATATTGATATGCTTATCTCCAGTTCTAGTTACCTTATCATCAGTGGTGTAAAGTACTTAAGTAAAAATACTTTAAAGTACTACTTAAGTAGTTTTTTGGGGTATCTGTACTTTACTTTACTATTAATATTTTTGACAACTTTTACTTTTACTTCACTACATTCCTAAAGAAAATATTGTACTTTTTACTCCATACATTTTCCCTGACAACCCGAAGTACTCCTTACATTTTGAATGCTTAGCAGAACAGGAAAATTGTGAAATTCACGGACTTATCAAGAGAACACGTGTTCTGGCGGACTCACTAAACACAAATGTATCTTTTGTAAATAATGTCTGAGTGTTGGAGTGTGCCCCTGGCTAGCCGTACATTTTAAAAACAAGAACATGGTGCCGTCCGCTTTGCTTAATATAAGGAATTTGAAATGATTTATACTTTTACTTTTACTTTTGATACTTAAGTATATTTTATCAATTACGTTTACTTTTGATACTGAAGTATATTTAAAATCAAATACGTTTAGACTTTTACTCCAGTAGTATTTTACTGGGTGACTTTCACTTTTACTTGAGTAACTTTCTACTAGGGTATCTATACTTTTACTCAAGTATGACAATTGGGTACTTTTTACACCCCTGCTTATCATAGAGTACAAAGCTGAGAGATTCGAAGCTGAACTATATATACAAAAATATGTGGACACCCCCTCAAATTAGTGGATTTGGCTATTTTAGCCACACCCGTTGCTGACAGGTGAATAAAATCGAGCACACAGCCATGCAATCTTCATAGACAAACATTGGCAGTAGAATGGACTTACTGAAGAGCTCAGTGACTTTCAACGTGGCACCGTCATAAAATGCCACCTTTCCAACAAGTCAGTTGGTCAAATTTCTGCCCTGCTAAAGCTGCCCCGGTCAACTGTAAGTGCTTTTATTGTGAAGTGGAAACGTCTAGATGCAACAATGGCCCAGCTGCAAAGTGGTAGGCCACACAAGATTATAGAACGGGGCCGCCGAGTTCTGAAGAGTTTAGAGCGTAAAAATATTCTGCCCTCGATTGCAACACTCACTACCGAATTCCAAACTGAGATGCAGTGCCTTAGACCGCTGCGCCACTCGGGAGCTGGTGACTCACTCCATATGTGAACTCCTAATGACCGATCAGGGGCATACAGTATACAGTCAGTTAGTATACAAGATAGGAGAGAGTTGATATGGCATAGCCCCGTATAGGTCAGTTGGTAGAGCATGGCGCTTGCATCGCCAGGGTTGTGGGTTTGATTACCACGGGGGACCAGTAAGAAAATGTATGTACTCACTAATATAAGTCGCTCTGGATAAGAGCGTCCGCTAAATTACTCAAATGTAAATGTGGCTTGCGCTACTACTTGGAATGGGAGTGGTTTCCCTTGTCCGATATATAAACGACATAGTTCTTTCAACTCTCACAACTTCTCAGGAACGTAACGCGTGAACATTTGTTTTTCATCTCAATAAGGATGGCCTACGACTACTCTAAAAACATAGAAGAAAGACCTGATCCAGTGAAGGCGGACCTCAAAGGTATGTAACCTTATGAGATGGTTATGGATACTTTCGATAATCTTCATTATCAACATAACATGGGTAGCAACATTCATAGGTATAACTAGGGCAGTAGCGGTGTGTGGGTAAAATCACTGGGGAAGCCAAGCCAGTAAAAAAATGCGGTATTACAACCTAGGGGTTGTGATAATTGCCTTGTTTTCTCTTATCCTGTTAGTTCATATGCCTTGCCACTGTGATATATAGGCAGAATAAATTCAATCACACCTTTGTTTCATCACAAAACCGGTGAAAACATCTGTCTGGTGGAGTTCACAAAACAAATTGCATGTAACAAACAGCTACATTACCAACAGCATGGTCAATGAAGTTAATGTTTCTAAGATTTTCGGACAACTAAACAACTATTGATTTAGAACCACTGAGAGTTACCGCAAGTCCCAAAGAAACAGGAGCAGCCTCCACTATTCCAGCACCATTTCAACATCAACATGTCAACATCATCAAGTCACCTATGCTTAGTCTAATACAGTGACAACTAAAATATTCCAAAAACAATTTAGGCCAATCAATGTAAGCTAAATATCATGTGGCTATCTATGGTATGATTTCTGTGTGTGTGTGTGTGTGTGTGTGTGTGTGTGTGTGTGTGTGTGTGTGCGTGTGCGTGCGTGCGTGCGTGCGTTAGTAGAAAAAACATGTTGACTCACCCTACTTGTAGAGAAACGCCAATGCCATCCTCCTCTATTTCATGTTGCCGAAATGTTTAACACTGTCATACAGTACAAGCCTTTAGTTTTTGTTGTCCTATGCTACCTGGCTAAAATGCTTGCTCGCAAGCATTTCATGGGCAACGATTAGCCAGCTAGTTAACATTAGCCTGCTATATCTAGCTACATGTTGAACTTCCATCCTCTCAGGCCAGAGGCACAATGTATGATTTTTTTGGGTGCCAGGACCATTCACAGTTGAGCTCACTCAGTTTAGCTCAATGCTGATTGGCTATTATTGTATAATTTTTTTATCAAGGGAGGCCAAATGCTTGCTGGCTTCCCTTGCATTCAATGCTGCTGGCGGCAACAGCGTCATACTCTTTTTGACCAGACAGCACCAGATAGATGGGCTACACATACAGAGTCAGAGGGGCGCTGTTTCTCTCGCTCTTATTCTTTCTCCGGTGAGATACTGTACATTCAGCCTCTTGCTAATTGAAGGACAATTATGAAACATAGAGAGACGAAAGATAAAATTATTTAGTTTTTATAGTAAATATTTTTTGGGAAGCCTGGCTTCCCTTGGCAGCCATGAATACCTGTCACTGAACTAGGGGGGAGATGGTTGTTAATTTTTTTGAATGTTAAAAGCAAAGCAACAGTTTTCCCTTTTTGTTGTTGAGGAGGCAATTTGAGTTTTAATGTCTATGCCGACATCCCACTTGCCACAAGCTGACGATTAATAGCTTTATGGCGCGAACCGCATAGTTATAGGCTATTTATTATAGGCTATTCATGATGTAAATAACAGGCGTGTGAAATGGCTAATGGATGTGGTTGTTTAGCAAAACATTGAACCCAGCTTTCAAAATTGTCTCTCATAGCCAATTAACAATATTCTGAAGGCCTACTCCTGGAACAAATAACATTTAGTATCTTATTAGTTATCCACCAGTACTAGGCTACTGCAGTTATAGTAGCCAGAGTGACCGCTGTAAAGCAGACAAGAATAACTAAGGAAGCCAAGCCAGTAAAAAAAATGCTGTATTACAACCTAGGGGTTGTGATAATTGCATTGTTTTCTCTTATCCTGTTAGTTCATATGCCTTGCCACTGTGATATATAGGCAGAATAAATTCAAGAGTGCCTCCTACTGGCCCACCAACACCACTTCCAGCAGCATCTGGTCTCCCATCCAGGGACTGACCAGGACCAACCCTGCTTAGCTTCAGTGGCAAGCCAGCATTGGGATACAGGGTGGTATGCTGCTGGCTGAAAGGGGGGTCCATTCTACTCAAATCCAGAGTTCACACACAGGAGTGTCGCTGCTCATTTGGCGGCCCTTATAGAGTGCTCCATCAACTTAAATCCAATCGTTTTTTCACATTGGACATACATATTGCACTGTACAAATGGAAAAGCAAGCCTCACAAAGGCCGCCAAATGAACAGCGACACTTCTCTGGGTGTAAACTATTGGATTTAATTCCCAAAATCCGTGTCCCGGAAGTACATTTTACATTTACATTTTAGTCATTTAGGAGACGCTCTTATCCAGAGCGACTTACAGTTAGTGAGTGCATAAATTTTTTCAAGTATCTTCTTGTTATTGGTGTCCTTTAGTAGTGGTTTCTTTGCAGCAATTCAATCATGAAAGCCTGATTCACGCAGTCTCCTCTGAACAGTTGATGTTGAGATGTGTCTGTTACTTGAACTCTGTGAAGCATTTATTTGGGCTGTAGTTTCTGAGGTTGGTAACTCTAATGAACTTATCCTCTGCAGCAGAGGTAACTCTGGGTCTTCCTTTCCTGTGGCGGTCCTCATGAGAGCCAGTTTCATCATATACCTTGATGATTTTTGCGACTGCACTTGAAGAAACTTTCAAAGTTCTTGAAATGTTCCGTATTGACTGACCTTCATGTCTTAAAGTAATGATGGACTGTTGTTTCTCTTTGCTTATTTGAGCTGTTCTTGCCATAATATGGACTTGGTCTTTTACCAAATAGGGTTATCTTCTGTATACCACCCCTACCTTGTCACAACACAACTGATTGGCTCAAACACATTAAAAAGGAAAGAAATTCCACAAATTAACTTTGTACAAGACATACCAGTTAACTGAAATGCAGTCCAGGCACCTCATGAAGCTGGTTGAGAGAATGCCAAGAGTGTGCAAAGCTGTCATCAAGGCAAAGGGTGGCTGCTTTAAAGAATCTCAAATATAAATATATTTTGATTTGTTTAACACTTTTTTTTTGGTTACTATATGATTCCATATGAGTTATTTCATAGTTTTGATGTCTTCACTATTATTCTACAATGTAGAAATAGTACAAATAAAGAAAAACCCTTGCATGAGTAGGTGTGTCCAAACTTTTGACTGGTACTGTATATAAAGTGTAATATTGGGATGCAAACAAAAAACGTTATACATTTCAACTCTATATCTGGCATGGTACAGGTGTCTTTTTTTTGTTGAAAGCCCATAACCATGTGTGTGAGGTGTATACTTTTGTTTCAAATTAGATTTGTTTAAGCCTACCAAGAAACACACTGTGTGACCCTGATTTAGCCCACTGCAGCAAAAGGCTTTAAGTGACTCTCCTTGGTTGTACACTCTGTGGATTTCGAAACTAGTGGTGCTCCTGAGTAGAAGGGCCCCCCTTTTACTACCACACAATGTACAGGAAATTGTGCAGTAAGTACAGTATGTCCAATATGAATAATGTACTGAACATCATGCAATACGAATGGCTAATTAACTATGGGATTTAAAAGTGTTTTCTAAAGTTTATTATTATACAATTATTAATATTATTATTAATAGTATCGTTATAAATAATGTTTTGTTATTTGTATTACTGTTGTTACCATGATAACTATCTAGTAATCATTACTTTTAATGCTGTTAACAATTATGGCAATGCTATAATATTGTTTGTGCTATAAAGGTGATTCACTTTATTCATTTTTTCATATTGTTAAACAAAATTGTAAGTCTGCGAACATTTCCCCATAAAATGTTACGAATTTCGACCATTTGTATTATTTTTCACCATCTTCATTGCGGGACTTTTATTTTGAAGGAAAATCGCCGAGATCACGGCCATTCTTGCTATACTTACTTATTCTTGCTGGGTGAATGGAAACACTGACGTAGGTCCCCCCATTCCTTTTCTTAAATCACTTGTTTTATGCAGGCAACCTTCCAAACTGGCTGCAAGGCACGTTGTTGCGCAATGGGCCAGGCATATTCTCAGTGGGGGAGACCACATACAACCACTGGTTCGATGGGATGGCCCTGATGCACAGCTTTACATTCAAAGATGGTAAGATGAGTGGAAGTGTTTCGATTTTTTGTGATATAGAAACTCAAACAAGATGATCTTATGATAAGTCCAATTGGCAAACTTTTGGGCTTTTTGGTGCTATGGGCTCCATGGGTCGTGCAAGTAAAAACAAATCCCACATTTTGCAATTAAATTCACAATAGAAGTAAACCATCAGGTGTATATATATTTTTTATTTCAGGTGAGGTCATCTACAGAAGCAGATATTTACGTGGAGACACATACAAAGACAACATGGCAGCCCAAAGAATTGTTGTGTCTGAAATGGGGACAATGGCCCACCCGGGTCCAGGCAAAAACGTCTTATCTAGGTAGCACATTACAGATAGTTAATTTTGGCACATTAAAAAGGCAAGATGTTGAAATCAATGATCTACCAATTATGTTCTGGCAATTATAAATTCTGTTCTGGCATGCTGTAGCAAAAGATCAGGCATTATAGTGCATCTGATCTGACTGTTGATTATTTAATTTCCTTTGTCCCTATGAACATGCCTGTTGCTGATCAGATTATCTCCATCTCCAGGGTGATCACCTTTCTTAACCACACGGTCCCAGACTTCACTGACAACTGTGGCAACAATATCATTCGATATGGGAAGGATTATTATGCAACCTCTGAAACCAACTACATCCGCAAAGTAGATCCTGTGACTCTGGAGACTCAGGACAAGGTAACTTAAAGTTATCACTGGCGTTACTATCTGGATGACCATACTTTTGTATTTATTTGTATTTGTATTCATTATGGATCCCCCATTAGCTGCTGCCACAGCTACCCTTCCTGGGGTCCAGCAAAATTAAGGCAGTTATACATTTTAAAAACATTACAATACATTCAAAACAGATTTCACAACATATTAAGTGTGTGCCCTCAGGCCTCTACTCTACTACCACATATCTATAACACAAAATCCATGTGTACTTGTGTGTATAGTGTGTATGTTATCGTGTGTTTGTATGCATGTGTCTATGTTTGTATTGCTTCACAGTCCCCGCTGTTCCATAAGGTGTATTTTTATCTGTTTTTTTTTAAATAAAATGTTAATGCTGGCATGACTACCTTGATGTGGAATAGAGTTCCATGTAGTCATGGCTCTATGTAGTACTGTGCGCCTCCCATAGTCTGTTCTTGACTTGGGGACTGTGAAGAGACCTCTGTTGGCATGTCTTGTGGGGTATGCATGGGTGTCCGAGCTGTGTGCCAGTAGTTCAAACAGACAACTTGGTAACAGGCTGATTGGTCAGCTATTTGAGCCAGTTAAGGGGGCTTTACTATTCTTAGGTAGGGGAATAACTTTTGCTTGCCTCCAGCCCTGAAGGCACACACTTTCTGGTAGGCTTAAATCGAAGATATGGCAAATAGGAGTGGCAATATCGTCTGCTATTATCCTCAGTAATTTTCCATCCAAGTTGTCAAACCCCAGTGGCTTGTCATTGTTGATTGACAATAATACTTTTTTCACCTCTTCCACACTTATGTTTTACGGAATTCAAAATTACAATGCTTGTCTTTCATAATTTGGTCAGATATACTTGGATGTGTAGTGTCAGCGTTTGTTGCTGGCATGTCATGCCTAAGTGTGCTAATCTTGCCAATATCAGTGGGTTTTGTGATAAATGAGCCATCTGATTCAATGAATGATGGAGTGGAGTTTGCCTTTTTCCCCAAAATTTCATTTAAGGTGCTCCAAAGCTTTTTACTGTCATTCTTTATATAATTTATCTTTGTTTCATAGTGTAGTTTCTTCTTCTTTTATTCAGTTTAGTCACATGATTTCTCAATTTGCAGTGCGTTTGCCAATCGGTTGTACAGCCAGACCTATTTGCCATCTCTTTTGCCTCATCCCTCTCAACCATACCATTTTTCAATTCCTCATCAATCCATGGGGATTTATCAGTTTTTACAGTCATTTTCATAATGGGTGCATGCTTATTAGTAACTGGGATAAGCAATTTCATAAATGTGTCAAGTGCAGCGTCTGGTTGCTCGTCATTACACACCACAGACCAACAAATATTCTTCACACCAACAACATAGGAATCACTACAAAACTTATTGTATGACCTCTTATACACAATATTAGGCCCAGCCTTTGGAACTTTGGTTTTCCTAGATATGGCTACTATATTGTGATCACTACATCCGATGGATTTGGATACTGCTTTCAAACAAATTTCTGCAGCATTAGTAAAGATATGATCAATACATGTTGATGATTTCATTCCTGTACTGTTTGTAACTACTGTCACGAACCGGCTCGTAGCCCATAACAAATAGGGAGACAACGTGGAGATAAGGAATAACAAAATATATTTATTAACTAAAGCAAACTATATACAATTAACAATGGTGTGTGTAATCAGTAGTGTAAGTGAGTGGATGTGTGCATAGAGGTGATAATGAGGAGTGTTGAAAGGTGCCATAGCAAACAAACAATACAGCCACAACCAAAATCCAACAGTGTGTCTGCATGGAGAGTCTCCACAATGAATGGGGGAAAGGTGTATTTATCCCTGGGACACACCCAAGCCCAGGTGTGTTCCATTTCTCTGACGACCCTCCCGGCTCCGCCCACCGACATCCTATTAAGGAAAACAAGAACAAAGAGAGACTTCGGCTGACAGAGTGGGAGGGTCGTCACACTACCCTGGTAGGTTGATTGATAACCTGAACCAGGTTGCAGGCACTAGTTACAGTTTGAAGCTTTCTCTTGAGTGGGCAGCCTGATGAAAGCCAGTCAATATTTAAATCACCCAGAAAGTATACCTCTCTACTGATATCACATATATAATCAAGCATTTCACACATGTTATCCAGGGTGCACACAGTGGACTTCCTACTAGGGCACACCATCTCAGTGCTAACAGTATTACTCTGGTTCATAGGCATATGATTACTGCAGCAGAGGCATTCCGGGCAATAAGAGGGACAGAAATTAGGTTATTTACATTGTGTTTTCCAACGCCCCTCGGATAATGTACATTTGCTGAATCATTATGACAACTCAGCGACACAATGGTAGGGATTAAATTAGCTGGACTTGAGTCATTGATAAGTCATTGTCTCAACGCAGCCTTATTGTCACGACTTACATTTACGTCATTTAGCAGAAGCTCTTATCCAGAACGACTTACAAATTGGTGCATTCACCTTATGATAGCCAGTGGGACAATATTTTTTATTATTATAATTATTATAATAATTATTATTTTATATATTTTGTGGGGGTGGGGTGGGTAGAAGGATTACTTTTATACTATCCCAGGTATTCCTTAAAGAGGTAGGGGTTTCAAGTGTCTCCGAAAGGTGGTCAGTGACTCCGCTGTCCTGGCGTCGTGAGGGAGCTTGTTCCACCATTGGGATGCCAGAGCAGCGAACAGTTTTGACTGGGCTGAGCGGGAACTGTGCTTCCGCAGAGGTAGGGGGACCAGCAGGCCAGAGGTGGAAGAACGCAATGTCCTCGTTTGGGTGTAGGGACTGATCAGAGCCTGAAGGTAAGGAGGTGCCGTTCCGCTCACAGCTCCATAGGCAAGCACCATGGTCTTGTAGCAGATGCGAGCTTCAACTGGAAGCCAGTGGAGTGTGCAGAGGAGCGGGGTGACGTGAGAGAACTTGGAAAGGTTGAACACCAGATGGGCTGCAGCGTTCTGGATGAGTTGTAGGGGTTTAATGGCACAGGCAGGGAGCCCAGCCAACAGCGAGTTGCAGTAATCCAGACGGGAGATGACAAGTGCCTGGATTAGGACCTGTGCCGCTTCCTGTGTAAGGTAGGGTCGTACTCTGCGAATGTTGTAGAGCATGAACCTACAGGATCGGGTCACCGCTTTGATGTTAGCAGAGAATGACAGGGTGTTGTCCAGGGTCACGCCAAGGTTCTTTGCACTCTGGGAGGAGGACACAATGGAGTTGTCAACTTTGATGGCGAGATCATGGAGCGGGCAGTCCTTCCCTGGGAGGAAGAGCAGCTCCGTCTTGCCGAGGTTCAGCTTGAGGTGGTGATCCAACATCCACACTGATATGTCTGCCAGACATGCAGAGATGAGATTCGCCACCTGGTTATCAGAAGGGGGAAAGGAGAAGATTAATTGTGTGTCGTCTGTGTAGCAATGATAGGAGAGACCATGTGAGGGTATGACAGAGCCAAATGACTTGGTGTATAGAGAGAATAGGAGAGGTCCTAGAACTGGGCCCTGGGGGACACCAGTGGTGAGAGAACGTGGTGCGGAGACAGATTCTCACCACGCCACCTGGTAGGAGCGACCTGTCAGGTAGGACGCAATCAAAGAGTGAGCCGCGCTGGAGATGCCCAACTCGGCAGAGGCTTGAAATTTAGAGTGGTAGAAAGTGGCTTTAGCAGCAGAAACGGAAGAAGAGAATGTAGAGAGGAGGGAGTGGAAAGATGACAGGTCCGCAGGGAGTCTAGTTTTCTTCCATTTCCGCTCAGCTGCCCGGAGCCCCGTCAAGCCACGGAGCAGGAGGGGAGGACCGAGCCGGCCGGGAGGATAGGGGACATAGAGAGTCAAAAGATTCAGAGAGGGAGGAGAGGAGGGTTGAGGAGGCAGAATCAGGAGATTGGAGGGAGAAGGATTTAGCAGAGGGAAGAGATGATAGGTTGGAAGAGGAAAGAGTAGTGGGAGAGAGAGAGCGAAGGTTGCGACGGCACATTACCATCTGAGTAGGGGCAGAGTGAGTAGTGTTGGAGGAGAGCGAGAAAGAAAAGGATACGAAGTAGCGGTCATAGACTTGGAGGGGAGTTGCAGTGAGATTAGTAGAAGAACAGCATCTAGTAAAGATGAGGTTAAGCGTATTGCCTGCCTTGTGAGTAGGGGGGGACGGTGTGAGGGCGAGGTCAAAAGTGGAAAGGAGTGGAAAGAAGGAGGCAGAGAGAAATGAGTCTAAGGCAGACGTAGGGAGGTTAAAGTCACACAGAACTGTGAGGGGTGAGCCATCCTCCGGAAAGGAACTTATCAAGGCGTCAAGCTCATTGATAAACTCTCCAAGGGAACCTGGAGGGCGATAAATGACAAGGATGTTAAGTTTGAATGGGCTAGTGACTGTGACAGCATGGAATTCAAATGAGGAGATAGACAGATGGGTCAGGGGGAAAAGAGAGAATGTCCACTTGGGAGAGATGAGGATTCCTGTGCCACCGCCGCGCTGACCAGATGCTCTCGGGGTATGCGAGAACACATGATCAGACGAGGAAAGAGCAGTAGGAGTAGCAGTGTTTTCTGTGGTAATCCATGTTTCCGTCAGCGCCAAGAAGTCGAGGGACTGGAGGGTGGCATAGGCTGAGATTAACTCTGCCTTGTTGGCCGCAGAACGGCAGTTCCAGAGGCTACCGGAGACCTGGATCTCCACGTGGGTCGTGTGCGCAGGGACCACCAGATTAGAGTGGCAGCAGCCACGCCGTGTGAAGCGTTTGTATGGCCTGTGCGGAGAGGAGAGAACAGGGATAGACAGACACAGAGTTGACAGGCTACAGAAAAGGCTACAATAATGCAAAGGAGATCGGAATGAAATTAACTAAGCATCTGGGAAAGCGAGAGAGCGGGGCCTCCCTCACGTTTCACTGAAACACTCAAATATAACTCTCCCAACTTCCACTTTAGATTAATAGACTTTAGTTAGTGTCTGGTCTGTTAGCGATGTTACCAAACAGACTAGTTCTGTCTCTTGCCTCTAGTTAGTGTCTGGTCTATTAGCGATGTTACCAAACAGACTAGTTCTGTCTCTTGCCTCTAGTTAGTGTCTGCCTCCCATCCTTGTTCGGGGCAGGCTTCGGCGTTCGTCGTCACCGGCTTACTAGCCACTGCCGCTCCATATATCATCATTCCATTTGTCTTGTCTTGTCAATTACACACACCTGGTTCTTATCCCCTCATTAGTCCGTGTATAAGTGTTCCCTCTGCCCCCTTGTCCTTGTGGGTGATTGTTTATTGTGAGAGTAGTGTAGCTCGGTGGAGCTACTCGTACCTTGTATTGCCGGGGTAGATTTTTCCCCTGTGCCTGTATATTGTTGGAGCTACCCGTACCTTGTATTGCCAGGGTAGATGGTTTCCCCTATGCCTGTTTTCTGTTGTCGCTATCCAGCGCAATTGTGTACGACGGAATAAACTCTGTATTCGGTGATATACCCTCCTGCGCCTGACTCCTTCTATCACACTCATCACACTTATAATGCTGTGAAAGGATCCAGGAACCCAAATGATTTGGGTGGATTCCATCCTCCTTATAATACAGCTTTGTTTCCAGAAGGTATCAAAATTGTCAATAAATGTTACACCCACAGAGCTGCAATAGTCTCGTAGCCAGTTATGGAGGGCTAAAGGTCTGCTGAACCGTTCAATGCCACGCATGAATACGCCTGTTTATTAACCTATCTTGTTATCTCACTAGGTGGACTACATGAAATACCTTGCTGTAAACCTGGTGACATCCCATCCACATTACGATAACGACGGAAACACCTACAACATGGGGACTTCAATAGTGGAGAAGGGAAAGACCAAATACACCTTATTCAAGGTTCCAGCCACGACTGCGGGAGGTAAATATTCAAAAATATCACAGTCTGTCTTTTTATGTTAGAGTTAGTTAATTACTAGTTACAGGGGTATCACCAGTCCCTGTGAGGTTGTTTCTCCCTAGGACTTGATCACTGTCCACACCTCTGGGTTGTCAGGTCTAAAACAGACACTAATTAAAAGGAAAGCGAGAAAGCCAGCAAAGACTTCAGCCCCCCAGGAGTTAAACTTTAGACCACTGACCTTGTTACCTCTGACCTTGTAACCTCTGACCTTCATTGGTATCTGATGAAGATGCATGGTCTCATATAGCAGTGGTCAAGACCTTTTTATATTGGGGAAGTCATGTTTTAACACATTTGAGCAATAACCTTGTCTTTTACAATAATCTCAAACATTTAGCAGAACCATTTACCCATCACCTTTCTGGGTGTTGTCTTACTACTGTACACCATGGATAGAGAAGTATCCAGAGCCTGAAGCAGATAGTTTTCACAAAACATTACAAAGAGCTGTAAATGGTTGTAAATTCTCAGTTGATATGTTTAATCAGATAAGGCCAAGGCTTCTCCAGCCTTGAAGAACCTTGAGGTGATATGCACAGTGC
Organism: Coregonus lavaretus; assembly: GCF_964263955.1. NCBI lineage: Eukaryota > Metazoa > Chordata > Actinopteri > Salmoniformes > Salmonidae > Coregonus > Coregonus lavaretus. The sequence continues at coordinate 6,093,970 of NC_139991.1, read as the reverse complement.
CGTGCCGCTCCCTCCTCAGCCCCAGCTACTACCACAGCTTCGGCATGACTGACAACTACTTCATCTTCATTGAGCAGCCATTCAAACTGGACATCCTCAAGATGGCCACAGCATACATGAGAGGGGTCAACTGGGCTAGTTGTCTGAAGTTTTGTCCTGAGGAAAATGTAAGGGTTATAAGACTCATTTTCTTTGGCATTGAATTTAATATGATTCCAATGTAAGTGCAAGTACATTGTTGTTTTTTCCATTTCATGGAAATTACATCCCTTTGTGTTTTCAACTTTGACAGACCCTGATTCACCTGATCGACAGAAAGACAGGCAAAGAAGTGGGCATGAAGTACTACACAGACGCAATGATAGTGTACCATCACGTGAATGCCTTTGAAGAGGATGGTCATGTCATCTTTGATGTCATCGCCTATGAAGATCCCAGCTTGTACAACATGTTCTACCTAAACGTGTTAAAAGAACAATCAAAGACCTCAGCAATGTCTGTGCCAAAATGCAAAAGATTTGCCCTTCCTGTACAGACTGACAAGGTAATAGTTTGCAACTGATGACCATCTTAACCTTTAAACATTGCCCTCAACTAATGAGTAGTCAACTGTTTCTATAATGTTGTCATGTTGTGAACTGTTTCTGAAGGGGATTGATGTTGGAGATGATATGGTGAAACTCAAATACACAACAGCCAGCGCTGTGAAAGAGAAAGAGGGGAGACTACTCTGCCATCCAGAGGTGCTTTGTGACGGTAAGACCAAAACTTGTATCGCTCAATGTTCTGTTCAATTATTGTGCTATATAGACACTCACAATACATATCAGCCCAACATTTTCTTTCACAATACACTCGTGTTGATTTTGTTGTTCAATCCCAAAATCTATCTACAGGTGTGGAACTTCCCAGGATCAATTATGACTTCAACGGCAAGAAGTACAGATTTGTCTATATGACTTGTGTTGCAATGTCAGCAGTGGCAACTAAGGTAAAAGTCCCTGTGATTTAATTTAGGCCTTTGTGAATGTAACTGCATGTGTTGCTTATCTAATATTTTGTTAACTATACCTAACTGTTATAAATAGATCATGAAGTTGGACACTAAGACAAAGGAGAGGACTGAATGGAGAGAGGAGAACTGCTGTCCATCAGAGCCTGTGTTCATTCCAAGACCCAACGGAGAAGGAGAGGATGATGGTGAGATTGCTTTACATGGTCCTCAAATCTTAAAAATATGAAAGCTTATGTTTTGATTAGAATGGCCAGACATTTACAATGTATGCTGAATAAAGTTATGATTTCAATGAAAGTCTGTCCATCATATTGCACCTACAGTCGTGGTCAAAAGTTTTGAGAATGACACAAGTATTGGTCTTCACAAAGTTCGCTGCTTTAGTGTTATGAGATATTTTTGTCAGATGTTACTATGGTATACTGAAGTATAATTACAAGCATTCCATAAGGGTCAAAGGCTTTTATTGACAATTACATTAAGTTTATGCAAAGAGTCAATATTTGCAGTGTTGACCCTTCTTTTTCAAGACCTCTGCAATCCGCCCTGGCATGCTGTCAATTAACTTCTGGGCCACATCCTGACTGATGGCAGCCCATTCTTGCATAATCAATGCTTGGAGTTTGTCAGAATTTGTGGGTTTATGTTTGTCCACCCGCCTCTTGAGGATCGACCACAAGTTTTCAATGGGATTAAGGTCTGGGGAGTTTCCTGGCCATGGACCCAAAATGTTGATGTTTTGTTCCCCGAGCCACTTAGTTATCACTTTTGCCTTATGGCAAGGTGCTCCATCATGCTGGAAAAGGCATTGGTCGTCACCAAACTGTTCTTGGATGGTTGGGAGAAGTTGCTCTCGGAGGATGTGTTGGTACCATTCTTTATTCATGGCTGTGTTCTTAGGCAAAATTGTGAGTGAGCCCACTCCCTTGGCTGAGAAGCAACCCCACACATGAATGGTCTCAGGATGCTTTACTGTTGGCATGACACAGGACTGATGGTAGCGCTCACCTTGTCTTCCCCGGACAAGGTGTTTTCCGGATGCCCCAAACAATCGGAAAGGGGATTCATCAGAGAAAATGACTTTACCCTAGTCCTCAGCAGTCCAATCCCTGTACCTTTTGCAGAATATCAGTCTGTCCCTGATGCTGCCCTTCTTGACACCAGGCCATCCTCCAAAAGTCTTCACCTCACTGTGCGTGCAGATGCACTCACACCTGCCTGCTGCCATTCCTGAGCAAGCTCTCCACTGGTGGTGCCCCGATCCCGCAGCTGAATCAACTTTAGGAGATGGTCCTGGCGCTTGCTGGACTTTCTTGGGTGCCCTGACGCCTTCTTCACAACAATTGAAGCTCTCTCTTTGAAGTTCTTGATGATCCGATAAATGGTCGATTTAAGTGCAATTTTACTAGCAGCAATATCCTTGCCTGTGAAGCCCTTTTTGTGCAAAGCAATGATGACGGCACGTGTTTCCTTGCAGGTAACCATGGTTAACAGAGGACGAACAATGATTTCAAGCACCACCCTCCTTTTAAAGCTTCCAGTCTGTTCTTCTAACTCAATCAGCATGACAGAGTGATCTCCAGCCTTGTCCTCGTCAACACTCTCACCTGTGTTAACGAGAGAATCACTGACATGATGGCAGCTGGTCCTTTTGTGGCAGGGCTGAAATGCAGTGGAAATGTTTTTTTGGGGGATTAAGTTCATTTTCATGGCAAAGAGGGACTTTGCAATTAATTGCAATTCATCTGATCACTCTTCATGACATTCTGGAGTATATGCAAATTGCCATCATCAGAACTGAGGCAGCAGACTTTGTGAAAATTAGTATTTGTGTCATTCTCAACTTTTGACCACGACTGTACAATATTCTAACAAAATACCTCCTATGTTCAGGTGTGGTCTTGACAACAGTCATCAACTCCAATCCAGGGGAATCTGGCTTCATCTTGGTGCTGGATGCAAAGTCTTTCAAGGAGGTAGCTCGAGCATATGTGAATGCAGGGCTTCACATGGACATGCATGGATACTTCATCCCAAAAGAAAATTAGTCTGACAAAGCAATTATTTACTCAGAGAGTAGCCTACTACCTTCCACAAAGAAACAGAAACTATGGAAAACAATAGGGATAGTATTAGATACTCTAAATACCAAAGTGCCTTGTAAATAATGTTGTCTAAACAATGTCCCAGTGCTAATATTGCTACATTTTGCACAACACATGATGTGAGCAGTTATGTATGGACTAATGCCAGTGTAGTCATTAACTTATCTGTATCTCAATGGAACCCATTATGGATATCTTCATCTACATAACAATATACCATTAAATATTTGTAAGAAAATATTTTAGGGTTTTGCTACCTATTTTTATTATGTGATTGGTGTGTTATATAGTTATGTGTTATTTTTATTGTTCATGTTTTAATGTTTTTTTTGTCCTGTATAGCATTTGTCAAGGAAAATCCTTATAATAAAAATGACTGTACCATTTATTCTTGTTTAATTAAGCCTAATAAACAGTGTGAAAAGGGTGATGGTTGTCTCCAGTCCATGAGAGGGCACCAGTTACAACAAAGTGAGTGTGTACGTTGCTGTATGCGTCTTGACTATGATACTTACGTCATATTGTGGAGACGAACGTCAACATTGTTGACATCGAGGGGACGTTCTTATAATAGCTCAATGCGAGGGACATTACTTTTTAAAAACTGGTGGTGGATTACTGTTCATTATTGTTAGTTTTATCTTCAGTAAAGGACTAGGTCACGATGCTCTCTATTTCCAGATTTCTTCACAAAAATCAAGTAAATCAATTTAATTAATTATAATGCATAACGTTAGACTAGCCAACTAAACTAGCTAACTTTGAAGGTTGAGTGCGAATATTTTGTGCTCACTCAATCAGACAGCAAGTGGCACTGACCATTTAGCTAGTTACGTGAGCTAGCTAACGTTACAACATGTAATTCAATATTTATTGTGAGTTAGCAAACGTTCGCTAACTGTCTTTGAAAACATTTCTGTTTTAGGCTGTTTTGGTTTCTAGACAGTTGCAGAGGACTCTGTCTTCTCAGACAGACGGAGAGACCCGAATCGCACACATTCTCAAAGAGAAGTTTCCATCGGCCACGTCTCTAAAAGTTGTGGACATATCAGGTAAAGAAACCTAGAAACATGGATGTCAAAAGTGGTCCTGATCTAGCCCAACTAGCTAGATCATTAGGCATAATCAAATATGTGTTACTACGACGCGGAAGTTTTTGGTGTCTTTCTCTTATTTAGTGGACTCACTCTCGCGTGGTCATCCTTCCATATTCGGTCTCGTTTACTCGACTATTGGAACGGAATTCGATAAGCATGTGCTTCCTAGGATAGTGTGTGGATTATTGGCGGTTGGCATCCAATAATAATAGTGCAACGAACTGTACTTTATGTACTCTCACATGTTGAAGTGCCAGATGCACTCAATAGTTCAAGAAAATACTTATGGAAATACAACCAAAAACCCAGCCCAAACTGCATGTACTACCATACACAGTACTATCCCTAACCACAGGCCTGAGGGCATCACCTCCTCTTCCAACATTTTCTGTAGATCCTCTGTATCCAGAAAATGTTCAGCTGCTCTACAATTCAAATTTTATCTGACCAGCTTTCTACTTGTGCAGCACAATTCACACCCATAGCGATGAAGATCAGAAACCTGGACTTGTCAAAACACAGTTGCTTGGATCCACACATTTCACTGGGAACATTCACTATTTGTCCTCCTCCATCTGAGTGGGCAACGGGGAGAGCCCTGAGCCCTACCTCCTGATTCACCCTTCTCAGTGCTTCTGCTTATGTAACACCCTGTCCCACCTGTATCTGTTTCACCTTTACCAGGCACTCTGTAGCCTTGGCCTCATGACTACCTCCACAATTACTACACTTTCTGGGCTCATCCTCCAAACATTTCTCCACTACGTGGAAACCTCCACACCTTGCACATCTAGGTTGCCCCATCCTACACACTGACGCTACATGACCACATTTCTGACAGCGAAAACACTGCAGAACAGCTGGCACGAATGCTCTAACCGGATAGCTCAATATATCTCAACATTACCCGATCAAAAGTACCTCAAAATCAAAGCATAGCAAAACAGACAGGCTCTTCCTTCAATCCATTTAGATTACGGCTAAACCGTCTAACCTCTCACACACCAGGAACCTTCCTATTTAGCTGCTCAACCTCTACACTTAGAGGCACTGCTATAACTCCCTTGAGTGGAGCCCTGCTCCGTAAACTAAAGCACATTACTTCTCGTTCTCCCAGTCGGACCATGCACAATGCTCGGTCCTTCTGGCAGGTGGTATGCATCCTATCCTAACGAATAAACTCCTCTCTATTTGAACATACTGTACCTTCCCTATTCTACTCTCTCCCACCTTGAGACCACAGGAGGTTGGTGGTACCTTAATTGGGGAGGACGGGCTCTTGGTAATGGCTGGAGCGGAATACTGGAATGGTATCAAATATATGGTTTCCATGTGTTTGATGCCATTCCATTTGCTCCGTTCCGGCCATTATTATGAGCCGTCCTCCCCTCAGCAGCCTCCACTGCTTGAGGCATCAAACTGGTCTGCCAAAACCCCATGATTGACTTTTTCTAAGAACCGAACTCCAATCACCATAGAATCCTCATAGACATTCCTCTTATATCCATTCCCCAGATCTTCTTCCTATCCATTCTTCAAAGGCACAGCAGTCGCCTCATCTTTCTTCCCTGACTCCTCTCTTCCATTTTTCCCTATCTCATCTTCACTCTCTTCACTTCCCTCAAACTCCATCCCACTCCCTCCATGATCACTATTAAACTGAGAAAAAAGGGTTCTCAGCGTCATCTATTCATTTATTTGCTTGAGGGCTAATACAGTGGCTTGCGAAAGTATTCACCCCCCTTGGCATTTTTCCTATTTTGTTGCCTTACAACTTGGAATTAAAAATGTTTTTTTGGGGGTTTGTATCATTTGATTTACACAACATGCCTACCACTTTGAAGATGCAAAATATTTTTTTGGGTGAAACAAACAAGAAATAAGACAAAAAAACAGAACTTGAGCGTGCATACCTATTCATCCCCCATCCAAAGTCAATACTTTGTAGAGCCACCTTTTGCAGCAACTACAGCTGCAAGTCTCTTGGGGTATGTCTCTATAAGCTTGGCACATCTATCCACTGGGATTTTTGCCCATTCTTCAAGGCAAAACTGCTCCAGCTCCTTCAAGTTGGATGGGTTCCGTTGGTGTACAGCAATCTTTATGTCATACCACAGATTCTCAATTGGATTGAGGTCTGGGCTTTGACTAGGCCATTCCAAGACATTTAAATGTTTCCCCTTAAACCACTCAAGTGTTGCTTTAGTAGTATGCTTAGGGTCATTGTACTGCTGGAAGGTGAAATTCCGTCCCAGTCTCAAATCTCTGGAAGACTGAAACAGGTTTCCCTCAAGTATTTCCCTGTATTTAGTGCCATCCATCATTCCTTCAATTCTGACCAGTTTCCCAGTCCCTGCCGATGAAAAACATATCCACAGAATGATGCTGCCACCACCATGCTTCACTGTGGGGATGGTGTTCTCGGGGTGATGAGAGGTGTTGGGTTTGCGCCAGACATAGCTTTTTCCTTGATGGCCAAAAAGCTCAATTTTAGTCTAATCTGACCAGAGTTCCTAATTCCATATGTTTGGGGAGTCTCCCACATGGCTTTTGGCGAACACCAGACGTGTTTGCTTATTTTTTTCTTTAAGCTATGGCTTTTTTTTAGCCACTCTTCCGTAAAGCCCAGCTCTGTGGAGTGTACGGCTTAAAGTGGTCCTATGGACAGATACTCCAATCTCCGCTGTGGAGCTTTGCAGCTCCTTCAGGGTTATCTTTGGTCTCTTTGTTGCCTCTCTGATTAATGCCCTCCTTACCTGGTTTGTGAGTTTTGGTGGGCGGCCCTCTCTTGGCAGGTTTGTTGTGGTGCCATATTCTTTCAAATTTTTTTATAATGGATTTAATGGTGCTCCGTGGGATGTTCAAAGTTTCTGATATTTTTTTATAACCCAACCCCGATCTGTACTTCTCCACAACTTTGTCCCTGACCTGTTTGAAGAGCTCCTTGGTCTTCATGGTGCCGCTTGCTTCGTAGTGCCCCTTGCTTAGTGGTGTTACAGACTCTGGGGCCTTTCAGAACAGGTGTATATATACTGAGATCATGTGACAGATCATGTAACACTTAGATTGCACACAGGTGGACTTTATTTAACTAATTATGTGACTACTGAAGGTAATTGGTTGCACCAGATCTTATTTAGGGGCTTCATAGCCAATGGGGTGAATACATACCTTGGGGGAAAAAAGTATTTAGTCAGCCACCAATTGTGCATGTTCTCCCACTTAAAAAGATGAGAAAGGCATGTAATTTTCATCATAGGTGCACGTCAACTATGACAGACAAAATGAGAGAAAAAAAATCCAGAAAATCACATTGTAGGATTTTTAATGAATTTATTTGCAAATTTTGGTGGAAAATAAGTATTTGGTCAATAACAAACGTTTCTCAATACTTTGTTATATACCCTTTGTTGGCAATGACACAGGTCAAACGTTTTCTGTAAGTCTTCACAAGGTTTTCACACACTGTTGCTGGTATTTTGGCCCATTCCTCCATGCAGATCTCCTCTAGAGCAGTGATGTTTTGGGGCTGTCGCTGGGCAACACAGACTTTCAACTCCCTCCAAAGATTTTCTATGGGGTTGAGACTGCTAGGCCACTCCAGGACCTTGAAATGCTTCTTACGAAGCCACTCCTTCGTTGCCCGGGCGGTGTGTTTGGGATCATTGTCATGCTGAAAGACCCAGCCACGTTTCATCTTCAATGCCCTTGCTCATGGAAGGAGGTTTTCACTCAGAATCTCACGATACATGGCCCCATTCATTCTTTCCTTTACACGGATCAGTCGTCCTGGTCCCTTTGCAGAAAAACAGCCCCAAAGAAAGATGTTTCCACCCCCATGCTTCACAGTAGGTATGGTGTTCTTTGGATGCAACTCAGCATTCTTTGTCCTCCAAACACGACGAGTTGAGTTTTTACCAAAAAGTTCTATTTTGGTTTCATCTGACCATATGACATTCTCCCAATCCTCTTCTGGATCATCCAAATGCACTCTAGCAAACTTCAGACTGGCCTGGACATGTACTGGCTTAAGCAGGGGGACACGTCTGGCACTGCAGGATTTGAGTCCCTGGCGGCATAGTGTGTTATTGATGGTAGGCTTTGTTACTTTGGTCCCATCTCTCTGCAGGTCATTCACTAGGTCCCCCCGTGTGGTTCTGGGATTTTTGCTCACCGTTCTTGTGATCATTTTGACCCCACGGGGTGAGATCTTGCGTTGAGCCCCAGATCGAGGGAGATTATCAGTGGTCTTGTATGTCTTCCATTTCCTAATAATTGCTCCCACAGTTGATTTCTTCAAACCAAGCTGCTTACCTATTGCAGATTCAGTCTTTCCAGCCTGGTGCAGGTCTACAATTTTGTTTCTGGTGTCCTTTGACAGCTCTTTGGTCTTGGCCATAGTGGAGTTTGGAGTGTGACTGTTTGAGGTTGTGGACAGGTGTCTTTTATACTGATAACAAGTTCAAACAGGTGCCATTAATACAGGTAACGAGTGGAGGACAGAGGAGCCTCTTAAAAAGAAGTTACAGGTCTGTGAGAGCCAGAAATCTTGCTTGTTTGTAGGTGACCAAATACTTATTTTCCACCATAATTTGCAAATAAATTCATTAAAAATCCTACAATGTGATTTTCTGGAGAAAAAAATTCTCAATTTGTCTGTCATAGTTGACGTGTACCTATGATGAAAATTACAGGCCTCTCTCATCTTTTTAAGTGGGAGAACATGCACAATTGGTGGCTGACTAAATACTTTTTTTCCCCACTGTATGCACGCACCATTTTTCCGTTATTTATTTCTTAGAATTTTTTGAAACAAGTTATTTTTTTCATTTCACTTCACCGATTTGGACTATTTTGTGTATGTCCGTTACATGAAATCGAAATAAAAATCAATTTAAATTACAGGTTGTAATGCAGCAAAATAGGAAAAACGCCAAGGGGGATGAATACTTTTGCAAGGCACTGTAAGTCTACGCTCGGCTAGTGCAATCTTAGGAACATAATAACTTTATGTTCCTAGGCAGGGTTGTCATGCACCCATTATTTTAGAGGGGTTACGAAGTATGTGAGGATGGAGGGGGGATGGTCTGGAGGGGGAAGTTGTAGAAATTTGCATTTTTCACATACCTGAAACAGCTTTTTCCTGAAATCTAGATCCATAATCAGTATGCCTAATTCTATGTAAAAAAAAAATAAACATATTTTTCTGGATAGGTTATCTAAGGATACGTCATTACCTGGTCAATTTTAATGAGGGTGTCATTCTGACTATTGTAAATCACACATCTCAATATACTGCACAAATATGCCTAGGATATTACATCCAAATTACAACACAGTACATGGGATCATAACACACATCATCAATACAGGCACATATCATGACATCATCATTAATTCACAACTATCATGATATTATCGTAAGGTGACAGATTACATTTAAACCATGTATTTTTCTGCATACCTCTTGAGCTGTCTGTATCCTCTTGCCTGAAGGTAATTTTTTTATGCTTATTTGCATTTCTGCTAAAATCTGGGTAAAAGATTGAAAGGAATGTGAGTCTTATTCAGTACATTTAGTAAAATTGCCAGCAGACATGCCAGCTAAGATAGTTAGACAAGCTACTCTAACTTGACTGATAGCCTGAAATGGCTTGGTAGCTAGTTATAAGGTTGGGAGATTGGGGACCTATCTAGCTGGCTAGCTAAAGCCAACTTCATAAAATGGCTAGGTGGCAAGAATTACAGAGAAACAACAAAACATACAGTTGAAGTCGGAAGTTTACATACACCTTAGCCAAATACATTTAAACTCAGTTTTTCACAATTCCTGACATTTAATCCTAGTAAAAATTCCCTGTATTAGGTCAGTTAGGATCACCACTTTATTTTAAGAATGTGAAATGTCAGAATAATAGTGATTTATTTCAGCTTTTATTTCTTTCATCACATTCCCAGTGGGTCAGAAGTTTACATACACTCAATTAGTATTTGGTAGCATTGCCTTTAAATTGTTTAACTTGGGTCAAACGTTTCGGGTAGCCTTCCACAAGCTTCCCACAATAAGTTGAGTGAATTTTGGCCCATTCCTCCTGACAGAGCTGGTGTAACTGAGTCAGGTTTGTAGGCCTCCTTGCTCGCACACGCTTTTTCAGTTCTGCCCACAAATGTTCTATAGGATTGAGGTCAGGGCTTTGTGATGGCCACTCCAATACCTTGACTTTGTTGTCCTTAAGCCATTTTGCCACAACTTTGGAAGTATGCTTGGGGTCATTGTCCATTTCGAAGACCCATTTGCGACCAAGTTTAACTTCCTGACTGATGTCTTAAGATGTTGCTTCAATATATCCACAACATTTTCCTTCCTCATGATGCCATCTATTTTGTGAAGTGCACCAGTCCCTCCTGCAGCAAAGCACTCCCACAGCATGATGCTGCCACCCCCGTACTTCACGGTTGGGATGGTGTTCTTCGGCTTGCAAGCGACCCCCTTTTTCCTCCAAACATAACGATGGTCATTAGGGCCAAACAGTTATATTTTTGTTTCATCAGACCAGAGGACATTTCTCCAAAAAGTACGATCTTTGTCCCCATGTGCAGTTGCAAACCGTAGTCTGGCTTTTTTATGGCGGTTTTGGAGCAGTGGCTTCTTCCTTGCTGAGCAGCCTTTCAGGTTATGTTGATATAGGACTCGTTTTACTGTGGATATAGATACATTTGTACCTGTTTCCTCCAGCAACTTCACAAGGTCCTTTGCTGTTGTTCTGGGATTGATTTGCACCAAAGTACGTTCATCTCTAGGAGACAGAACGCGTCTCCTTCCTGAGCGGTATGATGGCTACATGGTCCCATGGTGTTTATACTTGGGTACTATTGTTTGTACAGATGAATGTGGTACCTTCAGGCGTTTGGAAATTGCTCCCAAGGATGAACCAGACTTGTGGAGGTCTACAATTTCTTGGCTGATTTCTTTTGATTTTCCCATGATGTCAAGCAAAGAGCCACTGTGTTTGAAGGTAGGCCTTGAAATACATCCACAGGTACACCTCCATTTGACTCAAATTATGTCAATTAGCCTATCAGAAGCTTTCAAAGCCATGACATAATTTCTTGGAATTTTCCAAGCAGTTTAAAGGCACTGTCAACTTAGTGTATGTACATTTCTGACCCACTGGAATTGTAATACAGTGAATTATAAGTGAAATAATCTGTCTGTAAACAATTGTTGGAAAAATTACTTGTGTCATGCACAAAGTAGATGTCTTAACCGACTTGCCAAAACTATAGTTTGTTAACAAGAAATTTGTGAAGTGGTTGAAAAACAAGTTTTAATGACTCCAACCTAAGTGTATGTAAACTTCCAACTTCAACTTTTATTCATCAAAAAGAAATCAATAGGCTGCACAGCTTAATCAAATTTGTTTATAAACTTACCTCCTGCAAGTCCTGCCCATCACCGGCAGCTAAAATCAAATCAAAAACAGGACAAATCGGAGGGGGCACGTGCCCTTGTTCCCCCTATGGGCATGACGACTCTGATTCCTTGAAGCACTCATGACAATGGTGTGACACTACGTTTTCTGTTCTCAGGTGGCTGTGGTGCCATGTATGAAGTCCATATAGAATCCAATGAATTTAAAGGGAAAAGAACAGTTCAACAACACCAACTAGTCAACCAGGTAACCTATGGGGATACATTCTGGAGAGATCAATTAGTTTGCACCATTGTATGGAAGCGTAGAGGCTATATAGCGCTGTCAAAATTGTACATTTGCTTTGGTTTAAATTGTTTTGTACCAATCGGATGTGTGGGATGAGAGATAAAGGAACAACAAGTAGTAAAGTATGTCAAATTGCTCAGTCTTATATCAAACCTTTCAGGTGAAATTATTATCCTGTATTGCATTTTATGCCAAATGCAAAATTGTTGCAAAAACAGCACAGCTGAAAACTGCTATGTTCTCATCCATAGGCACTCAAGGAGGAGATCCAAGGAATGCATGGACTACGAATATTCACAGATATTCCTCGAGAGTAGGACCAAGCCCTTTCACAAATTGTAGGCCTATGAACGTACACCCCTCAAATGGAATGTCATATGCTGATTCAATTTTCATCTGAGGATGAACACCCCAAAATCTCAGATGAATTGCTAATGTGTCTGTGGCAGTAACAAAGGAAACGGTTTGTCCTGTTACTTCCTGACAATATTGTTAGAAATAATCTGAAGAATTCAAGGTAGGGACACGTTTTACAATGTAAATTGTGTAATAAATGTAACTAAAACCATCATATATTTTTATTTATTTACCATAAACACAGTTAAATCATTGATGAGATTATTCGAATGCTGCCTTTACAGAAGACATTGACCTAAAAAGCTATGATACGCTCTGGATAAGAGTGTCTGCTAAATGACTAAAATGTAAATGTAAATGTAAAATAACGCTGTCAGGATTCATTAGTAAATTGCCAAGTCAATTAGCCCCCTATCCAACTGAGTTGGCCTATAGTGTTTTTTAACCATTGTAAAGATAGGATGCAAGTACATTGTAGTGAACAGATGGAAAACCTCATGATAAAACGACTAGCTATGCAACTATTCTTGTACATTTATTCTGAAATTGAAAATCCTGCCTATATTTGTGTTTTTGTTTAGTGTCGTAGTTATTTGTTTAAGTCATGAGACACAGTCATGAGACAAGTTTCCATTCCATTTCCAGTATTTATGTTCTGTTATTCCTCCTTGTTAACCATTAATGTAGAAATAAAAGTTGCTGACAAAGTTGATGGACTTAAATAAATAGTATGTTATTAAAAGGACAAAAACACTTGACCCTTATGTCTTTATTAAAGGGATACTTCAGGATTTAGCCTACACTATTGTAGAACTTATAATTTGCAGGTGTCTAACAACCTCATTAGATTGTAATAATCACTGTGTGGGCCTACTCCTACTGTGTGGCCCCAATGCGACCCATACTTGGTAAATGTACTACAGTTTTTTCTACTGTGAAATTCACCAGCAGGTGGGGCCCCGTAGCTATTTCCCTGACCAATATTTTTTGGGGTTAGTACTTTAAGTGAGAATACGTTTTACTACATGGTAGCCTACTTGAGATGTAACTTTGTTGCTTGCTTATTCATAAACAGGTTATGATTGGATTATAGACATGAAACCTATTGCCAGTAAATGGACATTCATAATTGTGATATTCCCAAAATACTGATATACAGTGTCCTGTAGCCTATGTGTTGTAGTCAATCAATGTAAGGTCTGTGTTTTGATACTCACAAATATTTGAATTTTTGTGCCTGGAAGAAGACATTTGCGAATAACCCTGTCTGATCACGTGCCCATTTGTAGCCGCAATAGTGGAATTTGCGGTTCGCCTTCAAAATAAAAGTCCCCAATTGAAAGTGACGCAAAGGGATACAAATAGTGGAATGATGCCATATTTGGACAAAATAATCGTAAACAAAGTTTGAATGTTGTTACATAATTTAAAGTTAAATACAATAATTAATTAATTTGACAAACAGAAAAATCTGTTGAAATCCAACTGCATTGTCTTACGTCATATAATGAGCCGATTCCGCCTGCGCTGATCGGTTGAAGGACGCGCTTCGCATAGGAGTGATGCCATCTGACGTAAGACAACGATCCCACTGTGGATGTATTAGACTGCATAATTGCATTGGGGGAAATACATATATTCACTGTACAGCCTTACCTATGGATTGTGCATCCAAGAAACGGTGTATCAGCCTACTCAGTGACACCCACAGAACACAGTTCTTAAAACATGAGTGTCTTAGCTCTTATTGCAGGACTTTGACTGGTAAATCACCTCCCCAATCAGTCTATTGAGGTTAGGCTGTACAGTGCAATATGAATATTAAATACACACAGGCTGACTGGGAAGGTGATTTCCCACAGTCAAAGTCATGCAATAAGAGCTAAGATGCTAATATAAACGCTTGAGAATTGTGTTCTGTCGGCATCACTCCATAGGTAAGGCTGTACAGTGAATATACTGTAAGTATGCCCCAATGCAATTATGCAGTCTAATACATCCACAGTGGGATTTCAACTGTTTTTTTCTGTTTATTGTCAAATTAATTATTGCATTTAACAGCATTCCAACATTGGTTAGCATTATCTAGTCCAAATGGCATGATTCCACTATCCGTTTGAAAAACGTTCAATTAGGGACTTTTATTTTGAAGGCGAGCCGCAAATTTCCCTATTGTGGCTAATCGTTACTGTGACTAGCTTGACACAGGTCTGTTATGCCTTGCCAAACTGCTTGCTTGCTGCTCTTCCACAGGGAGATGCTATACTGACACGCCTGGTGCCCAAAATGTATGACGCGCAGCGAGAGTTGAGTGGGGACGAACGGATTTGGTTCAAGGCAGTCGTCCTAATAATGAGCCCTCCCCAACAAGCTAATTTATGCTTGTGGCTAGAAAATTCAGCGGTAATTTCTATGCCGAAATTGGGACTTGCCGAAGTTTTCAGAATCATTACCTGTATAGGAATAATTGTTATTTTTTTTACATTAATTTGTAACCATTTTTTTTTTTTACAAAAATGTTTACGTTAATGTAGTTTTAGGCCACATGTCAGCCTGGCCTGATATTGCGACACTATCTAGCTAGCTACTTCTCTCCTTACTGCAGGACGTGTTGTTGTGTTGCCTTGCAGCCCTAACTATCCCCATTGAGCAGTAAACTGTATCACGGTGACATCTAGATGGTTACTACCAATATTTTAAGTTATTTCTCGTGTAGGCTGCTATCCGACTGGAAATATAATCAAGTTGGATGGAACAAATTCGGCAAGTTAGCGATATGTGATACAACTGGCCGGTGAAGCAACTGCTGCCCAGTGGGGAAGCACCTCAATATCACACCGTTGTACTGGTCATTCACATCGGATTGTCGTTACGTTAGCTGACATCGAGATGGTGACCAATATTACAAGTTATTTTCCCCTCGTCCATTGAAATAAACATCTTTTTTTTTTTTTTTACAAGTTTTAATTAGTGCCAATGACATGCTGCTGCTGTTGCCAGCTAGTCAGCATAAACTAGACTAATCAGGACGCCTGACTGAACGGAAGCCCTTCGTCTCCACTCGGCTCTCAACTGCGCGATATACGTAATCAATTAGTGCGTGTTAATGATTTATATATACACTAGAAGACTAAAAGGGGGCGCTGTGTGGAAGTTTCTGTGCCTCCATCTTGGCACTTCCCCACCGGTGTAAAACAAATATTTTGGAAGCTATAGAAATGCATTTATTATTGTCTACATTCGTTTTTGCCACATTTATTATATAACAGACACCTTAATGCATACTTCTGAATTATATTATGTGAGCTAAATGTAAGAAATAAATAAAATATATAAACATTTTCCATAAAGTATCATTTTTTGAGATTAATAATTTTACTGTCCGACTACAACAACAAAAATACTTAAATACATGTAATTTTGTCCTTGAAACATTTAATTGAAATACTGTAGAATTTCATTAATTTCTATGGAAGACTGCTCCTATTGGGGAGTGCCAATATGGCCGAGTGGTGGCTTCAAAGTCTCTCATTGGCCAATACACAGCATCAGTAATCCAGGGTTTATAAACATATTTGGTCTGTATAGCTCTCCCTCTTCCAAAAGAGAACTGATTCGGCTCATACTGCGCATTCTGAACTTGGAAGCAGGAGGGAAGGAAGGACCAGTTACAAGCTCGAGCATCCCCTTCCAGCCTCATGAAGCCCACCGAAATGGCTAAAGAAGGAGCAGAGATGACAGAGGAAACTGAGCACATGATAGAGAAGAATGGCGCAAAAGAAACAGAAAATGTAGTATCTGCAGGAGATGCCAAAGAAATGCGAGCCGTAATACTGTCCGGTTTTGGGGGTCTCAACAAACTCCGGGTAACCAAGAAGGCGATGCCTGAGCCACAGGAAGGCGAAGTGAAAATTCGCGTCAAAGCATGGTAAACGTTGGATAGTAAACTGTTGATGTAATTGTTACATTGATGCCTGCCTATATGATTTTAAAATATCAGTGTTGCGAAGTTACCACATTCATAAATGTAGTGCAACATGTTGCAGATTCTGATTCAGTATGGGCGAGCCATGAATAAACCTTTAATTAAAGTAGGTTCAACTCGACCTGTATAGTTTGTAAAAGTGACACGAGAAAAGGACTCATTGCATTCATGAAGCCACATGTCCTCTGATGGTTCACTGTCTGTAGTAGATGATTAATAAGGACTGTCTGTGGACCAGTCATGCAAATGAAAAGCAAAAACACCTGCAATGTTGGAATTAATTAGAATTTGGCTTGATAAAATTATTTGCTTGGCTTGTTCTTGACTGATAATCTTTATGAGCTTTTATTGGATCTGGCAGAAGGGGGAATAGTTAAATACCTCGAGCCAGTTGAAATGGCTTTTCTCATTACAACTGTCTCATACAAAGTCCTACACTTGTGGTATTTATGCTCTATTCTCGAATGCTAGCCTACTTGTCATTTAGTAAGTAGATTCTGATGAGGGATTGATTATTTGTCTTTACTCCAACAATATTGTTTTATTGATAATATTGAAATACATAATAAGTACACATAAATTATACATTCAACAAGTGACAAGCCATTTTTCCATAAAAGGGAGGCTGTTACAGATATACTGTATCACAGATGAGCTATTTGTTGTTCAGTGCATGTGAATCACCATGGCCTTGGAACTGTAGCCCCTTTGAATAGTCTGGAATTCAAGCATGGGTTTGTAGATGTCAGACAGTTTGTGTTGTGAACTTATGACTGCTAAGGCATTTATTTATTAACATATTTGATCAAATAGTGAAAATGTCCGTCATACAATATTGTGTCTTCTCCAATCACCTAAGTTAAAAATAAATAACTTTGCTTGATTGTGATGTTAATATCAATGAGACATTTACTGTTGCAGTGGCTTGAACTTCCTGGACCTTATGGTGCGTCAAGGGAATATTGACAATCCTCCGAAAACTCCACTTGTCCCTGGATTTGAATGTTCTGGAATAGTGGAGGCGATGGGAGAAAACACAAAGGGATTTGAGGTCAGTGTATCCAGATCACAGTATGTTACAGATATTATGTCATGGATTAGTAGCACAACTATATTGATCTCACTTTGCATTTTTACCCCAAAAAATATTGATTTGCTGTTACGGTTTGAAATGTTTAATGTTGCTATTTTGAAATGCATTGGTCAGAGTAGCATGTGAGGGTTGGTGCATTTCTAAAACAAACCTGTAACCATGTCACCTCCCAAATCTGCATTTACCATATTTTATAGCTGATCCTTTCTTCTCTCCAGATAGGAGACCGGGTTATGGCTTTTGTAAATTACAACGCCTGGGCAGAGGTGGTTTGCACACCGCTGGATTACGTCTATAACATGCCTGATGATATGACTTTTCCTGAGGCAGCGGCCTTCTCCATGAACTTCGTGGCTGCCTACATGATGCTGTTTGAGGTTGCCAATCTCCGAGAGGGGATGTCAGTATTGGTCCACTCAGCAGGAGGGGGTGTGGTAAGTCAACGCCCGAGAGGAGGTGGAAAGAAAAACACAGCATTTCCTGAAAATGATATCAGTGATGTTACTATAGATACCGCCAAGGTGTGTAGCTCTGGTGGCTCTTGAGGGTAACAGCCTGTGGCTATTATCAGGCAGCTCAGATGCTGTTTTACATAATGCTGTATTCATGATTGAAGATGGACATGACAGGAGATGGTGAGATGTGGCTGAGAAAACGACATCTAGGAAAGATGTGACTGTGGTGGGAGATGGACATTGTCTGGGCTGTGCTGGTTACAGTATATTAACACAGACTCTTCAGACTCTTTTTTTCAAGACATTGAATTATCAGGCTCCTGTAGCACATTTCCCTTTAGCGAAAGCAGTTTGTGATTCCCAGCTTTAATAATTAAACAGAACTAGAGATGTAATTATGCTCTAGAGATGCTCCTACAGACTATAATTCATGAACAACCTGTTGCAGTTTGTCAACATACAGTAGAGCGACTGCTCAGATTTCAGACTGATGTGCACAATAGGATATAACTCTGTTGTTTAGTACCATACTGTAGTAGAGATGGACAAGAAAATATTTACTGCCTTTACCTAGTGTGTTGAATGATTAGAATCATTATTATCATTATGGATTATGGTTGTTAAAGCTGTGATGCATAACCTGTGGAAATGTAATTGTCTGGATTGGCCTTGTGTAATAGTGTCTGTGCCTTGAAGAGTCTGACTGGGATTGTGTGGTGTTTTTCAGGGTCAAGCTGTGGCTCAGCTGTGCTCCACTATACCCAGCGTCACCGTGTTTGGAACGGCCTCATCTTTCAAACATGAAGCCATCAAAGACTCTGTGACCCACCTCTTCGACAGAAACGTTGATTATGTACAAGAAGTTAAAAAGTAAGGTTTGTTTTTTTGTTCTACAAGAACAATTATTGGTATAAAATGTTTCTTCTAAACATAGAACTGCAGCAGTAATTGTTCTACACGATTTTTATGAATAAGACTAATTTGTTAGCAAATGTGTAATTTCATTGGATCTTACAGGTTTATTAAAATATGTTTAGATATAATTTCACATAATTACTAATAAGCTCTTTTGGTTTATAATGTGCAATTTGATATGTACATATGAAATGACAATGATAATGTGATAACGTAGAACACAGAGCATGTAGAGCTCAGGGAGGATGCAGATGTTAGTCGATGCCATATTTGGACGTGTGTGGCTGCGGTCTCCATGGCAACACACAGCTCGTCTCCGAGAGCAACGGCAGTGTGTGGGGCAGAGTGCTCAGAGGCTCTCTAAAGGCAACCTGCAACAGGCTGTCTGCTGGGGACGTGGAACAGCTGGGCCAATCAGTAGAGAGCCCTGATGCCTCATAAATAACATCCCAATTCAGATCACACTGCATGTCGTTGTGTTGTCTGTTCCAAACATATTGCTCACCATATGTCTGCTGCAGTCATAGAACTAAAAGTGCTGAAAACAAATTGGCTCCCTATTTAAAAAGACGATGGAGAACAAGCTATGGATGTTTTTTGTGCAGGTACAGACAACTACTGCAAAAATAATATTGCGATATTGTCAAAACGATACAATATATCATCAAAAAATAATATCCCGATATGTAACTGTATGGATTTTGTCCCCCCATCACTAATTAACATGTTTGATTGGCAATCAGTGCAATCCATAGGGATGCTGCCTCCTCAATAGGAGACAATCAGAAAATAACCCTAAATGCCAAGGCTAACTTCACATCTACTGTCTAATAGGAATAGTGTTTTGGAGGTGAGTCATGCAGTCAGGAGGCTTAAAGCATGTCCATCAGATAGTCACATTCTGAATGTATTCTGAAGATAGTGCTTTATAAATGCATACATTTAACCAAGCTTTCCTCTTGAGTTTCTTTCTTAAGGAGCATAATCCTTGGTTCCCCCTCAGTACTTATTGACCGAGGGAGAATACTGTCTGCCTGCATATCACAATAGTAGTAAATACAGCCATATCAGAGGGAGAGGCAGATTAATAAGCCTTTCATCTCTGTGGCCCCACATTCCTCTCAGGATCAAGAGCAAAGCAAAATTAAATTGGTCTCAAGTCGCCTCTTTTACAATAGGCAAGGCCATGGGCATCATAAGACCGCCAAGCAGTTTAGCCAAGCAGGCGGTCAGGCCACCAGGCAGAAAGAAAGGCATTAGGACCCCTTGATCAGAACATGCCTCTCATTCTTTCTTTCACATTAGTGCTTTCAAGTGAGTCATGCCATGAAAAACCGCACTGATGGTTAACCTGTCCAATGCTTATAGGTATTTTTAATACTGTATCACTTGAAATCAAGAGTGGAATTTGATGGAACAAAAGACTGATCGAAACGTCAATAAAGTGGAATGTTTAGTATTTGCTAAAAATATACATTTTAAGTATTGAAAGCTGAACTAAACATTGAATGACTAATAGATTGATAGGCGTCTGATGAAGCCTGCAGTTGAGGCTCTCTGTAAATGAGGAACATGTTGATTTTCGTTAATTGAATTTCCTGTATTTGGTAGGATCTCTCCAGAGGGAGTGGACATCGTCCTGGACTGTCTTTGTGGGGAGAACACTGGTAAAGGCCTCGGTCTGCTGAGGCCTCTGGGAACCTACATCCTCTACGGTTGGTGTCCTATCAGGATGCTACTCATACATTTGCTACATTGTGCCACCAGTATCACACATAAGACTCTTGAGATATGATGTGGTATTAGCCTGTGAATGTTGGAAGTATCTTGAGTGACATTTTTTATTTAGAACATTTCAAACTTACTGACAGGTATTGTATATAGGTTAGGCACCATTGCACATGTGCTATATATATACAGTGCTTTCAAGAAGTATTCACACCCGATGACTTATTCCATATTTTGTTGGTTTACAGCCTGAATTGAAAATGGATTAAATAGATTTTTTCTCTCACTCATCTACACACAATACCCCACAATGACAAAGTGAAAACATGTTTTTAGAAATGTTAGCAAATTTATTCACAATTAAATACAGAAATATCTAATTTACATAAGTATTCACACTCCTGAGTCAATACATGTTAGAATCACATTTGGCAGCAATGGCTAAGTCTCTTAAGAGCTTTGCAAACCTGGATTGTACAATATTTGCCCATTATTCTTTAAAATGTTCTTAAAGCTCTGTCAAATTGGTTGTTGATCATTGCTAGACAACCATTTTCAAGTCTTCCCATATATTTTCAAGCAGATTTAAGTCAAACTGTAACTTGGCCACTCAGGAACATTCACAGTCTTCTTGGTAAGCAACTCCAGTGTAGATTTGGGCTTGTGTTTTAGATTATTGTCCTGCTGAAAGGTGAAATAATCTCCCAGTGTCTGGTGGAAAGCAGACTGAACCAGGTTTTCCTGTAGGATTTGCCTGTGCTTAGCTCCATTCTGTTTATTTTGTATTCTGAAAAACTCCAGTACTTATCAAATACAAGCATACCCATAACTTGATGCAGCCACCACTATACTTGAAAATATGGAGAGTAGTACTCGGTCATGTGTTGTATTGTATTTGCCCCAAACATAACACGTTGTATTCAGGACAAAAAGTGAATTGCTTTGCCACATTTTTTGCAGTATTACTTTAATGTCTTTTCACTCTGTCAATTAGGTTAGTATTGTAACTACAATTTTGTTGATCCATCCTCAGTTTTTTCCTTTCACAGCCATTAAACTCTGTAACTTTTTTAAAGTCATGGTGAAATCCCTGAGCGGTTTCCTTCGTCTCCGGCAACTGAGTTAGAAAGGACGCCTGTATCTTTGTAGTGACTGTGTGTATTGAAACACCATCCAAAGTGTAATTAATAACCTCACCGTGCTCAAAGGGATATTCAAGGTCTGCTTTTTATTGTATTTGTTTACCCATCTACCAATAGGTGCCCTTCTTTGCGAGGCATTGGAAAACCTCCCTGGTCTTTGTGATGGTTGAATCTGTGTTTGAAATGCACTGCTCGACTGAGGGACCTTACAGATAATTGTATGTGTGGGGTACAGAGATGAGATAGTCATTCAAAAATCATATTAAAAACTAGTATTGCACACAGAGTCTATGCAACTACTTACACTACATGACCAAAAGTATGTGGACACCTGCTCGTCGAACATCTCATTCCAAAATCATGGGTATTAATATGGAGTTGGTCCCCCCTTTGCTGCTATAACAGCCTCCACTCTTCTGGGAAGGCTTTCCACTAGATGTTGGAACATTGCTGCGGCGACTTGCTTCCATTCAGCCAAAAGAGCATTAGTGAGGTTGGGCACTGATGTTGGGCGATTAGGCCTGGCTCGCAGTCTGTATGGACCTCGCTTTGTGCATGGGGGCATTGTCATGCTGAAACAGGAAAGGCCCTTCCCCAAACTGTTGCCACAAAGTTGGAAGCACATAATCATCTAGAATGTAATTGTATGCTGTAGCGTTAAGATTTCCCTTCACTGTAACTAAGGGGCCTAGCCCGAACCATGAAAAACAGCCCCAGACCATTATTCCTCCTCCACCAAACTTTACAGTTGGGACTATGCATTCGGGCAGGTAGCGTTCTCCTGGCATCCGCCAAACCCAGATTTGTCAGTCGGACGGCAAGATGGTGAAGCGTGCTTCATCACCAGAGAACGCGTTTCCACTGCTCCAGAGTCCAATGGTGGCGAGCTTTACACCACTCCAGCCGACGCTTGGCATTGCACATGGTGATCTTAGGCTTGTGTGCGGCTGCTCGGCCATGTAAACCCATTTCATGAAGCTCCCGATGAACAGTTATTGTGCCGACATTGCTTCCAGAGGCAGTTTGGCACTCGGTAGTGAGTGTTGCAACCGAGGACAGACAATTTTTACTTGCTTCAGCACTTGGCAGTCCCGTTCTGTGAGCTTGTGTGGCTTACCACTTCGTGTCTGAGCCGTTGTTGCTCATAGACATTTCCACTTCACAATAACAGCACTTATAGTTGACCGGGGCAGCTCTAGCAGGGTAGAAATTTGACAAAACGACTTGTTGGAAAGGTGGCATCCTATGACGGTGCCACGTTGAAAGTCACTGAGCTCTTCAGTAAGGCCATTCTATTGCCAATGTTTGTCTGTGGAGATTGCATGGCTGTGTGCTCGATTTTATACACCTGTCAGCAGCGGGTGTGGCTGAAATAGCCGAATCCACTAATTTGAAGGGGTGTCCACATATTTCTGTATATATAGTGTGTTTGACTTGTTAAGCAAATTTTTACTCCTAAACTTATTTAAGCTTGCTATAACGAAGGGGTTGAATACTTTTCATTTTTAATTACAAAAAATTACAAAAAGGAAAAACATAATTCCACTTTGACATTATGGGGTACTTTATTGTGTTTAGACCAGTGACAAAAAATATCAATTTAATCCATTTAAAATTTAGGCTGAAACACAACAAAATGTGGAAAAAGTCAAGGGGTGTGAATACTTTCTGAAGGCACTGTTTCCTATGACATAGCTTAGACCACAAATATCTTTAAAATGTATTGTAATATATAGGCTCAAGCTCTTTAGACTTTCACCTCATCTAAGGACACTTAGAATACAGATGATCCTATTATTTCTAGGTAATATCCCTCCATCTACTCAATAGTCAATCTGGACAGAATTTAAGCGACTGCTTGAACCTCATTGAAAACTAGGCGTGCGTTGTGATTCAGTGTGTGAAATTTCGGTTAATTCAAATGGATAAAAAAATGACACCTGAATTTATTTTACTGCCCTTGGCTTTTGTCCACATCTGAATTGTTTAATTACAAGAGTCTTCTTGTGTTTCAGATCATGTAGAATTAGAGTTCCTGTCAGTATGACAGTCGTGGAGTTGTAACACTAGTGCGGCATGAATCAATTAATGGTATGACGGTGAACAGATTTCATGAGCTGTGCCAGGACACGCTCTGCCAGATCTAAAAGAGACAACCACTCCTCCCCCACAATAACCCCTCATCACCTCTAGGCTCTTTACTGTTCACCCTTCACTTCAGCCCAACAGTTAACACCGCCACCCTGTCTCTCTCTATAAGCTTGTGTCTTTGTTTTTGTGTTTTCAGGCTCATCAAACATGGTGACTGGGGAAACAAAGAGTTTCTTCAGCCTTGCAAAATCTGTGAGTCAGAAATGCTAAGTCTGTCACTGAGTTTAAAGAATGGAACAGTCTGTTTCATATTTATTGAACATTCATTACTTACATGGTAAATGAAACACAAATGAGTTATTGGGGAGAGTGATGTGTGTGTCTCTGGTTTGACTTCCCAGTGGTGGCAGGTTGAGAAGGTGAACCCTATTAAACTCTATGAGGAGAACAAGGTCATCGCTGGATTCTCGCTGCTCAACCTCCTGTTCAAGCAGGGCAGGTGTGGGCAGGTGAAGACGGTGGTGGAGAAACTCTTCTCCCTATACAACCAGAAGAAGATCAAACCTGTGGTGGACTCCCTGTGGGCACTGGAGGAGGTAAGGGGACAGCTGGTGGGCAGGGACATTTCCCTGAACACATCTGGCATGATGTCTTTGACTGGCAGGTCTACTGTACAGCCAACTAACAGATGGGTAGGGAAGTCTTAGAGAAGGTGGTATGGAAACATCTTGGATGGAGTGTCATCTGTTGTTTGTCACTGTTCAGCTGTTAGTAGATGTTGTTTCGGCCCACAGATGGCAGGTGGGCCGTTGTTTTGATGGCTGTAGTTAGGCGACGTTCACATTCACGCCCACATTAATTCCAGTGTACCAATCATCAATCCCTCCTCTCCATCTCTGCCAGTGCATGTCTCTGGGTTTCTGTCTTCCTCTTTCTGTTTCTACACCGTCACCAAATCTGTTTGTAAAGAAACACAAATGTGACATTTGGGTGTTTCAACACATTCTGCTATTTCTGTGGACTTGCTAGTGGAATTGCTAGTGGTTAGCAGGCAGCACAGCACAGAGGGGCATAGAGTCATTTATTGAGACTACAGTCCTGCTGCTATGAGGTAGAAGATTGGTGGTTTCATTATTCACAAGATCCCCTGCTTATAAAATAGTGAAAGGCTTTCCAGAGCTTTTCCTCTCCTTTCATATTACTGGTGTTTACCTCCACTCAGTTATTTCTTTATACAGATATACAGTATATATACAGATATTCACCTAAATCTGTCTCAAGTGAAAGAATGAATAGACAGATTAGATTGAATTATTTCTGTCCTTCCAATCCAATGTCTATGACACTTAGGTTACTGTACATTTCATTGATCCATTCCAGTTTTTCTGGTAAGGCTGACATGTTATTTGAGTAGAAACATTCAAGGAGATACAGTGTGTCATGTAATTTGATTGATTTACATTGTGTTGTTCAGGTGGCCAGTTCAAATCACTGAGCCGACCTCTCTGATTCAGAGGGGTTGGGTTAAAAGCGGAAGTAAAGTTTTGTGTGCACTTGACGATAAAAATAAATGCCATCCTTTCTTTGCTTCATTTTGGAGCTGAAATTTGCTGCCTGCAAACATGTTCTTGCGTCATTCCGGTTTTGAAGTTACAGAATAATTCGCATTTCCAGCAGAGAGAGGAGTGCGAGGAAAGCCTGTTTGAATAGTAGGGGACTATATGTTTGATTAAATACATTATTTCTTGTTAGAAAAACCCTCCACCTATTTTAACATGGACCTGGTGCCCACCAGATGACTCAGATACTTTTTCACTCCCTCCTTGATCTTGGCTTCTACTACATTCTTTAACAAGGGAATTTTGCCTGTAATCAAAGAATGTTCATGAAGACCTTTAAAAAACTATAGAAACTCAGAAAATTAAGTTTATTAAAATGTAGAGAGTGTTAAGCAGTGCTGGTTTGGTATATTATTCTGTACAGTACACTCTTAGAAAAAAAGTGTTGCAAAAGGGTTCTTTGGCTGTACCCATAGGAGAACCTGTTTTATTTCCAGGTAGAACTCTTTTGGGTTCCAGGTAGAACCCTCTGTGGAAAGGGTTCTACCTGGAACCAAAAGGGATATACCTGGAACCAAAAATGGTTCTTCAAAGGGTTCTCCTATGGAGACAGCTGAAGAACCCTTATTGGTTCTAGATAGCACCTTTCTTTCTAAGAGTGTACTGTTAACAAGAGGACATTTAATAAATGGGCTAGATTGTGTTCAGAAAGCAGCCTTGGTTGAACAGCCACCTCTGACTTGCTTGAAGACAGAAAGCAATGAATAGAGGACAAGATGTATTTTATACTGAACAAAATTATAAATGCAACATGCAACAATTTCAACAATTTTACTGAGTTACAGTTCATATAAGGAAATCAGTCAATTTAAATAAATTCATTAGGCCCTAATCTATAGATTTTACATGACTGGGCAGGGGCGCAGCCATGGGTGGGCCTGGGAGGGCATAGACCCACCCACTTGGGAGCCAGGCCCAGCCAATCTGAATGAGTTTTTCCCCCACAAAAGGGCTTTATTACAGACATAAATACTCCTCAGTGTCATCAGTTGTCCGGGTGGCTGGTCTCAGACAATCCCGCAGGTGAAGAAGCTGGATGTGGAGGTCCTGGGCTGGCGTGGTTACACATGGTCTGCAGTTGTGAGGCCAGTTGGACATACAGCAAAATACTCTAAAACGACGTTGGAGGTGGCTTATGGTAGAGAAATGAACTTTAAATTTTCTGGCAACAGCTCTGGTGGACATTCCTGCAGTCGGCATTCCAATTGTACGCTCCCTCAAAGCTTGAGACATCTGTGGCATTGTGTTGTGTGACAAAACTGCACATTTTAGAGTGACCTTTTATTGTCCCCAGCACAAGGTGCACCTGTGTAATGATCATGCTGTTTAATCAGCTTCTTTGATATGCCACACCTGTCAGGTGGATGGATTATCTTGGCAAGGGAGAAATGCTCAATAACAGGGATGTAAAAAATTTGTCCACAACATTTTAGAGAAATTAGCTTTTTGTGCATATGGAACATTTATGGGATATTTCATTTCAGCTCATGAAACATTGGACCAACACTTTACATGTTGCGTTTATATGTTTGTTCAGTATAGATCCTTGTTAGCTTGGTTTCTTGTTTTTCCTTTTGATCCTATCAGGCATTGTGGTGGGAAAGTGACAGACTGACTCCCCACTATTCTGCATGGTTGTCATGGTTTCAGAAGTTGATCCAACCACAGCGTTCTGCAAAGTCATGCCAGGGAGGGTGGCACCTTTTAATTATCATACCAGAATAGGAAAGAAAGTGATTGAGGAATTGAAATCCCTAATTACAGATGTATCACACTTATATGACATACAATAATAAGTTATCATTTTTTCCCAATCCATTTTTTATTAGGAAATAATTATCAGTATTTGCCTTGAGGTCACTGTCTTCGAAATCAGTCATCCGAAGAAACTTGAAATCAACAAAATAATGACAGGCAATTACAGTCAGTGGAATAAATGCTATCCTAGCATGTCAGCTATTTTGAGTTGGCCATTAGAAAAATGTTGTGGATTATTGACTTACAGGCTTTCAGAGTGTTGACAAAGGTATGTATGTCAATAAGTCTTGCTTCTGCAAGTCCTACATTGCCCTCCTCATTTAACTGTATAAGGCAGAGCCAGTGTTTATAGTGTGATAAGACAGGAAGTGTTTTACCTTGCTGGCCAACTCTAAAAATACTCTTCTTCTTTTATTCTCTGTGTCTATTGTCTGTTAATAAGAACACAATTAAACCTACAATCATTTTACTCTGGGGACTGCATGTACTTGTAATGCTATTGACAATTATATTGCTCTCGGTATGCAACAATAGTGCAGGCCTGAGTTGGTCAGAATGATATGACCGACCTATCCATATGGTCCCTTTCCATCAGGAGACATAATGTGATGCGTGATGAATTGAGATCTGTCACCTGAGTGCAGAACCACCATTCCTGCTTTGATTACTACCAGCCTGACCCCCCCTGGACATGGCTCTTATTAAACTGTCTCTGCTGTTCACTTCTCGCCCAAGAGGGCTCTTCAGAACACATGTTCTCTTTCTGGAAGCAGCCACCACACAGAGAGTCATGTTTTGGTTGTGAAGGTGTGTTTTGCCTTATGCTGTCACAGCATGGAAAAGTGTTATTTAGAAAGTCAGGGAGATTAGTACCTGCTGCTCCATACTCATCATAAGATGTAATAACATACTAACTACGTGGTCTGTATCACCTGACTGAGGCGTCTGCAGACTCCTCACTGCCCGGAACAAAACTACTCTGCTAATCATGACGAGACTGCAGCTGGTACCGCAGAAGAGGGTGAGAGAGTGTACGGACAGAGAGAGAGAGAGAGAGAGGGGAGAGAGAGAGAGAGAGAGAGAGAGAGAGAGAGAGAGAGAGAGAGAGAGAGAGAGAGAGAGAGAGAGAGAGAGAGAGAGAGAGAGAGAGAGAGAGAGAGAGAGAGAGAGAGAGAGAGAGAGAGAGAGAGAGAGAGGAGAGAGAGAGAGAGAGAGAGAGAGAGAGAGAGAGAGAGAGAGAGAGAGAGAGAGAGAGAGAGAGAGAGAGAGAGAGAGAGAGAGAGAGAGAGAGAGAGAGAGAGAGAGAGAGAGAGAGAGAGAGAGAGAGAGAGAGAGAGAGAGAAGTGAAGGTTAATGAGAATGCAAGGGATAGTGGAGGATAGTGTTGTGAGAGGGAGAGGTTTGAAGGAGGCTTCAGTGTTGTAACATTTTACAGCATTGCTCACACTAAAGCTCAGCCCTAATAGTCATCCTTGTTTATGATCCTACTGTACTGCTTGGAAACAATACCAGACCCAGAGGGGGAAATAGATGAGTTGGCCATGTCTTCTCCAAGCAATGTGAATCTTATTACCTGTGTTGTGGCTATTCTATGAAAGCAACATTCATCATACAGCCCCAGTGTAGCCAGGGGCCTTGCTGTGATTGTTTGGTATTGTCCTCTTCCTTCTGTTCCACAGTGGTCATCAGGGAACTCATGCACCATCTCCCCGTGACATCCTGACCAGGGGATATCCTTTTGTTCTCCACAGCCTCTTAATGTCTCTATACTCTGATTTGTTTTGCAAAGCAATATATCAAATAGGGTTGCACAATGAAAAGCAAGTTTACCTATAAGGCCCTTGCCTTGGAGAAAGGCCATGTGTTTCTGTCTTTTATTTTCTTCCTCTGCTTTGAAGAGCGGCTTTGAAGCCACAGACTTCAATTACTACAAACTATTCCTGAATGCCCTGAGCATCACAGAGGCAATTCTCTCCTGTGCCGTGAGTCAAGTGAAGTCCTGGAGAGGTCCATAGTGAAGTTGAGGGGGCTATTAGAGGAATGCAGCTGGAGAATGCACAAAGCTCCCCCCTAGAGATGCACATCAACCAGCTGTATCCTGCTCCTCCAAACCAGTCAGTCTTTCAAAGCACTCCAGGAAATGAACACCCCTCCAGAAACACAACTCTAGTATGCTTTATACTGTGCTGCTCACTCAGTGAAGAAACCCTTTTTACCTGGGCCACATGCATTTGTCTGTTGCCTAGGAATTGTCAGTGTCCTGATACCTGAACGCATATCGGTTGTTTTCGGACAGTTGTTTACTGTTGTTGCAGAGCTCTCCCTCCCACCCAGCCTGGCTGTTCCACTCTGCTCCCTGACACCTCAGGTCTGGTGTTGGCAGGATGCAGGCAAGGCAGCCAGGCAGCTCTGGACAATCTGATTTATGGTCCTCTCAGACAGCACTTGTTAAAACTCAGCTCCAGCAGTGTTTTCCCCTCACCAGCCTTTCAGGCAGAAGGCCATTCCTGACACTGGCATTACTCATGATGTACTACCCCCGTAGCCAGGCGACAGATAACCCAAGCCTCAGTAGATTCACTAGTCCACCTTGTCCTGGAAATATGTTCTGATTTCTCATTAATAAGACTGTCATGGTTAAACTCTGCTGAGTTGTCACCTAGAGCTTGTGTAACACAAGCTTCAACCACACTTTCAATGCTTTAATGCTGTCGTCTGTATCCTATCATACATCTGAGAAGTATTCTCAACACAGCACCTTTTCTGTTGCTACTTGTTGCCCAGTTGACTCCTGCTCTGTGGTCTCGTGTAGCTAAATGAGCTACAGCATTAGTACTAAGTGGTTGTATATCACGGCACAGCTCTCAGCTTGGCCACACCAGCTCTAGCGTTACCTCCCCGGCTGAGCCAAGGTTGGCACTGTTGCCATAGGAACCACAGCCCTGCACTGATAAACAGGCCTGAGTGTAGCCAGGGACCTCTCCGAACGTGGGGGTGGCAGGAGAGTGACCAGGCTGCTACACCCTGTTATGACACCCTAGAGGCATTTTCACTGACCAATGACCTGTAGGACTGTGAAATCTATCAGCAGCATGTGGGCTCTCTGACACACTGAAATAAGCCGTTCTAAGACAGGCATGTATTATGGGTTGTTAGCTACTGATTCCACCACATGGTCTGATCATTCCTGTTTATTCCAGTGATTCAAATGGTTGTTGTCATTCACCCCAGGTGCAGGAGCTCTGGCTCCTGCACCTTTCTATGAACACTATCATTTGAATTAATGCTCTTAAATCTTGGCCTTAGCTACGCTTGTTGATTTAATGATCTCGCACCTGGCAAACCTGGCCTGTGTAAGAGCATAATGAACACAGTCCTCTCCTCTCGTAGTAGGCAGTAACCTGAATGTGTCCAAATGGTAGAAGGAACTGAAGCCCCCAGAAAAGGGTGTCTGCTGTTATCTGTTCATCTGTAATACATGGAGGAAAATGGATGTCTGATGTATTGGTGAATTGTTCATATACATGTGAAATGATAGACATTAATGTTATTCATCAGTGTGCAATCCAACTGATTTGCAGAGATGAATTGAACAACAAACTGCTGTAAATAGCTAGATAGTAGGCTAATAACACTGTGATTCCTAAACCCTATTCACTTTGATTAAATCTATTTTGAATAATGTGATAACATCTTTCCTTATGCACGGCATTGGAAATGTGAATTTCTGTGTCGCTTGACTGAGTGGACTATTTTCCTCTGCATTGTTAAATGTGTCAAGTCAAGATATTTCAAAATGGGTCCATCACAGCACACCGTGTTTCCTTCAGGTGATCGACAGGAGCTTGTGAATTTTCTAACTATGATAATAGCACATCATAATTTCTCTTTTGCTCCATTAAGAAGTCGGAAATGCTGTCACTTTTGTTGGTTTGTAATGCACTTCTATTATTAGCTGTCCATTGGGTATTTTCAATCAACAGATGTGGTAGAAATGTTTAGATGGGATCTCTTTATTTTTGCTGACAATATCCCAATTTGAAGACTATTAGACATTCATCCTTCATATTGTATGTACATTTTCAAAAAGACAAGCTTAGCATACCCCCTCAGTCCTGTACTATCTTTCCATATGCACTTACAGAAAGTATTCACACCCCTTGACCTTTTTCACATTTTGTTGTTACATCCTGAGTTTAAAATGGATTAAATTGAGAATTTGTTTCACTGATCTACACACAATACCCAATAATATCAAAGTGGAATTATGTTTTTCGAAATGTATAATAGTGGTGGCTGCATCATGTTATGGGTATGCTTGTAATCATTAAGGACTGGGGAGTTTTTAAGGAAAGAAAATAAACTGAATGGAGCTAAGCACAGGCAAAATTCTAGAGGAAAACCTGGTTCAGTCTGCTTTCCACCAGACACTGGGAGATGAATTTACCTTTCAGCAGGACAATAACCTAAAACCCAAGGCCAAATATACACTGGAGTTGCTTACCAAGAATACAGTGAATGTTCCTGAGTGTCTGAGTTACAGTTTTGACTTAAATCTGCTTAGAAATCTATGGCAAGATTTGAAATGATCAACAACCAATTTGACAGAGTTTGAAGAATTCTGAAAATAATAATGGGCAATATTGTACTATCCAGGTGTGCAATGTTCTTAAAGATTTACCCAGAAAGACTCAAAGCTGTAATCGCTGCCAAAGGTGATTCTAACATGTATTGACTCAGTGGTGTGAATACTAATGTAAATGTGATATTTCTGTATTTAATTTTCAATACATTTGCAAAAATGTCTAAAAACATGTTTTCACTTCGTCATTATGGGGTATTGTGTGTAGATGTGTGTGAAAAAAATGCAATTTAATCCTTTTTGAATTCGGGCTATAACATAACAAAATGTTGAGTACGTCAAGGGGTATGAATACTTTCTGACGGCACTGTATTTTAACAGGAACATTTGCTTTGTCCTCTTACACACCACAGCACAGCAATCTTGCCAAATTCAATGAAAACCTGCTTTTGTTGTTGTGGGACAATGATCTGAAAAGAACTTGGCCACACTGGCCACCATAAACAGATTAAAGGTCTTGGAACCCACATCCAGTTTAATCTTCTCCATGTCATTTTCTTTTTAGATTTTAGATTCTCTCAAGCTCACATGGTGACAATATTCTGTTATTTTGTGGCACAAAGGGAGGTCTTTTTTGCATGGTGAATTTTTTTTTCTCCAGTATGAAGCATTTGTAACACTATTGATGCTATGGCTTTGGTTACCTCTCTTGCTCTCAAGCTATTTCCTATGCTACAAACACCTCCGCCTGATCATGCTATAATATGACTGACAATGTAATCGTCTTCTCCAGACCTTCAGAACATCTGCCTTTCCTGTCATTTGGGGTCTTGTCAATGTTGGATGCTACTGGAAGTTGTGACAGTAGCTGTCTGCCTAGAGATCTAGCTCCTGTGTGAGGCTGGTGTGGGATGCCGTGGCCTTTTCCTGCTGTGGGAGGAGGATCTGTTCATTAACCAGCTGCCCACATTCATCTGGGAGGACCGCTCTCTGCTGAACATTCAGATTATGGCTGCCTGCTAAAGAATGTCAAGTCATTTATCAAGCCTGACAATGCGTTTTTGGAAAGGGCCTTCTGATCCTCATAGGCTTGTCACTCACTGGTACGACACATCACAGTACTACTTCTGGCCTGGTCTCAGAAAGGAATTCCAAGATATGACTGTTTAACATCACAGGGATACCACCGGGATGCAGCCATACCTGGTTGTGTAAGCAGAAGCTTTTCCGTACATTTTCCCAGTGAGTTCTGTGAAATCCGTTCTGAAGTTATTTTTGTGGTTTGAACACGTCACAGTTGGTGAAATTAGTTGTGTAACTGTCAGCAGTTGGTGAAATGAGTTGTGTAACTGTCAGCAGTTGGTGAAATGAGTTGTGTAACTGTCAGCAGTTGTGGGAGGACTGGTACTGTAGCTCTCTGTGGAGCTCTCAGTGATGTTGTCTTGGGAGGATGTCGTGCAGCATGTGAGTTTCAGCTTTATATGAGAGGGAGAGAGGGAGGGAGGGAGGGAGGGAGGGAGGGAGGGGGAGAGAGAGAGTGAGAGAGAGTGAGAGTGAGAGAGAGAGAGAGAGAGAGAGAGAGTTTATGAGATGTTTTGTCTTTTTCCTGGGAACACTGTGCTCTGCTGTTGTCAGTTAGGTTTGGCACGAAATGCAGGGTATTCTTTGGAACCACAGCCCATGAAGAGCCTCATTAAAGGGAAGTGGGGTGGCGAGCCAGGGGAAAAGACTCCCGTTGCTTGTGTGCGTGGGATGAGAATTCAGGGGGCGTTGGTTAGTGTAAATGCTGACCCTGGAAAACGGTTCTTGCCTGGCTGGAGAGGGTGGAGGGTGTGTCTTTAGGATGGAATGAAGGAGAGGTTGCCTGGATACCCATGCAGCATTGCCTGTCCAACCTGGAGTGGCTTGGCCAATTAGTGTGTAGTTGAGATCTAGACAGGGAGTACAGTAGGGGTTCACCATGGATAAAGCATGGCAGAGCCTCCTTGCTGGTTCTCAGATATGTGCCTGCTTCACAATTTACCCCCCACTGACTCTCCAACCAGCCACAATTCTCCATCATTGTTAATTAACATCACATTAACGGTCCCTGACCTATTTCTGCTTTAGGCTTGGATTACATCATTTCTTTAAACCAAAGAATGTTTTGGAAACAATGGGATCCAGACAAAGAGGAGCATTGTCTGTGTGTACCATGGTAATGTGAACAGTGATAAATGGCATCCACGGTCATCATCTGTGAGGGATTTAACTATTCCCATGTAGTGATTAATTAGATCCCCATGAGTTTTAATGTGCAAGATCAGAGTAATCACATTACCCTTTTCCATGAAACCCCTCTACCTTCCATCACGCCAGCACAGTTATTGAATGAATTTATAGTATACATAATTTCCAATGCAGTAACTCTGATAACGGCTTTGAACACACACTGACACAGACTGCTGGTTCACAGTCTGGATTATGTTGTACTGGTTTCATGCTTGAGTTCCTTCCACCTTTTTATTTTTATTTTTTTATTTCACCTTTATTTAACCAGGTAAGCCAGTTGAGAACACGTTCTCATTTACAACTGCGACCTGGCCAAGATAAAGCAAAACAGTGCAATAAAAACAACAACACAGAGTTACATATGGGGTAAAACAAAACATAAAGTCAAAAAAAAATACAACAGAAATATATATATACAGTGTGTGCAAATGTAGCAAGTTATGGAGGTAAGGCAATAAATAGTATTAGTACTGGAATGCTAGATGTGCAAGAGATGATGTGCAAATAGAGATACTGGGGTGCAAATGAGCAAAATAAATAACAATATAGGGATGAGGTAGTTGGGTGGGCTAATTTCAGAATGGCTGTGTACAGGTGCAGTGATCGGTAAGGTGCTCTGACAACTGATGCTTAAAGTTAGTGAGGGAGATAAGAGTCTCCAGCTTCAGAGATTTTTGCAGTTCGTTCCAGTCATTGGCAGCAGAGAACTGGAAGGAATGGCGGCCAAAGGAGGTGTTGGCTTTGGGGATGACCGGTGAGATATACCTGCTGGAGCGCAGACTACGGGTGGGTGCTGCTATGGTGACCAATGAGCTAAGATAAGGCAGGGATTTGCCTAGCAGTGATTTATAGATGACCTGGAGCCAGTGGATTTGGCGACGAATATGTAGTGAGGATCAGCCAACAAGAGCGTACAGGTCACAGTGGTGGGTAGTATATGGGGCTTTGGTGACAAAACGGATGGCACTGTGATAGACTACATCCAATTTGCTGAGGAGAGTGTTGGAGGCTATTTTGTAAATGACATCGCCGAAGTCAAGGATCGGTAGGATAGTCAGTTTTACAAGGGCATGTTTGGCCGCATGAGTGAAGGAGGCTTTGTTGCGAAATAGGAAGCCGATTCTAGATTTAACTTTGGATTGGAGATGCTTAATGTGAGTCTGGAAGGAGAGTTTACAGTCTAACCAGACACCTAGGTATTTGTAGTTGTCCACATACTCTAGGTCAGACCCGTCGAGAGTAGTGATTCTAGTCGGGTGGGCGGGTGCCAGCAGCGTTCGATTGAAGAGCATGCATTTAGTTTTACTTGTGTTTAAGAGCAGTTGGAGGCTACGGAAGGAGTGTTGTATGGCATTGAAACTCGTTTGGAGGTTTGTTAACACAGTGTCCAATGAAGGGCCAGATGTATACAAAATGGTGTCGTCTGCGTAGAGGTGAATCTGAGAATCACCAGCAGCAAGAGCGACATCATTGATATACACAGAGAAAAGAGTTGGCCCAAGAATTGAACCCTGTGAACCCTGTGGCACCCCCATAGAGACTGCCATAGGTCCAGACAACAGGCCCTCCAATTTGAATCATTGAACTCTATCTGAGAAGTAGTTGGTGAACCAGGCGAGGCAGTCATTTGAGAAACCAAGGCTATTTAGTCTGCCAATAAGAATGCAGTGGTTGACAGAGTCGAAAGCCTTGGCCAGGTCGATGAAGACGGCTGCACAGCATGGGCAAGGTGCAGAGCTGGTGGGCGGGGTAATGGTAGCCAGGTGGAAAGCATGGCCAGCCGTAGCAAAATGCTTGTTGAAATTCTCGATTATTGTAGATATACCTTCCACAGCCCATGAAAAGACTCAATGCCCTAAAGCCTTCAGCATGCTTTGGTTCGGCTAGGCGAACCGAACAAGTGCGCTTGCATACTCCTTTAAAATACCTTTGCTTGAAAAACGAGAAAAAAAGCGTCAATACTACTGTTTGTCCATCTTGAGACGCTGTAGCCAATATACACTTCCTCAAAATAGTCAGAATTAATCTAAGATAACTCAAGAAATCTGTAATAATTTTTTATGTTTTTGCCAGGGAGCTCTTAGTCACGCAATTTTACATCTAACTAAGATGTTTGGTTCAGTATTTCTCAAGTGAAGAAATTTGCATGAAAACGATTCGTCTCTCATTCAATGAAGTGTTGACCAATCACTGACAAAGGGTCATAGACTTCGGCTACCGACTTCGGCTTGCCTCAATAATTTTTTGGGTGTTCACGAACAGGCGAAAAACCCTTGCCGAAGACCAAAACGAACCAAAACGTCACAAAATGTCATCATAATATATGCACAAACTGTTCCCGACTGTTTAGAATGGGAAGCATGCGGAGGCCTTAAGTCTAAATCTTCTTTAACAAAGGAACCTAAAGATTAAGAGATGGGGGGTGGAGATGAAGTGGGGGATGGATTAACCATGTGGTAGTAAGGTATCACAGCCATCCAAATCAACACAACTTTCTCACATTGAAAGTACTCTGTTTGCAGTGGCTTGTAGGAAAATGCTGAGGCAATATTTGTCAGAAATGGAGGGATCCACTGAATCACAGTAACTATATGACTTTTTATTATCCTACTTTTTCCCATAACATCATTTATTTACTAACATCATGATTTATGTATGGACAGAGATTGGTGCACCTACCTGGTAGAAATGGTTTTCACATGGTGTACCTACTGAATTATGTCTGGATAGCACTCCACTTGGATATCCCAAGGCTAAAAATATTTGCCATTCAAACTGGATAAAATGGTCTCACTCAAAGACATTTTAGATTATATATTTTTGTAATCCGTTTTTAGTCTTAAGCTGAAAGAAAATAAAATAGTTATTGTTCCAACTTCAAACATCGGAGCTACTCAAGTCTGGTAAATCCTGTTGGAATTGTAGGAGAAATAACATGGGGATTAGATCTAATTCCACAACCCACCACCCATCAGGTTGGAGTGGCTCACAGCTGCCACTACTAAAGCAGCCAGTCTCCAGTGAGAGCCACTGGTACTTAGGTTCCTGGTCATTGAAAACTAAATTTTAACAAGCTATTTTACACTGGGATATTCTGTGCTGCTGAAGTTAGTAAGCATGTATTAGATTTAAGGTGAACATTATGAATTATAATTATTCACATGCTGATAATTGTTTACCTACAGGGAGGGATGTGACTCAAGGCTCTACGCTGACCTTTTTAACAGGGAGCACATGTGTGCCTAAGTTGAACAATTTTGGAGCACAAAGAAATTTAGGAGCACAATGAAAAATATTTGAGGTAACAAGCTGTTTTCTTTGTAGTAATGGTGCAAGCGCTCAGTGTATCATCCATGGCACTCAGGGCCTGCGGTACAGTGAAGGAATCATTGCAACGATTATCATCTGGGTGATTTTATTCTAAGCGCACTGGTGCTCCTAAATTAAAATTCTAGGTTGTACAGCAAAATATTTAGGTACATATGCAAGTAAAATGGTCGCACTGTAGAGCCCTGTGACTCATGTTTTCCATGGCAGAGTGCATCATGTTGAATTACAGCACTACAGAGCCTTCTAGAGCATCTCCCCGTATTTGACTGCAGGATTGATTCTTGGTACACTCATTTTCCTAATTGTGTTCTCAGGTGGGTTTCTGGTAATGCAAACACTACTGCCATTAGAAATTACCAGGGATGAATTAGAAATTAGAGATGTCTATCCAACCCATAGGGGAATGAAACAACCCACAACCAGGGAAAACACAACATGTGCTCAATGGATTTCGGAATCATTGTAGAAATGTTACTACTGATACATTTCCATTTGCTAAATATATTACAGTAATGTAATGGGTGCCTACTCATGACTCTCAATTGCTTCCTTTCAAAACATTCAAAGACAATTGTTCCATTATACGGATATGACTTGCACAGTGCCTTGAAAGATGCAAAATATATATTTTGAACTGCTCTCTCAATGATGCGTTTTATTGTGCTCGGCTGGCCATGGACTGTTGTAAATCGATTCCTTCTGCAGCAATCAAACTGAGCACACATGCAATATCTCTGAGATGTATCAGGGCAGACTGGTCTGAGATATCCCTTCTCTGCTCTACGCAGCAACAGGTGATAGGGGGCACGTTTTATAGTCAGGGCACGGTGTGGTGTGCTTTGAGCACTGAAACATTGAGATTGGTGAGAAGTCACCACATAGAACAAAGAGTATAGAGGCAGAGAAGCAACTTTAAAATGGAGTCTGACAGTAAGGTAAAAATACATGGAAGGATAGCCCTGAAGTGGTCTTCAGTGGCATTGACTTAGAGGAGGTAATCATTA
Organism: Coregonus lavaretus; assembly: GCF_964263955.1. Lineage (NCBI taxonomy): Eukaryota > Metazoa > Chordata > Actinopteri > Salmoniformes > Salmonidae > Coregonus > Coregonus lavaretus. The sequence continues at coordinate 6,055,702 of NC_139991.1, read as the reverse complement.
TAGGTTATCTCATCATGGTATATGGCATACTGTGAAATGGTGTGGTGTAAAGTATTGAGTGGCAGGGTTGACCTCCCTAGAAGTAGGAGAAATCAGTACACTTGCAGCACTTTTCTTTTTTAGGGGGGCGGGGGGCAGTTCCAATCATCTGTAAATGTCATGAGCTCTGACGGAGGGTTTGGATATTTGTGCTTTGTGCACATCCTGGCTGTGTTAAATGTGTGCTGGCTCTGATGACTAACTGAATGATTATACAGTGACCTGCACTGATTTATTTGAGAGAAAACCAGTGTGTGCTTCAGAGTCACTGTCTGTCTGGGAAGTGTAGTGTTTGACCTCTCACATCCACCCAGCTGAATGAACAGACAGTAACACTTTAAAACATGACCTTCAGCTTCACACATGTAGCAACTGTTCCACTCAGATAATAACATTCTGATCATTCTAAATGAGAGCGTGTACTGACACTGATCGTATGATTGGTAGAGTTTGGAATCTGAACACCAATTAGTTGTGGTTGTTGGCTGCAATTTGTTGAACTGTGTATGAAGATTGTACTATGGCTAAACAACACATTTCACTGCACCTATCCGTTTCTTTTAAATGCTCCGTTGTAAGGCAGGCTATTTGCATAATAGCATTCAGTTCTGCAGACAATGTGGACTGTGATTTAAGAATGTGATTTTTAACTGGCTCCTATTATAAGAGTTTGGATGGAAGATGTGGCTAAATGTAGTTTTGAAGTTGTTGTGAAGAGAAATGCAAACCCTTTTCACCCCGATTGGAATGTCTACTCCTCTGTGCACTGTCTACTCCTCTGTGCACATACTTCACACACTGTCACAATGTTTTTCATGGGCTTGCTGTGTCACCACTGCCACCTAATGTGCAGTGCCTAAAACTGCATGCACTCTATTCAGAACGTCACATACAGCTCCCAAACAAAATCACAAGCTGTATTTTTTGGGATCGAATGTCTAACCTATATGGTATATATTGGTATTACTGACATTGATTTTATGTGACAGTCAGTGTTTGGTCTAATTGGTTATTTTGTTTGAAACCCAGGTAAAAGAAGCCATGCAGAGGATCCACGACAGAGGCAACATAGGAAAGCTAATCCTGGATGTGGAGAAGTCTCCCACTCCTTTGGTAAGTACACAACCCAGACCTTTTTTTCTACAAAAACGAGTTATTGATAAGTGGTCTAAAATTGCACATGCATTCAACAAGTTTAAAAAACCTTGAGGAAAAAGGAAATTATTAAATAGCATCATGACTCACCACAGTGAGCAATTATCCCCAGAGAACTCTTGGCCAAAGCAACACATGGTTAGGTTTGAGGTTCCTAGGTAACACTAAGTCTGATAAAAAATGAATATGATATCTTCCAATGACACTGGTTTCTATGGTGACCCGTGAAAGTCAGAGTCCCCATTTGTAGCAGCAAACATAAGAAACAAAAGCAGAGCAGCATTGACAAAATGTTGATTCAATGTTGATACGTTTAAAGTAACTGTCCAGTAAAACCCCATCTCAAACTCATTTTTTTAAAATGCTTGAAATTTGCTTGGCCCTTATGTGATTGGTCCAGCAGCTTTTGCCTTTTTTTCCTCTTCCTCCAGTGGGGCGAAGAATCGTTCTTGAGACTAGGGGAGACACGTGCTCAGGAGTGCACACTCACTGCACACAAGCAAGATAGCTAGCAAGCCAAGCAATCCACAGCTGGTGTTAGCAAAAAGGACAACGCCTATGCAACAACTATCTCGCCAGTCACTTATATTTCAAATTATGTGGTTTGTATAGGGTGACCACATTTAAAATACCCAAATGCGGGACAACAGGATGATTTTGTGGGACAGTTGCCTTCATGAATAAAAACATTTAGCAGCAGGTCCCCTCCCCCCCAGATGTAGCCTATTGAATATCATTATAGAATATGCATAAAATGCATCCTCCAATTGCAACATCTGCCTATGCCCACACATATTGTCTAAAGAAACATTTATATTTTTATATATTTTTTTTTTTACACTCCCGAGTGGCGCAGTGGTCTAAGGCACTGCATCACAGTGCTAGCTGTGCCACTAGAGATCCTGGTTCGAATCCAGGCTCTGTCGTAGCCGGCCGTGACCGGGAGACCCATGGGGCGGCGCACAATTGGCCCAGCGTCGTCTAGGGTAGGGGAGGGAATGGCCGACAGGGGATGTAGCTCAGTTCGTAGAGCATGGCGTTTGCAACGCCAGGGTTGTGGGTTCGTTTCCCACGGGGGGTATAAAAAATAAAAAATAAAGTAATGTATGCACTAACTGTAAGTCGCTCTGGATAAGAGTGTCTGCTAAAATGACTAAAATGTAAAAATGTTAATAACCCTCAAACACCAAGTTAGGCATACCTAATTTCAAAATAGGCCATGGCATCATCACTGTCAACCATCCTAAAATCTCATAAGAAATGAAGTGGTGTTTTTGGTGTAACAGTAACGTTATACTATTATATTTGTTTTTGTTATGTAGAATACTAACCCACTGGGCACACACTGGTTGAATCAACATTGTTTCCACGTCATTTCAATTAAATGAATTGACGTCTGTGCCCAGTGAAAATTAATCATTATGTGATCTTCCAAGACATTGATTCAGCTTTGATCTAACATTACTAAACGAGCACCATTGTGAGAAGTGGCGGAGCGATGGCAGCACTACACCCCTGCAGTCCGCTGCATCTTTTGACTTGCGCAAAATTTGGTGATGCATCAACGAGAGACCACGTGTGGCTGTTTTATGAAAATCTGGGAATATTTGGCCAAGGAAACATTTTTGGTTTGTCTCATGGAATAAAAAATAGTTAGGAAGGGAGACTTTTAAAATGGGATTGAGTGAAGTAGCAGCAAATATGTTGATTGAGCAACTAATGAGCATGGAGAGCCTCACAAGTTTGACGAAATTACCTTATCTTTCAGTCTAGTACGGCTATTTACTTACTTTTGTAGCTCTTTATCAAAAGAACGCTTTTTGTAAATAGTTAGGCCTAACTGTCCTCTCCAAGATTAGCTGGAATTTAGCCCGAAAGTATTTGAGAAATATGATTGGTTGACGATAGGCCTATGACATTAGTCTACGTCTTGTCTTGCGCTGCGCAGAATATCAGATCTCAACAACTATTGGAGAAGTGTTAAACATCACCAGTAGGCTACCACATTCTTATGGTATATATATATATATATATATATATATATATATATATATATATATAAAAAAATCATAAGCGCAATGTGACTGCAAGAGACAGGTTGGAATGTCTGACTGAAATACGGGACAAATCAACTTTTTTTTCTAAATTAGTGGTGTTTAAATTTGTTAATGAAATACAGGACATAATTGTTTGGTTGTGGGACATGGGAAAAAGGGCCAAACTGCAGGACTGTCCCGCACAATCCGGGACATGTGGTCACCCTAGGTTTATAAGAGTTTGCCTGCTGGCTGTTTAGAAGCAGTTAGCTAATGTTAGCATGCTAACGTTAGCTATTGATGCTAAATTAGCCAGCTGGCTAACCAACAAGAAAGCAAGTCAAAGCAGATCCTCCACACAACAATCATCTCACCATTCCCTTCGATTTTAAATCCTGTGGTTTGCAGCTAGAAGTTTTAGGTCAAGAGGAGACCTAGTTAGCTGTTGTTGACTGATAAAGGTAGCAGCAGTAGCTAGCTAGCTAGCTTCACGACTACCTAGCTAGCTAACGTTATTTAGGTTGCTAACAACAAAAATATTAGGAATATAATGACAAAGCAAAGGACAGAAACGACTCACACTTGAAATAATCAGTCTACATTTATTAATGTATTGCTGTTATAGTAAAGTGCCCTAGTAGTTGTATTGTGCGTTTCCAAATCCTGAATCCATCCATACTATTTGACTTAGTGCAGCCGGGTTCGGGCAGTCTGCCCCAATGCCTCCACGTGGGAGCTAATTTGAATATCCAAGTGTATGCAAGTCTAATTGGTTGAGCTGTCAAATCATTTTTTATTTTTTTTCTGTATACGCCCAATCCACTCTGTTGTTTCCTAACGGGCTAAGCAGGGACACAGAGAAAATCTGCTTTTTAACATCTTTAATTATAATTTTGTATTATTAATCTATTTAATACATATTGTAATTCATTGTAGGTAATATTTCATAAGAAATCTGTAACACTGGACAGATACTTGAATATCTGAATCCTTTGTTCTTCATCTTTGGATGTTTTCTTATAGATACAGTTTGTGCAGTACATGTTGTGTATTGGTACTCTATTCTGTATTTGGAGAAATTACAATGTGTTCTGTATTCTCTGTAGATGGCCAGTGACAGCACAGAGACCAGTGAGGCTGGTGAGGAGGAGGAGGAACATGAAGGGGACAATGACAACAAGGAGCGCATGCCCTTCATCCAGTAGACCCAGGCACGGCACCACAACTGGCCTGGACACCTCAATGGAAGGAGGTGGAGCGGGGGATTAGTCCCATAACAGACTACTCCACAACCAGAACTACGCACCGCGAACTCAAACCGTTGTACAGTATGTGAGTGTATGTTTGTGTGCGTGTGTGTGTGGGTCTGTTGTCTTTGTGTCTTTTGTTATGTAAGATGTTTGAAAGACATATGAAAACTCATAAGACACTGGTTGTCAAAGTTGCCAATCAACTAAAGTGCCATTCACTATCCAGTATTATGATGAGCATTGTGTTGCTGACCAAATTATGTTAAGAGATGCTTAGACCTATCTGCAGCCTCATCGTTGTTCATTGTCTTCTATGGCAACCTTAACAAGGGAGCAAAGTAGGAACGGAGTGAATAAGTGGTTGATTGAGTGGCTTTTAGGGAAAATAAGAGATTGAGTGTGAAAGAGAACAGTAAGTGAGTGAGAGTGAACCAGCACATAAGTGATATTGACCATGCTTGTACTCATGTGTTGGTGGTTGAAAGAAGAGGGAAACAAGGAGGGTGAGTGTTAAAGTAAACGTCTCCTCTAAGCTATTTTCCACTTTCTCTTTTACCACTATTATGATAACTCAGAAGTGAGATTCATTTCAGCTGCTTCGTGAGCACTAGTCACTCTGATCACCACATTACCACTGAATACACAGCAAACCCAGAGCAGATTGGCCCTGGGCTATTTACCTCCACCTGCTGCAGTGAGTATTATCAAAATCACTATCTGAGATCGTTTCTCATCCCTCCTCCCTCAGGTTATCGTCAGCAGTGTGTGAGCTAGGAGAGCGTATTAGGAAATGCCACTGTAAATGCCTGCTACCATGTTTACCGACACATTAGGGATCCGACCTTCTGCGGTGTTGTTATGGGATCACTAGTGCCTTTGAGCTAGAAGTCTGCAGCAGTCTTGTAGAAGATTTCAGTATTTGAATTGTACCCATTCCACAGACACTGGATTTCATGGTGGTTCAGCCAAATGCCAGGCAGCATTCTGAGTGTGTGTTTCCTACATTTCTGCAACTAATGAAAATAAGAAAGATAACGTCAGCTTTTGGCATCATCCATAGCCCACATTTCAGACAAACAATGCAGAGAGAAATGGCGTGGTAGTCAGGTGATGATAATGCTGATTAACCACACCCGTTTCTGTTTAGTCTGTGTTCTTTATGCACGTGTGTAAGAAGTTGTGATATGTTTACCTGCTGGTGCCTGTGTATAGTGTACAATGCCTCCCAAACAGAGTGCCACAGAGAGGGAGGACTAAAGACACATTCACTTACAGATGAGCTGATGGGTCATCAAAAATGGAAGTACTATTGCTGTGGATACCACAGGACAGGAGTTATTCATATCAGGTGTTAACATCTCATGTGAGATGGAGTATGACAACTATATTGTGCTACTAGTATTATCCATATGGAAAGTGTGAAATCGTCCATCGTACAAAGCTATTTATTCATAAAAAATATGAAACTACCATTGATGTACGGAGATGAAAGCTATTGTTATTAACAGTAATACTAGCTAAGGCAGATGTGTTTCATATAACTGCAAGCTTAGATATTACCTTCAGGAGTATTCCCAAACCAAAAATAAATGTACAGACACAATATAAAACAGCATACAATGTCTTGTAACTTTGCAAGTGAATAGAAAATATGATACATTTTTGGATGTACCCTACTGTCTGTATGGGAAGAAAGGGCCCAGTTATTACATGGCTGTAGTAGTGATTGGAAAGTAGCCAGCTGTGCTTCTCCAAACGAACCACCCACTGGTGAAGCAATCCAGTTTCACACATTTCATTGATCTTTCATTTGCCACTCACAACATTCCTATGATCTTTAATTAATTAGCTAAGTCACATTAACTGTCACAACATTTGATTGAAATATTTTATTAGCTACATCATAACATTGCACCTATTTCCTTTCATGATAGACTTGACAATGATACTGGAAATCAAGTATATTAATGAAGGAGAACAGTACATCTAAATGTGAATGTCTCTTTGGGTTTTCCTGTTAGTCTAGGTCTAGAGAGTCTAGAGTAACTTGCAGTGTGTATGTGTGTGTTTCCATGAGAGGTCATTATGATGGATAGTCAACTTGCCTTAAAAGTAAAAAAAGATAAACTATCTAGGTGTGTTTAGTACTGTAGCTGGAGCCTGATTACAGACTTATATGAAGATATTGTTTACCTGTATTTGTTGGTATTAGTGTTTTTGTTATGTTGTACTGTACGTAGTCTAGTTCTGTTGACATGAATAAATGTATCTGCAGAGCATTCTGGGAAGGCTGTGTGTTTTTCTTGGCCTGTGCCATTTTCAGGTTTTCTCCACAAGCCACCCTGTGAAAGACTCCCTATAATATTACACTCTCTCATAGGCTGGGGTATTTCTCCTAGAATGTACAGTATGAAAAATTATTTACTTTAAGTAGCGCTGCCATTTGATATCTCATCTACTATTTCTTATGTTCTTATCTTATTAGGTCATAAGGATTCAACATGAATTACTGATTTGCATCTCTCCCAATCACCTTGAGTCTTGACATTCTCTTATCATCCCTTTTCCATTTATAGCAGGGGGGTATGTAACACCTTTATTATGCAATATAAATTAGGTTGGTCCTTCGCTATTTACTGACAGGCTGGTGGCCTTTCACAATGCCACCACTACAATTTCCTATAAATCAAATACAACTGTGATAACAAATGCTTGACCTTTAATCAAGTTCCTATCCCCCCACAATAACGTAACTCAAATGGGTGACCTTTTTTTCCTTCTGACAATGTGCTATTTATAGCCACTATCAGTTAAGTCTGCAGCATGTATCTCTCTGACTGGCATAAACATAACTTATGCAGAAGGTCTTTTACTTTCTTATGCTGCTATGCTGTAATCTATTTGAAATATGGATTGCATCCTTGTAGCATTGTGTAGCTAAACCACTTTAACTACACTACCAGTCAAAAGTTTGGACACACCTACTCATTCAAGGGTTTTTCTTTATCCAAATATATTTTATATTTGAGTTTCTTCAAATAGCCACCCTTTGCCTTTATGATAGCTTTGCACACTCATGGCATTCTCTCAATCACCTTCATGAAGTAGTCACCTGGAATGCATTTCAACTAACAGGTGCCTTCTTAAAAGTTAATTTGTGGAATTTCTTTCCTTCTTAATGCATTTGAGCCAATCAGTTGTGTTGTGACAAGGTATACAGAAGATAGCCCTATTTGGTAAAAGACCAAGTACAAATTATGGCAAGAACAGCTCAAATAAGCAAAGAGAAACGACAGTCCATCATTACTTTAAAACATGAATGTCAGTCAATCTGGAAAATGTCAAGAACTTTGAAAGTTTCTTCAAGTGCAGTCACAAAAACCATAAAGCGCTATGATGAAACTGGCTCTGATGAGGACCGCCACAGGAATGGAAGACCCAGAGTTACCTCTGCTGCAGAGGATAAGTTCATTAAAGTCACCAGCCTCAGAAATCACAGCCCAAATAAATGCTTCATAGAGTTCAAGTAACAGACACATCTCAACATCAACTGTTCAGAGGAGACTGTGTGAATCTGGCCTTCAAATTTGAGATTTTTGGTTCAAACTGCCGTGTCTTTGTGAGACGCGGTGTGGGTGAACGGATGATCTCCGCATGTGTAGTTCCCACCGTAAAACATGGAGGAGGAGGTGTTATGGTGGGGGGTTGCTTTGCTGGTGACACTGTCTGTGATTTATTTAGAATTCAAGGCACACTTAACCAGCAAGGCTACCACAGCCTTCTGCAGCGATACGCCATCCCATCTGGTTTGGGCTTAGTGGGACTATCATTTGTTTTTCAACAGGACAATGACCCAACACACCTCCAGGCTGTGTAAGGGCTATTTTACCAAGAAGGAGAGTGATGGAGTGCTACATCAGATTACCTGGCCTCCACAATCCCCCGACCTCAACCCAATTGAGATGGTTTGGGATGAGTCGGACGGCAGAGTGAAGGAAAAGCAGCCAACAAGTGTTCAGCATGTGTGGGAACTCCTTCAAGACTGTTGGAAAAGCATTCCAGGTGAAGCTGGTTGAGAGAATGCCAAGAGTGTGCAAAGCTGTCATCAAGGCAAAGGGTGGCTATTTGAAGAATCTCAAATATAAAATATATTTGGATTTGTTGAATACTTTTTTGCCTACTACATGATTCCATATGTGTTATTTTATAGTTTTGATGTCTTCACTATTATTCTACAATGTTAAAATAGTTTTAAAAAATAAAGAGAAACCCTTGAATGAGTAGGTGTGCACAAACTTTTTACTGGTACTGTATGTGGTCATATTGCATCTCTCAACGGCCCTAGACTATTATCTAGATGAGACCAGCGTTCTAGAGTGTTGTTATGACATAGTGAGTACTTTTCAATGTTGCTCTTCAGGTTTTGGGAATGAATTCATGCAAATGGTTTCACACAGACATTATATTTACCGTACCATTACATCTAATCAAATTTGAAAGGTATCCCTTAATGTATTTGTAAGTGAGGCCACGTGCCTCTGAGACGCCCATTGGGCATCCTGGCTCTCTCAATCAGACAGCAGAGTTTTTCTTAACACTGCACCCCTCTTCCATCTGATCTGTCTACTCGACAACATCCAACACTAAAAATAAAGTCTGCTGCACCAGTGCAGGGAGCTGGACTTCCTCAGCTCTAATAAGCTCCCTGTTTTCCATGGTTACACAACAGAATCTCTGTATTTCCCTCACATTTGAATGAGATATAATTAGAGTTGACAAGCAAAATGTCATCATCCTCATAATGTTTTGATGCATTGGGAGAGCTATCTATGCATTTGGTCATACAAATCATTTTGCTGACATGGCATATAAATTAACAAATCTCCTCTTAGCCATCTATTTCAGGATTAATTTACCATGGGTCAAATGTATCTATGCACAGGGGAGTGATGGAAGGTCAGATACAGAAGCTGTCAGATATGCTCATACAGAACATTCTGTGCAGTGTTGCAGTCAATGAATTTACAGCTTGTTTGTGAAATGGATGTGAAAAACGCTAAATGAATTGCGCCTTGTCCCAAGTAAATATTTATGAATGGGCAGAAACAGGGGCATCATTGTTGTCACTCCACCCATGGTATTTGAGTTCCCCCTGACGTTTGAAAAAACCCAAAGTTACATAGTGTCAGCCAATGAGAGGTGAATCCCTGCAGGAGCAAACAGTGGGCCTGTATATAGTGAACTGCCCACAGTGCTTTGGGCTCCTGTGTCGTCAGTGTTAAAAGGTGTGCCTTTTTCTTTTGTCGAGAATTTAGTGCAGACATGTCGCGTCTGGTTCTCCCCATCTTTTTGGTTCTCTCTCTCACCTTGCTCCACCAGGGATATAGCCGTCCATCTCGTACCAGGAAAGCAGTGCCAGCACAACAGAGAGGTAAAACTCACCACACACACTAAACTAAACGTCAGTGGCTCTACTATGTTTTTCTGTACATTTTCTCTCTGACATGCCTGCCTGCTTGTCTGTGTTTCTATGGAGATGCAGATGCAGATGAGGATGATGTAAAGTCACAGCTGGAGAAGCTGTGGCAGGAGGTGAACTCCCTGAAGGAGATCTCGGCTCTGCAGACAGGTATGCTGAGGTGGCTGCTCTGTGCGCTCATACTGAGCTCTGCTTTATGGCCAGGAACGATTCAAAGAGGGAATGCCTCTCGTGGGGGAAACAGTGCAGATTTAGCAGTTACTGTATGTTTCTTATGGGTTAGGCAGGTGTATACTGTATGTACCTTTGGTACATGCACTCTTAGAAAAAGCTATCTGGAACATAAAAGGGTTATTCGGCTGTCCCCATAGGAAAACCCTTTGGAGAACCCTTTTAGGCTCCAGGTAGAACCCTTTTGGTTCCAGGTAGAACCCTTTTGGGTTCCATGTAGAACCCTTTTCACGGAGTGTTCTACATGGAACCCAAAAGGGTTCTACCTGGAATCAAACAGGGTTCTCCTATGGAGACAGTCGAAGAACCCTGTTGGAACCTTTTTTTCCCTAATAGTGTGGAATTTATGCAGAGAAATTATGATTTTATATTTCTTATGGTAATTCACACTAACCCCAGACATCAGGGGTTAGCGTACACTTTCATTTGCCATTTACTAATATGCTCAGTCACCAGTAGAGGGCAGGAGTACTCTTACCTAAAACCTCATGACTTGCAGCAGCAATAATGATGTTGAGAGAGCACTGAGTCATGTGCTGGGGAAGATAATGCAAATGAATGTCTTCATAAATGCCTTGGAGTGCATTGCGTAATGTATGATGATGGATATAAAAGTATTATGATGAGACAGGTTCTTTATACAGGGAGGGTGGAAGAACATAGTGTTACAGTCTCATACAGTATGCCTCTGTCTGGGTTCCCTCCCACTGAAAGGGCTTATGTCTTATTTTGGGAACTTGGTTTAGGAAACATGGATAGAGATGAAAATCTTTGCTTGGTCCTACTAGTCCTCATTATGTCTGATTGAAATTCTATAGATTATAAAATATCAGTGAGACAGTGGTTCTCTGTAGCTCAGCTGGTAGAGCACGGCGCTTGTAACGCCAAGGTAGTGGGTTCGATCCCCGGGACCACCCATACACAAAAAATGTATGCACACATGACTGTAAGTTGCTTTGGATAAAAGCGTCTGCTAAATGGCATATTATAATATAAACCAATATGTCATGGAATTACTTATTTTGTATATATTGCAAATTCTTCAGTAATATTTGAGCATGGTAGGAAGGGAATTTGCCTGAGGAAGTTTGAAGGAGATAAATGCACTAAACTGCTTCCCTATGCTTCCAGTTTGTCTCCGTGGCATCAAAGCTCACAGGAAGTGTTACCTGACCATCGAGGAACCCAAGCACTACCATGAGGCCAACGAACACTGCATCGCATGGGGTGGAACCCTTGCCACTCCACGTGACCTCAATGAAAACAATGACCTGAGGGACTATGCCAAGAGGAGTGCGCCAGGTACCAAGGAGTTCTGGATCGGTGTGACAGACATTGTGAAGGAGGGCCAGTACGTAGACGTCAACAGCATGCCCATCAGCTACTTTAACTGGGACAAGACCAAGAAGCAGCCAACAGGGACCAAGAGGGAGAGCTGTGTTGTGCTCTCACTGGCTGCACAGGGAAAGTGGCATGATGAGGTCTGCCTTGGCAAGAAAAAGTACATTTGTGAATACCCCATTCCCTAACTTGTGTACCACCATGCAAACCAGATGGTTGTTGACAACCTGATGATCATTTATGCTGGTCATTAAAAAATACATATGAAATGGTACCACACTGGTTTGTGAGTCTCTCTTTCACCTTCACTGAGTCGTCTGTATTATAATGCTAATCAAAATGTCCAATTTACTTTAATTTATGAGTTGGTGACTTTGTAGAGAAGTTGAAATTCTAGGTAAACAATTAACAATTCCCTTCTGTACTCCCACTTGCAATAATGATTGTTAATGTGTTCATTTTTATTTGTTATTTTAAAATAATGAGTGGATAGGGCACACTGCTAGGCCTACCCAAAATATGCCAGGCAATGATTGGTACAGCACTAGCTCTTAAAATATTATATTCCAATCTGTGATATTGGCCATAACAGACAGACATAAGCTACATCCAAACATATATCTATACACACACATACATAGGCCTACAGACATACAGGTAACTGCCAAAATAAAGGAAGCACCAACATAAGACATACATTGTCTTAATAGGGCGTTGCGCAACCACGAGCCAGGACAGTTTCAATGCACCTTGGCATAGATTCCACAAGTATAAGCATTTTCCACCACCATCAACAAAACACCAAATTATGGAATTTCCCGTGGAAGAGTGGTGTTGCATCCCACGGGAAATTCCATAATTTGGTGTTTTGTTGATGGTGGTGGAAAATGCTGTCTCAGGCGCCGCTCCAGAAACTCCCATAAGTGTTCAATTGGGTTTAGATCTTGGCCTGCCCAGCATTTGTATACATGACCCTACGCATGATGGGGTGTTAATTGCTTAATTAACTCAGGAACCACATCTGTCTGGAAGCACCTGCTTTCCATATATTTTGTATCCCTCATTTACTCGTGTTTCCTTTATTTTTGGCAGTTACCTATGGAACGCCGTTTGGGTCTTTGCGTGTCAAAAAAGATACACGTCAAATAACTATTTGAAGTATCAAATAACACTATTTGACGCGTCAAATAAGCTTTTAATTTGACACGTCAAATAATAAAATGATATTATATAATGTTGTGTATGCTGAATTTGCATGTGCACCGAATGGGAAAACGTCTGTGTGAGCATTTGAAATAAGAGCAGGATCAAACGAGCAGGATCAAAGATGTTTGCAAATATCTTTGATACAGATGTTATTAGCAACTTCTGGGGTAACTAGCTAGCTTTAGCTTGGTAACGATGATCAATAGAAACTGCAGTCATTTTCAATATTCTTAGCAATGATTTAGGAATCCATGTGAGTGAGTTAGCTAGGTAGCCACTTGAACTTGAAATTGAATTCTAACGTTATAAACAGACAGTAAACTTAATCTGGCTGGTGAGGCTTGACCGGACCTGGTAATGTGTTGAGAAAATAGCCACAATAAGGATTAGCCACAATTGTGGAATTTGCGGGTTGCCTTCAAAATAAAACTTCCTCTTTGAAAGTGACGCAGAAGGTTACAATTGGTGAAATCATGCAATATTTAGACTAGATAATGTTAAACAAGGTTGGAATGTGGAGCAATGAAATGGGGTATCAGTCTACTCAGTGACACCCACAGAACACAACTGTGAAGAGTTTATGCAAATATTAGCGTTGTAGTTCTTATCGCGGGACTGTGACTGTGAAATCACTTCGCCAGTCAGCCTATTGTGTGTATTGACATTCATATTGCACTGTACAGCCTTACCTAAGGATTGGGGATCAATTAAATGGGGTGTCAGTCTACTCAGTACCAAGAGCTTTTTCCCCAACTTCCTCCTCAGAGTTATCAGACTCCAAAACATAATTTTTCCTCTGGAATAGTGTTCAATACACATAGTAGGGTGATTCACAGTGGTTTCAGAGTCCCGCAATAAGAACTACGACGCGAATGTTCTCTGGGTGTCACTGAGTAGACTGATACCCCATGTCATTGATCCATAATCCATAGGTAAGGCTGTACAGTGAAATAAATATGCCCCCAATGCAATTCTAAAGTCTAATACATCCAGTGTGATTTCAACAGATTTTTGTCAAATTAACAATTTATTTTATTTTGTTGAATTTATATAACAACAATCCAACCTCGTTTAGCATGATCCATAGTATAATTCCACTATATGTATTCATTTGCATCACTGTCAATGACATACCTTTATTTTGAAGGCTAACCGCAAATTCCACTATTGTGGCTAATCCTTATTGTGGCTAGCTTCACATAGGTGGGTCCGACCACCATTAATCAAATAAGAACAGTTTTATAAATTAGGGGTATTTTAGATGATGACACCTATCTAGATTGTTAGCTAGCTAACTATAGCTACTGAAACAGATTATGTCGTTTTGCAATGTTTTTGGGGAAGAACATTGTTTGCATCCATCAGCTAACGTTAGCTAGCTTTTTTTAATGACCAGCACTGTCCATAGCTTGGGGAAGGCCATGTGCGCGAGACAAAACTTTACCAGCATCGTAGCAAACGTATCGATGAGTCGTTGTGACATATGAAATACGAGTGATAGTGTAATCAGTGTGTAATAACTACGTAAAAAATGTATGAACGTGTTGAATTGTTATGTGACGTGCAGTCACATTCAGGTCCACAAGGTTATTTGTTCTTTTTTGCCATGCGAAGACCCAAACGGCGTTCCATAGTTACCTGTACATACACCCTACAGTCTAGCTACGTAGGTTATCAGTGACGTCAGAGATGTTTTAGGATGTGACGATGATACCTTCTCTGAAATCTCGCGAAATTGAAGACTGGCCATTTCCTCCCCATTGATAGCCGTGTGTTTGTGCTTAGGTGGTGTAACAGAAAGAAACTATCCACCTAATTTTAATGCAAGTTTTTATTAGTTTCAGTTTAGTTGTACAGATCCTCGGGTTGAAAAAACACAAATGATGTTTGTGTTCACCGTCGAAAAGTTTTCCCGTTGACATCGAGCTCGGGTAGATGCCTGTATAAATTGTCGTACAAATGGAAATGGTGCCCAGCGAAGAGAACCAGCTCGTACCCAAAGAGGTGAGATGATCATAGCCAGTCCCAGAACGGGTTCTGGCAACAACGGGCCCTTAGCAATCATCCCTGTGATAGTCAGTTATACAAGCAACTTTTTAGAAGTTAGCACAGAAAAGTAGTTGGCATTATCTACTGAAGCGTAAAACCGCAATGACCGAGTTGGCTAACTAACGTTAGCTTTCGTCTAGCTAGTTAGCAAAGACTGCTAGCATGCTAACCTTAGCTAGCTAGCTACTGTAGCTTTAAGCCCGACTGTTTCGCTCAAAACGGGGTATTAACGTTTAACTAGGAAACTGTGGTGGACAACAGAGGTAGCCAGTTAGCTACATGGAAAATAAAACAATTGGAGTAATATTTTGTCGTTGTTTTTGTTGGCTAGCTTGTTAATAATGTCGTTAGACATTGCTTTGAGGTGCTGCTAACGTTAACTAGTAGCTGGCTAGCTTGTCAAAGCAAAGGCAAACTAGCCAGCTGGACGGCCTCATCTTTTGGATGACAAGCTAACTTGCTAGTTTCCGATCGGGTAAACAAAAGAGTCCTTGTTGCAGGTAACGTTAACTAGCCATCTATTTTTCTAAACATCAGTCTCACATGACCTTTGGTTTCATAGCTAACGGTATTTAACTATTTGATATGTCTTATACAAAAATGTTGCTATTAGCTAGCTTTGATAATATTAGCTAGCTAGTAATGCTCCAATACCCTCATTTTGCTTAATACAATTAGCTCTAACTGTTAATAGTTAACGATCTAAACTTTTTTTTATATGACACTGTCAGTACCTCCTTGTCTATTGGATGACATTTTAGATGCCTTATTAACATTTCATATGGTGGTTTTGTGTACACAATTTCCACATGAATACAACCATTGTGTTGTTCAAATTAGGGGTCTTTTGTTGCACTCACACTTTCTGAAGATTTATTGTAGCTAATCCGGCCACTGTCTTTGTTGAAATATAGTGTCAGAAGCCTCTGTTTAGGCTAGTATTAGGGCTGAGACTGGAATGTTGGCCTCAGTAGGATAATACATTTCTTTAAAATGGAATTGACTCTAGTTTAAATCTGCTCTGGACAGCCTCATTCAATAATCAAGTGTTCCCAGTGCTGACGGTCCAAGCCGTTGTGCTGCTGTGCCCTTGATCAGTCCTCTCTCCATCCCCCTAATCACGCTGCTGAACCCATTATTTCAGCTCTCTGCAGGGCTCACTGCTCTCCACGGCCAAACTCTGATGACAATCTCCAACCCTACACACATTGCTGCCTGGGCCCCTGTCACTTTGCATTTGAGCATGGAAAGGCCTCATATTTCAGTTGGATGTCTTGTGTAAAATAATGGAGAATTGTCTTCATTAACCAAGCATTCTTTCATCTGAATTTGAACTGGAACAGGTTAGGCGACTTGCAATAGAGCTTCTTTTGACAGCACCAAAACTCAGTTTAAAGATCTTGTTATTGTCCGACCAATGAAGGCAATAGTCAGTATTTGAAGCAGTAGCTAAACATCCTATCCACTCCAGCCTACTGTTGAGTTGTCCAGTCAGAGCTGGTTGGTTTAAACTTTGTAGAGCCACCTGCTAGCTGCTGTTAAAGCGCTTGACAGAAGTCGTCTGCAGTGGCATGAGTCAGCGGGGTGGAGGGTGTTTTGGGCCTCAATCTGGCATTGAGCAGAGGCACACCTGCTGTTGAATTATTATAAAATAGTTCCTGTTTCCTCATTTACAACAAGGTCTGCAAGTCAAATATTTTATTCTCTTAAGTTGTGTAGGCTAGCTTCATATAATTTCCTCTGTGGTGGTGGCCTTTGCCCTTGTGCAGGCCCATTGCTTGAGCAGGCTTTCCTAGGAGATAACAGGACATCAATACTGTGTAAGGCCTATCGTATTTAAGTTCATTGTCATGTTTGTTTTTTCCTTGAGATTTTTTTTTTTTTTTAATGTATAACTGTTTCAGACATTTCATAAAATGTTATTTTGGGGAAATGACATGTTAACAGTTTGTCAGATGTGCAAATGCATGTTAATGCAATGTAATTCCCATTGCAACTCAAGATAGGCATAAATGTTGTTTTGAAAACCAAATCCCCAAGCAGGTTAGCAAGCCCGCTCTTGCTTTCCCATTATGCAATGTTCACAGTTCTCGAGAAATTACATGCATAGAAAAGCCTGTGTCAGTATCTGTTTCAGGGAGAGTCATTAGACCTCAGGCGCTACTGTGAAATCAGGAAGTAAAGATCAGCTTTTTTTTCTCTCTCCCAGATTGTCATCTTGATTGAAGAAAAAAATGTTGACCTTACAGACTGGAGTGACTTGAAAATGAGACTGAAAATTACCGGCTGAAATTCTGGGTTCTCTGCCAGCCTGTGACTATAGACCAGCTTGTGTGCCTTGACATTCAGATGTATCCTGTTCTCTCACCCTCTGAAGGCTCTTCTATAGAGTTAGTGTTGCTGTAGGCCTGCTGATGCTGGGTGTTAGATTGCTGTAATTTTCCCTGTTGGCAGGAAAATATTTGTTTTTTGGTGTCGCCTGACTGGATCAATAATGATTTAACAACAGAAATCCAGACTAACTCTGGTTTTAGTTAAGTAGTAATTCCACTGTGTGTTTGTCATTTAGCCTAGATTCTCATATCTGTGTAGTGCGATTGTGTTTGTGCTCTGTAGCACCTACGGCAACATGTCAGCACCTTGCAACATTATCTGTGATAAAAATACCCCCTAATCTGATAATACACTCATGTGTTGACATCTGCGGCTTGTTTATAGCATCAGCCGGGCAGATTTTGCCAAGATCACCAGCTTTACATAGTTACTTTAGGATGATCACTTGTTCTGTCTGTGTGATTTAAAAAATACCTACAGTATTACTGGTGGTGTTTAGAAGTGAATTGAAAGCGTGCCATTCCCAGTTAGTTCGCATGAGCCGTTGCGCTTGTGGATACATAGAGCTACTCCAGCATGTTGCGTAACTGTTTCCCTTCTCGGTAACAGCTGTTTGCACTGTTTTAATCTTTTGTGTTTTTCACCCCTCCTCCCCATGTGTCATTAGGGTATGTTTTGGAGTTGCAGGCAGAGTATTTTCGATGAGATGAAGAAGAGGTTTTCTCAGGTAGTCCCTCCTAGCGGAGTGGGGCGTCTGTGACTGTGTGCAGCTTACTATGTGGGGTTTGCTGATGACTGCATGGAGCATCAGGTTCTTGCTGTCCTGAAAATTTGGCCAACCTACTACCAGCTAACACACGTAGGTTAAATAAACTGTCCATAGGAATTTTTGTTTGGGGGATGTCCCTTTAGGAAAATACAAAATGTTATTCGATTAGGAAAACATTTGACAAACGGCAACACACCACACACACGGACAAAAATTGTGGACAATTAAATAAAGGTCACAATAAGCACTGGCCATGTGAAGGAGCTGAGGGACACTAAGTCACACTAACACCACTATGTCTTGGACAGGTTTCTGCTTTGGGGAAAATAGTCTGATACACTGTAGTGGACACTGTAATCATAACAAATGTTGGCTTCACTACATTTGCTGAATAGCTAGCCCAAAATGTCGTAAATAACATGGACAAAGCCAGACTGAAGAGAATCAATGAAGGTCTATATGGTGTGCGATGGTGTGAGGCTCTCACTAGATACGCAGATGGTAAACCAGACTAGCCCTATAGATTCAATGTATGCATGAGGAGGCTCAAATCTTGATCTATCATTGCATGTTATGGTTTTTGGTAAATTTAATAATGTACTGTCAGCCCGTCCCTTGATGAGTTACTTAACCAGATATTTTCAGTTTCCTTACTGAAGAGACATTCCTTATGGAATGGGCACTGTATGATAGTTTGGTGGCATGGCTCTGTTCCAGTCTCTAATGTGCCTCCCTCTAGGTTTGGGCTACTATTTTAATCGGCATCTTCCAAGAACGTAATGCTACGTAAGGTCCACACCATACGTCATATAATAGTAATCCTGCATTGCACAACCCGCCTGCTCTAGTTTCCTGTGTCTGGTGTTCGTTCGCCTGTTATGATGACATTCATGTGTAAGTATGAGAATGCCCTAACCACTGCCTGTAAGCAAATCTCTCGGCTCCCTGAATGCATGCAAATAAGATGCTTATAACGTGTTGTTTGAATATTTTGTCATGAAGTAGAAAACTGAATGGAGGTGTGTGTGTGCTCTGCGCTCAAGGTGTTTGTATGTATCCAGCAGATAGAGAATGCGGCGGAGGAGCCCAGAGTGTTGTGCATAGTCCAGGACACTACCAATGCTAAGACGGTCAATGAGAGGCTCACCCTCAACCTGCCAGCCTCCACCACCCTCTCCAAACTCTTTGAGGATGTGGCCCACAAGGCGAGCTATGTGAACGGCACCTTTGACCTGGCATGGGGCAACACCGGGGACATGGTGAGTGTGTGTCCTAAGACAACCTTATGATCCCAGGTCCCTTCATTGGATCCTGGTGGGGGGCTTACATACTTGTGTACTCAACCAACTCCTCCAACACGTCCGTCATTGTTGCGTTTGCGCCTCCTCCACACATGGCATCTCTGTCTACTGTACGTCGGCTGTTCTACTGAGCCGCACTCACTGACCAACGGCTTGAAATAGGGCCGTTTAGTTCCTCCCCATAGTGTGTAAATAGCTTTGTTTGTATGTACGCCAGTCTCTTTATTTCCTGTCCCTGAAGTAATCTGAGGCTGGAGTTATCTCACAAGAGTAGGTCAGTGGATTAAGCTGTATTTCCACTGCTGGCTACTCCCCCCTCCCTCTCCTCCAGCCAACATTACATGAGAAAACCCTGCTGCTTCATAGCATGCTCCACAAACTGGTCCTAAAAGCTCATCCTTTGACTGATCAACATGGGGATTCTCCTTATGAATTCAATGGGAACCTCTAACTGACTGGTTGATTGTTGTTTAATTAGGTTGTATTGTGGGGTACTACTGATGTTTTTCAATCTCAAATTCGCAATTTTCTTATTTTCTCATGCTCAGACCTGCCTGTTCAAACTGAAGGGTGTTTTTTCTCGTTTTCTGTTCTCCCCAAGGGGTCGCTGGAACCCAGCAGTGAGATGTCCCTCACTGAGTCCGGGTTCGAGCCCGGGAAGAGGAACTTCCTCCAGCTCACAGACAAGGACGGAGAGCAGCCTCAGATTGCATCGGTGAGTGAGTGGGGAAGATACAAATAAAACTAGTTTATGGTTTATGACTACCAGCATGCCTAGGGCAGTCCCCTGGAGGAGGGCTTGACAGGCAGTTCATTCTTGGTAGACTTGTGGTAGCTATATGCTGAAGCTTAATTCTCCTCCTCCTTTGTGTAGGATGAGTCGGGGACAGCGGACAGCAGTGGTCTGGATGACAGCTCCCAGGAGCGCTTTATCGGCCCCCTGCCCAGAGACTGCACGGTGGGCTGCAGCAGCGACTACAGCAGCCCCAGCTACTCCTACTCCTCCATCCTCAACAAGTCAGACACAGGTACACCCTCTCTTTCAATAGCGTAGACTTGACCTCACGTCCTGTTACGTTACCCCCCTGACTGCTCTCTTCCTGTCTTTCTCCCCCTCTGCAGGATATGTGGGTTTGGTTAACCAGGCCATGACCTGCTATTTGAACAGCCTTCTACAAACGCTGTTTATGACCCCGGAGTTCAGAAATGCACTGTACAAGTAATTACCTGTTCTCATGAAGGTCTTTGTGTATTGTTCTACTAAACGGTGTGTGGGTATTTAATGAGAAGAACATTGTCCTAAAGCTGTCTACTCGTCCACTGTTTCTTCCAGCTGGGAGTTTGAGGAGTCAGACGAGGACCCGGTCACCAGCATCCCTTACCAGCTACAGAGGCTGTTTTTGCTGCTGCAGACCAGTAAGAAGAGGGCCATCGAGACCACCGACGTGACCCGCAGCTTCGGCTGGGACAGCAGCGAAGGTGGGCAGTCACTCTGCTACGTCTAGACACCCCCACCAGGCAGCCTCCACGTAACCAGGAGGAGCCCAGGCTCAACCACTTCTGATGTTTTGATAATGGAACTGGAAGAGTGTGGGGAAGGGGTACTGTTTGTTTTGTCACACAGTTCACTGTGTTTTAACTGGTCTGTGTGTGTTTGTCTATGTCTCTTCTGCGTGTCTGTGTGTTTTCAGCCTGGCAGCAGCATGACGTCCAGGAGCTGTGTAGGGTCATGTTTGATGCCCTGGAGCAGAAATGGAAGCAGACAGAGCAGGTATGAAAGAAAAGCGAACCCTGCCACTTGTCTGACAACACTAATCCAGGGAGCCAATGAGGGGCCTCCCCCAGGCCCAGAACAAAGGGCCTACTGTGGGAAGGGGAGAAAGAGCCAGTAAGGCTGAGGGTTAGCTTTTTCTGATCTCAGGAGTTTGGTATAAACCGTGTAAACTTAATTCACTGTGGATAGAAGCACTAGGCTTGTACACGTGAGCTCCTGCGTGTAGCTGTGTTTGTAAAGAATGCTCTACATTATCAGTGTGGCTAATCAAAGTCCCATTTTGATTTTTGCTATATTTGTGTCCCCAGCAGCAGTTTTCTCCACTTACGGTACTTATTTTAACTTCTATTATTGTTTTCTACAATTGTTTGTTTGAATTTATTTGTCAGTAAAAAAATTACATATACACATGCATAAAACAACGTGACCGGGATTGCACAATAAAGTCAGATTTATTTCTGTTGTGGTCCCTATTTTTTTGGGTTGTTGACATGCACTGAGTGTATAAAACATTACGAATTCCTTCCTAATATTGAGTTGCACCCCTTTTACCCTCAGAACAGCCTCAATTTGTTGGGGCTTCGACTCAACAAGGTGTCAATCGTTCCACAGGGATGCTGGCCCATGTTGACTCCAATTTTTCCCACAATTGTGTCAAGTTGGCTGGATGTCCTTTTGGGTGGTGGACCATTCTTGATACACATTACACATGGGAAACTGTTGAGCGTGAAAAATCCAGCAGCGTTGCAGTTCTTGACACACTCCGGTGCGCCTAGCACCTACTATCATACCCCGTTCAAAGGCACTTACATTTGTCTTGCCTCTTCACCCTCTGAATGGCACACATACACAATCCATGTCTCAAGGCTTAAAAATCTGTCTTTAACCTGTCTCCTCCCCTTCATCTACACTGATTTTGAAGTGGATTTAACAAGTGACATCAATAAGGGATCATAGCTTTCACCTGGTTAGTGTATGTCAGGGAAAGAGCAGATGTTCTTAATGTTTTGTATACTCAGGGTAGATACAGTTACATAGACACATTCCAGATATACAGACATGAAAATGTTTTCTACTTTTTAATCGTTGGCCAACTTTTTACATTCTAGTTAAATGATGATGTTGTTGGTATGGCTTTAAGTTGCTGTGGTAGTTTGTTCCACTCAACAGCGCCGGAATATAAAAAAGGGTTCTTACCAGATGTACTGTTATTTAAAACGGTGAATATTCGAGTCACTGCCACAGGTATTATGCTGGTGGACATCTCTAACAAAATAAACATAATTGGATAGGTACCTGAGGGCTGAGTCAGTGATAACTCTGTGGACCTTACCAGACCAAGTTCAATTAATACAATTTATTTTTACACAGATAGCCAGCCTAGCTGCTTAAAATGCTGGGCCTCCAGATGAGTATGAGGGCCGGGGGAGTTAAAATACAATTCTTACAAGCTTGTTTTAGCTGGTCTGTGGCTTATTCTTTAGAATCAAAAGTTTTAAATCTGAAATTGTTGTTTAGATGTTTGTGGCTGCTGGTGAACCATGATGAGCACACATAATCAGTGACACTGAACTTGCTCACCTGCCAGACTCTTCATGTTGTCAATATCAATCCATTTTTAGATCTGAGCTAGGAATTACATTTAGTGGTTTATTTTTGTTCAACATAAGGTACCTAACCGGTGAAATATAAAATTCACACCCAAGGTGATGTTTTTGGTGTAACCTCTGAGTTGCCCACTTTGACACTAAAACCAGGGGATCTTGCAAGCGGTACTCTGGAACCAAATAAGATGGATTCTGTTTTTCTTAGATGCAGAGAAAGTTTGTCTGAAAGCCATTTACTGATATTGGATAACTCTGTGCTAAGGATTTCTTAGACTGAGGCTTTGTTCTTTTGGGACACCAATAGAGCAGAGTCATCCGCATACAAAAACAATTTACAAGAGCAGGCTGATTTCACATCGTTAATGTACAGTAGGAAGAGCAGTGGACCAAGGATGCTCCCCTGCGGTACCCCACAACTAATCTCCTTTTGCGTTAGACAGTTTTCCATTAACATCCACCACTTGGACCAATTGGTCTCTACCTGTTAAATAGGGTCTTACCCAGTCAATGGGCCTGCTGTTGCAGTCACATATTAAGTGAAATGTGTTGACTCTTTGAGAGGAGCCGAGTCATTGTCTTTGGGGAGTGTTACCGAGTTTAAGGAGTTTACGTCATTATCGAGCTGGCATAGAGTTGAGGTTGTGTGAGTAGTAGGTACAATGTGAGCAGTGAAGAGCATGTTTCAGAGTTCTGAGAGATACATGTGAGCGTTGTGACTGCTTGGGCCTGACTCCCTCGTGTTGTGTCCCCCCTCAGGCTGACCTGATTAACCAGCTGTACCAGGGGAAACTGAAGGACTATGTGCGCTGTCTGGAGTGTGGCTATGAGAGCTGGAGGATCGACACCTACCTGGACATCCCTCTGGTCATCAGACCCTTTGGGGCCAGCCAGGCTTATGGCAGCGTGGTGCGTGTCTGTCTCCCTCCCTCCATCTCTTATGTCTCTGCTCTTCTTCATGACTATAGCAGTATTAATCCAAGTGTGTGAAGAGACCAAAGCTATGATGGTCATTTATGTATTCACTACGCAGACACTGAAGTCCAGACCCCGCTGTGTGCTCCTGCATTTTCCTTAAAGACTGTGACTAGTAAGACAGTATAATGTTACCTAAATGTTGTAAATGTGGGCAGAGTTGTTACTGATACAATGCCTTTGTGACTCACTGAAACAGGAGGAGGCTCTGCAGGCCTTTGTCCAGCCAGAGACTCTGGACGGGGCCAACCAGTACTTCTGTGAGCGCTGCAAGAAAAAATGTGACGCCCGTAAGGTGAGTATACAGACTTGTGATCTTGTTGATGTTAAGACCACACTTCCCTTTGGGTCATGGAAGAACTGATGGGGGGGATGTTGAGTGAAGGTGGTCACTGGTCTGCTCAGGCCAGTTGTGTTCTGACCCATGCCCTTTGCCCTCCCTCCACAGGGGCTGAGGTTTCTGCACTTTCCCTACCTGCTGACTCTGCAGCTGAAGCGTTTTGACTTTGACTATACCACTATGCACCGCATCAAACTCAACGACCGCATGTCTTTCCCTGAGGAGCTGGACATGGGTCCCTTCATTGACGTGGAGGACGAGGTGAGACACACCAGCCCAGTGTGGCCTCCTATGTGTTTTATACTCTAGGTAGAATCATGATATCAGGCTTGGGGTGGGGGGGAATAGTGCCATGTCCTTCAAATTTGATTTTTGATTATGTTTCATGTATTAGTCATTTCAATTAAGTCCTCATTAATTAATGAGTGTAACTGATACCTGAACTCTGTCTGCTTTCTCTCTCTTTCTATCCAACTCTTTGTTTTTGATCAATGCCCCCTCTCATAGAAATCTCCTCAGACGGAGAGCTGCACTGACAGCGGGGCAGAGAATGAGGGGAGTTGCCACAGCGACCAGATGAGCAACGACTTCTCGACAGACGACGGTGTGGATGAGGGCATCTGCCTGGACAGCGCCAGCAGTACTGAGAGGGTCCTGAAGCCAAAGGTACCCAGCCTCAACACTGTATGTAATACCACGCACACCGTTCTTACACTCTAGCACCACTACTGCCTGTGTCTTATAGCCCATCCTGGCCTGTTTGCATGTAGTGCAATCTGCTGTCATTAGATTGAGTTCTTAGCCAATTGTCTCTCCTGCCCCTGTCTCGTCTCCAGAGTTCATTGACTTTTGAGCTGTTCTCGGTCATGGTCCATTCGGGCAGCGCTGCAGGTGGCCACTACTATGCCTGCATTAAGTCCTTCAGCGATGGCCAGTGGTACAGTTTCAACGACCAGCACGTCAGCAAGGTAATTCTCAGTCTTCAAATACCTTATGTTTACTATGCATGTATACTAGACAAAACAACTCGACACAGGCTGCATCAATATAACTCCTCGACCTACGCTTTAAATAGACTTGTCATTGTAATATTCTATTGACAGTTGTCAGAAACACAACGGTGATGGTCCAGGGTGTTGATGTGTGTATGTCCTTATATAGATTACCCAGGAAGACATCAGGAAGACATACGGAGGGTCCTCAGGGAGCAGAGGCTATTACTCCAGTGCCTTTGCCAGGTCAGTGGAGCTCCTGTCTCTGTCACTCTCTGGATTGATCTGAAATCAATATGTCCCTGAACACATCTCACTCCCATGCCTGGCTCTCCCCTCTCACAATCTCATTGTATGTACCTACTAATGCATACATGGCCAGAAAATAACCAGCATCTGTTCACTTCCCAGTCCACACACAGCGACGTTCAATACCAGAGGAAGATGTAATGGGGATGAACCAGGGCTTGTTTACTCAGAGTCCTGCATTTGATTGATGTCTGCCTGGGAGAAAAACAAGAGGGTGGTTATTCAGGCTAGGACAAAGCCCTGTTGATAACTGAGCTTTTACGTAATGCGCTGTTCTTTCATGTGTTTGGGAAGGAAGATTAAACTCTAAGATTTGGCTACTCATATTCCTTTTCTCCATTTGCATTGAATAATATGTTTTTCTGTTCCAACAGCTCTACGAATGCGTATATGCTGATTTATAGGTTGAAAGACCCCTCAAGGAATGCAAGTAAGGGAAACATATTAAATCAAGTCTAGTTCCATTATCACGTTTGCTTTTAAATGTCTAAAATGGCGGTGTTAAACTGTATGAAGTTAAATATGTGGGTATAACAATCCTAGTAGGTTTTGCTTTCCTAGTCTCTCTCAATGACTTGGACCTCCAGTTAGTTATGGTGGTCTCTTGACTGATGGACCGTGTTGTTACCTCTGCAGAGTATCTTGATTGTGATGACTTCCCTGAGCACATAAAGCATCTGGTCCAGAGGGAGAAGGAGTCTGAGGAGCAGGAGAAAAGACAGAGGGAGATCGAGCGCAATACCTGCAAGGTACATCCTCCTTCTGTGGACTTTCCCATGGGCAACGGTGTCGGTCATTTTGCACAGGGGTTCTATTGTCGTTAATTGCTCTGTATTTCCCATTTCTCTGTCAGATCAAGCTGTTCTGCATGCATCCGGTGAAGATGAGGACTATGATGGAGAACAAGCTGGAAGTGCACAAGGACAAGACGCTCAGAGAGGCAACAGAGATGGCCTACAAGGTACATCAGAGTGCAAGCTAAACGCAGAGGAAAGCCTTGAAAGCTAATCTCACTCAGCTGCTGCAGTGCATACCAGCCAGCGGTCTGTGTCAGTGGTCCAAGGATAGACACAGTTCTAAGAATAAAAGGGGGGTTGCAATGGCCAATAGAAGCCTCAAAACATTCTCTTATGTGGCTACACGTGTTTGTGTGTGTCTTTGGGCGCCCATTCTGCCCCCTAGCTCATGGATCTGGAGGAGGTGGTCCCACTGGACTGCTGTCGCCTGGTCAAGTACGATGAGTTCCATGAGTACCTGGAGCGCTCGTACGAGGGCGAGGAGGACACCCCCATGGGGCTGCTGCTGGGTGGGATCAAGTCCTCCTATATGTTTGACCTGCTGCTGGAGACCCGCAGACCAGAGCAAGTCTTCCAGCCCTACAAACCCGGAGGTCAGTAAAACACATTTTATACTTAGAATATAACACTATAACTAGCAACTCTTTTAGCCTTTCGGAAAGGAGTTGTCTGTGTGACTGGTTGGTGTGTGTCTCTGCAGAGGTGATGGTGAAGGTTCACGTGGTGGATCTGAAGACTGAGACTATCGCCCCTCCCGTCAGCATCAGGGCCTACCTAAACCAGTCAATCACTGAGTTCAAGCAGCTCATTGCACAGGTAAACTAGTTCAAACAATCCTCTTTAATTCTTCCTTTCTATCTCTAATACAGTCTAATCCAGCCTGATACAGTCCACACTTGTAAGACTATAAAATCTGCCAGTATTTGTTGTGGGATCTGTGGTGAAGTAGCTCTCCACTGTGTGTGTCTTGTGTGTTGACAGGCCACAGAGCTCTCAGCCGAAACCATGCGTGTCGTCCTGGAGCGTTGCTATAATGACCTTCGGCTTCTCTACGTGCCCAACAAGACACTGAAAGCAGAGGGTTTCTTCAGGAGCAACAAGGTCACACTTTATTGTTGTCCTTTCCAGCTTGTGTCTGCTGTGTTAATGTTGTGTATCTGTAAACGTAATTTTCTGCAGTGCTTTGATCTCCCATGTAACACAAACCTCATCTGTCCATTCTCTGGTTTCTCTTCTCAGGTTTTTGTGGAAAGCTCTGAATCCCCAGATCACCAGGTCACTTTCACCGATTCGCTCTTGTGGAAACTGCTGGATCGCCATGGGAACACAATCCGCCTGTTTGTCTCGCTGCCTGTGCAATCCCCCGGCACCAACAGAACTATTTGCCAAAATGTGGGCGGCGACCCCGAGGAGTGCTCTGAGGGGTCAAAGGGCAACAGGAAGTCTGTAGAGACCATCCTGGAGGAGAGCACAGAGAAGCTGAAGAACCTGTCCCTCCAGCAGCAGCAGGGCTCCCAGCAGGGCTCCAGCACCAGTGACAGCCAGAAGAGCTCAGACACCAGCGACTTTGAGCACATCGAGTCCCCCTCACCCTCTCAGGAGCCAGACTCTGCCTCCTCCATATCCGCTGTCGTTGCAGTCGACAACCGCGAGCTGGAGAACCGGATCCAGGTGGCTAGCGGCGGGGGGGCCTACTCTGACCCGGAAACCCAGTTCCCTGGGGAGGAGCGCTCGGACTCTGAGGTGAACAACGACCGCAGCACAAGCTCAGTAGACAGTGACATCCTGAGCTCCAGCCACAGCAGTGACACGCTGTGCAACGCCGACAGCGGCCCCATCCAGCTGGCCAATGGCCTGGACTCACACAGCATCACTAGCAGTCGCCGCTCCAAGGCCAACGAGGGCAAGAAGGAGACGTGGGACACGGCCGAGGAGGACAGCGGCACAGACAGCGAGTATGATGAGAACGGGAAGAGCAAGGTGGAATCATATTACCTCTACTTCAGAGCAGAACCATACGATCAGGAGGAAGGCTCTGGGGAAGGAGGCCAGAAATGTATGTCTTCTCTTCTCTTCTGTCTGTGTGATGATGATGATGATGATGGTATATCTGTACTCAGCAGTGATTTAGATTGTACAAAGTGTTTCTCAACCTTTTCTGGAATGGGGCCTGGGAAGCTATGGCCTCCCTCCCTCCCTTAACCCATTTATGTCCATAATGGCAATGTATCATTCATTTCATTTGGTCCACATGTTCTCTGAGCTTACTGATCGGCCAAAGCGTTTGTCTACAATGTGAGTTTTTGATATTGTACTATATTTAGTCTTTGGACACATGGGGTTACTGTTTTTCTTCTCTTTTTTTTTTTTTACACATTTTATGAATCAAGTCCTGTGAATACATGTTATGATCAGATCTTTTTAATTGTTGGTATCTCTCGAAATCCACTCACACTCACTCCTAGAGTAGAAGCAAATCCAATGTAGGTCAATGGAGAGTGAGGCCGGGTACAGCATTCTCCCTCTTTCTCTCACAAACACACGTGTGTACACACCACAGACAGTCACGCACGCTCACACACCCATATGCCCGCACAAACAACAACAGCTGGTGGAAAGCCCAACCATTCTAAATGTATTTACAAATGCAGGTCTTTGAAGCTAATCTTTTTTAGTCTGAGATCCTAACTGGTTTCTTTGATTGCATGTTTAGTTTGTTGGAACTGTAGAATTGTTATTTTGTACCTTTTTTCTGTGGAATAAGTGTGGGTCTTTCATATTATGAATTTAATCACTTTATGACTGCACCATTTTTTTATTTGAACAAAACCTTCCGTACATGATTTCCCATGGTAGATGTGGTCAGAAAGTGCTCAAAGATTAACCATTTTTCATACCCCCACCCTACCATGAGACATCCATGCACACCCGCATGTTTGTATGTCTGCAGTATGTTTGTGCTTGTGAGCGAGGGAGAGAAAGAGGGGGAATGCTGTACTAGGCCTCACTCTCCATTGACCTGCATTGGATTTGATTATACTGTATAATAAGATTTGAAGATGTTTTTAAGATCTGAGAGAGGGAGAATGCTGTAAAATGACTCACCAATCTCCATTAAATGAGTTTATATTGCATATACTCTAGGGGGGGGTGTTGACAAAAAAAACAGTAACCACGTGTCCAAAGACTAAATATAGTAGGATACAGAAACTGCTGTAGTTCACAACAACAATGAGTTGACTCATATGTTTGGGCTTAGAACAGGTCAAATAACAATACTATATGCGTTTAAACAATTTAATTCTGAAATGTATTTCAAAATGCATATGCTGAATTCATTTTAAAGATTTTTATTAAATTAAAATGTGTACATTTTGTATCAAATTCCCAACTATGATCGATAATAACAATCTTAAAATGTCAACGTGTCCTGTCTAGACACTTGTACTGTGTTTACACCAGAATTCATGCATTTACACCAAACAGAATCTGTGGCACATTTTGACATTGTACTAAATATAGTACATGGATGTGAATGGGTTAATTTAAGATGAGCACTCATGTCAGTTATCTGACAGACCGGTGAGCAACACCTTGAGGGTTAAGAAACACTGGTTTAAATGCTCTTGGAACCAAATCCACATTTAGTATTTCATATACTGTTATGTGATTAGTCTGATCCAACTAATTGAAACGTATGTTTTGGTGCTGTTTTCCTGTCAGGTGTATTGGTCCACGTAGATAAGAGGATAACTCTGTCAGCGTTCAAACAGAACCTGGAGCCTTTCGTGGGGGTCACCTCTACCCAGTTCAAGGTGTTCCGCGTCTACGCGAACAACCAGGAGTTTGAGAGTGTACGGCTCAACGAGACCCTCTCCTCCTTCTCTGACGACAATAAGGTCCGTAGCGTCTCACTATCTGCCCCCTTTCAAAATATCATGACTCTTCTCAAAAGATAATGGTGTTTTTATTTTACAATCTTATCCATGGTGCTCCTCTTGATCTTCTTACAGATAACCATACGATTAGGCAGAGCACTAAAGAAGGGCGAGTATCGGGTGAAAGTCTACCAGCTACTAGTGAATGACGCAGAGGT
The DNA here is from genome assembly GCF_964263955.1 of Coregonus lavaretus. Classification (NCBI taxonomy): domain Eukaryota; kingdom Metazoa; phylum Chordata; class Actinopteri; order Salmoniformes; family Salmonidae; genus Coregonus; species Coregonus lavaretus. The sequence goes on along the minus strand of NC_139991.1, from coordinate 6,025,625 downwards.
AAGGACTGGGATAATCTGATGTTTCTTCACGCACACAAGTGGTTGTTGTTATTCGGTGTTGTGCAATTTCCTCACATAACAGCAGCCTGTAGGTGTGTCACTGATGGATTTGTCACCAGGTGTATTGATGTGACAGTTGTATATGTCATTGAGTTTCCGGCGTAAGTGATGGTGTATGTGTCTGTCTCTCTCCTCCCCAGCCCTGTAAGTTCCTCGTGGACACAGTGTTTGCTAAGGGCATGACTGTGAAACAGTCCAAAGAGGAGCTAATGCCTCAGCTGAAAGACCAATGCAACCTGGACCTCAACATCGACAAGTAAGTTCCACCTTCAACACTTATAAACATGTACAGTCAAGTAACTCTGATCTGCATATCTAAAATCTATGTACACAATCCAATGCACACGAATATATGGGCACACATCCAACCATACATCAAATATTATACACTTGAATCCCTTACCTACATATTTTCTTATGAAAACATTTGTTGTCACCGGCTAGTTGACTGTAAAAGGTTCCACAGGTGTCTTTGTGGTGATACAATCAGAATGTGTACGTTTTTAGTCATGTAGCAGACGCTCTTATCCAGAGCGACTTACAGGAGCAATTAGGGTTAAGTGCCTAGCTCAAGGGCACATCGACATATTTTTCACCTAGTCAGCTCGGGATTCAAACCAGCGACCTTTCAGTTACTGGCCTAACGCTCTTAACCACTAGGCTACCTGCTGCAGATCCTCTTACTTCAAAGTATTATGGGCACCTTTGTCCTCTTATGGATGGGTACTGTGAGTGACCTTTTTAAAGCACTGACTCACAGCTGATGCTTATTGATAGAAGTGTTGTTGAATCTTAATTTTGTGTGTTTGTGTGGGGTCAGTTTCCGTCTCAGGAAGAAGACGTGGAAGAACCCAGGGACAGTGTTTTTGGACTACCACGTCTACGAGGAGGACATCAATATCTCCAGTAACTGGGAGGTCTTCCTGGAGGTTCTAGATGGTAATCCTGGTTTGCTATTGTTTAGACTACCCTCTTCAGAACCATTTTTAAATCGCCTCATGGTCATCATAGCCTGAATAGAGACAAACCTACACTAAAATATATGGCTGCTTTTCTATCAAACTCCTATATTAGGTCACTTAAAAATGGCGTTGGAGGAAGAGTTAACATAATTACTTCTGTGAAAGGAAAAGCCCTATAGAACTGAATTGTCTCCCCTCTGAATGAGTATCACTTGTGAAAGAGAGGCAGACAGACAGTGGGTGTGTGTGCTCAGCAATCCCCAACCCTCCTCTCCTGCGCCTTTCCAGGACCGGAGAAGATGAAGTCCATGTCCCAGCTGGCTGTGCTGACCCGCCGCTGGACCCCCGCCCAGATGAAGCTGGAGCCCTTCCAGGAAGTGGTTCTGGAGAGCAGCAGTGTGGAGGAACTCAAGGAAAAGGTGTGTGTGTGTGTTCACGTCTTGAATGTCGTGCCAGGCCTTGTACACTGGTGCGCATGTCTGAGGCCACATACACACTGGATTGCAAGGCAGCACTGTGGGATTGTCTTAACCACTAAGTGCTGCTCCCAGCAACATCACTGGGTCTGATTCATCACTTGGGAGTAGTGAGATGCACAGTAACTTTTCACATCACAGTATACAACATCTAGACTGAGATGGAAAATAACTAGATGTAGCAAGGTAACTGATAGGGCATGCTAAATGGGTATTTTAAAAGGCAATTTGTGACACATTCTCTTTCTCCAGCTCAGTGAAATAAGTGGTATTCCTCTTGAAAACCTGGAGTTTGCCAAGGTAGGTCAACCGTTTTTAACGCTGTAAGGATTTATTTTTACTCTTGTATTGATTCACTCCACTTCATTTCCTGAATTGTTTCCCAGTTTACTGACTGGTGTCCTGATTGTCTCCTGCAGGGGCGCGGAACATTTCCTTGTGATATCTCGGTATTGGAGATCCATCAGGATCTGGACTGGAACCCTAAAGTGTCCACACTGAATGTGTGGCCTCTGTACATCTGTGATGATGGCGCCGTGGTCTTCTACAGGTAAACCCCTCATACTGGAACAGGCACCTTGCCATTCCAAATGAATAGTTATTGTGAAATGACAACGGGATATTCAGGGAAACTGCAGATAGTTGGTTTAATATAGGTATATTCTCCAGAAGATCTCACAGCTTGTACTCTGGTGTTTCAGGAACAGCACAGAGGAGCCTATGGAACAGTCTGAAGAAGAGCGCAACGAGCTGATGAAGAGGGAGAGCAGCCGCCTGCTGAAGACTGGCCACCGGGTCAGTTACTCACCTCGTAAGGAGAAAGCCCTTAAGATCTACCTGGATGGGGGCCCGGTCAAGGACCTGGGGCAGGACTGAGGCCCTTCTGAGGCCCGTCCCGGTTAGCTGGCCTGCCTGTCTGCTGCAGTGTAGCGTGGCCCGGCCAGGGGACCCTGTCTGGCGTGGGGCCCCACGTTCACTCGACGACGTCACCAGAGCAGTGCGGCTCACACGCCCTCTCTCATCCTCCAATCTGAGCTCTAGGGGAAAGAGTGGCTCAGAAATCATATTGTGCACTATAGTTTATTGTACTGTGAAGTTTAAAGGGAAGTGCAAAGGCTATTCAATAAAAAGAACACCATACAGACAAATCAATTTAACGGAAATGTTCCAGACATGGGTGCACGATCAGAGTAGAGCTGTGTAGCCAGAGGGAAAGAAAACAGTCTGTTTCCTCTTCGCTCTCTTCCCCGCTACACATTATTTCTCCTCATCTCCCTCTAGCACTTGGTTTCTCGCTCTCCCTCTCTGTTAGGCAGACTAGCGATAGAGCCTACCTGACCCATCTGTGAACATGTACCTGGTTCAAATTCTCCACATCTGGTATTTCACCAGGCTAGAGCGATGCTCGTCCCACCCACCCACTTTAGAGACTGAGTATAAAGCCAAGAGTATCTACGACAACAAACTCACTATCCAGTCTTCTTCCAGTTTCTTTGTCTTCTTTAATCCAAACTGCAGTTTTTTAGCATCCTTGGCAAATCGATACGTAGTTCACACTCAACATTTAATAACTTCTGTCTTCTCTGATTCTATAAAGTGGTCATTTTTTATTTGCTGACCTGGAGGGTTTCTGCTGTTTTCCCAGAATGCCACAGTGTGCATCACTGTGGAATCTCCTCTTACTGCTGCTCCACCCCATACGCTTTATAGGAGCTCTGCCTCTCACTTCCTCCTGATTCACTGATACGTATTAGTCCTCCAATTACCAAGGAAATGGCAACTAGACCACCAAGTAGACTACGTTAAGGAGCTCATCATTTTGTTCAATGTAAATTATTTTTGATGTTATTGTGAGCGACCTCTGGCACACATTAAAACATTTTGTCTGTATTTAACCTAATGTTAATTTAGAAACGTTTATTTCCTCTCTCGTTTTATTTCTGCACGATGTGAACTGTGTGCGTGTCCGTCGAGGCCACGTGCATACTGATGGCGTGAAGGGCGGGAGCCCTCAGTGGTTTTGGGAGATGATTGGGTAGTGGTTGTGGCGCTATATACCTGCTGCTTCGGATAGACTGAGACCAGAGGGCATAGACCCTAATGGACCAGCTGACTGGGTCTCCACACTGCAGGGCCCAGCAGAGCTCCTCTGGGCTTCTAATGCTGCCTGCCATAAGCTGTTCACAGTAGGAATGCCAATAAAATAATTTGTTTCTTTGTTTTGAGGTTTAAATCTTGTGTGAACATAGTTAAGGTGATTTTAGAATGAAATTAAAATATTTTTTTTCATAACTGCAGTATTTTGTCATTGTAAATTAAATATTTTGAATCCCCACTTTACCAATGCTGCATTTATATGGATTGAACATGATATACATATAAGAATATTTACATCTCAAGGATAGACATCTACATTTTCAAAGCCTTTTATTTCCTTGTGAGCAAAAGTTTTGCAAGCTGCATGTGTCTGGGTTATAGTTTCCATTACCAAGTTTGGGGCATGATGAGCTGACCCGTCATTTTCTGTCAGTGGTCCACATTCAGAAATGTCATCTGTCCTTGTTTAAACCACTATTTTAAACAAAAACCAGGATTAAGCAAGCTACTTCACATGTATACAGTACATTGTATTGATTCTTTCTTCACCCCTAACTTGACTTAATTATTTTGAGCAAAGGGCCTCAACGGTGCATCCTTAAGGTAGGCGCATAAGTGAGACGAGAGCAGGAGGAGGTATGTTTAAGTACATATTTGCTCAAACATGAAGAACTCTTATTGCAGATTTGGAGTGTAGTCATCATACACACTACCTTTGAACAGTGTGAATGTCTAGGAATCGGGAATTTCCAAAAAGTCAATTCCATCTAATACATACATGGTGTTATGCACTATGCAACATCTAGATTTTTGGTTAAATTCGAGCAAATAGAAAAAAACTGCAATGCCTTGAATAAATAATGACCAGCTTTTAGATGGAAGAATCTTACATGTAAGCCTTGTGAGAGGGGGAGCCACTTCATTTTCTAGGCTGAAATCACTGGAGACCCCTCTGATTGTCTACAGGCCTGAAAAGGTTGAGCTGCATGGTTACTCCTAGACGATATAGTCAATTTCTGAATAAAGTGTGTCTGTCAGGTCCTCTTCACTCGAGTTCTCTCCTTTCAGACACAGCGAGCCTCGGCTGTCAAAGAGATAAGGAAATATCAACTTTGTAGCATCATTCTGGGTCAACAGCATTTTGAGTGATAGCTATGGCTTTTGTCTACCAAGTGTTTTTGCAAAAACAAATGTCATGACGTATGCCTTCATGTCAATTGAATATAAATGTTGCAGGTTTGCAGTACACAGATTCTTACCCGAGATGTTGACACTGGAGGTCCTCAGCACAGGGGCAGTGTTCCTTTGGTCCCTGGCCCTCTATGTCCCAGGACAGCAGCTCCATCAGGTGATTGGAGGAGCCATGACAGCGCTCACGCTCTATTGGCTTGGCCGTGCACACTGGGAACATCAGGGCTGACCACAAGGTAAGTGGAGAGAGATGGGTAGTGACAAAGGTAAGTGACTTTACTACAGAAACTTTAATAAAAGAGTACAGTATATGGACAGTGCTTGGAGGGGAAAGCAGGTTATGGGTCTTCACATGATCACTTAACTATCTGAAACTTCAATGCACCCTGCTTCACTTGACTTCATGACAATCATAATTGGCTAGGGATAATTACATTGAGAACAGAGGCTTTGTGGTATCGAAATTTGAAGCCTCCCTTTTTTGGATGTCAAAGAAATCCCTTTAGGTTTTTATCTGGCTGAGTCAAAGCCAAATGAAAGGAGCCCATTTTGCTCCCCACATGTTAATTTCATGTAGAATGACTCATGGTGTATAATTTAGCAGAGGAATTATGTTCTGTGTGTGGCCTTGTGGCCTGCACCTTTATGGATAGCACAGCAGAGGTCTGGGCTGCAGTCATTCTGGTATTGGCAGATGCTGCCAGCTTCCCCCTTAGTGGCGTTCTGGCTGCACTGGCCCCACACACACAGCTGTCCTGTACAGCACTCCTCATCCTTTTTGCAGGGCTGGAACACACAAACACAGTGACAAACTGTTAGATTACATAAATGGCATCATATAAGCCCCATGGTCATGGAATGTCATGACTGGTCTCTTGTAACTCTCGTAAGCTCTCTAGGTGCAGCAAATTCCTGCTACTTGTGCAAACTGAAACTTGGGGTCTAATTAATAGTGTGTTGTTCGACATATTACTGTGTTTTTCTGTGCAGGACATTAACACAGGCCTTATCAACTAGGAAGACCCTTAACTATTCTCAGCGTACCTTTGACTTTGAATGCAAGCCAGTCTCTACAGTATTATGTGGATGGATTTCCACTCTGCCCTGCCAAAAACATTGCTCTTAAATTCAATTCAATTGTATGTGTCGCATTACCTCTCATCCAGCTCCTCTCTTTGTCTGAGAGAGGTGGAGCTCATATTCAATCAGACCCATGCTTTGATGCGCAGCCAAGAGGAGAGAAGCTCTCCCCCATGAAACACTCCAGTTACACTTGTGGCAACACTGCAATGCAGTAACAATGCAGAAGCAGCTGCATCATATTGTTTAAGCAATCTACTGTTCTGTGATCGCTGTGTGTGTGCACGTGTGCACTGTTACAAAAACTGGAGATGGTCTAAAGTAGAACATAATAGGAACTAGGAAGGAGTCAAAGTCCCCTGGGAAATATAGGTCTGCATAAATACATTTTAGATGGGTTCAGTGTCAGGGTGTGTAAAATGTGTGTGGCACTGTTAATAACCATGAAATGGACCTACCACGTCGAGGGCTTTGCAGGTTAGACACTTTGATCGGTGTGTCTCATACCGGCAATATTTTCCCTTCTCACAGTCCTCATCAATGACACACTCCTGTAAAGAGGGGACAATCAGGACACACCCTCCTTCACAGATAAACATGCAGAGGGTCGCTATATGGTACCAAAGCCTCCCACAATCCAGAGTTTTGCACTATAAAACAGATTGTATGGATAAATAGCCTAAATCAAACATGGCAGTCTTGAAATTATAGCCATGTACTATTGCAAACTTCTTTACAAAAGTTACTTTAAAATAACTTCAAAGTAAATTTTTGAGGATGTGATACGTTGTTACAAGATCTCCTCCAATATTTATCTGTGCCTAAAGTGACCTGAATAAAATGGGCCTGCTGTTGAAAATGGGACAATGGGCTACTTGTCCCCAAATTTTTAAGTAAACATCCAATTTCCTCTCACTTGTCTCTCTATCACATATGCTAAGGAAAAGACTGGCAGGAATAGCACGATCCGAGACTGTGTATTATTTTAACTAAATATTAAAACCTGTGACTGCAATAAAGAAAATGCATGTTAAATGTACAAGATCTTATGAAAATGACTAAACACAATGTTTACCAAAAGCACAGAATAAAATGATACAGACATTTCAAAGTTATTGTTCAGAACTATCCAGCAAGATATTGTAACTAAAACCACCCAAACAAATAACTAAAAACCCCTCAGAATTTGGCTGATAAGATGGATTGAGCACTTCTTGCACTGGTTCCTGGTCAGAGGCCTGCTATAGCAGTAATCTCGTGTCTGTCTCCAAAGACATATACTAGTCAAAGACATGCACTCACGCACACATCCGGCCTGATTGATCGGTTTGATTCTTTTGCTATTATCTTGCCTGATCAGCATCCTCATCAGGGCTGAGACATGGCTGCCATATATAATTAATGTACAGACAGGATGCAGCGCTGAAGAGAGCTTCTCAACCAGCCACCATCCTGCACATGTCTCTCTGCCTGGGTAAGACGTAGCTTTAGCCTGGCTTATAGAGCATGAGACAGCACAGTTGAGACTGGAGAGGCGTACAAGGCATGGGGAAAGAGAAATTAGACGCCCAAACATGACAGCAGCTGTGGCCGCATGCAGAGCAGAGCAGCACAGAAAGAGGAAACAGCCGACGACTTGTTCAATCTTTCATGAATTGTGATTTGCATTAAGGATGGAATTTTATTCATCTTATGCCCACTGTCTTTAATAAACACAAAACACCAGTTAGAGTTATAGTGTTCCAGTTATTGTGGATAATATATGTTATTTTTATCTGTTGTAAATCATGATGTTCACTCACATGATTAATATTATTTCCCTTGCCACTGGACTGGATAATTGTTCTGGTGATGTGGGTCTCTCCTGTTCTGTTTTCTGTCTCCTGAAGAAAGAGAAACACATTTTGTAGGATTTCTGCAATGTTGCTTTCAGTCTTCATAACAAATGTGGGATGCCAAAATAATACTGCCATACAGTATTACAATTCTTAATAGCATTTCAGCATCCTAGTTTTGAATGGAATACAGTACAATAATACATTTGAGTATGACTACTACTGTACCTTGTGTACGGTCTCTATGGTGTGGATGGATTGGTTTTCAACCACACTCTCAGAAGTGCTTTCGTTGTGATAATTTGAGGGAAGGTCATGGGGATGCAAGCTGGACTTTGCACTCTCATTGTCCATCTAATGAGGTTTGATGCAAAATATCAATGTTGCATTGAGGTTACCACTGTTTTTTTCTTTACAACTTGTGCATGTTAAGATTGACTTCGACTCATCTCAACCCACACTGGCAACTGTTTTTATTAGTAAAATAAAGGTCAAGTTAAATTTGTGGTTGCTTTAACAGAAAAGTTTTAGATCAACTAAAGTGATATAATAAGAGTCTACTGCACTGTTATCTGTTGCATTTTACATTTAATTGGAAATCATATAAATGAAAGGGCTGCTATGGGATATAATAGGCTAATTTATCTTTATCAAAGCTCTGCAAATAGAAGTCTGAGTAGACCTAACCATTAACCAACCTGGTGCATCGCGTCCACCAGTTTATTATGCGTGTCCTCCATCAGTTGCTCTACCTCCTCAAACATCTCGTTTAATGTCGTGTGTCCTTGTGCCAAATTATCCTCAAGGATCTGGTTGGTGTCCAAATCCACGGGCCTGGCAGATTCAGGAAGGAGGATGCCATGGATAGACGATAGGCTCAGGGTTAGAAGATAGAGATACAACATCCTTGCTGCTGCGCGAAAAGGCACCAGAATGAATTAGGTTCTTAGGACGTCGCCTCTGCCCACTGGGTGTGTGCGATGATGCTGCTGCTGGGGCACTGTCGGAAGAGAGCGGCGAGGGGGAGATAGATCATGTATTTAATAATGTATTTATATTTTGAGAAAGTTTATTTTGCCACAAGTTATGCGACGACTGTAGGCTATAGCCTAATTGACAGGTGCAAGCCAAGGTGATACGTTTTCGATGCTTTGACCTTTCATAGTGGCGCCAGTGGCGAGCCTATTCTGGGCCAGCCGTAGTAGGCTGTGGGAGGATGCGGCCAATGAAGGAGGGATGGTGGTACACCGCAATGGGCTGAATGCTCGTCTTTGAGCAATGAGCAGACTTGCCCAGAGCATGGGTTAACGTTGGAACATCTGTGTGATGAGACCACCGTCAGTGTTGACGATGACTCTTTATTTTGACTCTTCAATTAGATGTTTATAATTCACTTGTTATTATGTTTCCCAATTAGTAGGCCTAGTTACAATGTATTAAAGTTGTGATAATTAGGCTACACAGTAATAGGGTCTGCTGTGACGTACAGTGGGGGAAAAAAGTATTTAGTCAGCCACCAATTGTGCAAGTTCTCCCACTTAAAAAGATGAGAGAGGCCTGTAATTTTCATCATAGGTACATGTCAACTATGACAGACAAATTGAGAAAAAAAAAATCCAGAAAATCACATTGTAGGATTTTTAATGAATTTATTTGCAAATTATGGTGGAAAATAAGTATTTGGTCACCTACAAACAAGCAAGATTTCTGGCTCTCACAGACCTGTAACTTCTTCTTTAAGAGGCTCCTCTGTCCTCCACTCGTTACCTGTATTAATGGCACCTGTTTGAACTTGTTATCAGTATAAAAGACACCTGTCCACAACCTCAAACAGTCACACTCCAAACTCCACTATGGCCAAGACCAAAGAGCTGTCAAAGGACACCAGAAACAAAATTGTAGACCTGCACCAGGCTGGGAAGACTGAATCTGCAATAGGTAAGCAGCTTGGTTTGAAGAAATCAACTGTGGGAGCAATTATTAGGAAATGGAAGACATACAAGACCACTGATAATCTCCCTCGATCTGGGGCTCCACGCAAGATCTCACCCCGTGGGGTCAAAATGATCACAAGAACGGTGAGCAAAAATCCCAGAACCACACGGGGGGACCTAGTGAATGACCTGCAGAGAGCTGGGACCAAAGTAACAAAGCCTACCATCAGTAACACCTACGCCGCCAGGGACTCAAATCCTGCAGTGCCAGACGTGTCCCCCTGCTTAAGCCAGTACATGTCCAGGCCCGTCTGAAGTTTGCTAGAGTGCATTTGGATGATCCAGAAGAGGATTGGGAGAATGTCATATGGTCAGATGAAACCAAAATATAACTTTTTGGTAAAAACTCAACTCGTCGTGTTTGGAGGACAAAGAATGCTGAGTTGCATCCAAAGAACACCATACCTACTATGAAGCATGGGGGTGGAAACATCATGCTTTGGGGCTGTTTTTCTGCAAAGGGACCAGGACGACTGATCCGTGTAAAGGAAAGAATGAATGGGGCCATGTATCATGAGATTTTGAGTGAAAACCTCCTTCCATCAGCAAGGGCATTGAAGATGAAACGTGGCTGGGTCTTTCAGCATGACAATAATCCCAAACACACCGCCCGGGCAACGAAGGAGTGGCTTCGTAAGAAGCATTTCAAGGTCCTGGAGTGGCCTAGCCAGTCTCCAGATCTCAACCCCATAGAAAATCTTTGGAGGGAGTTGAAAGTCCGTGTTGCCCAGCGACAGCCCCAAAACATCACTGCTCTAGAGGAGATCTGCATGGAGGAATGGGCCAAAATACCAGCAACAGTGTGTGAAAACCTTGTGAAGACTTACAGAAAACGTTTGACCTGTGTCATTGCCAACAAAGGGTATATAACAAAGTATTGAGAAACTTTAGTTATTGACCAAATACTTATTTTCCACCATAATTTGCAAATAAATTCATTAAAGATCCTACAATGTGATTTTCTGGATTTTTTTCTTCTCATTTTGTCTGTCATAGTTGACGTGTACCTATGATGAAAACTACAGGCCTCTCTCATCTTTTTAAGTGGGAGAACTTGCACAATTGGTGGCTGACTAAATATTTTTTTTTCCCCACTGTATGTAAACGTGATGCATAATATGGCTCTGTCGCATGTTTTCTTCCATTTACCACTAGATGGCCTCATTTACATGGAAGATATTTTCATGACATTGGAGCAGAGCGGTCTCAAGGTGATTAAATGTGATCACCATCATCTGAACGTGTCGTTTTATGTCATGGAAGAAACAGTCAATACTTTAAAAGCAGTCAAATTTTACTCACTGCGTTATTGATTGTCAAATGTAGCCTATTAGGGGATAAATTACTTTTGCGTAATTTGACGCATGTTCTTTGTTTTGTTTGTTTGTTCTTGAAACATTATACTGGACACTGAACAGCTGGATATATTTTTGTGCTAGAGCCTGTGCACGTGCCTCAATCACTTGCTGAGTGCAACTTGCGCCTCAAAATGTATTTGAATTATTACAATGATATACATAATAATTTAGGCTATATGCTAATATTCTATTTGGTTAATTTATTTGTAGCTTAATTAGCAAAAGAGCCATTAAACTTCAATCCAGTTTTATTCTCCATAAAATAATCAGAGTATACTACCCTATCTATGCTGTCAATTTGTTCCACTGTGGCTACATTTACAGTATTTGCGTCTACAGTTGTAATGAAGCCTTTATAATTTAAATTTCGAGCACAGTGTATCAGAAGTTACCATTGGGTCTTGTAATCTCCAGCACCGCCCTCATGTAATAGACGGGAGGTACTGTGGTGAGACAAAGTGAGACAGTAATTTAGCCCAGTAGTAGTTCAGAGTGAGTGACTGGAAGAGACGCACTGACACATGTAGCCAGCGCAAATTCTATTAGATACATTTTCTCTGACCGGTTATTGTGGTTTTGAAAATCCCTCTTCAATTAACTGTGAAGACTGGAGCAGTTGACTTATTTTTTCTCATCTGTAAACTAAAGTAAGTCACACTTCCAATTACGCATGTTTCACAGATCAGTGACCGCTGGGCAGATGTCTAAGCAATTGGGCAACATGACAGTTGAGCCTGAACACTGTTACATGGTTCATTCAAGGTTGTAAAATCTAATCTCATTTGTAAATGTTCTTTGCCTTAGTATTCAAACAAATACATACTGATAGGATTAGATACAGATTCCTGTACATGCAGTAAGAGCCTGTGTGTCTGAACTGGACAATAAAACATCTGGTTTGTCTCCATGCTCTGATAAGATAGCTCTGTGTGTTCAACCATTATAATGGTTTGATATGTCTGGCTGAAATTTTACAATGGTATAGGCTACTACCATGGCATGATATTTTCTTTAAAGTTACATTGAGTTACATTAAGAGAGAGACAGTAAATTGCTAACACCGTACTACTAGTTTGAGTAGCGTGATTGTCACCAGAGACAAGTGACTATTGGAGACTAAAGGATAATCTGAGTATCCAGGCTGGAACTTTTCTCACAACTTCTCCCATATACAGTACCAGTCAAAAGTTTGGACACACCTACTCATTCCAGGGTTTTTCTTACATTGTATAATAATAGTGAAGACATCAAAACCATGAAATAACACATATGGAATCATGTAGTAACCAAAAAAGTGTTAAACAAATCAAAATATGTTTTATATTTGAGATTCTTCAAAGTAGCCACCCTTTGCCTTGATGACAGCTTTGCACAATCTTGGCATTCTCTCAACCAGCTTCATGAGGTTGTCACCTGGAATGCATTTCAATTAACAAGTGTGCCTTGTTAAAAGTTAATTTGTGGAATTTCTTTCCTTAATGCGTTTGAGCCAATCAGTTAGGTTGTGACAAGGTAGGGGTGGTATACAGAAGATAGCCCTATTTGGTAAAAGACCAAGTCCATATTATGGCAAGAACAGCTCAAATAAGCAAAGAGAAATGACAGTCCATCATTACTTTAAGACATGAAGGTCAGTCAATCTGGAAAATGTAAAGAACTTTGAAAGTTTCTTCAAGTGCAGTCGCAAAAACCATCAAGCGCGATGATGAAACTGGCTCTCATGAGGACCGCCACAGGAAAGGAAGACCCAGAGTTACCTCTGCTGGTTGCAGAGGATAAGTTCATTAGAGTTACCAACCTCAGAAATTGCAGCCCAAATAAATGCTTCACAGAGTTCAAGTACAGACACATCTCAACATCAACTGTTCAGAGGAGACTGCATGAATCAGGCCTTCATGGTCAAATTGCTGCAAAGAAACCACTACTAAAGGACATCAATTATCAGAAGAGACTTGCTTGGGTCAAGAAACACGAGCAATAGACATTAGACAGGTGGAAATGTGTCCTTTGGTCTGATGAGTCCCAATTTGAGATTTTTGGTTCCAACCGCCATGTCTTTGTGAGACGCAGAATAGGTAAACGGATGATCGCTGCATGTGTGGTTCCCACCGTGAAGCATGGAGGTGGTGGTGTTATGGTGTGGGGGTGCTTTGCTGGTGACACTGTTGGTGATTTATTTAGAATTCAAGGCACACTTAACCAGCATGGCTACCACAGCATTCTGCAGCGATACGCCATCCCATCTGGTTTGCACTTAGTGGGACTTTAATTTGTTTTTCAGCAGGACAATGACCCAACACACCTCCAGGCTGTGTAAAGTTCCAACCTGAATACTCAGAGATAATCATTTAGTCTTCAATCAGACTATGTTTATGCCAAATTGAATTGGTCACAATTTTGGATTCATTTATCGATTGAAATCAAGCTTTATTTATATGGCACATTTCAGACATGAATGCAACACAATGTGCTTCACAGGAAAAAACATAAATAAAAACAATGAAAATAAATACAGAAATATTTACTACACAACAAACATAAGAGGATAAAAAACTGAAGAATAACCATAAAAACTGAAAGACTAAAAAAGCACCCTAAGGAAAAGCAAAGTTAAAAAGGTGTGTTTTAAGATTTCTTTTAAATATGTTCAGTTTCGGCCACCCTCAGGTTCTCTGGTAGGCTATGCCTTTATGCTTGATGTATCTGGCTGAGTTTTACAATTGTATAGGCTTCTACCATGGCATGGTATTTTCTTTACATTGAGTTACATTAAGAGAAAGACAATGATTAAGCAGTCATTCATTGAGGGTTCATCACCCTTTTATCTCAGGAAAACTATATTATTATCAGATTATTGTTTTCTTAATCATAGTATATTGTAAAGGATATATTATATTGTATTTATATCAACAGATATTACTGTCTGCACAAGCCAGTGAGCATTTTCTGCTTCCCTTCCTGTGAACTTTCAAAACCGCTGCTACCTGTTTGAGTTGGGGATGATAAGCAGCATTTCTCATGCAGAAGCTCTAAGAGCAGCTCTTAGTGGTGAAATACAGAGTTACACAACTGGAAATGGCCCCTTGCGTGTCATTGGGGAGTGGGGGCACAAATACACAGGGAGAGGTATGGTAACACTGTCAGTCTACTGTAGCGCTGCTGTTCCTGTCAGATGAATTACTGCTCTGAGAGAGGGGGGAGAGGCATGATATATAGAGTTTAGTGAGTGAGAAAAATAACACTCCCTCTGTATGTTCCCCTTTCATAAGAGTTATTGGAAGTTCTAAGCTTACTCACTAACCCATGTTTGATCTTGAGTTTGAACTTGTGGCTTTAAATAATAAATAATGTACAGTAGGCTATGTTTTTCTTTGTCCCAGGTGAGACACATTAGCTACAGCACACAAGGTCAGATGATCACAGATCAGTTTCAGAGACAACTGTAAGGTATTTAGATACAGTATATCAGCAGTTATAAGCACACATTTTGGATGACTGAAATCTGAATGGAATTGTCCATTTTCTTTGTGGTACTCTTGAAAGTGTACCTACAGTATGTAGTGGTATCTGTCTGATTATGTTTATCTTAAAGTCACACTAGAAAACAGGCCACTGTGAGTACCTGGCCATGAGAGAACGGCTGTGATTCGGTAAGAACATTTTGAGAATGCAGCAGCAGTCATTGTCATGTAATTTTCCGCCCCCTCTTGAATGACCAATAATTTCCTGTGCATCCTGTGCCGGTTGAAAACATGGCACGCTCTTCCTCATACTACTGTAAGACTTAAAGTCCTGCTTTATTACTCTGTGATTCACTACCTTACTCATAGAGTATGTGTCAACATCTCAATAGACTACATGTCTGAATCTGTCTCAGGCATTGTGTGATTTAAATACTCTATTCTCCCTGGATTCAAAATACATTGCACGCTCAAAGAAAAAACACACATTTTTTCTCCTGTCTTGCTGGAATTTCCTCAGGAATGTTCAATCTTGTTAGTATTTATTGTGCCATAAAGCAACTGAAGTTAAGGTACAGTAAAAATAATATTGTTCACTAAGATTTATACACTTGCTGTTAGCCATGGGAGTATACTCTTAGAAAAAATTGTTATTTGGTGTACTGTATAGAACTTTTAGGTGTTCCATATATGAACCAAGCGATAGAACCCTTTTTGGTTCTATATGGAACCTTTTTTTCAAGACTATACAACATAGACAAATGTGATTACTTTAGTGCCAATGTTTTAGCACAGTGTATACAACAGAAATGAACAAATCAAACGTTTATCTGTAGATCTACACTTTTCTTCTGTCATTTTTCTATTCTTGTTTTTATCACCATACCTATACTATCTGGAATAACAATACATCATCAGGTTTGACTTGCTCTCCCCAAAAGCAGATTTATAGAAAGATCACAAGGCTTTATATCAGGAGTGAAAGTAGAGATGTAAAGATGCTGAAGGTTTATGGTCTCTCTCTAGACGTCACAGTTAGTCTAATTGAGGGGGCAGGTGTGTAAAGATCAGATCCATGCTGATTTATTACATTTTAATATAAGTCTGCATGAAAATTCCTAAATGTTGTTAAAACTCAAGAGTTTTAAAATATCTGAACTTGCCCCTCTAAGGGAGTTTCCCGATCTCAGCACGAACCTGCTGTTCTTGTAATTTAGTCAAAATCGACTTAGATGCAAATGCTGCTAGCAGCCAGCCTCATCTTCTCAGTGTGTAATTAGTGGTTGGACCAAGGCTTCAGGGGCGGACTGGGACAAAAATTCTGCCCTGGCATTCGTCACACCAGCCCCCATCCACATAATAATTTGCATTTCCTGTTGCTGCAGGATATTTTTCCTGCTGTAGCAAATTGGCTCAAATTAAGACCGTACATCTGTGTCTCTGTTTTCTTCCGACCTCACCACTGAGCTGTCTCTGCTAAGCCTCCTTTCCCACAGCACTGATACCAGAAGACCAGGGGACCACACTGCCTGTGCTGGGCCCAGAAACATCTATAGTTGTGAATAAATAAAGACATTTATTAGAAAAAAAGGAATAAATGCCTATTGGATAACCATTGGGCCATAATAACTTATAAAAGCAAGGAGTGCCTGGCTGTCATACATGTCGTCCCCTATCCTAAGGGTTAATTACTATTACATATACAGTACCAGTCAAAAGTTTGGACACGCCTACTCATTCAAGGGTTTTTCTTTATTTTTACTATTTTCTACATTGTAGAATAATAGTGAAGACATCAAAACTATGAGATAACACATATGGCATCATGTAGTAACCAAAAAAGTGTTAAATAAATCAAAATATATTTTAGATTTTAGATTTTTCAAAGTAGCCACCCTTTGCCTTGATGACAGCTTTGCACACTCTTGGCATTCTCTCAACCAGCTTCACCTGGAATGCTTTTCAAACAGTCATGTTATTTCATATAGCACTGGCGCCGGAGGAGATGGCGGCCGTTTTACGGGCTCCTAACCAATTGTGCTATTGTGTGCGTTATTTGTAACTTATTTTGTACATAAAGTTTCTGCCACCGTCTCTTATGACCGAAAATAGCTTCTGGATATCAGGACAGCGATTACTCACCTCATCCTGGACAAAGATTTTTTCTTTAACGAGTCGGCCGCAAAGGATTTACTTCAGACACCCGACAAGGCCCAAATCCTTGTCATTCGCATGAAGAAGAGACGGAGATATCGGGGACGTAGGTCGGGGTGCCTCTACCATCAGTCCTATTAGCCAACGTACCATAATTGGATAATAAAATGGATGAGCTCCGATCAAGAATATCCTACCAACGGGACATTAAAAACTGTAATATCTTATGTTTCGACAAGTCGTGGCTGAACGACGACATGGATAGAGATCCTGGTTCGAATCCAGGCTCTGTCGCAGCCGGCCGCGACCGGGAGACTCATGGGCGGCGCACAATTGGCCCAGCGTCGTCCAGGGTAGGGGAGGGAATGGCCGGCAGGGATGTAGCTCAGTTGATAGAGTATGGCGTTTGCAACGCCAGGGTTGTGGGTTCGATTCCCACGGGGGGCCAGTATAAAAAAAATATGTATTCACTAACTGTAAGTCGCTCTGGATAAGAGCGTCTGCTAAATGACTAAAATGTAAATGTAAATGTAAATGATAACATACAGCTGGCGGGGTTTTCGGTGCATAGGCAAGATAGAACAGCTGCCTCCGGAAAGACAAGGGGTGGCGGTCTGTGTATATTTGCAAATAACAGCTGGTGCATAAAATCTAATATTAAGGAAGTCTTGAGGTTTTGCTCACCTGAGGTAGAGTATCTCATGATAAGCTGTAGACCACACTATTTACCAAGAGAGTTTTCATCTATATTTTTCGTTGCTGTCTATTTACCATCACAAACCGATGCTGGCACTAAGACCGCACTCAAGCAGCTGTATAAGGCCATAAGTAAACAAGAAAATGCTCATCCAGAGGCCGTGCTCCTAGTGGCCGGGGACTTTAATGCAGGGAAACTTAAATCCGTTTTACCTCATTTCTACCAGCATGTTAAATGTGCAACCAGAGGAAAAAAAACTCTAGACCACCTTTACTCCACACACAGAGACGCGTACAAAGCTCTCCCTCGCCCTCCATTTGGCAAATCTGACCATAATTCTATCCTCCTGATTCCTGCTTACAAGCAAAAACTAAAGCAGGAAGTACCAGTGACTCGCTCAATACAGAAGTGGTCAGATGACGCAGATGCTAAGCTACAGGACTGTTTTGCTAGCACAGACTGGAATATGTTCCGGGATTCTTCCGATGGCTTTGAGGAGTACACCACATTAGTCACTGGCTTCATCAATAAGTGCTTCGATGACGTCATCCCCACAGTGACCGTATGTACATATCCCAACCAGAAGTCATGGATTACAGGCAACATCTGCACTGAGCTAAAGGGTAGAGCTGCCGCTTTCAAGGAGCGGGACTCTAACCCGGACGGTTATAAGAAATCCCGCTATGCCCTCCGACGAACCATCAAACAGGCAAAGCGTCAATACAGGACTACGATTGAATTGTACTACACCGGCTCCGATGCTTGTCGGATGTGGCAGGGCTTGCAAACTATTACGGACTACAAAGGGAAGCACAGCCGCGAGCTGCCCATTGACACAAGCCTACCAGACAAACTAAATTACTTCTATGCTCGCTTTGAGGCAAGCAACACGGAAGCATGCATGAGAGCATCAGCTGTTCCCTGACGACTGTGTGATCACGTTCTCCGTAGCTGATGTGAGTAAGACCGTTAAACAGGTCAACATTCACAAGGCTTCAGGGCCAGACGGATTACCAGGATGTGGACTCCGAGCATGCGCTGACCAACTGGCAAGTGTCTTCACTGACTTTTCAACCTGTCCCTGACTGAGTCTGTAATACCAACATGTTTCAAGCAGACTACCATAGTCCCTGTGCCCAAGAACACTAAGGTAACCTGCCTAAATGACTACCGACCCGTAGCACTCACGTCTGTAGCCATGAAGTGCTTTGAAAGGCTGGTCATGGCTCACATCAACACCATTATCCCAGAAACCCTCAACCCACTCCAATTTGCATACCGCCCCAACAGATCCACAGATAATGCAATCTCTATTCCACTCCACACTGCCCTTTCCCACCTGGACAAAAGGAACACCTACGTGAGAATGCTATTCATTGACTACAGCTCAGCGTTTAACACCATAATGCCTTCAAAGCTCAACACTAAGCTAAGGACCCTGGGACTAAACACCTCCCTCTGCAACTGGATCCTGGACTTCCTGATGGGCCACCCCCCAGGTGGTAAGGGTAGGTAACAACACATCTGCCACGCTGATCCTCAACACGGGGGCCCCTCAGTGGTGCATGCTCAGTCCCCTCCTGTACTCCCTGTTCACCCATGACTGCATGGCCAAGCACGACTCCAACACCATCATTAAGTTTGCCAACGACACAACAGTGGTAGGCCTGATCACCGACAACGATGAGACCTGACCGTGTGGTGCCAGGATAACAACCTCTCCCTCAACGTGATCAAGACAAAGAAGATGATTGTGGACTACAGGAAAAGGAGGACCAAGCACGCCCCAATTCTCATCGACGGGGCTGTAGTGGAGCAGGTTGAGAGCTTCAAGTTCCTTGGTGTCCACATCACCAACAAGCTATCATGGTTCAAACACACCAAGACAGTCATGAAGAGGGCACGACAAAGCCTATTCCCCCTCAGGAGACTGAAAAGATTTGGCATGGGTCCTCAGATCCTCAAAACGTTATACAGCTGCACCATCGAGAGCATCCTGTCTGGTTGCATCACTGCCTGGTATGGCAACTGCTCGGCCTCCGACCGCAAGGCACTACAGAGGGTAGTGCGTACGGCACAATACATCACTGGGGCCAAGCTTCTTGCCATCCAGGACCTCTATACCAGGCGGTGTTAGAGGAAGGCCCTAAAAATTGCCAAAGACTCCAGCCACCCTAGTCATAGACTGGTCTCTCTGCTACCGCATGGCAAGCGTTACCGGAGCGCCAAGTCTAGATCCAAAAGGCTTCTTAACAGCTTCTACCCCCAAGTCATAAGACTCAAATAGCTACCCGGACTATTTGCATTGTCCTCCACCCCCTCTTTTTACGCTGCTGCTACTCTCTGTGTATTATCTATGCATGGTCACTTTACCTCTACCCACATGTACATATTACCTCAATTACCTGGACTAACCTGTTCCCCCAGACATTGACTCTGTACCAGTACCCCTGCATATAACCTTGCTACTGTTATCCCCCAGACATTGACTCTGTACCAGTACCCCTGTATATAGCCTTGCTACTGTTATCCCCCAGACATTGACTCTGTACTAGTACCCCCTGTATATAGCCTTGCTACTGTTATCCCCCACACATTGACTCTGTACCAGTACCCCCTGTATATAGCCTCGCTACTGTTATTTTACTGCTGCTTATATTTACTTATCTATTTTTTACTTAACACTTATTTTTCTTAAAACTGCATTGTTGGTTAAGGGCTTGTAAGTAAGCATTTCACTGTAAGGTCTACACCTGTTGTATTCGGCGCATGTGACAAATAACATTTGATTTGATTTAATAGATGGCTATTGGCTTATATGTTATAAAAGCCAATCTAACGACCTTTTAGGCTATTGCCCGTCATATGTGTTCCCCCGAATCCCCCCTTCCCTAATTAGGCCTAAGTGTTAATTAGCCTACTATTTCATACGATATATACCCCACATATTAACTGGCAGCATTAGGCTACGTGTGTGTGTGTCTTTCTCTGTTTTCTCCCTACCTCAACTGCACTGTCTTCTGCAGCAGCAGCTGATCTGTCGATGCTAAGCCTAACATCATTTCTCAGTACAGACACAGTCACAGCACTCAGCAGAACCAGAACTTTTAGAAAAGAAGTTGGTTAATTTCACACATTTAGCAACATCGTCCTCAAGAGCCTTTTTTTGCTCTAATGTTTTTGGTACCACCTTTCCGTTTTTGACAGAGAGTCAGAGCAGATGTCTTTGCTGAGGCGCGTTTGAGTTTGAATGTAAATTTTTTAGCGACCTCAGCTCAGCCAATGAGAAAACCTGGCCGGCCCAAATGCTCAAATATATTATTGACAACAGAGAATTTGCACAAAAATCTTTAAAACCAAATCTTAACAGGCCCGTGGGCCGTGGGTCGTGTCCATTTTTATTATTAGTTTGTTTCGTTTTTACCAGCCCACCCAGCAAAAATATGGTCCATCTGGCATTTGCCCGAATTGCCAGATGGCCAATTCGCCCATGCGAGGCTTGATTTAAACACGGATGTTAGAGATAAAAAACGCACCAGAGTACCTGCTCTGGGGCCTCAGGTTAATCTAATAGTATAACTAGTTTTACATGAACCAAGCTGTTGGATTCAGAGCTATGTCACTCTCTCAGGGCTCACTACAGTAAAGAAGACAAATAAGCTGAAGTCGACAAAACTTTTCTGGCTCTGTCAGCTAGCAGACAGCATTCCAAATGAGCAGCGTATTCCAGCCTGACTGGTCTGTCTGTAGGCTTATTCACAATATCCCAGAACAGAACTGTGTGAACTTTCTTCTTCCTCTTTGCATTATTTCCTTCCTAGAGCCACACTGTGGAAGTGAGCACGTTTCCAGGCAACAGCTCCAGCACCAGGACAGAAAGAGGATGTGGGAGTTTGAGGCTCAGAAAGCAAATTACTTGCAGGATTTATGCATGGTTTAAATTGGTTGATCCTTTCAGTAGGACCCCACTCTCTGCCAACTTAAACCACCACGGTCATCAGCAGGATATATATCACCAACTAGACTACATTAGCAAGTTCCCCCTGGCTTGTACAAGCTCGGAAATCGGTCATTAAGGGAACTTAAAGGAGTTTGAGTCAGGCCTTGTGCTTTAACCTCCAGCAAAGGCAGTTTCACAGTGGCAGCTCTCCATCCCTTTGATCTGGACAGGAAAACAGACACACTCACATATCAGATGACCCAATAACACATCAGAGCTTGGCCACATGTAGCTGGAGGCATGTCATGACTTTCTTTACCCACAAATTACTGTAAGGATTAAAGTAGCATTTTGTTTACAGAGCAACAACCCCTAAGCACTCCAACATTGTTTTTATGATCACAATAAATAACCACCAAATGTCATGGACAGTGTCAAGCAGTCCTTTTTCTGAGGAGTGGCACAGATCCTTCAGGTCTGATGGAGCTGTTCTCTTATTGGTCAGCAACACGGTGTATTTATGTTTGTAGAGTGGTCTTATACAGATGTCAGGCTATCCTCCAGGACATGTGCTGTTTTCCTCTGGAACATGACACCTGTCTATTCTGAGCATGGCTTCCCTGAAAGCCGCCTTACCGGCTCCACTATTCCTTCCCTGTGGTCATACACTGTCATGTAAACCCCTCGGTGCCATTCTGAGATATGGAGCAGGATCTCTGGATCCAATTGCCTCTGCTGACTGACTGGCTGTCTGACTGTCTGGGGGAATGTCAGTTACAAAACAATCTGCCTTCAATGTGCAGTCACTTCTCACCGTAACAGCCTTGATCTCCATCACATTGTGAGGACCTCTTGTTACTGTATGGTCTATTGGTGTACTGATAGCATTGAATATGGCATCAGTCCAGTGTTTCCCTGATATTGCAATGTTGATTTAAGAACATCAGAGCATTCTTTGTGTGGGATCTTTATACATGGTGAGAGTTCACTGCATTTGTCAGCTATTTGATCATTTATTTGTGTGAAATGAAGAAAAGAATGTGCTGCTGGATAAGTTCAAAATATTGTGCCAAGTGGATTACATATGTCAAACTTCAAATAGCTGGACAGACATTATTTTCTGTGCTTTGTGTGTCTGAAGTTTGTCCAGATAAATCTTTCTCCAAGTCCAAGAGGACATGTGGTTAAAACACACTGCGTGGGTCAGACAGGCCTCCAGACGGCAGACAGCTGCTTCGCCTCTCCAGTGCCTGCTTCTGTGTAAATTAATTATTTTCTCCACTCTAGATGAATGACATTCACTGGGGCCGGCCAGATAACGCAGGGTTTTTACCCGTGTCCAAGATAGCTCTCCTTTGTTTTGGCACCGCTGCCTGAAGAAGCAAACATATTTCTCAGAGTTGAGATAGTACAAGCGAGTTATGAAGGCCGGAGAGGGGCAAAGTTGTTGGCGGGATGCTGGAACATAAGATTTTCTTAGAATGTTGTCCAGCTCTGAGGCGTAATGTCTGCTTATCAGGGGTTGAGGGCTTCCTTCCTGGTTTCCTTCAGTTCTCTCGGTAATTAACTGCATTACGTGTCATTCCCAGCCCTCCCACTGTTTTCCTTTGAGTCGTCAGCTTCCCATCGTTTTTTGATAGCTTGAGGCTGTGTGGAGCAACAACGATGGACATCACGTCATTGTTTTGTGTTTTACTGGTCTAGCAGTACGTACTATATTGCTCAGTTTCTATGGCCATGGCTGATGCAGTAATCGGCTAATTTATTAAGTGATTGGCCAATGTTTACTGCCTTAGACCATGTATTGCCTGGTTGGTTGTTATTAGACCAAGTCTTAATGCAACCTGACACTGGTGTTGTTGTAAAGGTATTTAAGGTGACTTGGGTTTCTCGTCATTAAATGTGCTCCACTACCAGTCTCATTGCATGGAACTGCATGTGTAGCTGAGGTGGAGTTTAAGTCACAGCTGATGGCTCATGTGGTATGGAAATGAAACATATTTTGATTCTTATCAAGAATGTAAGCGCATGAGCAACCATGCTAATGAGTGTCAGATAAAACTCAAATGTAATAAATAAAACCAGAATTCCAGAACATTGGTTAAATTGCTAGTGGTTGAATAATTGTTTTGTTCTCAAAGAAAATATGCAGATTATTTATAATGCATATACAGATGTGTGTGTGTTTGAGGGAGTGTGTGTCTCTGACTATCTCCGTTTAGCTGTTCCGCCTTGGCAGGCCAGCTGTAACAGGTACATACTTCACATCTCTGGAATTCCTCCTCTGGAAACTGATAGCATGTGTACTCATCCCTCTGAAACATGCAGTGGATGTAAATCAAATCAAATCAAATGTTATCTGTCACATACACGTGTTTAGCAGATGTTATAGCAGGTGTAGCGAAATGCTTGTGCTTCTAGCTCCGACAGTGCAGTAATATCTAACAAGTAATATCTAACAATTTCACAACATATACCCAATACACACAAAACTAGTAAGGAATGGGATTTAAGAATACATATATGGACAAGCAATGACAGAGCGGCATGGACTAAGATACAGTAGAATATTATAGAATACAGTATATACATATGAGATGAGTAGTGCAAGATATGTAAACATTATTAAAGTGACTAGTGTTCCATTTCTTAAAGTGGCCAGTGATTTCAATAGGCAGCAGCATAACCTTCAGGATATACTATAGCACTGCCTCTGTCTTTAAATAACAAAGTTATGAGAACTATTATCGAATCCAATAATACGTAACTGAGACATCTGTGCTGTGCTGTGAATGCACCAGTGATGGGACGGTTTGTTTGATTCATTGTTAAACATTGATTTTACAGGCATAAAATGAATCGCCAGTGTTTGCAAATGGATTAGTCATTAGCCAAGTCATAGATGGGCAGATATGATTTTAAAAACAGGTATGATTGTTAAAACCTGTACAGTATGGTGAAATCGAACATCCAGGCTCACGTAAAAACAGCTTGGAATGGCCATTTATCCCAGCTGCGGTCTGCTCTCTCTCTCTCTCTCTCTCTCTCTCTCTCTCTCTCTCTCTCTCTCTCTCTCTCTCTCTCTCTCTCTCTCTCTCTCTCTCTCTCTCTCTCTCTCTCTCTCTCTCTCTCTCTCTCTCTCTCTCTCTCTCTCTCTCTCTCTCTCTCTCTCTCTCTCTCTCTCTCTCTCTCTCTCCTCTCCCTCTCCCTCTCCCTCTCTCTCTCTCTCTCTCTCTCTCCTTTTTTGTGTGTGTTTTTTACCGGTGCTCTGTGGGTTGGTGCTGTCTGCCTGCGGATTGCCTTTCCCTGCTGTCAGATGGAGATCATGGGTGAGGTCATGGGATTCCATCTAGGACAATGTAGCCTCAGCTCTTCTAGCTGACCATAAGGACAGTGTGTGCTACCTTTCATTAACCAACACAGACAGATCTCTCCAGCAGGTCTTAATGCTATAGCTTTTTTTAAAAACAATTTGTGAAGCTTGGAACACAAACCCCTGGCTTGGTAATGTAGTCATTAACAAGTCTGTATTTAATCTTTCCAAGCAGAAGTTGTAGTTACTGTATATCTTAGTTGGAAATGGTCTGATATTGTGATAGCCGCATATTAAAATTGCTTCCTAAAATGTTGTTTTGTGAGTACAACTATTTGTTAGTGGTAGACCAAGCGGTTGTTTACTGTAGTTCAACGGAAGTCCTTATGTTTTTTATTATGAAATCTATACAGAAAAAACGGTTGCAAATACCATAATGTTGTCACATCCAACAAGACCAATATAACCAGAGAACAAAGCGGGCCATTCATTCCATCCACTGTAGGATTTTCTCACCATTTGCTGTTGTTATTTCAACAATGGTGTGAATGCAGATGTTGTGTTGTACCATACCTTGCAGGTTAAAGGGAACACCCTTACCCCACAGCAGCATAATAATGCACCCTTTGCATAAAAAAATGACCCTGCCACAAGATAAATAAAGCACATTTATGCTATGCTGAGCCCCTCCCAGCCCTCTCTCACCACTCATAAACATTACATCATAAAAACAGACTCATAAAGGACTACAGAATGGGCCCAGAGGCATGAGCACGCCATTGGATAATTCATTGGTTGAACCATTGACAGAGCTCAGTAGGCATTGCCTCTGGTTCCTTGTTGATAGAGCAGTTCAGTGCTATGTGAGGCATGTAGCGTTGGAATGCAGTCTGGAGCTTGGCTGTCTCCAGAGAGAGGCCTATAGTGTTTTGTGTCTGACACTGGGACAGGAGCCGGGGGTCACTATGGTGTATGTATCAGCCTGGGGGACAGAAGTTGACACCCCTCCCACATTGTCCTCAATACGAGCTGGCATCCCATTATCCAGGATGAATGACTTTAAGGCAAAGAAACAACAACGGTAGCAAACAGGATGCGAAATATACAGCTAATTTAGGCCAAACAGGATTCTGTAAGATAGAATGATTTTGTTTGTATGAGAACTGGTATGAGAAGTGACCACAGATAATGCTCATGTTCCAGGACTTCAAGAAAAAATCCTCTCAAACTATATTTTGTTATTTTTTTAATTAGTCCACAGTAATACAAGTCCCCTGTAGCTCAGTTGGTAGAGCATGGCGCTTGCAACGCCAGGGTTGTGGGTTCGTTTCCCACGGGGGGCCAGTATGAAAATGTATGCACTCAC
Organism: Coregonus lavaretus; assembly: GCF_964263955.1. Lineage (NCBI taxonomy): Eukaryota > Metazoa > Chordata > Actinopteri > Salmoniformes > Salmonidae > Coregonus > Coregonus lavaretus. Next base: position 5,999,641 of record NC_139991.1, on the reverse strand, counting down.
TAACTGTAAGTCGCTCTGGATAAGAGCGTCTGCTAAATGACTAAAATGTAAATGTAATACAGTCCCAAAATGCATCATCATGAGTGACACTTTGCTTCTTGAAAATCCTATATCTTGAAAACTTTGCTGCTGACATGAAACACATTTTGAGACTGTATCAACAGTGGACTAATGAAAAAAATACGTAAAGATGGTTTTTGAGTGGATTTTTCCTTTAAGTATGCCTATTTAGCTTTGTTTCCCAAAGTGCATAACTGAAAGCTGTTTGAGAACCAAGACTTGGTTCAAGGACTTGACAACAGAAGACAAGTCTCATGTATTTTTACTCCCAGCTAATGCGTCCCATATGGAGTTGCTTATCATGTGTCAGTGACATAACACTTTTCTTAATGGACAGATGGCATATCGTTCTCTCAACACCTGCTGCACAGTGGAAGAGGAGAGGTGGGGTCACTCTGCCCAACTCCAGTAGGCAGCAGAGCAGATACACTACATTACCCTTTGTTGCTGTAACAGCCTCCAGTCTTCTGGGAAGGCTTTCCACTAGATGTTGGAACATTGCTGCAGGGACTTGCTTCCATTCAGCCACGAGCATTAGTGAGGTCGGGCACTGATGTCAGGCGATTAGGCCTGGCTCGCAGTCAGCGTTCCAATTCATCCCAAAGGTGTTCGATGGGGTTTAGGTCAGGGCTCTGTGCAGGCCAGTCAAGTTCTTCCACACCGATCTCGACAAACCCTTTCTGTATGGACCTCGCTACCTTCCCCAAACTGTAGCCACAAAGTTGAAGCACAGAATCGACTAGAATGTTATTGTATGCTGTAGCGTTAAGATTTCCCTTCACTGTAACTAAGGGGCCTAGCCCGAACCATGAAAAATAGCCCCAGACTATTATTCCTCCTCCACCAAACTTTACAGTTGGCACTATGCATTGGGGAAGGTAGCGTTCTCCTGGCATCCGCCAAACCCAGATTCGCCCATCGGACTGCCAGATGGTGAAGCGTGATTCATCACCAGAGAATGCGTTTCCACTGCTCTAGAGTCCAATGGCGTCGAGCTTTACACCACTCCAGCCGACGCTTGGCATTGCGCATGGTGATTTTAGGCTTGTGTGCGGCTGCTCAGCCATGGAAACACATTTCATGAAGCTCCCGACAAACAATTATTGTGCTGACGTTGCTTCCAGAGGCAGTTTGGAGCTAGTGTAGTGAGTGTTGCAACAGAGGACAGATTACTTTTACGCTCTACGTGCTTCAACACTCGGCCGTCCCATTCTGTGAACTTGTGTGGCCTACCACTTCGCGGCTGAGACATTTCCACTTCACAATAACAGCACTTACAGTTGACCGGGGCAGCTCTAGCAGGGCAGACATTTTACAAACTGACTTGTTGGAAAGGTGGCATCCTATGACGGTGCCATGTTGAAAGTCACTGAGCTCTTCAGTACGGGCCATTCTACTGCCAGTGTTTGTCTATGGAGATTGCATGGCTGTGTGCTTGATTTTATACACCTGTCAGCAATGGGTGTGGCTGAAATAGCCGAATCCACTAATTTGAAGGGGTGTCAACGTGCTTTTGTATATATTGTGTACCTCTTCCAGGCCCTGTGGTGTTAGAAGGGGTGGAGGTGGAGAGTGGGGGACAACACTGCAGCAGGTCCTGCTGGGCTGGGCTCACCTCTCCCTTGGCCAAGCCCAGCACTCTCCATGGATGATTTGAATATCAAAGGACTGCTGTTCCCAAACCTCACAGAAGCCGTAGTTCCCACAAAATGTTCCCACATTTTTTGGAGAAAGTTTCCATATTTTGCTTTGATGTTGTGCTCTGGTGTGGATACCCTGGCATGATTTTCAAATGTTTGATTAGTGGTTTTTGAAGGAGGGGATTGGGTTATTTTTCTTGTGTCAGTTCCATTTTTCAATATATGGTGCGTGAGGGTAATGCTAAAAGTAAGCATATGTAAGCCTCAATCATAATTAATGAATAGTTTTCGGTCTCTCTCATTTAAGGTGTGGCCTGAGTACCACACTGGCCACTCAATGGTACAGAGAGGTTGTCCTCAAACTAATATTCTGTTTCACTTTTATCCTTCAGACCTGTCAAGACATCAGTATTATCATAGGTAATTCAATGGCTTTGAAATCCTAGAGGGGAGTGAAAAAAAATACACAACTCCCAACGTGGTCTCAGAGCATTTCGTATTATTCTGTACGTAAATCCGAGACATTACATTTAGTATGATATGTTACGTTTCGTATGGTATGTAGTCATTTGTGGATTATTGTATATGTTATGAATGATATGTTAAGAATTTACAAAACGTACAATATGTTTACATTTTCAAAACAAATAATATGTTCCAAATTCCCATTTGTTGTGGTTAATGTTAGCTAGGTGGCTAATGATAAGATTAGCTAGGCTAAGGGTTAGGGTTAGGGTTTAGGGTTTAAGGTAGGAGTTAGGTTAGGGTTAGGGTTAGCTAACAGGCTAAATAATTGCAAAGTAGTAAGTAGTTGCAAAGTTGCTAATTAGCTCAAATGCTGTTGTCTGTGATGAGATTTGAACACGCAACCTTCGGGTACCTAGACGTTCGCGTTATTCCACCCTTCTTTTGATTTTGCCTTAAGTAGCCTTCGATCCTATGTAACCATACCAAACATAATATATCATACTAATTTCAGTGTCCCGGATTTACATTTACAATGTTACATAGACCTACGAGACCAGTCTACAACTCTAGGTGTCCCCCTTCTGCGGATGAAAAAATTCACCTCTGTCCAGTTTTCAGCTGGAGAGCGAAAGCCGCAAGACAAGCACTTTTTTTTCTCCCTGCTTAGCAGTATGTCCATGTCCACTAGTGCCAAGTCACTGATGTGCAAACTGTCTGACCTGACTGAGCTGTCTGGTATTTTTGTCCCTAGATTTGGTCATTAGAATGAAAAGCACTGTACTTTGTAGATGGCAGCCATGATTCATTATTGTGTTGATAATCTCTGTGTTACTGTATGACCTCCTGTACAGTATGTTATTTAGTTAATAGAAATTAGAATACTGTAGGTTTTGAAACACGTTTCTATTTTGAGATTTTGAACTTTGGCAGTACACTTTTGGAAATGTATACTCTTTTACAGTCCATTGTTAACCAGAAATGAAGACAATCATTATCCCAGGATCTATCTATAAACAGTCAGTTAGTATTGCATGCTGTATTATTTTGTCTGCAGATAAAATTGTTTTCTTTGAGAGCTCAAACACATCTATTCTTACACTGGAAATGTTACAATGCATTATCTAATGCCAAATGTTACAATCTGTAAGTCACTGATTTGAAGTAAAATAAATGCAATGGAACCAGTTCTGTAGAAAAGCAGTGATTGTTGCAAGCTGGTTAATTGACTGTTTAAACCATTTTTTCCAGAGTTACATAAAGCCATCTGTTAAGGATTCCACGCTTCTAAAGGCTGTGCGATGACATCAGACTCAATATGTTTTCTCTGTACCTCCTCAGATTGGGCATGACCATGGGGGCCAGGCCAGGCTGTGGGTGTAGCCACTGAGACAGAGGGAGAAAGGCAAGCCAGCACCAGCCAAGCACCCTGCACTCCTGCTGGGGAAGATGGGGGAGACAGAGGAGGAGAAGGACCAGGCAGGGAAGCTGTTTGAGAACTTCATCCAGGCCTCCACCTGTAAGGGCACCCTGCAGTCCTTCAACATCCTGTGCAGGCTGCTGGATCTAGACCCTCAGGACCATGAGACATTCTACAGTAGTCTGAAGACCAGGCTCACCTCCTGGAGGGCCAAGGCCCTCTGGACCAAGTTGGACAAGAGAACCTGCCACAAGGAGTACAAGAAGGGCCAGGCCTGTGTGGGCACCAAGGTAAGCTAACAGCCACTCACCATGACATTCAATGAACACTTGCTTTGTATGATACAGAGGTGTTGTATATACCTCTGGTATTATTTGCGCACTGTAGACAGAGCTCTGTTGCATGGAAAACTTTGGAGACAAAAGAGACAAAGAACTCCAAGACCATCAGCGTGAAAATGGTCTTGACAGTGAACAGTGCACACCCTACAGTAGTTTGAAATAAGATCCCGATATATTCATGTGAAAGTAATATTTATGAATGTTATGCATTTTACTTATCTTTGTGTAGCTGTGAGTTGTATAACTGGTCTGACCCATTGGACTTATGATTAGTCAGGATTCAAGTCACCATAGTGACAGGTGTGACTGATTCTCTGAATTTTTCAGTCTGTAATCGGTTTTAGACAATCGGCAGTTTGTCCTTCCTTAGGAGAGAAGTGCTTTGCCATAGGCAGCTAGTGACTAAGGCAACGTCATGGTCATCACTTTAAACTGCACCTGTCAGGACACATTAAATCAGCTACTGTCCTTTATTGCAGCTGGCGCATATAAACAGCTGAGAAAATGTGTTCTTCTGATCAGACAGAACTTGACGTTCATCTCAGTTTTCACACACGTACGTACACACGTGCGCACTCACGCACCCACGCACACACACCACACACATACATATGCCCACAAACAAACACACACAGACACTTAAGGCGTCAGCATGCTTCAGTTCGGCTGGTACCTAGCCGAACTCAGCTAGGCGAACCAAACAAGTGTGCTCGCATACTCCATTAAAAGACCTACGCTTGAAAAACTAGAAAAAAGCGGCAATAGTATTGTTTGTAAATTTAGAGACCCCATAGCCAGTATATACTTCCTCAAAATAATCTAAGATAACTCAACAAATCTGTCATTCATTTTGACGTTTTTACTGAGGAGATCTTAGTCGCGCAATTTTACATCTAACTAAGATGTTTAGTTGCAGATGCAGTATTTCTCAAAAAGTGCCCGAACAGCCGAAAAACCCCTCACTTAAGTCCAAAACGAACAAAAAACACCATAATATATGAACAAACTCTTCCGAACTGTTTCGGCTGGGAAGCATGCGAACGCCTTTACTGTAACTCACCCCTCCCTCACCTCAGCACTATCCTCATTCCTCCTCATCCACAGCTCTACAGAGTCTTGCCTCTTTCAGCTTGGCAGAATGGTGCATTACAAAGCTACACAGCACCCTCAATCAGTCACCAGAATGCTTTCATAACACACATCCACAGACAGCATCACTCAGCGAGTGTGATTATTTTCCTTGGTTCTACTGAGGGGGTGGTGTTCTTTATTGGGCCCTCCTAAAGGTTTGGAACCCAGCCCAGATTGTTATTAAAGTGTGTTTTAAGTTCTTCAAAATAAGCCAGGTTTTACAAGTTCTCTCTGACACCAGCTATAAACCCGGTTGGAACACCATATACCCTCTTGATCTGAGAGACTGCCATGATTAGGTGCTGTCCCAGTTCTATTGAACCTTTCATTAAAGTGTCTGATTGTTTTTAGTCCCGTGCCAAAGAGTTTCAGCTAGGTTTCCTCAGTCTGACAAGCCACAGGACAGCGTAAAATTGCCTTATTTATCAATGTAATAGAACAGATGCACAGTACAGTCTCTGGGTTCTAGGTAATTAACCATACTGTTGGTACAGTAGGAGAGACTCACATAACGATGTGATTTACGCTGGCTGTGTGGATGGAAGTGTATTTTGTGAAGGAGGAATGACTTTGTAAAAAACGGAGGCTAGAATTCAACTTGCCCTCACTTCTGTTTACAGAATCTGAGATTTAAGGCTCCAACAGACAGTGGTACTGTATATGGGTCTCCTGTTGTGATTAATTGCAGCCCACCTGCCACAACTTGATAATTACTTTACTTTACTAAATGACTTAAGCGATGAGTTAGGGTTTTGGTGGTGGTTCACAGGGAATAATAATGTGATAGCATTCCTCACCCAGCCTCCAATGCCTGCTAGAGATACAATCTGTATAGGATATGAAGTCATCCCCAGTTTATTACTGCATACAGCTGGCTATAATGCTAATGACACACACTTACTGTTGGTTTCTTCTATATACGTTTTTAATGAGGAACACAATGAAGGCCCATATTTCTTTTTTCACAGCCTCAATTTAAATACGAAGCAGATACACTGAACAGAATGGTCAGAGAACATATGTTACTGGGCTTAGTCTCTTTCACTGATTATGCTGTTAAATGTAAGTGCTTTAGGCCTATTGTAGTGGCTTCTTGAGCCTGAGATCTGAGAAGCTTATATTTTATTAGTATCAGAGTTACTTTGTGCTCGTCTCATCTGAGAGGTCTGGAGAAGTGAGCTGGAGTGGGAAGTGGCCCAGTGAGAGAGACTGTTAGTTTTCCAGGGCGGTGCCGCTGTCCAGTGCCAGATTCTATGGAAACTATTTGGACCGGCTATGCCCTGAAAGTGAGATCCTGACCTGCACTTCAGCACCAGTATGCCGCAGCAGAATACAGACTGTTTTCTATTAAGGGACTGATTTGTGTGTTCTCTGCATTTTTACATCACAATTACAAAGTAAGCTCTATAATTATCAGGCAATCAAACTCCACATTATGACACATACTATTATTATAATTAAATCATATTGCAAATAGCTTGATAATTAGTAGTCTCAATTGTGCAGACACAATTCTCCTTGAGCTAGGTAATACGTTTGGAATGGTTTTGCATTCATGAAATGCCTTCAATCATAAGTGCTACATTTCATTCCTTTTTCTTATGTGAACTGTTATGCCTGTATAATGTTGGCACATACCTCATGTATGAATCATATTGAAACGTTTTCATTGTATTATTGTTTATTACACTGTTATTCAGTTCCTCAGTGTCTTGCCCTTTTGACTAAATTACAGCAAAGACATGAACTCTTTACTTCACAACCCACTGAATGTGGGTTAGCATTAAAGACAGAACAACTGTGTTTTAAGGATTCTTTCCTACTGTATTTCCCCCCTCATTGCAGAGGAGCTCTCCTTTATAACAGGTTGTCTATGTAATGCTCGTAAATCTCACTTACTTTACTTACTTTAAGTCATTTAGCAGACGCTCTTATCCAGAGCGACTTACAGGAGCAATTAGGGTTAAGTGCCTTGCTTAAGGGCACATCGACCGATTTTTCACCCTCACCCTAGATGGCCCATCGTTGAATAGTGTGTCATCAACATTTCCATGCTTGTGATCCTCTTGACATCTTGACAGACATATTTTCCATTAATTATATGGTTTGATACTGTGGAAAATTGTGCTTCCACTGAGCAAATAATTCACTGTATGGAACCTTCTATACAGTAGGATTTGAAAGTTCAGAGACACACTGTGCCCTCCTTGCCTGTTTCTCAGGCCTATTTCATGCCCAGACAGGAGTGTTGCTCCTTTTCTCCTGTTCTATTTCCCATGAAGTCCCAGATGGCTGTCTGCGAGGGTTGCCAGTTCATGTTGTGGCTCACCCGGTGGTCTCTCTCAGTTGATTGAGTACCTTAAGTCTGACGTTTTGTCCCAAAACAGCGTGAGCCACCACCGTGCGCTGAGCCAAGCTAGTGAGGCATCACATCATGTCTGCAGGTGCACAGGCTCCGCTCGCTCACTCACACACACAGTCAGTTTGTTTTACTCCGGTGAAGCCAGAATAAGCATGTGTGTTAAGGAGCTCCACTCAGCCCAGTGTTGCGGGGTGTTCCCGTCAATCTAACCTGGCTGGCCTGTTGAAGTGGCTGGGCAGCATGAACACACTGAAGACCACCAGTCAGCTGATGTCTTAGACCTTAGAGGACATACTGTACTCCTTAAAGAGATATAGCTGTAGAGTGTAACGAGTCATTTGTATTCATTCAAAATAAGTGCAGGTATAGAGGATAATGTTTGGTCCAGCAGTATCCTATTGTCTTGAGCTCCATAGATTGATCAGGATGCTAGGAGACAATAATTGCCAACTGCCTGACATTGTGCCCACTTTCCATTTTGATAAGCATGTTTGAGTTGGCCTCCAGTCTACATTCCGCATGATGTGAGTATGATAAACTGTGTCCGTGACCAATAAACTTTGATTTGATTTTGATTTGATTGACAGCTAATAGGGCTCCAGGTGCAGTAAGTAATGAACGGGAGAGAAGTGAAAGGTGAGGGGGGGTGGGGTCTTCCTCTCCTGGTGAGCGTGAGGGGGTGAGGTCACAGGTGGGGGACAGACAGGAAGTAGCTGTGGTCTGACTCAGCAGAACTGCAGTGGGCCCTCAGGAAGCCCTCCCATCTGCGATAACACAGCACCGCATAGAAACAGGCAAAACAAACCGCTCATCTCTCATAGCACCATAGAGACAGACTAAAACAAAAGTGCTACTTTGATAGTGATTATCTAGTTTATATCAGGTTTGATAATACCCAACATTGTGGGATTGTGTGGTTAGGCACATCTGAATAAACTTAGCTAATGTTGTTCTGTGTTTGTGAATAAGGCATTGTTCCATATGTTTTTTTTTCTTTTTCCTCTGTGGCGGTGGATGCTTAACACACCTGGCACATCTCGGTAACTGTCTGTTTCTCCTGACAATGGTTAAAGAGCCCATCCACTTTAATCACTCCTCGTGATGAAAAGAACTGGGCCAGGCCTGTCCAGACACAGCCACGCGCAGCCACCTAGGTTTGGCTAGTATACCTGATAAGCATTGAATACCTCATACTCTTACCCCTAGGCTACTAATGTTATGCTCTCCTTCACCTCCTGATGACACCCTGCAGCAGAATCCCACACGGAGAATGAGAAAACAGAATGACTAAATCCCAATCTTATTTTTATCGCTGGGAGCAGCGGTGCCATTTATGGTGTGATGTGGGCAGCTGGCACGTTTAGCTCTGTAAAAAGCACCCTGGGAGAGAGGGACAGACAGAGAGGGGGGAGAGAAAGTGAAGGAGAGAGAGTGGGAGTGGGAGCAAGAGAGAGAGAGAGAGAGAAAAAGAGAGAGAGTATACCCCATTCAGCACAGAGCTACAGTATACAAACATGATAAGGCCCCCGAGGCTGGGGCTGAAACACGACCGTGTCACAATACTGATTGGAGTGACACATCCTGGGAGTGGCCCTTCAGGCAGACACACAGAGTGGCAGGAAGTTAGTCCCGCTGTTCAAATATACTGCTGGCCCTCCCTGCACACAGGGTGGATTTTGAGGTCAGGTAGGTGGGTTGGCTGGGCTGGGAGGAAATTAGAGATCTGAAATGAAAAGGTCATAGTGGGCCAGCTAGGGTCTGAGATGGCTGAGCCTGGTTGAGAGAGCACGTCAGGCTCTGATTGGTTATAAGGTTAAGGAAACAGGAAGCCGCCCAACTTGTTGGGCACAGCAGGGGCTGCTGTCTGACTCAGGAGTGGTTGGATGGTGAGATGGTTCCTCAGAAGAACAAACACTCCAAAACAATTCCTTCTCATCCTTTCCAGAAGGCTGGATGAAGTCATGTTCTCACCACACATTCTCAGACGGATCCTGTAACCCAAAAGAACTGACTTCATGCAGATTTGAGTGAGGCAGATGCATGAATCATGTCTTTGATATGACTAGGCTGTAATAATGATCTACGGTTGAGGTAATGACACATACTCTCCCAGCGCTGGGTCAGAGTAACGAACAACATACTGTCACCATAAACATCCACCTCAGGCACTCGGTCTGTTTACTTGGCAATATACAGCCAAACTAATCAACTCATATTTCATCTGCTGTATTGAGTATATCTACAGGTTTAAACAAGGATTCTATTTTCAGTAAGTATTATTTATGATGGTGATAAGGTACGTATGCAGTATATGATCTCTTCGGCAGGCATATGGTTTGGATGTATTGTGTTTTGTGTAACAGAAATGGGACTATGAAATATGATTTTGAGTCCTATTTATTAGCACACAATGATAATGGTGTCCCTCTGTCATTCTTGTCCCTGCAGTGCCTGATCATCGGGGGAGGCCCATGTGGCTTGCGGACAGCCATCGAGCTGGCTCTGCTGGGGGCCAAGGTGGTGGTGATTGAGAAGAGGGACACCTTCTCCAGGAACAACGTGCTGCACCTGTGGCCCTACACCATCCACGACCTCAAGGGCCTCGGGGCCAAGAAGTTCTACGGAAAATTCTGTGCTGGAGCCATAGACCACATCAGTAAGTACCTTTACATGTGGGGTAAACATCTCAGCAGGAAACCTTTCTGCCCAAACAGCCATAACAAGGGCGAACGAGTAAACTGCCTCTCCCATCAATCCTATTAGCCAATGTTCAATCTTTTGAGAATAAAATTGACGATTTAAGATTACGGTTATCCTACCAACGGGACATTAAAAACTGTAATATCTTATGTTTCACGGAGTCGTGGCTGAACGACAACAATGACAACATTCAGCTAGCGGGCTATACGCTACATCGACAGGACAGAACTGCAGACTCTGGTAAGACAAAGGGTGGCGGTCTGTGTATATTTGTAAACAACAGCTGGTGCACAAAATCAAATACTAAGGAAGTCTCGAGGTTTTGCTCGCCTGAGGTAGAGTATCTTATGATAAGCTGTAGACCACACTATTTACCAAGAGAGTTTTCATCTATATTTTTCATAGCTGTCTATTTACCACCACAAACCAATGCTGGCATTAAGATTGCACTGAATGAGTTGTACAAGGCCATTAATCAACAGGAAAACGCTCATCCAGATGCAGCGCTCCTAGTAGCCGGGGACTTTAATGCAGGGAAACTTAAATCCGTTCTACCTCATTTCTACCAGCATGTTAAATGTGCAACCAGAGGGGAAAAAACTCTAGACCACCTTTACTCCACACACAAAGACGCATACAAAGCTCTCCCTCGCCCTCCATTTGGCAAATCTGACCATAACTCTATCCTCCTGATTCCTGCTTATAAGCAAAAACTGAAGCAGGAAGCACCAGTGATTCGGCTAATAAAAAAGTGGTCAGATGACGCAGATGCTAAGCTACAGGACTGTTTTGCTAGCACAGACTGGAACATGTTCCGGGATTCTTCAGACAGCATTGAGGAGTACACCACATCAGTCACTGGCTTCATCAATAAGTGCATCGATGATGTCGTCCCCACAGTGACCGTACGTACATACCCCAACCAGAAGCCATGGATTACAGGAAACATCCGCACTGAGCTAAAGGGTAGAGCTGCCGCTTTCAAGGAACGGGACTCTAACCCGGACGCTTATAAGAAATCCCGCTATGACCTCCGACGAACCATCAAACAGGCAAAGAGTCAATACAGGTCTAAGATTGAATCATACTACACTGGCTCTGACGCTCGTCGGATGTGGCAGGGCTTGAAAACTATTACAGACTACAAAGGGAAGCACAGCCGCGAGCTGCCCAGTGACACAAGCCTACCAGACGAGCTAAACCACTTCTATGCTCGCTTCGAGGCAAGCAACACTGAAGCATGCACGAGAGCACCAGCTGTTCCGGACGACTATGTGATCACGCTCTCCGTAGCCGATGTGAGTAAGACTTTTAAGCAGGTCAACATTCACAAGGCCGCAGGGCCAGACGGATTACCAGGACGTGTACTCCGAGCATGTGCTGACCAACTGGCAAGTGTCTTCACTGACATTTTCAACATGTCCCTGACTGAGTCTGTAATACCAACATGTTTCAAGCAGACCACCATAGTCCCCGTGCCCAAGAACTCTAAGATAACCTGCCTAAATGACTACTGACCCGTAGCACTGACATCTGTAGCCATGAAGTGCTTTGAAAGACTGGTCATGGCTCACATCAACAGCATAATCCCAGAAACCCTAGACCCACTCCAATTTGCATACCGCCCCAACAGATCCACAGATGATGCAATCTCTATCGCACTCCACACTGCCCTTTCCCACCTGGACAAGAGGAACACCTACGTGAGAATGCTATTCATTGACTACAGCTCAGCATTCAACACCATAGTGCCCTCTAAGCTCATCACTAAGCTAAGGATCCTGGGACTAAACACCTCCCTCTGCAACTGGATCCTGGACTTCCTGACGGGCCGCCCCCAGGTGGTAAGGGTAGGTAACAACACATCTGCCACACTGATCCTCAACACGGGGGCCCCTCAGGGGTGCGTGCTCAGTCCCCTCCTGTACTCTCTGTTCACCCATGACTGCATGGCCAGGCACGACTCCAACACCATCATTAAGTTTGCCGACGACACAACAGTGGTAGGCCTGATCACCGACAACGATGAGACAGCCTATAGGGAGGAGGTCAGAGATCTGGCCGTGTGGTGCCAGGACAACAACCTCTCCCTCAACGTGACCAAGACAAAGGAGATGATTGTGGACTACAGGAAAAAAAAGAGGACTGAGCACGCCCCCATTCTCATCGACGGGGCTGTAGTGGAACAGGTTGAGAGCTTCAAGTTCCTTGGTGTCCACATCACCAACGAACTATCATGGTCCAAACACACCAAGACAGTCGTGAAGAGGGCACGACAAAGCCTATTCCCCCTCAGGAGACTAAAAAGATTTGGCATGGGTCCTCAGATCCTCAAAAAATTCTACAGCTGCACCATCGAGAGCATCCTGACTGGTTGCATCACCGCCTGGTATGGCAACTGCTTGGCCTCTGACCGCAAGGCACTACAGAGGGTAGTGCGTACGGCCCAGTACATCACTGGGGCAAAGCTCCCTGCCATCCAGGACCTCTATACCAGGCGGTGTCAGAGGAAGGCCCTCAAAATTGTCAAAGACTCCAGCCACCCTAGTCATAGACTGTTCTCTCTGCTACCGCACGGCAAGCGGTACCGGAGTGCCAAGTCTAGGTCCAAAAGACTTCTCAACAGCTTCTACCCCCAAGCCATAAGACTCCTGAACAGCTAATCATGGCTACCCGGACTATTTGCACTGCCCCCCCACCCCATCCTTTTTACGCTGCTGCTACTCTGTTAAGTATTTATGCATAGTCACTTTAACTCTACCCACATGTACATATTACCTCAACTACCTCAACTAGCCGGTGCCCCCGCACATTGACTATGCAACGGTACCCCCCTGTATATATAGCCTCCCTACTGTCACTTTATTTTACTTCTGCTCTTTTTTTCTCAACACTTTTTTGTTGTTGTTTCATTCTTACTTTTTTGTTTAAAATAAATGCACTGTTGGTTAAGGGCTGTAAGTAAGCATTTCACTGTAATGTCTGCACCTGTTGTATTCGGCGCATGTGACCAATAAAATTTGATTTGATTTGATTTGATTTGATAACAGTTGTTAGTCATAACAGCCATTTCCCATAGCCCTACATGTACTTACTTTTGCAATGGAATATTTTCCTTATGGATATTGTTGGATTCATGTTCTTAGCTTATGATTATGCTATTGTATCCTATTCCCCACTAAAGCAGTTTTTTGTCTGGTAGCCTTGATGCATCCAATCCCTTCCATTACATAATGTCAAGGTTGTGAGCCATGGAAGGTGAACCTTCCACCTGCTCTTAGCTACAGAGAGACAAAGCAGAGCTGCCAACTGCTGGTGTTGAAAGCAAATCTTTCTACAGCTCTCAAGTGACAGAGGCCAAAGGCCAAGTTTGGTTGTGTGTATAATGTGTAAATGCATGGATGCCTGTGCAGTGTGCATGTACTAGGTACTGTATTAGATAAGCCAGAAAAGCCAGCTGGGTTTCTTGCATGGTTCTAAGAACTCCTGATTATTGTCTGTGTTTGCCAGGTATTCGCCAGCTCCAGCTCATGCTGCTGAAAATCGCCCTGCTCGTAGCTGTGGAGTTCCACGTCAATGTGGAGTTTGTCAAGCTGCTGGAACCTCCAGAGAACCAGGAGAATGACGGTGAGTGACAGCTCACTTAAAGTACAGGCCGTCACTTATAGTACATATATGTCCATTGAAATCCATCAACATTGGCCTAGTACCCATCAACCTTGCTCCTTCCTGCTCACCATTAGGGGTCTTTTGGATGTAGTTCAGGGATTCATGCAAGGGCTAGGTTACAGCATTTGGGACAGGTGAGTTGGGGTTGAAGGGCTTTATGCAATGCATTTGGAGAACATCAACAGTGCACCTTAACATGAGCCTTGCATCAGCAACAGTCAGTAAGACCATTACAGATGTAGGATTTTAATTTAAGCCAGTTTGCTACAGCAGGAAAATAATCCTGCAGCAAGAGGAAATGTGAATTATTATGTGGATTATAATTAATGGACATTTTTGTAGGGGTTGATACATTTTTCGTAAGGGAAAATCAAGTCTGAAATTTAAAAGTGGAAATTACAAACTTCAGAAGCCTTTTGAAACCTCAAATACACTACAAGTTTAACATTTCCTGCATTGCAGGAAAGTTATCCTGCAACAGGGTGATCAAATTAAGATCCTACATCTGTTTGTGGCTGCCCAGAGGATCCCAACACAGTATATTCTCTCCCACACCATAGCATTCCTCTGGTTTACATCACTGTACCTTGAGCTACAGGGAGTTACTGCAGTCCATAACTAGTACCTGTTAGAGTAGTTCTGTCTCCCCATTCAACAGTATATCTCCTTGGCAACCAGCAGTAAACAGCAGCACTGTTACAGCAGTGCACTGATCACCCTTTATTTGATATTTGCATTGCCATGGAAATCAAATGTTTAAAAATCATAATCATTGCTTCACCATTCCTATTCAGCTGCTAATGGTTAGCAACCTCCCCAGATGCTAATGTTATTTTATGGCTGCTGCTGAGCAGAGCACACAGTAATATCAGTGAGCAGAGCAGACCTAGTGGCTTTTGTTTAAGGAGCAGCAGAGCCAAATTACGGCCGTGGAAGGTAATTAAGAGCTGATTAGCCAGTGTAATTACAACCGTGCCCCCTCGGCTAAGTTCTTATAACAGTACAGTACTAGCTGCTTCAAGATGTGAACGCTGCGTGGTGTGTTGTGATGTGGCGCCGAGCTGAAAGACTGGCTATCTGAAATACCTCTACACTTGACCCCCCTCCCTCCTTCAGAGCTTTGTTGATTGGACTGCTGGACTGGAGGTCATTAGCTATCCCATGTGGCCTCCTCGACCGCGACGTCAACCAACTGATAAAAACAAGAGTCTTTACTAAATATGGATACAGAATGGTCCCCCTACTTTTGCTGTTTCAGGGTGCTCAGTGTCCTTGACATGATGGAATGCATTTTTGACATGGTGATTGGTGATATTACACAGTGGACAGCCAACCCAATGCTGCTGTTGCCTCACACTGCCTCTGTGGCTGACATCATTCACCACATTTGATCCACTACGTATTGAATTATATACTGTAGCTAGCTAGCGCTCTGGTATCAATTATGCAGTACAAGTGAGAATGACATTAAACAACATCTTATATAATTACAGCACGGTATAGTCTGCTGAGCTAAATGACACAATGTGTGTGACCTCTGTGTCACCCTCTTTGTTGAGAACTGTCAGGATTAGCAAACCCTTTTCCCCAATGGTGTTGATAGGCATCATAAATATTGTTCCCCAGAAATAACAGGCCAAAAGAGCAACCAAGTAAATATTGTGTCTGTTTCTCTAGCCCACGTCCTCTCATTCTCTCTATCTGTGTTGAACTCTAACCGTTTGTATACTGAAAAGTGTGTTTGTTTGAGGTGTGTGTCCATGTAAATGTGGGACTGTACTGACCCTCTCTCCCTTCCTCTCCTCCCTTCCCTCTCTCCCCTCCTCTCCTCCCTTCCCTCTCTCCCCTCCTCTCCTCCCTTCCCTCTCTCCCTCCTCTCCTCCCTTCCCTCTCTCCCCTCCTCTCCTCCCTTCCCTCTCTCCCTTCCTCTCCTCCCTTCCCTCTCTCCCTCCTCTCCTCCCTTCCCTCTCTCCCTTCCTCTCCTCCCTTCCCTCTCTCCCTTCCTCTCCTCCCTTCCCTCTCTCCCTCCTCTCCTCTGACTGTGTTTCAGGGCCTGGCTGGAGAGCTGAGATCAGGCCTGCCGATCACCCTGTGGCTAACATTGACTTTGACGTGGTGGTGGGGGCTGATGGGAGGAGAAATACCCTGGAAGGTGAGAACTCTGAAGGGATGGGAGGGTGACATGGGTTGTATCCATGCAGAGTATATCTACATACCGTTAATGACCTGACTCCAGATATAGGATATGGTGATTTGGTACTGTATATGATATCATGTGATTACATCCATGGAATGGCTCTCTGAGATTGCTCAATATGTTTACTAAACACTACTTGCTCCAAAGCTAACTTTAGCTCTAAGTTCAAATGCAGTTGGATATTATCTGGACCTTCAAACACAATTTCTATATTGAAACGTATGTTTATGTAGCTTTGTTGACAGTGGCTTGTTTCAAAAAATATCCAGGACACCTTTCTCATATAATTATTTTGTCTGGATAACAGCCTAACAACTGTAACTAAGAAACATATTACTTTTATTGGCTGCGGCTACACAAAGCATCCATTTAAAAAAGCATAGTCTCATCCAAGAAAGTTAGGACGCCATAAAATCAAGCTCGCCTCTGTAAAACGATACCCTATGTGATGTCATTAATCTCTCCTTCAAAGGGCAAGGTTACACATGAAATCACCATAGCTCTGTACCTTAATAAAAAAGATCTGGGGCCCTGTGTGTGTAGTCATCTGGATACTGTTCAACAGTTGATGCATGCATGTTGGACTCTCCCTCACAGATGCCTGTCATCTCCTCACCAATCCACATGAGATGCTTATTCCTTAAAAGGGCATTTTCTGTCTCCAAACAATGAGGCGTTTAGGTCATCGTCTGATGACGAAAAGCCGGAGGAAAACTTTCTTTTTAGAAGTCCTTCTGCTTTTGGACTGCCATGCAGGCCCTGTCTGAGAGGAGGGTTAAATATACCCCAATCTGTTCTGTACCCAGCTAATCGTCTGAGAGGAACACAGCTGCATTGGAAAGAGTGATGTGAGGGGAGGGGGGACAGGGGCAGGCTGGTGACCCAGTGAATTAGCAGTGACAGTAATGGAACATTTCTGGCTCATATTCAAATGCTACCTCCTCCTAGAAAAGCACCTCTCAGAATCTCATACATTATTTTGTAGGAGGAAGAGAGGCTGAACACATTAGAACATTCATCCTCCTTTCCTTCCTGAGTCACAGGTCTAGAGGTAATGAGGATGTATTTTCTTTCACTAAAGGGCTTTGGTGCAGAGCCTTCCTCATCCCCAGGACAGTTATAAGCATATTAACATGTGGCCTGTGGGACTTACAGCTTGGAGTGACATAGCCCGGGTACTAGCTGTGGTTGGATGGCTTTTACAGGCTTTAGGCGCTTTGGTGAAGCTTTGACACCACAAAGAGACTTGTAAAAATAATATCACCATATTCTCGTTCACAAAAGTCAGACAGCTTTTCATAAAACCGTAATTGTGAGAATGTCATTTAAAAAGTCAGACAGCTTTTCATAAAACTGTAATTGTGAGAATATTAGCAACAGGAACCCAAGTGAATGTCAGTCTGGCATTAAAAGTCTGAGTCCATACTTCAGTCTATTTTAAGGCTTGCCTGCAGTTATCCCTGGATGGGACACAGAAAGTTAATATTAAACGAGCTTCTAAAATTGTGATATTTTTGCAATGTCTCCATAAAAAAACTTTGCAGGGTCGGTGAGAGGATGGCAATAAACTCTTCAATGCCAAAAGTATTTCCCCAATGTTTCTATCTGAAGAGGAACTGATTCTGTTCCATTCTTGTTGATATCCTAAATAGCAGAAGTGTAAGCAATTGCAGCCAATAACAGTATATATCGTAAAATCTCAGTGTGAAAAACGAGATAGCACCTTCTCTTACAATAGTGCAGTTCATGTAAGGAGTGGCTGCATTTGCACTGAAGTTGTGAAAGTTAATCAACATGGAAGACATTTTTATTAGATCATAACATTTTAGTACTGATCCAACTCTCCCGCCGAGGCTTGTGTTCCACTGGTGATATAAACAGCATCACCTCGGTAACGAGTCTCTCTGATCCTAAAATAACTGGCCTGTGATTACAGCTCAGTGCTAGATTTCCTCTGGATTAGTATGCCTCCGCTGGCCTGGCCGGAGAATAGTAATCTCTCTCTCTCTCTCTCTCTCTCTCTCTCTCTCTCTCTCTCTCGCTCGCTCGCTCTCTCTCGCTCTCTCTCTCTCAATTCAATTCAATTCAATTCAATTCAAAGGGCTTTATTGGCATGGGAAACATATGTTTACATTGCCAAAGCAAATGGAATAGACAATAAACAAAAGGGAAATAAACAATCAGTACGCATTACTCTCGCAAAAGTTTTCAAAGAATATAGACATTTCAAATGTTATATTATTGGCTATGTACAGTGTTGTAACAATGTGCAAATAGTTGAAGCATGTAAACAGATACATATAGGTTGCATTTACGTTGTTGTTTGTGCTCCACTGGTTTCCCTATTCTCATGGCAATGGGCCACAAATCTTTCTGCTGTGATTGAACACTGTGGTATTTCGCCTAACTGGTATGGGCGTTTATCAATGTTTAATCTGTTTTCAAGTTCATTGTGGGTCTGTGTGATCTGTGGGAAATATGTGTCTCTAATGTGGTCATACATTTGCCATCTCTCTCTCTCTCTCTCTCTCTCTCTCTCTCTCTCTCTCTCTCTCTCTCTCTCTCTCTCTCTCTCTTTCTCTCTCTCTCTCTCTCAGGGTTCAAGAGGAAGGAATTCCGTGGTAAGCTGGCAATCGCCATCACGGCCAACTTTGTCAACAGGAACACCACGGCCGAGGCTATGGTGGAGGAGATCAGCGGTGTGGCCTTCATCTTTAACCAGAAGTTCTTCCTGGACCTCAAAGAGGAGACAGGTGGGCCTGAGATCCCCCACAGTCAATGAGTCAGCCAGAGGAGCAGACTGCCCTCAGAATGCACTTAAATCCACACATTGTCAAACAACAGCAATTTTCAACCCTGTCATTATCATGTTTTTTTTTAACCTTCCTGTCTGTGTCTGTCATTTATTGCAGGTATTGACCTGGAGAACATTGTATACTACAAGGACAACACGCACTACTTTGTCATGACAGCAAAGAAGCAGAGCCTACTGGACAAGGGGGTCATCATTCATGTGAGCAAACATTGTTTAGATCAGGGATCATCAACTAGATTCAGCTGCGGGCTGATTTTTTCTTGATGTCTGAGGGTGTTGTATTCAGATGTGTATTTAGATGTGCATTCAGATGTGTATTCATATTGTCAAGGCGTGCTGAAGGTGGGTGTGGTGTAGGAATCATGCGCAGGACACAGAGGCTCAGTCCAAAGGCTTTAGTGCAATATATATATATCCAACCGAAGCACAATAAGCCCGAAGGCAAAATGAACGACTCACACAGGCGACAAAACGAAATACGCACAAGCATGTGCAAACAACCCTCTAAAACACTGGAGGGAAAAATGTAGCACCAAACACGAAAACAGTAGAACAATCACACACAACGACAAGCACACACAACGAGAACTAAATAGGACACTAACGAGGACTAACAAGACACAGGTGTACAACATCCAGACAAAACCA
Organism: Coregonus lavaretus; assembly: GCF_964263955.1. Taxonomy (NCBI): domain Eukaryota; kingdom Metazoa; phylum Chordata; class Actinopteri; order Salmoniformes; family Salmonidae; genus Coregonus; species Coregonus lavaretus. The sequence goes on along the minus strand of NC_139991.1, from coordinate 5,980,193 downwards.
ATCGAACATGAAACATAGATCGGTGGCAGCTAGTACTCCGGGGACGACGACCGCCGAAGCCTGCCCGAACCAGGAGGAGGAGCAGTCTCGGCCGAAACCGTGACACATATGTGTGTGTGAGAGAGAGGAAGAGAAAGACAGAGAGAGGGGGAGAGAGAAGGAGAGGTGGGGAGTTAATAGAGGAGTGTGCTGGGTTGGAGGAATCTCATCCTTGGTTGTCTGCCAGGTGAACAGCCAACGAGCTGGGCGGGCACCACAATGACATCCATGAAATCTAAGTGTTATAAACATCCCTAAAGGAGCACAATATTTCTCTGGCTAATGACTCCCTCTCAGCGCTCTCTCTCACCTCAATTGCCAGGGTTCTGCATGAGTCATCCTATGAATTCATTCATAAAGACAATGTGGGACTTTGAGAGTGGCGTCACAGTACAATTTAAAGAGCATCTTTAATGGTCCTCTTATATACAAGGTGAATAACTGTTATTACGCTTAGGGTATCAATGTTGCATCTGATTTTGCCTCTTTTGCTTCATCCTTTTGGTTATGGTTATGGTCTCCCCTGACTTTGTCTCGTAGGACTACATAGACACAGAGATGCTGCTGAGCAGTGAGAATGTGAACCAGGAAGCTCTGCTGTGTTACGCCCGGGAAGCTGCTGACTTTGGCACCAACTACCAGCTTCCCACGCTGGACTTTGCCATAAATGCTTGTGGCCAGCCGGACGTGGCCATGTTTGACTTCACCAGCATGTACGCCTCGGAGAACGCAGCGCTGGTCAGAGAACGCTTCGGACACCAGCTACTGGTGGCACTGGTTGGGGACAGCTTGTTAGAGGTGAGGAGGCTGTGACAACAATGTTTAATCATGCTTTAAAATGGTTGGACTATAATACTACATGTGCATATTCCGCTAAATGTACTGTTATGCTGATGGTATGTGTCTGTGTGTACAGCCGTTCTGGCCCATGGGTACAGGGTGTGCGAGAGGCTTCCTGGCTGCCTTTGACTCAGCCTGGATGGTGAAAAGGTGGGCTGAGGGCAGGACCCCTCTGGAGGTGCTAGCTGAGAGGTCAGTGGTCAGCACACATATTGTACACACACACACACACACACACACACACACACACACACACTAAATATATATATATTTCTCCAGGGAGAGTCTTTACAGAATCCTGCCGCAGACAACCACTGAAAACATTGCCAAAAACTTTGAGCAGTACACTATTGACCCTGGGACTCGGTATCCCAACCTCATTTCCACCTGTGTCAGGCAAAACCAGGTAAGAAGGCCTTTCTCAAGGATCACATTGTTTACTGCAGTATTCACTTTCTGCTGTCACCAATATCAGATTCACCCTTAATATTAACACAAGATTTCAAGGATGGACTGTGCTTGTCTTCTTATCTCTTCTTCTGCCTGTATCTCATCTCTGTCTCATTCTTATTTCTTCCAGGTGCGTCACCTCTACATCAATGGAGAGCTGCCAGTGAAGTCGTGCTCTCTGGAGCGTAATGCTACAATACGTCGCCCTGTGAACCTGGCCAGACGAGGTGAGCCACACACAATACAGGAGAGGCCAGAGAGACTGTGGAGTTGGGAGGCTTTAGTACAGTCTAGTATGGACTTACCTCTGATCCAGTAAATGGCTCCAACCTACAGAACATGCTGTGACGTCTACTCAACTGGTTCAAGTAACTCATTTGAAAATGATGACAGATGAGTCCCTTGTGTTTCATGGGCCCAAATATCTGCAGCACTCATTCATTCAGTGGCTATTTACCCAAAGGTAGGAGAAGATCAGCCATTCCACTCTAGTTCTGTTGAGTTCTCTCCCGTTCCCTGTGTTCTGGGAGTGGTCTGAGAGCAGCGACACAGGCCCACAGCAGTGTTTAAGTGAGGCAGACCTTTTCTCTCGCTAACAGGAGTGGCAGACTGTGGGAGGGCCAGCATTAATCTCTGCTTAGGGAATAAGGCCGTCATTGTAAATAAGAATTTGTTCTTAACTGACTTGCCTAGTTAAGTAAAGGTAAAATAAAAATAATAAAAATAAGTCTCCGTCTGAGGTTTGTTTTTGAAACGGTCCATAGTGAGAGCGGAGCTTTGGTGAAGTTGAAGCCTCTTGACTGTGGACGGGGTCATATAGCATACAGACCAACCCCCCACCCCCCCCTCCCCACACCCACTCTACTGTACGTAATGTACTTGTCTTCAAAATGACCCTGCGTTTAAGGAAGACAAAATTACTACATTCATAATTTTATTGGAGGCCAAAGCTGGTGGTTCTGTGTATTGTGAAAAGGAAGAACATGACTTGATACACTAGTAGTTAAACGCAGCAGTGATATCTTAACCCTCCCGTTGTCCTAGGGTCAAAATGACCCGCCACTGTGTTGAACCAACTTTATTTAATTTTTATATTTTTGGGATCATTTGTGAGAAGGAGGCAGTGAGACTTTAAAGAAAGTATCACTGCCTCCTTCTCACAAATGATCCAAAAAAATATAAAAATTAAATAAAGTTGGTTCAACACAGTGGCGGGTCATTTTGACCCTAGGACAACGGGAGGGTTAAGGATGTTTTCAGATACCAGACCAAACAAAGTCTAGCTGGTTACGTTTCAATATATTTTTGGCCCCATGGATCATGTTAAACATTAATACTGGAAAGTTTCAAGCAGTTATTCAAGGAGAACTGAAAGTTAGAAATATGACCTCATTTTAATCTTATGTGATTTTTGTCTCCATCATCGGAAAACGTTTTTTTCCCCATGTATACTGTATATCTTTAAGCACACCCTGGCCTCTACATACTGCAGTAAACACTATGTTACACAACCATGGGTCCTATTACACATATGACAGACAGGTTCAACATGTCTTGACAGAGTCATATGCATACTTCAGCCCCTATTCTAACTTACGTCTTATCAGTCTTACCTCTCATTAACGTCACCTGCTGTCACTGTTCCACATCTATGATCTCACTTCCTGTTAGCGCTGTGGTTGTGTTGCTGGGTGAGTGGGTGGCTGTTAGCTGGGTTGTGTTTAGTATTTTATTTATTTATTTATTTATTTGTTTATTAGGATCCCCCTGAGCTTTTGCAGAAGCATCAGCTACTCTCCCTGGGGTCCACAAAAACAAAACACATGACAAGTAACAAAACACTGATAGGCAAGGACAGTCACACAAATGTAAAATAGAGCAATGAAAAAATCTATGTTCTTCTTATTGGACCAATTTAGGTAGTGCCTCCCAGTTTCATGCCATTTTCTCCCTACTGAACACCTTGTTCCTGTGTGTGTGTGTAGAGTCGGAGATCAGGCCGGGCAGGCTGCTGACGTGGTGTCAGAAACAGACCGAGGGCTACAGGAATGTGAGCGTGACAGACCTGACCACCTCCTGGCAGAGCGGCCTGGCTCTCTGTGCCCTCATCCACCGGTTCAGATCCCACCTCATGTATGTACCGTAAAACACTGCAGCATACAACTACCCTGTAAACCACCACAGGAAGACTGGCCTTATGTACCCTACTGTAAATGTAAATGACCTCAGCACTCACTCTCTTTTGTCCTCATAAACCATGTGTGAGACTTCTTCATGTCACACCCTGGCATGTAGCACTTTGTCATTGTAAGTTGATAGACTGGCTCCTCATAAAATGCCTCTATGGTATATTCTATAATGGTGAATTTCTACGTTAGGCTAACATTTACATCAAGACACCGGTAATAGCAGAACATCTTACACCCACGCTGTAATCATATTGCCTCCTTCTGTGGGTGTCTAATGTAAAGTATGCCATGCATGAAAGTAACCCATTCATGTCAATGTATGTCCTGGTGCACTATCTACACACAAGCCCCTGCCTCTCCCTCACAAACCGTCTTTGTGTGAGAGGAAATGTAAGTGGTGGTTGTGAATAACATTTGACCTTCCTCAAAGAGCCTTTTTCCTGATGTCAGTGCTCTCTCTCTCTCTGTTACTGATAGGTGTGACGAAACAGAGCACACAGAAGAGACAACCGCTTTTAGAGAAACCCTATAGTATGTGAAAGGGAGTTTGGAAAGCATAACTATGTATTACATGTCACACTCCGTATCTAGGGCAGTTTGTTATTTCTGTCATCATCTTTGTGGTGAAGTGAGGGCTACACTGCAAGTCTAGAACTGTTTCATAACTTCTGTGTTGACACCAGCTTAGTCTTATAAAGCCTTCACCTAGTTACCCACACAACATTACAACAACATCGCGTGATATCATTTCAATCTGTTTCCCTCAGAGAGTTTGATGCGCTGAACGAGGAGGATTCAGCTAATAACCTCCAGCTGGCATTTGACCTGGCTGAGCGGGAGTTTGGGATGCGGCCCTTCACCACTGGAGAGGAGATGGCTGCTGGTCAGGAACCAGACAAGACCAGAATGGTCACCTACCTCTCCAAGTTCTACGAGCTGTTCCGCGGCACCCCCCTTCCCGTCTCAGGTACGCCTCACACCCCTCACCCCATCCCCCTGCAGACACATGTGTCCTGAAGCCCCAGACTTCAGATTTCACTCACGCATACACCCACACAGATTTGCACTCCTACACACACACACACACACACACACACACACACACACACACACACACACACACACACACACACACACAAAATATCCCATATTTTTCTATGTAGTCGGATTGAAGTAGCAGCCCTTTATATCATTAGGCCTTTTTTTAAAGGCTCCTTCCCATGTCAGAGTTATTTTTAAATGCAGCTGAAGCGTTTGGCTCTGAACACTTCAATAGGAGGAGCAGACAGGGCAGAGAGGAATACAGTCCTACTGCCCCGGCCACGGGCATGTGTATGTACCCCCTGTAGACACACACACACACACACACATTCATGACACACACACATTACAATGGCTGCTACCAGACTCGTATTATTATTGCTAAATACTCCACAATTTAAATACTTGCCCCCCAATCCCCCCTTCCCCAAACACATGTAAATATTAAATTGTGCCTTCCTGTATTATACTTATGCTAAAATGTTTATTCTATTCTACTGAGCCATTCACTTTCTGTTGTTATTCTTATCTTTTATTACTTCTTATTGTTGTTGCATTGAGAAGGAACCTGCAAGTAAGCATTTAGTTGGACTGTGTATACAATGTGTATCCCGTAAGTACAGTACCAGTCAAAAGTTTGGACACCTACTCATTCAAGGGTTTTTCTTTATTTTTACTATTTTCGACATTGTAGAATAATAGTGAAGACATCAAAACTACGAAATAACACATATGGAATCATGTAGAAACCAAAAAAGTGTTCAACAAATCAAAATATATTTTATATTTGAGATGCGTAGCTCAATTGGTAGAGCATGGCACTTGTAACGCCAGGGTAGTGGGTTCGATCCCCGGGACCACCTATAAGTAAAAATGTATGCACACATGACTGTAAGTTGCTTTGGATAAAAGCGTCTGCTAAATGGCATATTATATTATATTCTTCAAAGTAGCCACCCTTTGCCTTGATGACAGCTTTGCACACTCTTGGCATTCTCTCTCAACCAGCTTCACCTGGAATGCTTTTCCAACAGTCTTGAAGGAGTTCACACATATGCTGTGCACTTGTTGGCTGCTTTTCCTTCACTCTGCCGTCCGACTCATCCCAAACCATCTCAATTGGGTTGAGGTCGGGGGATTGTGGAGGCCAGGTCATCTGATGCAGCACTACATCACTCTCATTCTTGGTAAAATAGCCCTTACACAGCCTGGAGGTGTGTTGGGTCATTGTCCTGTTGAAAAACAAATGATAGTCTCACTAAGCCCAAACCAGATGGGATGGCGTATCGCTGCAGAATGCTGTGGTAGCCATGCTGGTTAAGTGTGCCTTGAATTCTAAATAAATCCCAGACAGTGTCACCAGCAAAGCACCCCCACACCATAACACCTCCTCCTCCATGCTTTACGGTCTACACATGCAGAGATCATCCGTTCACCCACACCGTGTCTCACAAATCTCCAATTTGGACTCCAAACCAAAGGACACATTTCCACCGGTCTAATGTCCATTGCTCGTGTTTCTTGGCCCAAGCAGGTCTCTTCTTCTTATTGGTATCCTTTAGTAATGGTTTCTTTGCAGCAATTCGACCATGAAGGCCTGATTTGCACAGTCCCCTCTGAACAGTTGATATTGAGATGTGTCTGTGACTTGAACTCTATGAAGCATTTATTTGGGCTGCAATTTCTGAGGCTGGTAACTCTAATGAACTTTTCCTCTGCAGCAGAGGTAACTCTGGGTCTTCCATTCCTGTGGCGGTCCTCATGGGAGCCAGTTTCATCATAGCGCTTGATGGTTTTTGCGACTGCACTTGAAGAAACTTTCAAAGTTCTTGAAATGTTCCGTATTGACTGACCTTCATGTCTTAAAGTAATGATGGACTGTCGTTTCTCTTTGCTTATTTGAGCTGTTCTTGGCATAGTATGGACTTGGTCTTTTATCAAATAGGGTTATCTTCTGTATACCCCCCCTACGTTGTCAGAACACAACTGATTGGCTCAAACACATTATGAAGGAAAGACATTCCACAAATTAACTTTTAAGAAGGCCCACCTGTTAATTGAAATGCATTCCAGGTGACTACCTCATGAAGCTAGTTGAGAGAATGCCAAGAGTGTGCAAAGCTGTCATCAAGGCAAAGGGTGGCTATTTGAAGAATCTCAAATATAAAATATATTTAGATTTGTTTAACACTTTTTTGGTTACTACATGATTCCATATGTGATATTTCATAGTTTTGATGTCTTCACTATTATTCAACAATGTAAGAAATAGTAAAAATAAAGAAAAAACCCTTGAATGACTGGTAGTGTATGACTAATAAAAAAACTGAAACTTGATACTTTAACACCTCATCACTGCCACCCTCAAAGGTGGCCCTACCACTCCACTGTGTCCACTGTAATAAAAGCCCAGCCTCTCACTGTATTGTTTTTCACCAGGGCCATTTCTTTACATATCAAGCTGTCTCTGTCCTTAATGTATTTCATCCCTTATGTCTTTCTAGAGACACTTTAGCTGGTGTATAAGAGGGTATGAGATTTAATCTGGCTTCCTTTGAAAGCAGGTCTGTGTTGCACAACCCTATCAGTCCTTTTGTCTGGCATGAGAGGAATGCACATCTGCCCATCACAGTGCAGGCTACCTCACAGATAGTGTCTGGGTCTAGGCTGCCTGGAGAGAAAACACTATACCTTACTCCAGATAGTTTCTGTTCTGAGATGCCTAAGGGGAACAGAGCATATTATTGCCACAGGGACATCAGTTGTACTAGCTTTATGGCCTCTGAAAGCTCACATGATATGCCTCTATCCACAGCAATGCTGGTTGCCCACATTACGGAATGATGATGTATTATTTTGCAATAATTGTATACATTCTTATGATCTGTAGTGAAGTGAAGTGTTTCCACTATTGGTTTTCATGAAAAAGCTCTTTATTTGTTAGGTGGCTTTTCTCAGGAAAAACAGATGATCTGGCCCCATCTGGTTCTTTCCAACACAGTAATATTAGGTTTCTTTTAGACATAATGTAAAAACACATTGGCCATTGCTTTTATTTGGCATTCATGGCTGAGCTCCGTGGAAAATATCATACCTTTTAATGCACTCATGTGTTTCATTGCAGATTCTAGAGGGGCCGACGAAAACAGTGAAGACTATCCTTCAAAGGCAGTCAGAAGTATGAACAAAGTTCTGAACTTGGTACCAAGAAAAAGGGTACCAAAGGTAATCACACTCCTCTCTCCAGCCTCCTCTCTCCAGCCTCCTCTCTCCAGCCTCCTCTCTCCGCCTGTCTGCCTTGAGAACGACTGCAACTTGAGAGCCTCTCAGCCTCTTTGTGTTATCATTTAAAAAGTCATTTCATTTGAATAAGTAGACTGTATTGGGGACTTCCACAAGATACATGTATAAAGACAGATCATTCTTCTAGATTTTTTTTTAGATGGGCTCTCCTTTAATAGTTCACTTTCATGTTTAATCTTTTTACCTTTGAGTGCTGTCTGAAATATTTAGTCATATACTATGGCTTGTTTTTTTTTTCTTTTAGGATGAGAAGAAGCTAGAAGATACTGACCCAACATACAAAAGGAGACGAAAAGTCTGCAGTTATTTGGAAGAGGTATTTATTACCATCAAACTACAATTTCATAATGACATTCTAAGTGCACCAATGTCAAATATGGCAGAATACCATTTATTTTGGCCCTGATAACTCAAGTCACTATTTCTCATGACAGGCAACCAACGTCTCTAGTCGGAGTGCGTCCTGTGTGGGTGAGGGGAGGGAGGTGAAGGAGAACAAGGTCCGCTCCATGGCCACCCAGCTTCTGTCCAAGTTTGAGGAGAGCACCCCCAGCTTCACCCTCCGGAGACAGGTCAGAACCACCAAGATATGTCCCTCATTCCCCCTCCTCAGGACTCTGTCAGTGTTGGACAGTGTCCTCCATAGATTATACAGTACTGTAGGATGGTATAGTACCTGGCATGTTTGTTCTCAGATGTCTTATACCACAGTGTTCTATAGAACAGAGGTGATCCATTGTGTTCCAAGGGAAAGAGCCAGGTTTGGTTTTGTGCTGTACATTTTCTGATTAAGACTTGGTTATATATCCGTGTGGTGATATACTTATCTTATCTTGCAAGTCACTTTCCCTCTTTTCTTCCTTTTCTGTCTTTCTACTAACCCTTTTCCTTGGGCTTTGTTTCTGGCTGACAAACCCCATCAGTCTCAGTGTGATTGGGGTTCTGGGAGGGCCCCTCGGCCACGCTCCATGGACATGACTGAGACCCCACGCTTCACCAACCTCAGGCAGCAGACCCCACCCAACCCTCCCCCTAAGACACAGGTAGAGGACTGGAGCAGGTCTACATACACATACCCACACTAATACACTCTGCAGAACACACACTGTCACTCAATTTTGGTATACACTTACTCACTCACTCACTCACAAACCAGTCATCACTTACCTGGAGTGAGAGTGTTTAATGCTCCCTGTGGGTTGGAAATGAAAAGTAACCCCCCAGTGAAGTAGATTCACAAGATCAAGAAAAGCATGGGGCGTAAATCTCACTCCTATTCTCTCCAGCTGTTAAACTACTGGAGCCTGGTTGCTGCAATTGCTTCTTGTTTTTTCATCAAGCTCACCCTGAGTTGACGGAGAGCCATAGACCTGCAGCTCACATGTGCTGTGTGTTTCCAGTTTCAGTCTGCAACCTGTACCAAATATGTAGCTGAGTGTACCGCTCGGCCCCCACCCCAGCCTCCTCCCAAACCCAAGCTCTCGCCCCAGCTCCAAGCCCAGCTTCAGTCTCAGCACCAGCCCCAACCCCAGTTCCAGCTCCAACCTAAGCTCCAACCCCCACCCAGCCCAAATCACACCCTCAGGAAGGTCAGACAGGCTGATCAGACACGTGCTCAACCCCAGATGCAGCCCCAGCAGCCAGAGAGCACACACTACCCTGGCTACTCTCCCTCCTGCCACTCAGCAGTCCTAGCCATGTCTAGAATGCTCCAACGCCTTCAGGAGGTGGAGGAAAAGATCACCCAGGTGACCTATTCCCCTCTCCTTTCCTCTCCTCCCCTCCCCTCTCCTTTCCTCTCATTTCCTCTCCTCTCCTTTCCTCTCCTTTTCTCTCCTTTCCTCACCTCTCATTTCCTCTCTTTTCTTCTCTATCTGTCCGTTTCTCTTTCTCTGCTCTGTCTTTTTCTATTGTTATTGTCTCCTACTGTGTGACCATATAAGACATCTTGGTAGGAAAAGGCTGAATATGAATGTTGAGATAATCATCATGATTATACATTTAGCATTGTATAGCACATAGTCAGCTGGTGAAGTCAAACCCTAATCATCCACACTGACCACAATGGCAAGAACAGACCCACAACCCTGGCAGAGACAAAGAGGCACAGAGGCTGCTGACTAGCAAGTTTAGCCAGTGGGCTGCCCCTTGTGGCCTTGTTCTGTGCCAGGCCTGTGTGTCTGTCTGTCTCTGCCTTGGTCTCAGTCTGCTGCTCCAGGAGCACATGTGTAAGAGTGGAGTCATCTCTGCTGGTGTGTGAAATTAGTGTTATAAAAACAGCCACTCTACTCCACACAGCAACACTATTGTTCCCTCCACCCAATAAACTATGTGTCATCTAGCTCCTTCAGTGGGAAAGTAGTCCACTTATCTTGCTTGATCATTACATTTGACATTGTAGTAATTTAGCAGACGCTCTTATCCAGAGCGATTTACAGTAGTGAGTGCATACATTTCATACTTTTTTTTCTCCGTACATTATAACCCTGATTTGGGAGTTAATAATTATGTTACTATTCAGACCCATTCATCAGACAGGGAGTATGTGGTACTGTGTTGCGGGTGCAGCTTTCTCCTTCTGATGCGTGTTCTTTGTCTCTGTGTCTCATGGTATATGTCCTGCAGAAGAAGGCTCAAACCCAGAATGCTAGAGAGTTTCACAATAAAAGTATCAAGGAGAAAGCGGTTCACCTGAGAGCACTGTTCTCTGGGGATGTGACCTCTACGTCCCAGGTGACTATCTGACCCCTGAACTCTGACCCCTTCTGCCTGCGTCACCTCTCCCATCCCTCAGTGTGTTTGTGGTGTTGCACACTACACTCGGTCTTGTTTTGCATCGCTGCTGCACACAGTTCATATAACCCTCGCTGTGTTGATATTCAACATTCATCATCTCCAGAAGCATGACTTTTATGGCAATGTTTTCATCAGCTGCTCAGAGCCTGTAGCAACAGAACACAGCTAGCGCAGGTGATTTCAGGTTATTGTAGGACACAGTGTTCTGTTATGCAGATGTCGAATCTTAATTTGAGACAGTTTGCTACAACAGGAAAATAACCCTGCAGCAACAGGAAATGTGAATTATTATATGGATTATAATTAATGGACATTTTTTGTAAGTGTTGATACATTTTACGTTAGGGCAAATAAAGTCTGACATTTTAAAGTGGAATTTACAAACTTTAGAAACCTTTTAAAACCTTGAATAAGCTACAAGTTTGCAAAATTCTCAGCAACAAAAGAGTGATCAAATTAAGATCTGTAATTTAAATCACCTTCACTGTTTTAATGGAGTCAGTCAATAAATGGCTGTTTACATCATGGGTTTCAACAAGGCTTTTTTTAAATGATGTAACGCCCTGTGAAAAATGTATTGTTTAAGCAGAAATCATTCAGTTAAATGGTTCCATTACGTGATTCTATATTACCACTGAGACAGACCTGCAGAAAACTAGGTAGTCTTCTCTCTCAGCTCTGTCTGTGATGATATGTATGAGCAGCACTGGTAATTCACTTACTCTGTGTGCTCAGAGACTCAGAGGGTTTCAGCATGGACACTGTTGAAAGGTAGAATGGGGTTCTCTGTGCTTCACTGGAAGAGACTGCAGCTTTATTACTCACAGGAGAAATAGTCATCAAGCAAGGTGTTTAGTGCTAGAGTAGTCATCATACTGCAATTTCCAGAACAGGAAAAAGGTATTTCCATGGTATTTTATCATCAAGACAGATACTGCACACCTTTTATAAATGTCTCAATGGAAACCAGGGTAAGCTGTTGTGTTGAGGCTCAGCAGGTTGGGGCTTAGGTAATACTATGATGGGATAGTACCACGGAATACCTTTGCTTAAAGCCTATCACCCTGTTCTCATTGTAACTTCTATCTAATTACTAACACTCATAGCTCTCTTTTAACAATCCTCTCCCTCTCTTTTCATTTGCAAATCTCCCCTGTCCCATTCCTCACCTAGCCTGAATCTGATGAACAGGCCATTCCCCCAGAGTCTGGTCCCATCCTCCCTAACCCCAGTCCAGAACTCACCTCATTATACCTTTACCCAGAAATCAGCCTTTCTACCTTCTCACGTCTTCATCCCTATTCCTCATCCTCATCCTCATCCTGTCTACTCCAACATCAGGTAAAAATAACCACATCCATGTCTGTCTTACCTTCTTGTATGTGTCCCTATCACTGTGTGTCATGCTAAAACCTTTGTGATTATTCAACATTTATCATTAAGAAATACTATTCTATCTATATCGCTATAACTGAGTTGCCATTTCAATGGAACGCAATATCATGCGCTGTAGGCTTGAGGCCCAACCCACTAAGCATGCCAACTCTCGTTTAACTCCCATCTGATGCTCATAATATCTCTTCCTCTTTGACTTTCCATTTCCAAAACTTCTGTTTCCCATTCCTACACTAGTCTGGATCTGCTGGACAGACCATTCCCTCTCCTCACATCCTCCCTGCTCCCAGTCCTAAAATCTCTTCATCACTACTTTGTCCAGAAATCACCCGTTCTACATTTTCACCCCCTCATACCTGTTCTCCATCCTCCTCTTCCTCCTCTTCCTGTGTACTTCAACATCAGGTAAAAATAACCACATCCATGTCTGTGTTTCAGCATCCGTATGTGTCCCTATCATTGTGTGTCATGCTAAAACCTCTGTGATCATTCAATATTCATCATGCAGAGATATTTCACATCTTTAATCTATAGCACTATAACTGAGTTGACGTCAACATGGCATGTAGTGTTCTTGAGTTGAGACTAAGCAGGTTGAGGCTTGGTCAACATGATGGTAGAGTGCCATGGAATACCAGGTGCTGTAGGCTTGAGGCCCATCAAACTGAGCATGCCAACTATCATTGAACCTATCTGATTCTCACAATCTCTCTTTTAACAAACCTCTCCCTCTTTGACTTTCCATTCCAAAACCTCTGTTTCCCATTCCCACCCTAGTCTGGATCTGCTGAACAGACCATTCCCTCTCTTCCCATCCTCCCTGCTCCCACTCCTAAAGTCACTTCCCTCATTTGTCCAGAAATCACCCTTTCTACCTTTTCAGCCCCTCAAACCTTTTCTTCATCCTCATCCATTCTACTCCAACACAAGGTGAAATCAAGCACATCCATTTCTCACCATCTGTCTTTGTCATGCTGAAACTCATATCCCCTAATGTCAGAGCAAACATTATACTATTATTTTGATGCACTAATCTATCCCTTATCTGTCACTGAACTATTCAACTAACTTTTCTTCTATATTTCCTCTAATTCCTTCATTCTTCATGGAAAATCAAAGACCAGTCAATCTGGGGGACTAGATATGCAGCTTTGTAAGAAAGAAATGCAAAGAGAGCCCTTGAATGAGTCACATGTGGTGAGTTCCAAACCATGGCACTATTTACATTTTAGTAATTTAGCAGACACTCTTATCCAGAGCGACTTACAGTTAGTGAGTGCATACATTATTTTTTATACTGCCCCCCCGTGGGAATCGAACCCACAACCCTGGCGTTGCAAATGCCATGCTCTACCAACTGAGCTACATCCCTGCCGGCCATTCCCTCCACTACCCTGGGCCAATTGTGCGCTGCCCCATGGGTCTCCCGGTCGCAGCCGGCTACGACAGAGCCTGGATTCAAACCAGGATCTCTAGTGGCACAGCTAGCACTGCGATGCAGTGCCTTAGACCACTGCGCCACTCGGGAGGTTATTTATGGCAACATAATTTCTATTTGCAGAGCCTGCTGCCTCTCAGAGAAACCCAAAATGATGTGCTGTCTGTTTGATTTTAAACATGATGTAATCTGGATAATTATATATATTTTAGAAGTATATATTTGTTTAACTTCTAATCTAATTTGCATGTAACTTACAGTTGTAGTTATTAACATCACAGTCATGTTGCTGTTTCAGTGTCACGGCAGTGGCTCCACACATGTATCCCAACAACAACAACACACTGCAATACTCCAACCAAAGCCAGAGCCTGTTTTTAATAACGTCAAACAGGTATTTTGCCCCCAGCGCCACATGCCTGCTAAAGTAACTTGTACTACCCTCTAAATCACAAAGGACATATGTAGACACAACGGTATTGCATGCAAGAAGCATGTGAGATGTTTTTTAGCTACTCTGGGGCCTCTCATGCTAAGGTTGAATGTATTTTTGTGGAGCTGCACTTTGTGGGTTAGAATGCCCCTCCCAGTCCACAGATTTCTGATCAGTTTGAGCCAGCGCCGTGCAGTCAGTGCAGAGTAAAATCTGAAGCATCCAGACAGGCCCACTAGCAAACCATAATGAGAAAACATTCCTGAAAATCCTCTCCTCTTCCCTCCTCTTCCGTGGCCATATGTTTGAGCTGAGACTCCTCTTATTTTGATGAAATAACTTGACTAATTTCCCCAACAGCTGCCTTAGTCAGAGAATAAAGTAGTCAAATCACTGTGTGATTGCTTGAAAATTAATTTGATGGAATGTGTTGTACTGTACTGTCAGCACAGTGAAGCACAGTGACACACATGCCAACTCAGCTTGAATACAGCTTTTGTGTTTGTAAAATGCTTTCCTTTATCTATCTATCTATCTATCTATCTATCTATCTATCTATCTATCTATCTATCTATCTATCTATCTATCTATCTATCTATCTATCTATCTATCTATCTATCTATCTATCTATCTATCTATCTATCTATCTATCTATCTATCCTAACTTTAAGATGTGAACTATCACTTTTGCTTTCATCATTCTGTCCTTTATTCTTACTCTCTTTCTCTCTTCCTCCCTGTCTTCCTCCTCTCTTCCTCCCCGTCTCCCTCCTCTCTTCCTCCCTGTCTTCCTCCTCTCTTCCTCCCTGTCTTCCTCCCTGTCTTCCTCCTCTCTTCCTCCCTGTCTTCCTCCTCTCTTCCTCCCTGTCTTCCTCCTGTCTTCCTCCTCTCTTCCTCCCTGTCTTCCTCCTCTCTTCCTCCCCGTCTTCCTCCTCTCTTCCTCCCCGTCTTCCTCCTCTCTTCCTCCCTGTCTTCCTACTCTCTTCCTCCCTGTCTTCCTCCCTGTCTTCCTCCTGTCTTCCTCCTCTCTTCCTCCTGTCTTCCTCCTCTCTTCCTCCCTGTCTTCCTCCTCCTCTTCCTCCCTGTCTTCCTCCTGTCTTTTCCTCCTTGCTGCTTGTCAGCGGACGGTGGGGAAGGTGTCTCTGGCCATAGCAGCCAGGGCTGTGAAGCTGGTCACCCTCTATGAGACTGACCACAGGCCTAAAGCCTCCTCCCCCTGTTCACCCCCAGCCTCTCCACCTCTGTCTCCGGTAAGCATGTCTGGCTGAGCATACAGCCACTCAGACTGTACCAGCCTTGAACAACAGCTCTTATCTGGGTGAAGAAAATAGACTATGTCCCAGGCCCTGTCGCCGAGTCAGATGAAGAGAGATTGTGTCAAATAAGGATTGGGATGATTATTCTTTGCAGGACTATGACTCATTATGCTTTGTGAACTAAAGGCCAAACTCGGCTATAAGGCCTTTTAGGGTCAAAATTGTGGAATCTGACACAAGTGCATCACTCCCCCATTATCATCATTTGCTGTGCTGACAACGTTTGTAGCACTGTCTGTCTGTTCTGTTTCCCAGGGTTCCTTGCGAAGGGAGTTCCCCGGTTCTGGTGACAAGTGTCACTCCTGTCAGAAGCGTGTCTACGTGGTGGAGAGGATCAGTGCTGAGGGACTTTATTTCCACAGGGAGTGCTTTCGCTGTGACACCTGTGGCTCCGCCCTGCGCCAGGGAGGCCATGCCTTCGACTCTGAGCAGGGTATGTGTTTCCCAACACTAAGGTTTAGATGTTCGTATACTGTCAATCAATGAATCAATCAGCCAATCAATCAATCAAATCCGCAGTTGTCACTAAGTGCTATACAGATACCAAGCCTAAAACCCCAAAGAGCAAACGATGCAGATGTAGTGGCACGGTGGCTAGGAAAAACTCCCTAGAAAGGCAGGAGCCTAGGAAGAAATCTAGAGAGGAACCAGGCTCTGAGCGGTGGCCAATCCTCTTCTGGCTGTGCCCGGTAGAGATAATAAACTGTTTATGTGCCCATTTGTCTTATAAAGACAGGTCAACAAGCTTCTTACCTTGTTTTTCTAAATCCTCTTTTGGTCATGTTCAATTAGGCAAGTTATACTGCAAGCTGCACTTCACACAACGTAAAAATGGAATGAACCATCGAAGGACATTCAATTCACATCTGGTAATTGTTCTTGATCATTCAATCATCCACTTCCCATTGTCATTTTGATGTTAATTTCTGTGACGTCTTTGTGACTAAATGGGTCTCTCCCTCAGGGTCAGAATGGAGCCGGGGTTCAGGAGGGATCAGGGACTCCCAACGGTGACACAACAGACGACCTGCAGAGCCAGTCACCAGGTACCTTCAGCTCCCGCCTGAGGAAGAGCCTGAGCTGGCCCCTGAGTGTGACCCGGGCTGTGTGTGACTCCCCCCGCCGCCTGTCTCGCTGGGTGCATGGTACAGCCCAGGCCATGGGCCTCCACCTTAGGGCCAATGTGCAGGACTATGCCTTCCTGTATGAGCTGCTGAGCCTGGGAGTGCCCCTGCTGTTCATACTCCAGGAGGTGCTGCTGCAGATGTACTGTGAGACCGGGCCTGTCTCCCAGTCCATCCAGCCCCTACTGCTGTGGCTGGAGGAACACCTGGGCCACAGGCTCATGTAGAGGCCCACCAGGGAGGGAAGCCTAATCCTTACCCTGTCCCTAACCCTCGTGCAATAGGGTCTGAAGCCTGGCCGAACATTAACTGGCGTATCTTGCATTTGTGCCATGTCATATGATGGCAAGCTACCGTTTGACCATGTGTACAGGCACCTTGTTAATATTTTCTCACAGAATATGTAGCTATCAGTGCATTAGATCTAGTCCTACACCAACCAAAGAACAAATAACATTTCCCAAGCAGTAGCTTGGTTTGTTAAACGTGTGATAGTTTTTCATGAACATTATATTGTTCTTTATCATGAGGGGTAATGTACTGTACATGGTTTCATGGTGGTCTAAATAATTTACAGTATGTGTTTGATATGACTGCTGAAATCATTCAATCTATATTGCTCTAGAGTTTAGTCTTTCAACAACTGGCTGTCAAAATGGAGCCAGTTTTTACATGGCTTAACTCAGGTTATGACAGATTTTTTGTGTGGAAAAAGTAATCTAAATGAAAAGACTGACTTGAAGCACTTTAACTTGGGGAGCTACCTTGGCCTGTGGCTGATGCCTGATGAATGGTGTGGGAGTTAATGGCTGCCTAATGATTGTCCAGGCCTTGGATAATGACTAGTGCTGACACTGCACATTTACTAAACCCTGCTGAACTCACAGGTCGGGGTCGGGGGCCAACGTGGATCTGTGCTCGACCAGATTTTCTCATATTCTTTTCAATTTCAGTATTGTTTGACACATAAGTTTACATTTGAACATTGTTATTGTAAGATCTCCTATGACACCATGACCGTAGTGTACTTTCGCTACACATTATGATAACTTTTATTGCTTATTTTTTTGGCCCAGTGCCTCCAGTATGCATTGTCCGTTGTACTTAAAAAGTGGAAGAGGTTTCATGGCCATGGGCTTTGGTTTACTACTCCAGTTCATGGACTGTTTAATGCTCACTCATTGCTGCCACCTTTTGGTGAAACAGATGGAAGGCCAAATTCAATTTACTGTATGATGAGGTGGAATAAGGGACAACCTTCTAAAGAGTTGTTGTATGTTTGTAATAGAGGAGGTTTTTCTTCATTTTTGTTATTTTGTTCAAGTCTATTTCACTTAAATATGTTTTTCATAATGTAAAGAATATTGCTGAAAGGAATTGTTCAGGAGGACAGAATCTGACATGATAACACAGGCTATGTTTGAAGGCTGTGGTGTGTATGTGCTTGCCACTAATCTCACTGTTAATAACAATGTTAAGTATGATATCAGGATCTCAGCTTTACTACCAATACAAATTCCAAAGATACAGTTCTTGCACTTTAAAAATGCGAAGTGTTTTCAGCCCTAACCAGAAGTTACATCATTCATGCAGTACACTGTACAGTGCTAAATTGTGTGTTGTTGAATAGGACATTCTCATGCATTTCTCAATGCTTTTCTTTGACTATCTAACATTTACAAACTTTCTATGCATTTTAACTGGATTTGATCCTTTCTCTGATTTTTCTCTGTATTCTAACCTACTATATTTCCTTCCTTTCATTTCTCCTCTTGTTCACTTGAAGTTTATTTTCAACTTTCTGATGAGGAGCCTCCTGATTGGTTAGGAGACATGCCATTCTGAAGGTGATCACCTGCATGGTCACATGGTTTTGTGAATAATGTTTTGGAGTGGATGCCTGGTCAGATTAGTCCCAGTTACTGTCAGCACTTCCACACACAAGTAAGACATGCTTCTAACCCCTTTAGAACATTGTGTGTTTGAGCGACAGACTGCAGTTTTTTTGCATTGGATTTTTCTATTTCGTCTGCATCTGCACTCCCAGCAGAACCATAACTACAGCACACACTTGTTATTGGGGTAAAGTAGGTTGAAACACATTGTAATATAATGTTCAAAGTCACACCTTCTAAGAGACTGTCTTTTTTGTTTTGGTCTTCCTAAGTGCATGTTGAAAGATTGACAGACCGCTTTCTGTCATGTAAAGGCATACCACCTTTTCTCCCATCTTTTGCCATCTTTCTTTCTTTCTCCTTCTCTCTTCTAGAAGCTGTCACCCAGGACAACTTTTTCTTGACCCACACAAACGAAGGGAATTCATCTCCCAACAGGTTCATAACTCATGTTGTCTTGAATGAATACATTGAATAATGTATCATGGGACTTCAAATGCAGCCTGCTTTTCTCATGGAGATTCTGTGTTGCTTTATGTATGTTCTAAAGCAACACATGTAAATAAATGAGCTGAGTGATTTGTCATACTGATCCAGTTTCTGTAATTCTTTCATACATCACAATGTTGTTCTCCCCATGGTTTGATATGGCACATAGAAAAGTACAAATAGGGGTAGCATGTTTAAGTCAAGCCGTTCAGCATCACATAGTATACAGGCGCAGTATTCCATTCAAAGTAAACCCTAAACATGAACTCCCCTTACAGAGCATTTAGTCTACATACCATGTCTCCTGAATTAAAATGTAGAATTGGACGGGTTAAGTCCCTCTGTCCCAGTGCTGATAAGGCCCCAGGCCAGACAGACATGTTCCTGGATGGGTTCCTGGAACCGTGAGAGCCAGAAAGGATTATTTGGTGATGAGGTCACAGGGGACATGTCAAACCATACAACTCTCTCTCCAGCCAGCCCACGGTAGTTCTGCCAGATATGGTTCTCACAGGAGGGAGTCAGTTCTCCATATTCATCTTAGTCAACAGCCATGAAATCATCTCTCATCATACCTGGTTAAGATGTTTTATTGTCACATACAGTACACCAGATAGGTGCAGTGTTACAGGGTCAGCCATAGTAGTACGGCACCCCTGGAGCAAATTAGAGTTAAGTGCCTTGCTCAAGGGCACATCGACAGACTTTTCACTTTGTCGGCTCGGGTATACGAACCAGCGACCGTTCACTTACTGGCCCAACGCTCTAACAGCTACGCTACATGCCACCCCACACCACTAGAATACTTCTTTTTTTTTAAGCTTCTACTTTGGAATTTAAAGTGTTTTTTTATTGTGTGTACTGTTTATAAAGAATATAATTATTTCAAAGGAAACGTCATACAATCAATGTATTATACTAGCTGCCACAGCATGTGTCCCTGGCTGCATTATCATCAGTATCCAATACCTTCCATTAGCTTTGCTTTTAAGGGGAAAGCTTGATTTAATGTAATCACAACAGAGGTACAGACTATTGAAGCACTCTTTTTTCTAGTATCATCCACTTGTCCCTTCAACCTATCACCATGGAAACCAAAAGACCCTTCAGCCAAACACACTTGCAATCCCTAATGTCTGTTTCTCTGAGTCCTCAGAGCCTCTCACACAAACATTTGAGGGAGATGTTCCAAACCAAACATCAACTTTAAGTATACTGTTGACCTGGGACATCTGCTAGACCGAGCCTGGACGGGCCTAGATATTTTGTTCAGAAACTTTGCATCACACAGTGTGACGGACCAGTGGTGTGTGTGCTGTGATGCAATCAAAGCTCCTGGGGTCAGCAGGTTGTGCCTCACTCCCACCTCCAGTACAGCAGAGATCAGGGAGAGGCTGAGGAAATGTGACCCCTAAAAAAATCAAAAGGTCTACAGATGGCCACGTGTTTAAAAGCAACTTTCTTGACTAAATAATAATGGAGTTTTGTAAAAGCAATGTATTTCAGTGAGATAAATCATGAGACATACAGGTGTGTCTCTTTTGTGTTGTAATAAAGTAGGTATTCTACTTTATTCATCTGCTGCCTTCAGAGCATTCAACCCAAAGCATAGATGTGAGATTGTCAATTGAGAAATGCCAACCATTTTACCTTGGCCATTGGAGCTATCAAGTCAAGGGTAAATGTGCATAGCTAACATTATTTGGTAATTGAGTGATCAATAGGACAGAATATAATAAATGATTTGTAAAGAATGTGTAAAATCATTTTTTAAGAAAAATACAGTTTTGTCCAGGGGCAAGCTTACATTTTTCAAGTGGTATTTGAGCTATTTAATGTCTTCAGAAATTACAGAACAATTACTTGCGAAGGTAAATTGCACTCAACTGAAGTAGCACACTCTCTTGACAGTCAATTAAAGTTGACCTCCTTGACATGAAATGTTCTATTCAGCAGCTGTGCTTTGTAAATCACTGACTGATTATAGTCATATGGGCAGAAGGTAGCTTAGTGGTTAAGAGTGTTGTGCCAGTAACCGAAAGGTCGCTGGTTCTAATCCCCGAGCCGACTAGGTGAAAAATCTGTCGATGTGCCCTTGAGCAAGGCACTTAACCCTAGTTGCTCTGGATAAGAGTGTCTCCTAAATGACTGAAATGTTTAATATGTGGATGGTTAAGGGACTGAGAACTGTTTTTCCTATCTGACCTGGATGAGATTAACTTTGAGCCTCTGATGACACCCACTGGCGGAATCACTGTTTTCAATAACAGTGTGCTATGGCTCCACTTTCTACTCTGACTCACACCTTCCCCTCAGTCTGATCCCTGATCTATGTCACTGTCCCAGGAGAGGGAGGGTGATGAGACATTAATATATAGTGCCTGTGTATTTCACTCTCCCCTACTCTGTCTCTCCCCTGCCACTGTACTGTATGTCTGCCTCTCTGTCTGTGAGGGTCTTCCTCTCTTGTCTCCACCTTTTCCTTTTCCTGTTGTACCTCTTGCCCCTTCCTTCCTGCTCTGTCATCACCCGTTGCTGTGCAGCTCTGCTAGGCAATATCAATACCCTCTGGACTCTAGTTCTCACAGTGACTATTGTGATCTCAACAATCTCAAAAATAAACTTTAAAAGGGTCAAATGAGGTTATCTAAGTTATTAACTGATCACTTTTATGAGTCATTTACGGGTTGGCAACTACCATCTACTACAGCTCATAACAGTTTAATTGAATGATTCTATCCTACTGATTATATTTCATGTCCTCTAACATGTCATTGGAACAGGTAATCACTAGAGAGCACTGTTGTTTAGAAAGAGGCTCATATCAAGGGATCATGGAAATGACCCAAAAATGCCTCTATGTAATTGTTTAATATGTGGGTTCAGGCATTGGCCAGCATAAACATGTTTAAAAGAACAAAGGCCTACAGCATACCAATAGAATCGGAACACTTTCTTCCTCTTTCTCTCTCCAACTTTCTCACTTGTTCAGCTCACTGAACCATTTCTACCATCAGCTTCAGGCAGGTTTATGTTGGTATCACAATATGCACAGTGGCTGATTTGATATCTCTCCTATCAGACCACACTGGCTGCTCCATGCTTAATGTCATTTACAACAGGATGAAATCTCGCCTGAATAATCGTATTGCTCAAGGGAGGGTCTGTTTGATCCCCAGTGTTTGGCTCCCATTATATGGCTCACCTCTCTATTGTTAGATAAGGCAGTTCGGTGACAAACAGGCCAAGTTGTACAGGACAGACTGCATTATCTTCCCAAGGGAAAGGTTAAGGTGCTCTGAATACCACGACCTTCAGTCACATCTCAATCTGACAAACAATGTGACCATGTGCCAACCTGTCAGAACCAACATGTGATCATTGCTGAACCAGATTCTAATGAAGTCTATCAGTTGAAGGAAATTAAAGATTTCAGTTTCTATTTTGGGAACCTGCTGAATAGCTAGCTATCAGTTGTGATAACCGCTTCTATTCATTTATTTTATACATTTTGTATAACCACATCTCTTGATGTCAGTTATTTAACATGGAACAGATGTCTGGGCAAGTGGAGGTACCAGATGCTATATAGTACAGTACCTAAGGGTTATCTGCCTATTAACTGGCTAGTGATATTAAATTCAATCACTGGCTGAGAACAAATCATGCAAAGTCATTTAGACCCAGCACACACTCCTTGTTTACGCAATTGAAGAGAACAGAGATGCAGTTTAAAAGCATTTAGCCCAACCAAACTGCACAGATTATCTCTTTGGCATTGGATTACTTGTCTGTCATGGACACAGCATTTAATGCCTGGAGATGGAATTGGTGAGAGCTGGGGTTAATTTAGACCAGTTATGAAGGGCAAGTCAAGTATCACAGTGATAACTCAAGTCTGTTTTGATGTGTGCACAAGTGTTTGTGTGTGTCACTGCTGCATCTGAGGTGTCCTCTGCCTGTGAACTTGACAGTCCTTAACCTGGGCAACGTTTTGAAATAACAGCAGTGTATCAGTCAAGAGGCATGTTGTTAATTCAGTACGTTATGATCAGCGTGTTCTGGGAGTCCACCTGCGAGCCGCACTCATGACGTAAGGGCTCAGATGAGACAGTAGTCCATTGTGTAGGGTGACAGGGTGCATGGCCCTGGATGGTGGATAGAGAGGTGGGACTTCAGTGAGAGGAAGGGGAGCATTTTAGGGTTTTATTCTTTGTTATTCTTTGTGTCTGTGGAGCTGACCACAGCGGGGAGTTAAAGGAGGCACAGAGGAGGCCGGATGCCGAGGTCGAGGGGATGTGGAGGTGTAAGGAGGAGGGCTGTGGGCTCAGTGCTTCCCCTCCTCTCTAACGTGCTCCTCATGCCTCACTCCACGGCAGGATCCTTCAGCACAGGGGAAAATCTAACAGAGCTGACACGGCCATGGGGGAACACATGCACTGACAAATAATCACACAAGCCCTATCACAGATCTCTCTCATTAATTGTGTCTAGTCTCAAGAGTTACATTCCCACCTCTGCATGTGATCAACACAACAGAAGCTGCAGGCACATGTTGAATGTGATTTCAGAAATAAATGTATCTCTAACAGCAGAGCAAAGACCGATATGAGGTTTCAGTCACACAAAACATATGTCAAGTGGCCCTGCTCTTACCCCTCACTGTCTTTCACAGAACTGAGTATGGCACAGCAAGGGGCATTGGTAGAATAATGCTATAAAATGGAATCCACTGCAGAGGTCACTGTTCGTTGTTGTATCTGCCTGTCCTCTCTGCTCATCCCCGTGGACTACAATGTGACTATGGACTGACCCTGGGAGCATTTCATATTTTCATGTAAATGCCCTTACCTTAAATAGAAAAAAACAGTTGTTCACACAGGTTATATAATAACAATGATTGGCATTAAAAAAGAATAGCAATCTGAGGCTGAAATTGCAGTGAAATTACAGAAGATGTGAGCGGCAATGAAAATAGAAAGCTGTGGAGAGGATAAATAAAAAAAATGCACAATTTCATTATCTTAGCACTTTCCAAATCATTCCCTTAAATGGAACAAATGTTCCCCCAGCAAAAAAACACATTGTTACAGTAAATATATCTCAGAAGAGTAATAGCTACAAGTGTTAATTATAAATCATGTCTCAGGAGAAATACTGTATGTAGGACTTCTATTCCTTTTACTGTATAACTCCTGATGGCAGAAGAAAAATATATAAGTTGGTAAGCATGCTCTTAGTCATATCAGTTGAGTGCTAATATCAGTCAATTTGATTATGTAATTCTTAAAGCCTGCCTTAAAACAAGCTGCTATGAGCATATCTGTCCATCTCTTGTCAAATAACAGAACGTCAGTCTAGTGAAATGCATTTGAAAGCTTGGTCAGATGGGTCAAACTCAATGTTAGAGCTCTTGGGGTGAAGTGGCCCCTTGTCTGAGGCCAGACGTCCAGGCCAGAGGGGCTCCTCACTGTCTGCACCAGGGCCATGCCACAGATAGTCCAACAGTACTGCATGGGAAATATCTCCTCTAATGACAGCCCAGTGCAAGGCCAGGGCCATTGTGCATTTTGTTTACATGGCTTTGTTCACATAATTGTATCAAAAGAGAGGGCAAAAGGGCTGCACTGTGAATAGGCCTTTTGTCAACCCAGCGTTTTTCATAAAACTAGACAGCAAGAGTATGTTACTATTATTGAAAAAACAATACACAAACATGTATTTATTATCATCTGCATATTTGATTACATTCCAAAATGTTGGAGGTAAATAATGTGGCAGCAATGTCTAGGCCTGTGTTGTCAAGTAGAGGCTTGAATGTAATTGATTTGCTAACAGCTCTCATCACTTGCCTGGTCAGCTGTGCTAGCTAGACCAAGTTCACCAGATCATTAGCAGAACGAGGCAACAAAGCAAGGAAGCCAGTTGATTGATCCTGTCTGTGGTAAATAAGCAATAATGTATTGATCTGGCTCAACACTGATTGAGTCAGCTGCCTTGTCTTACCCATTCTCCCCCACTAAGGATGGGGGTCCTTGAACAAGTTTGTTACACTCCTTGTTAGGACTGCAGAATAAGTGTGCTGTACATCATTGATGATATATCCTATATTGGCCTTGTTCTAGCCCCATGGAAACTCATGTTTAGCATAAGTAAAAGAAAACTGATGGAGAATTATATTGCTGAAAGTAATAAAAAACCTGGATAGCAGAAAAACAAAGGAAAAATACGTTTGATAATTTCGCTGGATTAATTTTCCTATGAATAGGATCGAAAACCCTCTGATTCTTTTATATTATCGGTTCTTGCTTCACTATACCGATATTCCTCATAGCTGGACAGGCTGCTGCGTTGTGTTTTCCTGTTTGCTTATTTTTCCTATATCCATGAAAAGTGGGTGGGAATGGGACTGGTACGGGAATCAAATAACAGGGAGACGTCGGATGGCTGCGCAAATACTTGGAATTCCGGTTCCGTCGTTGGCTATTCCGTCAACTTTGACAAGCAGAAAGTTGTTTCTATGATAGGCTACAACACAGTCTCAATAGCTTGAATACTTAGTAATAAACTAGAAATGGCTTCTTCGCCACAGAAATCACCTTCTTCTCCCAAATCCCCGACTCCAAAATCACCACCTTCAAGAAAAAAAGATGACTCTTTCCTTGGAAAACTCGGGGGAACTTTGGCCAGAAGAAAAAAGGCAAAAGAAGGTTCGTTCATTAGGCTATATTTGGTTTATTATTAAGGCATCTACATAAAAAGGTTGACATCACGAAAGCTAAAAAGGATTAGAAATAAAATATGATTCCTGTTGAATAGTAGGCTACAGTAGGCTATATGCTATAAATAGCCACATTCCACAGTTTTCTATTTCAGAATTGAACATTTCGTTGAATAGATTAATTACAGTTTTTGCATGAAAACAAGCTAAGAAACATTGCTATATGGTGTTTTCAAGACAACTTGGAACTCGGAAAAAACCAGGTCAAATCATGACGTCGGTGATCTTCATGTCGGAAAGTCGGAGCTCTAGAAAGATGCCCGAGTTCCCGACTTGGAATTCCGAGTTGGTTGACCGTTAAAAAAAACATTAAAATCAAATCAAATTAAATGTTACTTGTCACATACACGTTTAGCAGATGTTATTGATGGTGTTGCGAAATGCTTGTGTTTCTAGCTCAAACAGTGCAGTATATCTAACAATTCAAAAACATTCTCAGTCGGAGCTCGTTTTTTTCCCGAGTTCCCAGTTGTCTTGAACGCAATGAAGAGTGAAGTCGGAGATTTCCGAGTTCCGAGTTCCCAGTTGTTTTGAACGCGGCAATAGTATAGGCCTACTTGTAATTGCTGAGGTGTGTCTATTTTCATGACGTCATTTTGTATACGTCAACGGGGATGGTGACTGAAAGACCCTCTTCATGTTTGATGTCTGCATCTATCATCAAATAACTGTGATAATAATTTAGATTATTTTGTTTTTGGTGAGGTGGACAGCATCTATTTGGGTTTTATTACATTGTATCTGTCCAAGCCATAGCAGGAGAAGGCTGTGTGTCTCTGTGTTTACAGTACATATCCTGAACTACTGCCATATAAGGATAAGAGGCTGCTGGTATTCCATCACAGATGTCTTCACCAAGGAAGGAGGGAAAAGTCCCATGCTCTCTCCAGCACAACCACTGCCTGAGTTCAGACCAGAGGCTGCCAAGGCCTTCATAGTTTCACATTTATTTAAATCATACCTTCAATTAAGTATTAATTAGACAAGCACTTGAGTTTTCGTTGAATCTTTTTGGTAAATGAGCAAGCATCAAGTATGATTAAATGTCTGAAGAACTATTATTGTTTATAACGTCTCTTGGAAGACACTTTGACCCATTTTCATTAATTACATTTGAAGCATATCTTTTGATACAGACATGCCCTATATATACTCCTGTGATTGAAATAATTTGTCTACCCTACCTCAGAGGGGCATGTGAAAGTGAGTCTGCAGCTGAGCCCCATTCACCAAAATACCGAACTGATACTGACAAACCTGGTCCTGTAGGGGTACGTTCCATGGAGGGCCTCTCCACTGCCATGACAGCAACATACAGTATTTCAATTATATGAGCGTTATTGTGAACCATGTTGTGTCTCTACCTGTGAACTGAGGAGCTGTCCTTTCAGATCAGAGAGACAGAGACAGAGAGGTTTACATTATACAGATGATGCTTTTGTGTTGGTTCAACAATCTGTTGAAGAACCAAATAGATGCAGCTCTTTTAGTGTGA
Organism: Coregonus lavaretus; assembly: GCF_964263955.1. Taxonomy (NCBI): domain Eukaryota; kingdom Metazoa; phylum Chordata; class Actinopteri; order Salmoniformes; family Salmonidae; genus Coregonus; species Coregonus lavaretus. The sequence goes on along the minus strand of NC_139991.1, from coordinate 5,953,169 downwards.
CGAAGGAGGAAGGTATCTGTCTCTGTGGGTTAGGCCTGAACAGCACAGGGAGGTATTGGTGTTGATTACTAACAGGATGTTGACATCTCCAGGGGGGTGCTTTCTCTGTTTGGGAGGAAACTGAAAAAAAACTATCGTAGTTTGTTCAGCAGGCCTTTATCACGTTATGTTATGCAGCTCTGCATCAGTGCTATAGTGATCTTACTGACATATCAACTGGTCCGGACAGGAACTGGCAGTACTGGCACCATGGCCAGGCAGAGCGGTCAGGTTGTCACATCACCTGTGTGAATTCCCCACATGTGCCAATTTGTACGACGCCAGGTGAGGTAAGTGAAATGATCAGGGAAGGAGGCGGATGCTCAGGATAGCAGCGTGAGACCGAGCCTAGATCTATGAACGCCTAGCAACTGGAGGGAGAGCATGGCCTTGTCCTGTGTGGGGCGATGTGTCTCAGAGAGAAAGCTTATTTTCTAAGAGGTAATGGCTATCAGCATGGTCTGAGCTATCAGAGCAACTGACCATGACTGCTTAGTTAATAGACATACACTGGGGGATTGGAGGGACGCCATGTGCGACTGACGTGTTTTCCGTTTGCTCCCGTGGTATTTTTAAAGTTTATGTGAATTTTGCAGCAAAACCGTATTTATTTTCATATATTATTTTGGTGATCCCTTCCCGTAAAAACCAAGACTACTTTACTTCCAAATATCAGCATGTCGACGAAACATAAGGCCAAAAGCATGACTTTGAGAAAACCCGGCCTACAAGACACACTCTCATCACCGCCCTCCCCTGAGCCTGACGACCCGGGGACTGATACTCTACCCGGGGGGGCGGCTTGGCCTGGCGGCGCTGAAGTGAACATTCTCGAGGCCATCAAACTACTACGCTCTGAGATAGTTGAAATGAAAACGGAGGTGGTTGCTACGATTGAGGCCCGAATAAAGGAGGTTTCTGATACTTTAAAAGCAGATTTAACCATCCTGCGGAACGAGACAGTGCCGGCAATCGCATCACTCAAAACAACAATGGAGTCGCACACTACAACGATCGCAGCACTGGAGACCTTCGCTACAAATGTCTCCGACTTAACTACATCCCTGGAGGCTGACGTGAAACGCCTAGCTGCGGACTTGAAAAAGGTGAAGGAGAGCTGTGTAAGTTTGGAGGGATTCTCTCGCCGCAATAACCTGAGACTTGTATCAGTCCCAGAGTCAGCGGAAATGCCTCGCGCCACGGATTTCGTTTCTGGGCTGCTGAAGGATGTTCTAGCCTTGGATGAAAAGCCCCTGATTGATCGTGCCCACCGGTCGCTGCGCCCAAAGCCCCGGGAGGGGGAGAGGCCCCGTGACATAATTATTCGAGTGCACTTTTTCCATGAGAAGATGGAGATTCTCCGACGAGCCCGCAATACCACTCTGAGCTTTCAAGGACAGAGCTTCTCCATCTACCAGGACTACTCCCCCACTGTTTCCAGGCAGCGCGCAGCCTTCGGACAGGCCAAACGACTACTTCGGGACCATCCAGGTGTTAAGTACGGACTGCGATTCCCGGCCCGTTTATGGCTATCTCATGATGGTAAAGACTACACATTTGAATCTCCGGATGAGGCTCTCTCTCACATTCAACGTCACATCAAGAAGTCTTGAACTTGCTCATAGATCAGCAACTGTTGCTAGCGAACTGTGGATAGCTGTCTTGCTCACCTATTCAGTTTGTTTACATAGTGTCTCAGTGACTCAAAATATTCTTGGTTATTTGCTTACTGCATCTGTTTGCATTGACCCAGTAAACAGTAAATGCTTCCCGAGGCGACACGTTTTTTTGGGGTCTTCACTTAAATTTTAAGGCTCAGAGCGTCATTTATGCCCAGCAAGCGTTAAACGTTGCGCACACGTAGTTTTTTGGTCTTGGTTGTAAGCTGTCTCAGCATTCAACTAGACAACTATTATAATAATAATAATTATTATCATTTTTGATTGTCTTACTACGATTTCCTTACTTCAAATTAGGTTTTCGGCTGAGAGCCGTTACACATTCTATTTATTTTCTTTATTTTCTCTCTCAAATGCCTGTTATAAGACTGGGAATATAATTATATACATCTACAAGTGGTGCTTTTGTAATTTCGTCTGCACAAGGGATTCACCTTAATTTCTTTTATTTAAAAAATGATTATCTCTTTTTGCTGTTTGATCCACTAACAAAACACGATTTTAAAGAGCGGGACTGTGGGTTTAGGTTTAAGACCGCACTCTCACAGACATACTGTGCGAAGAGAACATGCTCTATTTAGGCTTGTACCTCGTTTGGGGAGGTACTGTCTGGGATGGGGGGAGGGGGTGGGGGGAGGGGTTGAATTGTTCAGTTCTAATGTTGTCATTCTGTCTTTTTTGTTTTTTTTTCGGTACTTTTTCTCAACATCTACCACCGTACATTATTACTCTGAGACAAGTTATTCTGGGGTTTCTGGGCGCTCATTGCTTTTCCATTCTATGCTCTAATGACGGGGTTGTATAACGGGAATGCCCAGAGGGGCCGAAACAATGTGATCAAATACATTTCGTGGAACACCAAAGGGGTTAATAACCCAGTGAAACGTAAGAGGGTGTTGACACACTTAAAGGGTTTGAATGCAAATGTTGCATTTCTACAAGAGACTCACTTGAGGACTGGTGAGCACTTCAGGATGCGTAGGGACTGGGTTGGTCAAGTGTTCCACTCTAACTTTCATAGTAAATCAAGAGGGGCTGCCATTTTGGTTGATAAAGTCACTCCCTTTGTAGCTTCTGAGGTTATCGCTGATCCTAAGGGACGATACGTCATAGTAACCGGTAAACTGTTTTCTACCCCTCTTGTTTTGGCTAGTGTTTATGCTCCCAATTGGGATGACACAAGTTTCATTTCTTCCTTTTTGTCTGCTATACCCAATTTAGACTCTCATTTATTGATTTTAGGGGGGGATTTCAACTGCAAAATGTCCCCAGTTCTTGACAAGTCCTCACGAACAACTACAGGCCCATCTAAATGTGCCCTACTTATTCAAGCCTTTCTTCAGAAATATGCCATGTTTGAGGCCTGGCGTTTCCTACATCCTACAGATAGACAGTATTCCTTTTATTCTCATGTTCATCAAACATACTCCCGGATTGATTACTTCTTTTTGGACAAAAAACTTTTGCCTAACCTTCGGCAGTGTACTTACAAGAGTATTGTTATTTCGGACCATTCTCCATTAGTGCTTGAACTAGAGTTTCCCCAGCGACCTCCTATGTGTTATCAATGGCGTCTTAACCCCATTTTACTCTCAGATAAGGAGTTTGTCAATTTCATTTCTTCTGAAATCACCTTATTCCTAGAAACTAATTCAACACCAGGTATGTCCTGCTCTACCATATGGGAGTCTCTCAAAGCATACCTACGTGGCCAAATTATTTCTTATACAGCCAACCAAAACAGAGTTCGCTCTCAGCGACTTCGGGACCTGAGCGAATCCATAGCCACATTGGATGAGAAGTATGCCACGGTTCCTTCCTCTGATCTGCATAAAGAGCGCCAACTACTCCAATCTGAATTTGATGAGCTTTCTACCAGGCAAGCTGAACAGCTACTCTTGCGAGCTCGGTACAGAGTGTATGAACAAGGCGACAAGGCCAGTAAACTCCTTGCACATCAGATCCGTAAATCTGAGGCCTCACGTTTAATCCCACAAATAAGGACCCCGTCTGGTGCCACCACAGTTATACATAAAGAGATCAATGATCAATTCAAACAATTTTATTCTGCGCTATACACCTCTGAATCCCCTCAAGACCCTTTGCTGATTGATTCCTTCTTTAATGGCCTGAATATGCCTTCAATTGATACAGACACCCATGACTATCTAGAAGAAGAATTTACACCTGAGGAGATTGCAACAGCAGTGTCCGCAATGAAAAGCGGTAAATCACCGGGTCCGGATGGTTTTCCAACCGAATTTTACAGGACGTTTTCTGGTCTGCTTTGCCCATTCTTGTTTCGACTATTTGCAGAGTGCCTTAATACCTCAAAGCTACCGCCTAGTCTTTATCAAGCTTCAATTTCATTACTATTAAAGAAAAACAAAGACCCTCTGGAATGTGGATCCTTTCGCCCAATCTCGCTTTTAAACTGTGATTACAAAATCCTAGCCAAGCTTTTAGCCATCCGTATGGAAGGCTCGCTGCATCAAGTAATACACTCTGACCAGACTGGCTTTGTGAGAAATAGGCATTTGTTTTTCAATATTAGGCGCCTTATGAATATACTGTACTCCCCTGCGTCGGAGGACCCAGAGGTGGTGGTCTCACTTGATGCAGAAAAAGCGTTTGACCGCGTTGAGTGGGATTACCTAACAGCCACCCTTTATAGATTTGGCTTTGGCCCCAAATTCATTGCGTGGATAAAGATTCTTTATTTTTCCCCCATGGCTTCGGTACGGACTAACAACTTGTCCTCTGACTATTTTCCCTTGCACCGCGGATCCAGACAGGGCTGTCCACTCTCCCCCTTGTTGTTTGCTTTGGCAATCGAACCTCTCGCCATTGCATTACGCTCTAATGATGCCATTCAAGGAATAACCCGGACGGGCTCAGAGCAGAAAGTCTCGCTATATGCGGATGACCTCCTTTTGTTTATCTCTAACCCTGATACCTCATTGCCACGCGCCTTATCTGTTCTTAAAAGGTTTGGATCAATCTCAGGGTACAAGCTGAATCTAGGCAAGAGTGAGCTTTTTCCTGTAAACAAGGCTGCTTTAAAGTGCTCTTTTACAAGCTCTCAGTTTAGGATTGTCCGGGATCAATTCACCTACTTGGGAGTCAAAGTGACAAGGAAATATTCAAATCTGTTTCAGGAAAACTTGGTTGCTCTAGCAGACAGTTTGAAACAATCTTTTGCTTTTTGGAAAGCGCTACCTCTTTCTCTTATCGGAAGGATTAATGTCATTAAAATGAGTGTGTTGCCCAAATTTCTATATTTATTTCAATGTCTACCCATTTTTATTCCAAAATCTTTTTTTATTTCACTGGATCAAACATTCATGCATTTTATTTGGGATGGCAAGGTACCACGGATTGGTAGGAAACATTTACAGAAGCCTAAGTCATTGGGGGGTTTAGCTCTACCAAATTTTCAGACATACTATTGGGCTGCAAATTTCAGAGCCCTTCTGTACTGGCTGCAGACTGATCCTACTGGCCCTAGACCAATCTGGGTCCAGATGGAGTCTGAATCGTGTAAACCTGCTGCACTTTCTTCTGTGTTGTGCTCGTCTCTCCCAGTGTCCCTTGGCAAAAGGTGTGTCAACCCAATTGTAAAGCAGTCTCTTAAAATTTGGAATCAGTTCCGCTTAGCCTTTGGCCTCCGAGGCTTTTCTCTATCAGGCCCAATCAATCAGAACATTTTATTTCCTCCATCTTTGAATGATGGGGCTTTTGACATCTGGCACTCACTAGGCCTCTCCTCACTAGCCCAATTATTCTTTGATGATACATTTGCCTCTTTTGCTCAGCTACAGGAAAGGTTCAACCTCCCCCAATCCCACTTTTTCCGCTATCTCCAGACTAGGAACTTTGTCAGAGCTAACACACCTGAATTTCCCCATAGGCCTGTGAATACAGCTATAGAGAGCATCCTGGAGCTGAACAAGCTTCCTAGGGGCGCAATTTCAGATGTATATGCAATCATTCATGACTTACAGAACCCTTCTTTGGTGCCTTTAAAGACTCGATGGGAAAAGGATTTGGGGGAGGAACTTGGGGAAGACACCTGGGAATCTGTGCTGCGCAGGGTGCATTCGTCCTCTTTTAGCACTAGACACAGCCTCATTCAATTCAAGGTGGTTCACCGTATCCACTGGTCTGGGGCCAGACTTGGAAGAATATTCTCTGATTTTGATCCTACCTGTGTCAGATGTAAAATTGAACCGGCCACACTGTTGCATATGTTCTGGGGCTGTCATAAACTGTCAGGTTTCTGGGAATTAATATTTAAATGTTTCTCTGATATATATAACACTGTTATAGATCCCTCTCCCCTTACAGCCCTTTTTGGAGTACTGCCCATAAGCACCCCCCTGTCAAGAATCCAGTCGGACACTGTTGCTTATACAACTCTTTTAGCTAGACGGCTAATACTACAGAACTGGAAGATGGCAGCTCCCCCATCTTATAAATATTGGGTGAGAGATGTGTTGTGCTCTCTGAAGCTAGAAAAAATTAAATTCAATTCACGTGGGAACCCCAAACTGTTTAATGAGGCTTGGGCTCCATTCCGGTCTTACTTTAAACAGTCCATCCTCTGATAGCATTCCTATTAAAACCAAAATAAGTCTATATTTGACCCCCCTGTGACTTAGGGGTTGGATGAGCATTTCTCTGTGTTTTTTTTCTGGGGTGGGGGTGGGGGGCATTAAGGTTGATGTGCTTATTGATTGTGACCTGCGGAAGCCCTGTTCATCTCGCCCGGGCAGAGACTAAGGTGTGAGCTTGTTTTTCCCAGTTATTTTTATTTTTTTAATTCTGTTCACGCCTACATACAATTATCAATATTCATTTTTTATTTTTAAAGCATTGTAACTTTTTATTTTTGGTCCAGTGGAGGATTGGTCTGTGGCCTTGACTGTCTGTGAGTGGTTGCATTTCTCCACCCCATCCCTTAACTGTTTACAGGAACAATGGTGAGGTATTTGCTCTGTCCCTATACTATAGATTGCCCTTTAACCTTTTGTAGCCTTCTGCCTGGTGTTTAACTTGTCTAAAGTATGGTATCTTTAAAGTTATATATATATTTTTTTTATTTTATATGTATTATTTGTATTTTTGTCTAGTTGAGTATATTATTTATATTGCTTTGTCTTGTCTGTGTGTGTGTAAAACTTAATAAACAGAGTTCTCAAAAAAAAAAAATAGACATACACTCTGTCACATCTCCTCCAATTTACGGTAATGGTGTGATTGGCTCATTCTGGGAGTCTCCCCATGTAGTATTATCACTGGCTACAATGAGGCGCTTCAATTTATTGATCAAAGCTAGACTGAGATCTCTCTCTCCTGGCTAACCCGAACGTGACCAAAGATAACCGGTTATAATTAGAGACATGCTTTGTGAGCCAACTCTTCCCAGTAAGACCAATGTGCCATAATACTGACAACCTGGCATGAAGAGCACAGCTTAACCTGAAGAAAAGAGCCCTAAATTGGGTGGAATGGGTGTAGAGCACAGCTTTAGGTGAGTAGAGGAAAGACTCACTCTCTCTGTTATTTGTCTACATGTGAGCTTTACTGCTGAGATGATGAGGGCCAATATTGTGTGTTGCTGATGCTATTTGACTTGCCCTCCGATTTTCTCCGCTGGACACATTTTTCCTGCCCATCAACTCAATGGAGGTCTCAGTACAGTTGTATAATAATTAGCCTGTCACACATTGAGTCAGGCCACTAAAGGTCTCTGCTTCTCTGCTTCTGCAGTGTCTGAGCTCCAGGAGGAGGGGATGAATGCCATCAACCTGCCCCTCAGCCCCATCCCCTTTGAGCTGGACCCGGAGGACACCATGCTGGGTAAGGCGTCCATCTCCACTCCTGCAGTGTATCGCACACAAACACACACACACACACGCTCTCACTTTCTCGCTCTCTCTTGTGCTCTCTCTCATTGTCTATATTCTAAACCTGTGTGTGTGTGTGTGTGGTTCTAGAGGAGAATGAGGTTCGCACCATGGTTGACCCAAACTCCAGGAATGACCCCAAACTGCAAGAACTGATGAAGGTGTGAGATATAAAATAACTGCTGTATGTCACAATCAAAGCATTGGAAAGCAATATTGGGTGCCTTATGAATGTACAGTGTGTATGTGCCTGTTAAATTCCATATCATGTTTTGTATGCAGGTACTCATAGACTGGATCAATGATGTGCTGGTGGGGGAGAGAATCATTGTCAAAGACCTGGCTGAGGACTTATACGATGGGCAGGTTCTGCAGAAACTCTTTGGTACAGTATTTAATTCCCTCCAAAACATCCCTGCTATGCTTGCAATGCAGCACATTATTCTCTGGCATTTGACTGATTCCAATTGGATTTGATGGTCCTCCCTGTGTTTTCGTTGTATGACAATAAAACATATTTATTTATTTTTGTATTACAGAGAAGCTGGAGGGTGAGAGGCTGAATGTGGCTGAGGTGACCCAGTCTGAGATAGCCCAGAAGCAGAAGCTGCAGACGGTTCTGGAGAAGATCAACGACACTCTGAAGGTCTCAATCAGAAACATCAAATGGACCGTTGACTGTAGGTGACATGTTTCACAGAGCACTGTTTCATTCGAATCCCTTGTATTCTATACATTTGTTAATGTTTTTTTGGAATGTGTTGATCAAAGTTATTATTATGACAATGGTGTGTGTAAAAGACAATGTAAAGGTGATGTAATAAGGTAATGCTTGTTTGGTCATTTTGTTGGGTGACAGAGAGGCACAGAGGCAAAGTTCACATTGGACTAATCTGCACCCTGCTGACCCTCTGACATTATGACCATAGAAGTAATCCCTGTCTCAAGAGGTGGGAGGTCACGGTACTCATGACGCATGTCAACGAAAAAACTCATTGTCTTATTTCCTTTTTCAATGTTTATTTTTTAAGGAAATGCTGAAGCCATGTTTTTTCCCATTGGTTTATTATTCTTTGGTGTATTGTAACCTTCTAATTCTCTTAAATTACAGTTTAATTTTCTTTATTCTTTTTATCCTTTGTAGATTATCTAAAATCACTTCAGGAAATCAATAGGATTGTTTTTGATTGTGATCAAAGGACAGCTAATCCCTTTGTTTTTCACTCATATCCTCCCATACAGGTTCTCTAAATAGTAAATGCAATATTTTAGTGGTAAATTATCATATTTTACATGTATTTTGGAATTCCATCTTTCAAGAAGCAGCCTGATGTATCAGTCACATGACACTCCAGACAACAAGAATGGAAAGGGTTGTTACAGTTTCTAACAAAGGCACATTACTTCTACCCCAAAGACACAAGTTTATTTTATACTTGACACTGAGTTTATCGTTTTGTTTTTGACCTTTGTTTAACCTTCAACTTGGCATTGTGAAAGCTGAGAGTCACCAATCTTGATAATTGTGAAAAAATAGAATTTCTTCTTATCTAAACCCTGCTCCAGTACACCAGCGTGTGCATCATCTGTTTAATGACAATGCCCAGTGGATGTACTATAACATTCCTCTCATTTCTTCCCTCTTTCTTTTCACCCCTAGCCGTCCATGCTAAAAGCATCGTGGCCATTCTCCATTTATTGGTGGCGCTGTCTCAGCACTGCCGCGCCCCCATCCGCCTACCTGATCATGTGTCCATTCAAGTTGTGGTTGTACAGGTATAGTCCTTTGCTGCTACATTTTGTACCACAAAAAGGGAACCCCCCCCCAAAAAAAAAAAAAAAAAAAAAAAATAGAGTGAAAATTCCGATTTTCACAATTGTCTGTTGTTCCCCACAGAAACGGGAGGGGATCCTGCAGTCTCGCCAGGTTCAGGAAGAGATCACAGGGAACACGGAGTATGTCTTCACTGTCGTCCCTTTTAACTAACTATGTACAGATGTCTCAATGAAACTACCCAACTTGTGCTGTCTTCCACAAGGCCTTTATCAGACCCTCAGGGGGATGAAGAGAAAATGTCAGAAAATTGTTTATAGAGGCAGCCAAGAAAATGAAGGCCAATGTTTAAGGAAAGAAGGCCTTAGAAACTTGGCAGTGAAGATTATGTTAATTGTATCATTTGCTTTCCATATTCAAAGGTAATGGAGGTATAAGTATGAGGGATGAGAACCGAACACAATCATGTACTCTGCCTTGGAAAGGTCATTCAAAACAAGGTGATTATTGGGTGAATCACGTCTGTAAATATCTGTTTACAAATCAGTCAGCAAATGAGTCCGCTGGGCATTGAAGCAGTTGGAACAATTGAGGGACTGATGAGGGGAATGGAACGGCCTCTCCCGGTCTCGCGTTAAAGCGGAAAGACAATGCGGACACGCCAACTCCTTGGGGGGCCGATATGGACAGTTGGAGCCCCATGCTGATGGGCAGATTTAGTGAGGGGAGGGGGGGTTCAGGGGTCTGCCCCTGCCAGCCCCACCACTGCTTTATGGAGCTGCAGCTGATTAATAGTGGTCCAACGGGTGCAAATCAGCTCTGGAGATAAGAGGGAGGGGCCCTGGGCTGTTGTCCTACGAGAGGCAGCAGCTGCTAAAGCATGCCTCTGCCGAGGAAGATTGGACCGTGAAGACAAGCCACTGCCTCCCGGGCACATGTCCACCAGGCAGGCCCACCACACAGCGTTTGATCGGACCGCTCCTTGGATAGAACCACAACGCAGATCTCTTTGTTTGTCTTCCTGCCTGGCCCTCTTGATTAGACCATCTGCATTCAATTAATATTTTCCAGTTTAAACAAAGTCCTAGTTTATTTTTTCTTCTCATTTGAACTTGTCTGTTTCGTCTAATGTTTTTCTCTAGCGCTGTGATTAGACAGTACGATACCAGTGCTGAAATACATTGTTCTCTTTTCTTGCAGGGCTCTATCAGGAAGACATGGTAAGCATTTTCACTTTGTTGTAATGAAAGAAGAAATTTGCCATATTACCATACATTTATTTTAGTTAATTTGCCATTACATTATTACTATTTTATTCCTTCTATATTACTAAAATGAACATTCTGATGTCTGTTATTGTAATGGTTTAACCTCTATTCGATTTCAGAGCGAGATGCGTTTGACACCTTGTTTGACCATGCACCAGACAAGCTGAATGTGGTGAAAAAGGCAAGTCTCCATCCTAATTAGAAAAATAGACGGTATTCATTGTTTGTGTAACATTTACATTTACTGAATACCTGCCCTTCTTGCAGACGCTGATCACCTTTGTGAACAAGCACTTGAACAAGTTGAACCTGGAGGTGTCTGAATTGGATACACAGGTGAGATTCCTTTGTTTCCATTTGAATATAACTGCTTATGATTTGAAGATGAACCTGGTCATTATTAGTATGTTTTACCTGTCATAAAGTTTGCTGATGGTGTGTACCTGGTGTTGCTGATGGGACTGCTTGAGGGTTACTTTGTTCCTCTCGTCAACTTCTTCCTAACGCCAGAGCATTTTGACCAAAAGGTAGGCTACATTGTAAATCAGACTAATTTTCATCCCTTACAAATAGTTTACAGTGAGCTGCTTACTGGACTGGCATGGCTCATGCTGGATTTCTTTTCCTATATAGGTGCACAATGTGACCTTCTCCTTTGAGCTGATGCAAGATGGCGGCCTGGAGAAACCCAAGCCACGGGCAGAGGGTGTGTGGCTTCATTCTGTACACATAAATTGTTTCTGAAAGAAAGATATGTGACAGCAGAATTTCAAAATTGTGTCTTTCGGGATTAAACAACAACAACAAAATGTCGGGAATGTTCTTCCCTTTGGGCAGTATTCATTCAACACTCTTTATATCAGAGCATGCCTTCTAATCATAACAACAGAGAGAGAGAGCAAATATCAATTTTAGTCATTTAGCAGACTCTTATCCAAAGCGACTTACAGGCACTGCTTTGCTCAAGTGCACATCAACAGATTTTTCACCTAGTTGGCTCGGGGATTCGAACCTGCAACCTTTCGGTTTACTGGTCCTACACACTTAACCGCTAGGCTACCTACTGCCCTTTTTGATGTGGGATTACTTTTATCCCCTGGCTATTACCATTTGGCCGTTGGGTTAATTGAACTGAGGCCTGTAACAGTTTTAATGGTACGGTCAAGCACCAGTGAGTGGCCCATGATGACTGCATTGGGCTGTAACATTGAGTGTTCCCCTTTAGCTTTGATTTAAAGGTGGTTGCATGCCAAATTATAGCAATAGGCCTACTTAAAGCACACTGCAATCATAGCTTCATGGAAGCATGGGGCTCAGGCAACATCTGTTTTTATAATGCATCTTTCCTCATAGCGTAGATGAAAGATTCCAGTTTTGCCTCACTGGATGTAATGGGCTAATGTAGATCTTATAGGTGTTGTGTCTTAAGTATACAGTAGCTAGCAACAGGAGCTGGTTCCAATTACAGGCGATGTTTGAAGAAGGTATCATACAGCGTGTAAATCGCAGCTCTGAATCTGGCTCATTTTAGATATTTTTATTGTAAATGTTTCCCAGACTAAAGTCTGACTTTGGTTTTTCTGATCTTTTGGCAGATATTGTGAACTGTGACCTGAAGTCTACTCTGAGGGTACTCTACAACCTCTTCACCAAATACAGAAATGTGGAATAAAGATAGGTACTTCACCGTTCATTCAGTTATATCAACGTATCTATCAAGCAAATGCCCTGTTTAGATGTATATTTCAGGGCAAACACAATGCATCTAATAGGGAGAGCACCCCTGTGTTAGCTTTGTCCTGCTGAAGGCACACTAAAACACAAGTACAGCACAGTATGTTGTAAAGTATTTTGATATGAAAATACATATATTTCAGTATTATTGAAGGTTAACTTAATGAATTATTGATTATGCCGTCCTATTGTTGAGTCATTGTCATGTTGAATGGTTCTTACCCATGTCATTCCGGGCCTACACCGTTTGAAGTCTACTTTGATTCACTTGCAACTACATGAAGGATCAGAATATTGATGTATTGAATGTATGACAGCTGGATTTGTGCTTATCAAAGTATTTAGTTCCATCTTTTGAAAGAAGATTTGAATTGGCTCAGAATGTTTTTGATTGTTGTGCTTAAAGCATTGGGACCACGTAAAGTACGCACAAAAAATATTTTGTACTTATCCAAAGCATGATGTATGGCTGTTTTTGACTATTTGTTTATAATCTATTCATAAAAACGGTTTGCAAAGTAATGTTTCAGTGCAGTGTTTACTAAAACTACAGAACAGCAAGACCCCAGTACAGTGACAGTTTAACAAAAAGTCAATTGTTGAGTATGAATTGAAACGATAAACCATACCCTATATTGAACAGAACTAGCTAGTAGTGCTGAGAATGTAGTGTGGGAGTTTGACAAAAATGGATTCCTTTGTGTACTTTAATTTGAAGGTCATAATAATTTCAGGTTTGATAATGGGCCTTGTGCTGTAGCAAACTTGTGGCATTCCTTCCCATGAAAACTTGTATGCTCTGTATTGTTAATATGCTATATCATCAAGTGAAATATAGAAGAGCACAGGAAAATACCGTCAGGATTTGGTGGCTTTACATAGATGGACTTTACCCAACTTGTATTACACCTGACAATGGACCGTTTCATAGTCAAATAATACTGTATTGGACTGTGGATGTTGGTGTAAGTGTCTGCTTTACAACGAGAACTTAGCTTACAGTATTGCCGAGAAGCAGAGGTGCACTACATGCAATTCATGAATTAATTTGCTAACCACGCACTGATGGAATGGCTTTGCTAAGTGCTTAGCTGCGAATAGGAAGGTCACATTTTTCCTTTGAGTAACAACATAATGCATGACAAGGTTACAATTGAAGTTTCAATGGAATTTCTTTGTGCCTGATTTGATCTATATAGCATGTTTCTTTTTTTAAATTGCTTCTCTTTAGGAGTTGGAATTCACTTATTTCAATTTACAGACACTTAAGATTAGTTAAGCTGCTTTTAGTGTGTTTGTCAACTTACTTAATTGAGCACAGAAATGAGTGAGAGGAGAAATGAGTGAGTTATCTTGTTTGAGTCTTCGAATAAAGTATAAAATACTCATAGCTCAGTTCTTTGTTTTCTTGATATTTCTGTTTTTCCTCTTGGTAATTTCTCTTGTGAACTGAGTTGCTATCTTTCTATACATTATACTGTATAACCTCTGACCCTGTTTTCTTCATCCTGTTTTTTTTTGTGTTTAACAAATACCACTATTTCTATGAATTGAAGCCCAGAACTGAAGGCTTGGACCTTCAGGGGAGGATGTGACAACGTATTTGAGTACTCCATTGTTCTGACACATTTCTGGTCATGCTATTATCAGTCAAGCCCAGGGACTAAGAGCTCTGTGTTTTCATCAGAAAGCTGAAATGACCATCCATAATCAACCATTGTGCGCAAAGGTGTCTTGAACAGGGGCCTTTGCAGCCATTAAAGTAATTACCCTCCCATCGCTTCTTCTACATCCCTCCCTCCATTCATTATATCAAATAAGCCTCTACGCACGACTAACAGCCATGATACTCTCTTGCCTCCGTAGTGTAAGAGCTGCTCTTATGCTGAGAAAACACACACACACACAAATGGTGAGGCAAGAAGTGAGTGATACTACTGATAAGTGGTTCATAGTTATTACAGGGTTGGCACTTTATGTTGGCATCTATTGATTGGCAACCAAGGATTCTGATCTGAAAGAATGAATTGGTCCTTCATTGAAGTTACTTGAAAGCACCTTTTTTCATTGTACCATATGGGTGTAAAGGCTTTACCTTGTACTCCTTTTGTATAGATGGTTTGTTACATTTCATGCTGAAGATGGCTTAAGACATTTTCCCTGTGTGCAATCAGTTTTTTCCTTTCCATGATGCTTCACACATATTTCAACAATAGATTGAAAATATTGATTTATGTGTGGTAAGAGTTTTGGGGTTTTCTGTAATTAAAGCAGGTCAAGGGATTAGCAGATAGGCAGCAATAAATATCACTTTTAGAGACACATCATTCCTGTTTCTTGCTTTTAAAATTTTTTCTAAAGGGAGAGATTCTTAATTTGCTAAAGAGATGTGCAGCACTAAAGTGATTTTTTTTAGATGGCAGGACATGAAACGCTGCTTTAAAAACACGCTTTTGTGTGATACCGTAAAACCCTCTGCCTCATACAATCTGCACTCCCATCTGGTTTTAATCACATTTTAGAAATCGGTTATGCCATAATCTCTCTCGAATGGCCATGGTTTACTGGCAGATACCTTCTGCTGAATAGAGAGTGAAGTTTGTAGATGGAAAGTCTTGCTCGGTTTAGATTAATCTATCTGTTTTACATGCAATGCTGTGAAAGAAAAACACTATTTCAATTAATAATGTGTTGACCAGGACGTAGGTGTCTTATTTAATGATTACCAGTTACCTCTTCAAGAAATTACCTTGTCAAGAAGTTCATATCCTTTGTGGGGGGTAATAGCTCCGTGTAGCTCAGGGTTGTGGATTCGATTCCCACGGGGGGCCAGTATGAAAATGTATGCACTCACTAACTGTAAGTTGCTCTGGATAAGAGCGTCTGCTAAATGACTAAAATGCAAATGTAATCAAATTCCAAGACAAACCTATGGCTACCTGTAGCTGTTCTTTGTTCTATTCACATTGTGTCAGGTTACTACAAAACAGAAAATGGATTAACTCATCCCACTCTCTCCCTTGCTATATCCATTTGTTTGTGTTGATCTTGCAGAGGGTGTAATTATGAAGAGATAAGATCTGTGAATAAAGATAGTGCCTGGTCTGTTCTTCTCTCAATGCAGGCTGTGCAGGGTAGAGTTGGTATGATACATGCTTACTGTATAATGGTCTCCCAGTACCTTTAGGAATTGTACACAAAGAAGAAAAGGTTCTCCACATGGTTGCACACTTATCTGTCTATGTGATGTGATTCAGAAATAGCACATAGTCCTCTATGATGAGACAACAATGAAAGGATCTGCATGGCCACGTTGGCTGCATCATGTGATGGGGTCCTTGTTGTTTTCTGTAGTGCAGGATTGGTACAATGACATGCCTCTGAGTACCAGGATGACCATCAAAGGCAGCAGGCATTGATCCATATCTTCAAACACTGCATTACGGAATTGAATTAAAGAGACATTTAGTGCACAAACATTTAGACATCAAAACCTCAGCTGTTGCCTGGAGACTAGCGAAACTGCCTAAGTGTCGAGAGAGAGAGAGAGAGAGAGAGAGAGAGAGAGAGAGAGAGAGAGAGAGAGAGAGAGAGAGAGAGAGAGAGAGAGAGAGAGAGAGAGAGAGAGAGAGAGAGAGAGAGAGAGAGAGAGAGAGAGAACTGACATACATACATACAGACAGAGAGTAAGAATTCACAAGGAGTGAAATTGCCCCTGCACTGTCTGTAATTCAGTCTGCTTGCTGAATTCACTTCTGGAGTATGCAGTACTTCAAGTTTTGCCCTTTGTCACAATTTGGCCTTTTGTCAAGGCACTTTTTGGGGGTAAATTGTCATTGAGTGTTCATTTATATTTTCACAGATAAATATATTTTCCAACTTTGAGTCTATATCATCAATTCAGAGCTTTTAGTATTCAGCATGAAAATCATGACATCCTCACACTTCATTGTTTTCAATTCATCATTGTTCAATACATCACAATGATTGGTCATGGAAAGTTAATTTGAAGTGGAGGCTGTGTACAGTGTTGAAAGTTTTAAGGTCATATGAAGTTAGACCTTAGAGAGAAAGCATTTGCTATGATGTGTAAGTCATTGACTGAGCTCCGGCTCTACTATGGCTGTTCATACTGTAGTAGCCGACATACGTAGCTCGCTCAATGTTCCTTAGTATGTTCACAAAGCACTGTTTCTAAGTGACCACAAGATGGCATCTGCTAACACATTTGGTTTGTTTGCACTTGAAGGTCTATAGTTCCCAAACAAACTCCAACGCATGGCCAATTTTGGCCAATGGCAACACCAAAATGGCAACACACTATGATATACTGTTTTATTATAGGAATTGAACCTTCAGGTGGTGAGGAATCGTTCTGTTATTTATTTTCATAAAAACATTTTACTTTATGCAAGATAAATTGATTTCAAATTAAGTGTAAGTGATCATATTGATACAATTAACCCAGAGCCACCTTAGGTCAATAATATAATAATACTTTTAGCAAAAATGTTTATTTTTAATTCACAATCTGTAGAAGCAATGAGAATAGAAAGGTTCAGAATTTTTGTAAAACATCACAGTACGGTTGAAATATATATGGCAAATAGAAATCCTATATGGATGGTGTTAAGAGATAGATGGGAGGTATTGAATAGAGTTGAAGGATGGGACTAATAACAAATAACAACAAATAATAACAAAGATAGCTAATAATGTAAGCATACTGTGTCCATAATAAGTATATAGGTTGTATGTTGGGAGCTTTTGGGAAGGAGCACAGTTAGAAAGATATGCCATATAGAAGCAAACCGGATGGACACCATGAAAATGATCGGAGAGGTTGAGAGTAGAAGAAGTTCAGGAGCAAAAAATATATATATATATATACCAATTTCTCTATATAGTTTGATTGAAATTATGTGAGCTTTTTCTACCAGAGAGTGATTCTCAGCTCCTTGCTAACCCCTCCCTTATCTTCTAATAAAGCCAATCAGTGCGCCTCGCTGAGCCGTCAGAGCAGAGAGCCAGTGATGGTCTGCACCTGGCCTCCCAGGGCCGTCTGATTAGGAGAGGTCGGAGGGCAGGGCAGCGGTGAAGTGAACTAAACCAGGCCGGTTCACCTCTCCCCCCAACATCTCCCCATCCTCCCCAACCAGCAGCACCCCAGGCCTCCTTTGGAGCAGAGGCTCCAGAAGGCTCCAGTTCAAAGCCCTGCCACACCAGACCTGTAGGGCCTTTTCTGCCCAGGTGTCAGGCAGCAGGCAGCTATCCCTGGATGCTTCTGTAGTGACAAATGGTACAGTGGAGCGCAAATTCATATCTGGGGTAAGACCTATGTAATTAACAGTGAATGAGAAATGAAAAAAAGTGGCCTACTTGAGTTTATATTAGAACATTTTTAAAGATGTCAATGATAAAAACAATGATCCGTGAACGAATACATATTTATTACAAATTAGGGCTAAATAGAATCTAACAGGATATGTCCACTGCCCAAATACCAATAGATGTTTTTGGTACAATTGCAGTTATATTAGGCGTATCTGTTTGGTTCCATCAATTGACCATTCATTATGCGATTGCCCTCCCCAACACCCCACTAAAATCCTTGCTGTGAGGTTTCTGTCCTCCCTTATTCCACCCCCACTCCTATTGCTCTGTGGCCACACCCAGTCATAAAAGAGTTTGAAGGCTGTGTGAATAGGGGGGTGGGGACTTAAACCTGCGATGTCTGTTTTGGGGTAAACAGTTCAGCGGTGTTGAGCACTATCTTCTCCCCTCACCACATGCAGTGATCCTTTGCAAAGATGCACACAGATTCAAAGATTAGTCTAGGTATAATTTGCCAGCGGAGAGGCACGAGAATTTCAGATATTACGTTTTCACACGCACCAATAAATAATTCAGGTCATACAGAAATGGGTTTCCATGCTGTCAGATAATGCTTTTCTGGCTTCATTATGACATGTAATATCTATTGAAAATGTATTCTATTAACTCAGTTTAACTTTATCACCTACACATAGGAAGGAATAAGGAATAGCAGCACATTCTACATTGAAATGAGTGTTGGTTCAATAGTGTACCTTCGCAAATGCATTCTCAACTGGGTACACACACACACACATTTTCATATGGCCACATTTCCTGGATGCAATCTGCCAGGCGACTCATGTGCCCGATAAGGCAATGAGAACAGGCTCTGATGTAAGGCTATGAACCATTTTACAGTTTGCCATTATGCTGGGATATGTCGGTGGGCTTCCTGGATATGCAGGGCTAATATTTAACAAGGAGCTTGTGAAACACTGTCGACAGATGACCCCATGGCTGTGAATGAATCACTGCTGTGACTGTACTCAGGTGTTGGGGTGGTGTCACATGTGCTGTGCTAGCAGGGTTTGTTCCTCCAGGACTTGCTGCATTTGCATAGATAAGACTCCCTTTTGATGGTTAATAGTTTGGTATTGAGGGAACAGACACCACCCTGGAGAAGAGAGAAGCTGATAAGATAAGGGGTCCATGGACAGCAGACATGCAGCCGGTGGTTAAGAATCACAGCTTAAAGTAGAGCTCCGCGAAAATGATGCAATTGAGACTGCCTGATATAAGGAATATGGAAGTGAACCACAATTGAAATGAAACTGCAAATGAGGATGTTGTTGACTGGCAATCCATGTGTGTGTGATATTATTTACAGTTCAGGAACAAAACCCCACCTCTCTCGCTCTTCACCCCCTCTCTCTCTCGCTCGCTCTCTTCCTCTGTCTCTCTTTTCTAAACATGCACAGACAGGTGTTACAAGTGTTGATGGATGTCTTCAAAAAGTCAGCCATACATCTTCATAGATCCCTCTTTATAAGATTTGGTGTCAAAACACAGCCTCCTAATGGATGGCTTGCACGGACACGATCAGACATGTAGCCCAAACCAGGTTTGCTGTAAGCAGACTTGCTCTATGGTCTTTGACATGTCTTATGATTGTCTGCTCTCCCATATTACCAGTACTCCGGCTGGTTGTGTGGTGGCACTGGAATGGTTCTCTCCACAGGCTCACAAGGTCTAGCCAACAGTTTTATCCTGCTTGTGTCTCAGATGATACTGTATTGAAGATATAGTTCTGAAGATATAAGGCCTACTGATGTTACATTTACAACACATGCAGCTACGAAGTATGAGAGGCGTTCAACCTGATAAATGTTTTTAAACGTGCTCCATTTCATGTCCCAGCTGTGGAAATGTCAAATAAAAAATGGCAGTGTTGTATTCACGTCTGATATTTATCAAGCAACAACATTTCTACTGACTGATATGGTTGTGATAAAGGTCTCATACTTGTTGTACTTTTATTCAGCCTTGTGGTAGATGATTAAAATAGAATTAACTAACTCCACAAAAAAAATCCCTCTTCTTTCTCCCACCAATTTGAATTCGACGTGTCCTGTGAGGTCATTCTTCTTATTTTTTTTGTCCCTTGTTCCTCCTATCTAGGGCTGTTCGGTTCGGGATGACGCCACCTTTGCTCCGCCCCAATGCAAACTCGCTCTTCGCGTTCATTTCATTCCTGGTCTCATTCCGAGCATTCTTCGCATCTCTGTCCGTGCGCTGTCGATTCACGTACACATATCCGGCTGGCCCAGAAACACAACAATAACTTTACACAGTTTACAAAAACTATAATATCCCACATTAGACAAACAAAGGGGGACGAATTGTATTACAAATAACAATAACGGAGGTGTTTGAGGTAAGTTTCAATGTAGTTAATGATATGCAAAATGGTTGCAGACTAACACTGTTATGATGAAGTTGCTTCTTTCATTAGAAATAAGAAGTAATGTATGGTTTTAGAATGAGTGGGCATATTTTTATATTACAATAAAAGTGTGTGTCGGTGAGATTTTAGGTTGCCGTTTCTTGTCGCTGTTGTAACAGGGTGCTTTCACTTTGTCCACTCAGTGTTGTATTCGTCTGACACGAAAATCTTTGACATTTTTCACATTTTTGTAAAGAAGCCCGACCATACGCCCTATTATATAGCAGTAAGTCCAGTGCATGAACCTCAAACTCCTAACAGGATTCCGGATACGATTGGACGTACATTATTTTATGAATGACAATTTTGGACAAGATGACGGATCAAAATGTTACTGTTTTCTTCTCGTTAGTTGGCTCAGCCGGGAGTTGGAGATTTCAGTGGAACATTTTCGGAGCAGTGCAAAAACATTCTGCTGAAAGACTTGTTGCTCCAACACCTTTGATCGTGTATTTTATACATCGTCCCTTGAAGTCACTGTAAGTATATTTTTCGTTCTTTTATCAGGTTTAGGCTACAAAAATTCCATCAAATTCTTTGCATTCCATTTTCTACATGCGGAATTGATTCAATCGATCATAGGCAAGCTCCATCAATGTTGCCGAATTGATTAGATGTGTCTTTTAAGATATTAGCTTTTGATCATATTTGACAGTAGAAGATTATGGCCTACATTTAAACACATATTGGCCTACATTTAAACACATATTGCCCTTGTGCCTTCATAGTGTAGAATAGCGGGCCGGGCAACATACTTTTAGATAATATAATTTATAAAGCACAATCTGTTGCATTTACAAAATAATCTGAAAATGTTATTACATAATTTTGGTGTTGTAGAGATAGTGGATGAAAACATTTGATATCTGTTTGGATTCAAAGCTATGTTTTTCTTGCTTTCGGACACTAAAACGTTGCAAAAAAACAACGACCATTGCTACCCAGTTCTTATTTGAACTTTCTTTGTCCTTTTTTGTTTTTTAAACAATTGGTAATTCAATATAGATTTGAACTATTTCAAAAATAAATTCATAAAAGTAGGCTATTGTGGGATCTGAGCTATGTTTATGTCTGCTTCATTGCTCTGTTCGATCCTTGTTTTCCATATCCGCCTTTTTTCGGGATACATTGTTGCCTGCTCAGCTAAAATCTGAATTAATCACAGGGATGGGGGTCGCGTTATGTAGCCAAGGCCACTTATATGTGTTACAAAGTTTCATCGCATCCGAAGAAACCGTGTGATCCGACGCCTATTAAATATAGGCCTATAACGTTAGTCAGTTAATCTTAGGAAAGTCTTGATCAAGATTAAGGAAGGTTGAGGAAGATTATGGAGCTTCCTATTCCTTTAGAATTTCGTAATAGACATTAATTACCTATATGTTACACAGATGCTCACCTGTTGCTATTTAAGGATGAATTTGTTGAGGGAAACTTTGCACTGCCATATATTGTAGGCTATGTGGATGTAGTGGTGTGCTCTGATGCTATTGCAGAGCTTTGAAACATATTAATTTTAATAGGTTATGTAGCCTGACTGCCCTCACTTGAACCAAATGCTAAACGTCATCAAGGTCACACCATCAGATACAATTCCAATATAGTTTGTCTGACATTTAAGCAAATATATTTTATAGAGGAGGCCTTTGTAATTATTGTGTAATTCACTTATAGCGTTGTTTATATTATCTCAAAGAATGTAAACTATTCAATTATAACGGTATATGCTTGTTGGTGAATATATAAGGTAAAATGTATTGGTTATTTCGATGCATGGTGATATCCACTTCATTCATAACTAAACAAACCAAACTGCATGATGGTATTCTGTGGCTGTGCAAGTTCTGTGCTATGGAGTGGAATTCAGCTCTGAAAACAAGTTCCCCTATTGTGTGATTGGGGAAAAGACCTCCTTTCTTGCAGTTAATTATCATCTTATATTTCAGTGTGTCTCTCTTGAAAATAGGGGCCAGCAAGATACAATGTGTTATTTGTTGATTCCTCTAACTAGGCTATTATAATTTACTAATTAAACAGATTGACTTCTATCAGACTTAACCCCTGACATGTCAAGATGTTGAGAAGTAAAGCTGCAGGGGGGAAATCAGGAGCAGCAATAGATGCTTTGTTTTCTGCTTATGCAACAAGTGGACCTGTTGGACATTAGCCTGCATGGCATTTTCAAGTGCAAGAATAGTACATTACATTTTAGTCATTTAGCAGATGCTCTTATCCAGAGCGACTTACAGGAGCAATTAGGGTTAAGTGCCTTGCTCAAGGGCACATCAACAGATTTTTCACCTAGTTACTGGCACAACGCTCTTAACCACTAAGCTACCTGCCGCCTACATTATCTTTGCTTGACTCCATGAGTTTTTATTTTTGAAAGTGGGCTTATGAATTCCCATTTTACCAGATGATATCAGTTGAACCCCAAGTGTGTGTGAAATTAAGAATTATTATAATTATCTGGAATTTCTCTTATTCCAAAGTAATACCATCTAAAGTTATGTTAAAATACAATCACATAAACATATAAGATTAATCAAAAATATCACGTCAATGTATATGATGGAAATATGCTACAGAGGCATTCGATAATATATATCAGATGTATTGCAGGAATTTTGAACTTGGCATTTATCACAGATAGACTGTAGCCTACTAACCCCTTCCTCCCCCTTTTCTGAACATAAGCGTCACATAGTTTTTTGTTATAACATTCATTTAGCCCCAATGACTCATCGGACAGGTATTTGTTGGCACTCAATTTGACATGTGCAGTTTCTATGTGATGGAAGTGAGCTTCACAAATGCACTACAACATACAAAAACACATATAAGCTTAAAGCTAGAATCCTTAATTAAAACAATAACAAAGCGTTTTCCCCGTCCCTGTTTCGCTAAAAAGCTAAGTAATGGGGCTGGAGAAATGTAACCACTCTCAAATTCATAGACAGAGCTATGGATGCAAGGACTGACCACCCATTATATGAAATGTGTAGTTTAACCATGTTTTGAGGCTATACAGTGTTTTTTATATTTGCATTGTTTACAAACATTGGAGTAAAACATGACACATTTATAAGTTATATTCTTGAAGAATCAATGGGTATGCCTCCCGAGTGGCGCAGCGGTCTAAGGCACTGCATCACAGTGTTGTGGCGTCACTACAGCCTGCTGTGACCATAAGGTGGCGCACAATTGGCCCAGAGTCGTCCGGGTTAGGGGAGGGTTTGGCCGAGTGGGCTTTACTTGGCTCATCGTGCTCTAGCGACTCCTTGTGGCGGGCCGGGCACCTGCATGGTGACTTTGGACGTCAGTTGAACGGTGTTTCCTCTGACACATTGGTGCAGCTGGCTTCTGGGTTAAGTTAGTGGGTGTTAAGAAGCGCAGTTTGGCGGGTCATGTTTCGGAGGACGCATGACTCTCCCGAGCCCGTTGGGGAGTTGCAGCGATGAGACAAGATCGTAATCATGAAAAATTGGGTAAAAATTCATTAAAATAATCAATGGGTATATATATAATTAATTTATCATTTCAAAAATGGATGTAGCAACTAAGGATTCTAGCTTAAAAAAATTCTCAAAAAGTTTTTGAACCTCAACATGCAGTACTGTAGTTGTACGCAGACCACCTCTCTCTGAATACACATGCCTTTTTAGAAATCCCACCGCTGTAATGTTTTGCCTAAGAATGTGGAAGTCTCAGGGCTGGGAAAAGAAGAATGTAGTCTTTCACTTGTGCAATGTGGAGAGAATATGTGCATTACTGAGGCATTGAGTGGATTGGATTACTTCTGGGAGCAGAGAGAGACCCATTGTCTTTCCTGTTGTCAAGACTGAGAGTGTGCGAGGCTGTTGAGCTGCTGAGTGCAAACAAGCCCGTTCTCATTGACATCTGCTTGGATCATTTTCTGCACCTGTAGGGAAAAATGCAAATATGAACTGAGATTTCATGCCAACGGCCATTTGTCAACTCTCTGCTTGTGGCTCTACGTCCTGGCCAGGCCATTGTTATGCCAGCAACAGGCTGCACTGGCTATGGCACCATATGGCTCTTGTATGCTTCCGATAAGCTATCTGTTCCCTTACCTTATCAATGGCATTTAATATGCTTCATATTTGAGTCACCAGCTGTTGTAGGACAGTGTGTGTGTGTGTGTGTGAGTTATTGTAGGTGTGTGTATGTGTATTTGTGCACATAAGTGATTTCTTCTTACCATGAAATTCCTGGCCTTGAATTGTACTTCAACGTTTACTAAGCATAAATGTTGAAGTGAACAACAAATACATTCATAGTTCTGTAATCATGTTCACCTAGACAAGGCATCAGTAGGTAAGAATGAACCACACAATGGGCATTACCACAGCATCTACAATCAGCAAGCTGGTTTTTCCCTCTGTGGTCATGGGGCATTGTGAACATGTAGCGGGATACAGCCCAAAGCAAACAGGCACGTCCTGTCGTTTTAATATTCTACTAAGACATAATTTCCTATTAAAATCCATCTGCGGTCAAAACTAATTAAGAGTTATCATAGGAAAAAAGAATGCCATGGAAACCATTTGATGTTTGAGTGTATTGGTTTTGTGCAGGGGGAATGTACTTGGGCTGGTGCCACAAGTTTTCCTTCACAATGTCATTTTATGTGTTTATTTAGTAGTAAAGGTTGGCATGGAAGACATTTTCTTTTCTTCAGAAAAGCTATTCTTGTTCAATTCCTCCTTACATTTGTTGCATTCTTTAAGAAATGGAAACAGCTGTTAGGAATAAAGGCCTAAACTGGTCAAAAGCACAATTACGCATACCCAACAAATATTTTCTATTTCCTGGTTTGATAAGAGTCTGAGAAATGCCTTGTGGGAATCTGAATGGCACAAAGCATTCCTTTATCTAATCAAGGGAAGAATTGATGAAATGAAAGGATGCTGCTTTTGTTATAGCTGCACAAAACAAGAGGAGTAGGGCGAGTAAAAGAGATGTGATCTGTAATTTAATCTGGACACAGGGTCGTTAAATGTGTAATTACATGCAGACATTTAGCAGGGGAGGGACTCATCGTCACATCAGTGTGTCTGTGATCGGATAGCATGCTTCACACACTACCGTACTGCTGGGTTCCAGTCACTCTGTGCCCTGATGTAAAGTCTGTTCTAGAAAGAGAATGTTGCAGTATGGTCTGCTGCTCAACAGTTTCAGTAAGGCCTCAGAGAGGCCGATGTAGAGTGCCACCAAAAAGGAAAATCTGGCTCAAAGCCACTGACGTCATCTAAGTAAATCTGCTTCAGGACTGGAGCCATAAAATGACTGCCAGCTAGAGTGCACTTTGGCCTTGTCAACCGCCTTTGCAAGTGTAATTCACTTTTTCTCCATATGTATAATTATGGCAAACAGCTTTTGTATTCATTTGTTTGTCCCGCTTTGTCTTTTGGTATATCGACCTTTACCTCATCATATGTTAATTTTCAAAAGGACCAAAGCACTTTCTCTCTAGATAAGTCAAAGAGTCAAAGAAACCTTAAAAAGCAACGTTGCAGAGCATTATACTGCCAAACTGTTGCAGGAAATCTGGGGGAAATAAGACGGAAAGAGAAAAATAAAATGTAAGAGCTTTCCTCATCTTTCGAAGTCATACAGTAAAGAAACCACTGTTTCAGCCCTTTACAATTATAGCCTCATAATTCAAACCATATGTCAGCCTCAGTCAGTTTCTCAGGAAAGCAAATAATGTTGATACAAATGCCGTCTTAATCACGTCTTATTAAACTGTAATGATTTGGAAGTTATTGGGAAATTGTTATAAGTACCTTCCCTACTTTCGCACTCTCCTAACTCTTCTTTTTTTGGATGGGAAAAAGTCATTTAAATGAGCTACCACATGACCAGACACACATGAGAAGCAATATCTAATCCATTAATCATTAGATGAGTCAGTTCCTGAAACCACTATAAACCTTCAAGTTCTTGGCCACAGCCGAAAGCAGGAAATCCAGGCTTCAATAACTTCCTTTCCCAGTGCAGGCTATGCTAGTGGTTTAGTGCCCACTAGCAATAGGAAGATGTACGCCCGTGGAACAAAGGCCCTCAGTCACTTCATTTACTGAAACCGTTTATAATTTGTGGTCTGTATTCAAATGTGGGCTGTCCAGGCTCTCTGGCACCGTATTCCCCAGTCCTCTCTTGTAATAAATCCCTACAAGGCCTTTCATTAATGGCTGCTGTATTGTTATCATGGCCGACAGAGATCAGGCAGGCTCGCTCTGCCCTGAAGCTGCCCTGGATTCAGCCAAGGCACAGATAGACTTTGGGTGAGCTCCCAACATTAGTATGCACACTGTGCCCAGTGAATGAGTTTGAATTCTAGCCCGAAGCGCATCATTCATAGGTTTCTTTACAGGCTTAGATCTGTGTGTATGTAAATACTACTGTAAGCATGTTTGGCTGGGAAAGCTGGGATACATTGGCCTAATATGATTACACCTCATAAACAGTTTAATTGCTCAGTCTGAGGACCATACATATTGCTTTGGTCCATTTTCGCATTGATGCTGGCTGTGGCTATGGACTAGCCTGAGACATTCATTGCATTTATTGAAAATGTTGTCTCAAAATGTTCTGACAAAGTTGTGTGATTTGGTATCTTTGTGCCCTGACAAATAAATTATATTACAAGGTAAGCACTTCAATAGAGTTCCCCTCTTTAAATTTTGGGCTTCAAATAGGGAAATTATCATTGTCAATGTGAATAGAAACTTAGTTTCTTTCAATAGTTGTTCAATGGTTTTTTGTTTGTGTATACTGCATGCTTAATTGGAAAAGCTCATGAAATGAATTAAAGCTTTGTGCTGAAGTTGGGCGAAAAAATCAGTTGAGTAAATCAGAGTTTGAGAAAACCTTGAGTGAGGTTTGAGCTTTTGTTTGACACTGGCACTGGCAGATTTATATGGTATTTGTTTCATACAGTGACTCAATATGTACTTAACCAAGCCAGGTCAACAAGGAATTTTCTCCATCACATTACCTTGGAGCTTCATGGGGACGATGTGTCACATCTGGCCAAGCTTTCCTTTAAGTACCAATAAACTGGACAGCATCCGCCACACAATGAACAACAAACAAAATAGTTTCTAGAAAATTCCATTTGACCTTTCTGCCAGTAGCACCTTGGTAGGAGGGGCTGGTTTATGGCAGATGGAGGCCCAAACAGACGTCCTTCCTGAGATGGAGGGATCTGTGATGGTGAGTGTGGTATGGAGGAGCTGGATGCAGATGGTGGTCTTCATGCTCATCACTGATTTGGTTTTTCATGCCCATCCACAGTGTCCTGACTGAGCCCAGCCTGCAGCCTCCAGACTGCTATGCTCTCATAACTGTCAAGGGATCCTTTATCTGCTGGACGTTTATTTACAGCTTTAATTTCCTGCGCTTAATGCGCTCCCCTTTCTCTCCTCACTAGTGTGACGCGACCATGTGCAGACGATCGAATGCCCAGCATATTTTTGACAAATATACGTTTATTGCGTCGAATGCATTGATTTCCAACGTCATTGTTGCGGTTGGATGGCATGTTTTTATGTCATGGATTTGTAGTTCATAATTTCTGATGTGAAGAATATATCATGGGCAAATTTTTTAGCAGATCGTTTGCAAATGTTCTGAATAGACATCTACAGTAAAAGACTGATGGAAATTGGTCCCCTGCACTCCCACTGCATCTGATGTGATGCCCAGGTCGTGAAGGTGCTACTTGATTCTGATATGTCGTGAGGCAGGTGGGGACTGGGAGAGCTTCTTTGACAGCGCCTGTAAATCAATCCCATTCTCTACCGAGCAGAGATTGATCCCCGAGCGGGCGGCCCGTTGGTCGGGCGCTGGGCGGCGGCTCCAGGCCTCACATTTGAGTGGGATATTATCAGACAGATTCACTGCACCCAAGCCTGCTGGTTTAAAGAGGCATGAAATAAACGCTTGGCCGTTGCCAATAACAGAGGGAGCATTAGTGAGCTACTCTACTGAACCTTTTGCTCTCTGCATTGGGAGATTGGTATTGAAAACCTTGTTCATTCATTCATCAGCACTCCATACCCAGCAGATTTATTCATGAAACCTGGAGAAAAATCCAATACTACGTAGATCAATCGGTTTGTCCCTGTGTACGGCTAGACATTCTTGTGTTCCCCTGCACACCTTGTCATTTTCCCCTCCTTAAAGAGGCTAGAGCAGAACTAAAATCGTGCCAATTGGACATTTTTGCAAAACTGGTGCACTGGGTTCGGTCAGTCAAAACTTGCGTCCATAATCATAGATGCGGTAAAGCTTTTAATAAGCCTGTTTCAGAAAGAATAGATGTCTAAGAGAAGAAGCCTCATATTTCTATGTTGCTAGGTGTTTTCATCTAAGAAATGTAAAGACAAGCTTTCTGAATGTTTGAACCTTTCTCATTTCATGAATGTTCTATAACTTTATATCTCAAGGTCCATACCATACAGAAAGGTTTTCTGCTCGTCATTCTTGATACATGCCATTCCAGTTATAATGAACATGTTTTGATGAAGTAAATGGAATCTCAGTAATGTCCCATCATGGTAATATACATAATTGGATACTTTTTTGTTCCAAACATGAGGGCTTTGGCATACATTCAACATTACTGAAATAATTAGCCAAAGCCCATGGTACGCCTTTAAAACTCACAGCGAACATTGAGTTTTGTAATCACATGGTAATTATAGTTCTCCACAGTGCAGGCTTAACTACTATGGGTCATTATGGGGTGCGCAAAAGCCATTCACAGGATCATTATTGCACCCTCTGAGATAACAGCACAAAAGGACTCCACATGGAAAATTACATTTGAAAACTCTCATCTACTATTTCATTACCCAGGACTGTATGATCGGTGAAATGGGTTCTTTTAATTTAAGGAGCTGGATTCCATCTTAGCGTGAACGAGAGTGGTTTATGTAATCTGCCGATAAGTGTCATCTCCCATAATGCCATGTCACAACTATGGCCCAACCCTTGCCAATGCATTCACTTGTTGCCCGCTTTCGCCCTTATCTTGCTAATAAGACCATTTCCATGGTGCCGACCTTGGTGTGATAGGAGTATGCAATTATCTGTTAAGGCCCCAAGTGTTTCTACAGGTGACATTCCTACCTCTCTCTGGCCGGGATAATTAGTGTTCAGATTCTCAGACACTAGGAGACCAGCTCAATAGGAAACCTCACAGTCCCCATGTACCGCTCACATCTCAGGACTATCAGATTGATGTCACATGGTGCTGAAGACCTGGCATCTGGGGACAGGGATGGAGAGATGGAATCTGGGCATACTTAGTTTTGAGCATGCTGTGATGCTCTCACTCAATCCATGTTTCAGAAGTATTTTTGACGAAAATAATGTCTTTACTAATTCCTAACATCTTTTAGTTCTCTATTTATCACATTTGACTGTCAACAGCATTATTACCTTCAAATTAAATCAAATTTGAATGGTCACATGCGCCGAATACAACAGGTGTAGTAGACTTTACAGTGAAACGTTTACTTTTACTTACGAGACCATTCCCAACAATGCAGAGTTCAAAAGTAAAAGTACCTTCCAACAGCATCAGTAATGGCTGTTCTTCCTTGTGGCCCTGGTGGCTACTGGAGGTTTTGTGATAAACAAGGTGTAACATGGTGTCCTGGGGATATGTGGAGTCTATGAACACCAGTAACAGGAATGAACAAGGAGATGGGTCTGTTCCATGACAGCCTGTGTGATGAGGTGATAATGATTCCCACTACCACAGAGTCCTCTGCAGGAATAAAATAACCCGGACCCACTCAGCAGAGAGTGGGCAGACACCACAAAATATGCTCACTCTCACACAGATGTGTGCCATATAAATGTGAAGGGTCGGTGGAGATTGAAAAGGGGTTATTTTTAGGTTAGCTTAATTGAATAGACATTTTACAATTGTAGTTTGTAGAAATCCTTTTGAATTGATGCAATAACCTTATTCACAAGAAGCTTGTTTTAAAACATATGGGTTGGAACATACTCAACATAGTTGTTGTATCGTAAATGAAAATGTCACACCAAGCCATATAGGGTTTGGCTTGGGAGTTTACTAGGGTTACAAAGACATTGGAATCAGAATATACACTGAGTGTACAAAACATTAGGAACACCTGCTTTTTCCATGAAATAGACTGACTAGGTGAATCCAGGTGAAAGCTATGATCCCTTATTGATGTCACTTGTTAAATCCACTTTAATCAGTGTAGATGAAGGGGAGGAGACAGGTTAAAGAAGGATTTTTAATTATTGAGACAATTGAGACATGGATTGTGTATGTGTGCCATTCAGTGGGTGAATGTGCAAGACAAAATATTTAAGGGGGGGGGGGGGGGGGGGGGGAGTGCAACTCAATATTAGGAAGGTGTTCCTAATGTTTTGTATACTCAGTGTAGATGTTTATTATCTGTCCAAAAGTAATCTTGTTGTAGTTGTATTGTCATTGCTAAGAAAAAGCAGGGCTTCTATTTTCAGAAAACATTCAATTATGGGAAGAATGTCTCCCTCTTCTGAATGTTGTACATTTGACAATCTCAAACTTTGTTCCGTAGTGGTTTCCTTTGTTAGCGAAATCTCTTTCCTCCATCTTTTCCAATGACCTTGAGAGAGCGTGACACGTAAAATTGGCCCAAAGTGAAATTCTATTATTGTCAACATCTTTTGAATTGTCCATCCTATATTACGAGTGCAGTGAGCTGAGTCTTTGCATCTTTGGATAGCGCTATCGCCTTTGGAGTTCCAATAAGGGAGGTTTTGTCAAGCTCCCAGATTAGACAGTTCACTTCTCTAGGGACTAAAACATATCAATCATACAGTTAGAACATTATAGTTTTTGTGTCATGTTTTATTACAGAATAGGGTTTATTTTTTCCCCTGGTATTTTACAAATGTTCCATCCCGAAAATAAATCATTTTTCTCCCGGGTAACCCGGTATCTCCCACCTAAACCGGAAGTGTCATTCGAAAGCATTATAAAGTATGTCTGGATTTGATTAGAGCTTTGATCAGCATGAAAATTCAAACCTGATGCTATCTGAGCCTGATGAGCCATATATTAAATACATTTAATGAGCCCTACATTAAAGACATTTAATGAGCCCAAGCCCAAAAGCCGTTATCCAATACATATATGATGTAAGCTACTGCACATTACGCACGACAGAAAAACATAAAAGCCCATAGATGTAGCTAGCTACAGTGGGGAAAAAAAGTATTTAGTCAGCCACCAATTGTGCATGTTCTCCCACTTAAAAAGATGAGAGAGGCCTGTAATTTTCATCATAGGTACACGTCAACTATGACAGACAAATTTAGGAAAAAAAATCCAGAAAGTCACATTGTAGGATTTTTTATGAATTTATTTGCAAATTATGGTGGAAAATAAGTATTTGGTCACCTACAAACAAGCAAGATTTCTGGCTCTCACAGACCTGTAACTTCTTCTTTAAGAGGCTCCTCTGTCCTCCACTCGTTACCTGTATTAATGGCACCTGTTTGAACTTGTTATCAGTATAAAAGACACCTGTCCACAACCTCAAACAGTCACACTCCAAACTCCACTATGTCCAAGACCAAAGAGCTGTCAAAGGACACCAGAAACAAAATTGTAGACCTGCACCAGGCTGGGAAGACTGAATCTGCAATAGGTAAGCAGCTTGGTTTGAAGAAATCAACTGTGGGAGCAATTATTAGGAAATGGAAGACATACAAGACCACTGATAATCTCCCTCGATCTGGGGCTCCACGCAAGATCTCACCCTGTGGGGTCAAAATTATCACAAGAACGGTGAGCAAAAATCCCAGAACCACACGGGGGGACCTAGTGAATGACCTGCAGAGAGCTGGGACCAAAGTAACAAAGGCTACCATCAGTAACACACTACACCGCCAGGGACTGAAATCCTTCAGTGCCAGACGTGTCCCCCAGTACATGTCCAGGCCCGTCTGAAGTTTGCTAGAGTGCATTTGGATGATCCAGAAGAGGATTGGGAGAATGTCATATGGTCTGATGAAACCAAAATGTAACTTTTTGTAAAAACTCAACTCGTTGTGTTTGGAGGACAAAGAATGCTGAGTTGCATCCAAAGAACACCATACCTACTGTGAAGCATGGGGGTGGAAACATCATGCTTTGGGGCTGTTTTTCTGCAAAGGGACCAGGACGACTGATCCGTGTAAAGGAAAGAATGAATGGGGCCATGTATCGTGAGATTTTGAGTGAAAACCTCCTTCCATCACCAAGGGCATTGAAGATGAAACGTGGCTGGGTCTTTCAGCATGACAAAGATCCCAAACACATCGCCCGGGCAATGAAGGAGTGGCTTCGTAAGAAGCATTTCAAGGTCCTGGAGTGGCCTAGCCAGTCTCCAGATCTCAACCCCATAGAAAATCTTTGGAGGGAGTTGAAAGTCTGTGTTGCCCAGCGACAGCCCCAAAACATCACTGCTCTAGAGGAGATCTGCATGGAGGAATGGGCCAAAATACCAGCAACAGTGTGTGAAAACCTTGTGAAGACTTACAGAAAACGTTTGACCTGTGTCATTGCCAACAAAGGGTATATAACAAAGTATTGAGAAACTTTTGTTATTGACCAAATACTTATTTTCCACCATCATTTGCAAATAAATTCATTAAAAATCCTACAATGTGATTTTCTGGAAAAAAAATTCTCATTTTGTCTGTCATAGTTGACGTGTACCTATG
This sequence comes from Coregonus lavaretus, assembly GCF_964263955.1. Taxonomy (NCBI): domain Eukaryota; kingdom Metazoa; phylum Chordata; class Actinopteri; order Salmoniformes; family Salmonidae; genus Coregonus; species Coregonus lavaretus. The sequence continues at coordinate 5,920,176 of NC_139991.1, read as the reverse complement.
ATGAAAATTACAGGCCTCTCTCATCTTTTTAAGTGGGAGAACTTGCACAATTGGTGGCTGACTAAATACTTTTTTTCCCCACTGTATATGAAACTAGCTCCAGTAGGCTAATCTTTTTGAATGTGAACTGTATTACTGTATTGTATTATACTGTATTATATGTATTGGAATTATGCACATCTTTCAAACCATGATAAAGCAGAAGAGAACATGCCATTCTGGTGCAGCACATGTGGCCTACAAAGTTACAAGTATAAGCTAGCGAATCGTATTTTAATTTTGAAATATAATAGGGCATATTTGTATAAATTAGTAGGCTGACGCATATATACCTTTCATAATATTTCCCCTAATGTTATTAGCCTACCTCCTCTTTATCTCTCTATTGTTGCTTCATTCCTTACTCGCTTTTAACATTTACATGAAATAACTTTTGTTGTCCTTATCTTCATCATTCTAATGACATCCTTGAATAATATAGGACTAGAATTAGATGCAGAAGGCTTTCACTTCTCTTCATGAAGATTGAATGGTTATGGGTCTGAATAAATAACTGCTACAGCCTACCACCATCCCGCGTTCGCTCTTCTTTCAAACTACCTGTGAGTTCTCTTGGCTGCTGTATTTAACGATCAGCAAAAAAGAGCTTGCGTCCTTCTTCAATAGTCTATTGGTATAAGAAATGTAAAAAAAAAAAAAAAAGGTGTCCAGCAAGCTATTCTAATGTAGATTTTCTTGCATGGGACTCCAAGAGCTAAGGAGCGTTTTTTAAGGAGGCTAGTGCAGCACAGGTGCTTGCGTATTGCGCAAGAGACAGAGACTATAAGTTAGAAGTTTATTATGCATAACCCATCATTAATTAGCTAAATATAAGGCTAATACTGCATTGAATGTATTACCTGAAAGAAGTAGGCTAGGACATATATATTTAGGGCTATATAAATGTCTTGAACAGGATTATCTATTTTGGATGCAATTTGAATGGAGTTGATGGAGAGAGAAAGAATGTGAGAGAGTGCTCGCGCGTGTACTGATTTAAAGCAACGATATTTGAGTGATAGACTGTTTTAAAACTCTGCAGCTGCAATTAAAATTATAATCTTTACAATTAAAAAAACAAGGCGACCCCCAAAAGCCGGTAAATTAGACGCTCATTCGGTCTTTATATTACTGTAGCATAGGCTACGCTGCAGCAAATGTAGGCCAACCTGTCACAAGAAAAAAAGTCACCATGATGAGATGATAGGTCTACATGCATTGTGAGATGGTCTGTCCCCACCCTAAGCATTGATTCATCATGCAGAGGCCGTAGAGAAACCAGATTTAGACATCGCATATAATTTAACAGTTCCATTTCACGCCATGCTGTTCATATAAATAATTTTTTTCTCGTAGTTATTTATCGCGGGAAAATGGGGTGGTTTTGGGCGGTAAATCCCGGTAAATCTCAGTAACCGGTTCCCGCCATTCAACCCTATCACTGAACTCTCTGAGGTATAAGTTGTCATTTTC